>NC_053159.1:76010445-76714611 GCF_016835505.1 Polypterus senegalus | reverse complement strand
TCCTATAAATACCAATGTACTGCACCCTTCTTGTCACAATATTTAGATAATTTGGAAGACAGAGAATCTTAAACAAAAATGTCACCAAGATGATATTCAGGTTATTTAATCTGCTGTATTTTCTAAAGCAGCTTTTTCTATTATAATCTTGCAGTATCTCTAACAAGGCAGCTACTAGCTCTTGATGGAATGCCAGTTTGTTGCAGGGAATACGCTAAAATAAAGTCACTGATTAACCTACAGATATTCTGAAAATTTGAAGATAAAGGAGTGTCAGGAGAAACCCTAAACAGACACAAATACAAGTATAGAATCCACACAGTGAGATCGGTTTCCCTATCATACGTGATTAATTTTATAACAGAACATGTAGGTTCAAGGAGGCGCAGTTTATGGGAAACAAGCTTTTTTGGGGTGATGGGTTTATACCAAGTGTGCTATAACAATGAAGTGTCAGGAAAACAAAGGTTAGCCAAGAAATTCTTGAAAAAAACCAACATACAAGAATAAAAGAAATGATGCCTTGTATTTTAATTACTGTTGTCCTTTAGCTGTTCAGAACTAAGCTCCTTTGAAATATTATCTTTATGTCACATTCCATTCTCCTAAGTAAAGTTAACGATGATTCAAAGTAAACAATGACAAACACATTTTAAAAGATAGCATACTATATGTGATTTGAGAAATAAGTGTATTTGATCTATTGAAATAATTTGGATGTGAAGGGTCACTAGATTTTAATTAACAATTCTGTAAGAAATGTTAAGAAGTGATGTCTAGAGAAATTAAATGTTGATTGTCATTCCAAAGCTTTTTACTCATGTGTCACCAAAGTGTTGCATGTATTACAGTATGTGGAAAACAGTTGGTGAAACCATTTAAATAAGCAAGGTAATCTATGCAATAATAGGTAACAAAAACTTAATATGAAAAAAATCAGATATGTTGAACTTCTTTCATTATACTCCTTATTTTATGATACTAAACTGTATATATTTCAGGCCTCAAGTCAGGTCAGGTTGGGGAGCATCCACTGGTACAGCATGATGCTGCACCCACCTCATGATGAAACAGGTTGGGAACCTGGTTGGCATCCCCCCAGGCAGACACGCGATTCAGTTCCACCCTTCAGAAATGGCCATCTGTCTGCTGCAGTCAGGTGTTATGTTGGCATCCCTTGGCTTGGTCCAGCCGCTTGACCCCTCAACAATGAGGATCCTAGAAACTGGATCAACCTCGGGAATCGTGCCACATGGCCAAAGTGTTGTAACTGAAGCTCCCTTACAATGCAGGTAATGAGCCTCATTCAAGAATCCATGAGCAACTGCTAATTTGACACAAAGTCAAACCAATGGTACCCAAGGATTCTCCAAAAAGACACAGTACCGAAGGAGTTCAGTCTTCACCTCATGTCACTGAATAGCGTCCATCTCTTGAAATCATAAAGAAAAACAAGAAGCACCGGGACTCTAAAGACTTGGACCTTCATCCTTTTGTAGAGATATTGGGAGTGCCACACACCCCTTCCCAGTGACAGCATGACCCCTTATGCTCTCCCAACCCATCTACGGACTTCATGGGACAGAGGTGAAATGTTAGCCCTTGCTGCCTCACTGCTTTAGGGTCCTGGGCTTGAGGTCCGACTTTGTCAATGACTTTGTGGAAATAGCACATTCTCCCATTGTCTTGAGTTGGTTTTTCTCTTTAGTACTTTACTTTATCCCATATCCCAAAAACATTCAGGTTAGGTAAGCAGAGATTCAATATTAGCTGGGTTAGTGCCAGGTATTAAACCATAAAAAGTCAAAATGAAAAAATAGTGTATAAAAATGTCAAACGACCAAGCGTAAGAATATTCCAACTGACTCTTACAAATCGGATATCTTTTCCTTGTCCTCTGTCACATTGCACCTTGAGGGAGGCTGTTGGCTCTGCTTATGCCTCGCGTTCCGGCCGATTGATTACCTGGGCTTTTTTTCGAATTATTTGACACAAATCACAGCTTTGCTTTTCCAGTGTCTTGTTTGATGCGCTTTCTGATCTCTGCAAGTTTTATTTATTTCCATAAACTGCACAAATGGGCAACTACTTTTGTTAAGCTGTTTGAACTTTCAGTTAAACAGAATGGTCCCTGTAATGCATAATGCAAAGGGAACATTATAAATGGCATTGCAAACGCATACATTAACAAAACATACACAGTCAAATGATTGCTAAAAAAGGCACTATAAATAACATTGCTCCTTTAGAATTACAAAACAAAGTCGTGTTGAAAATTCCCTCTATATGTCCACTCCCCTGAAATCCAATACATGGTGCTAGATATCCCCACCTCCTCTTGAAATCCAATACGACTCTTCCTGTGCCGATCGATCGGAGCTCTTCTTACGCTTCGTTACGCTAGCATTAGGACCCAGCGCGGAAGCACCGCCTGACAGACTCCCGTCCACATTTTCTCTGCAAACTTTGCACTTGTCTGCCCCAGTCGCATCAGCTGTTTTACACCGGCTGCGGGGAGAGGCGCCCCATTCAACGGGAACTCATTACAATTGGGAAGAAACAGGACTTCTGTTAAATCTGGAAAAATCTATGACGCCATTTGGGAAGATTGGAATATAGTTACAATGGGCAAGAGGTGTGTTGATTTTTTTTTTTTTACTTTGCTCAAGAAACTCACAAAAAGTTTCTAAACTTACCGCCTCACCTCGTTTCTGCGTCCTGTCTCGCAGGTGTCTCGCAAGGCTGCAGCCCCTGCTCTGCTTCGTCCTGCTTTGGTCGATACCTCCTGTAGCATCACAAAAAGGAGGTAAGCTTCCTCGTGGCCTTTTTATCGGGAGTTGGTGCAGCAAAGAAGGTGTGCGCCTTTTTGTGTCGCCTAGCCGACGGAATGGTGACCACCAGTGTAGCACATGCGTCCTGGGTGCCCAAGCTCAGTGTCGCTATCCCTAGTGCGCTGCTCCGGCTGTTCTGCATGATTGCACTCTCCACGGCTGAATGGATTTCTGTTTAGAAACAGGAAAAGTTAATAATTTTTGGTTTTATTTTCTGAAAATGTGTAAACGCTATTGCAGTAATTTAATGCACGAATTCATGGATTAGGATTATCGGCTTTTGTTTGATGGGATGCTTTTAATATATAACATTGGAATGGACTTGCCTATTTTATTGCAGGACTACAATTAGTAAAATATTTAACCGCCTTAAAAAAAAAAGCTGTGGTGGCCGGCCACTTACAGGATAGCGCAAGTTTGGTGCCGCCAGTTCTGAAAGTATGTGAGCTCAACTTGCCGGCTCACCTGCTGTCTTTTTAAACATCATAGTTAATATTTTCAGTTTTTTTCCTGAAGCGCATTTTTGCAGTATTTATTATAAACCCAGGTGTCTAAAGAGTAAGAGTTCAGGGTTTAGGCACTGCTTTTCTTGCTTAATTGTCGATGAAGGACTAAATACTTCAGACCCCATTAGGAATACAATGGCCATGGCAGTATGTTGCTGGGTGGGGGTGTTGGGGGTCTTCTTCAGTAATTAAGGCATCTGACTTATGAAAGTTCATTCTTCATAAGAGCCAGTTTGGAGGTTTTTAGCAGGGCAAAGACTAGCTTTGCCTAAAGTGTGTTTGGTGACCAGTGGAGTCCATGGCTCATGGCCATGCTGGGGTGTATTACTCTTTTATTTGCACTTTTATCCAAATTAGTGCTTGAATCAGGAAGCACTTCTCAGGATGGCATACAGTCTTTTGAGTAGATTTGAAGTACCTGTTTAAGACTGGAAGTGGATGATAAAAGGCAAAATCTTATATGATAGTCTTGTAGTTTGGGAGACCTTATTTTGTAAATTTTCCTTATAAATGATCATTTGTGAGTACATCAGATGATATAGCCAACTGTTGAAACTTCAGTGACCAGTGATCCCCCTTCCTCAGTACACATCATACTGCTTAAAAGAGTGCACAGATATATCTCACGACTGCACCTAGATTGCTTGGGATATTTTTTTTTTCTCAGTTGGGGTATGCTAAAACCATGCCCTCCAGGTCTTTCTTGTCTGATGCTCTGATGCATCTCTGCGGGCTCCACCCTGACTTTTGAGCAGGTCACGTTAAAACACTTCCCCTTACAAAGGGTCGTGAGAAGCTTTGAAAAACTATCAAGCTGTGAAGTTGGAGCAGAAATCTTTACAGATTTAACAAAGTATTTGAATGAGCTAATGAGAAAAACATAGCTATTGGCAAACCAATCAAGTTTCATGACCTGAATGATCCTCTGTTGTTTGTGAAAATTTCTACAGTATGTTCTTATTTGGATGCATACTGCACATTTGACTGACTGCTTAAAGTAAAATGATGCTGTTTAAAAGAGAATGAAAATATTCCATCAAAGCTTTAAATCACAGCTTATTTGGGTGCAAAAATATTAAGGTGACAAGACTGATCACCAGGTGGTATTGTTGTTTTCGAAGAGACTGTCATTTGTGAACGGAAATGTTGCTTTCACAGTGTAGCAAAATGAATTTACTTTACATGTTCCACTTTCTAATTTAATGAGGCCCTATATAGAAGATTTTCTTGAGGTGCACAAAGGTTGAGTCCATACTATGAGAAAAGGAGTATGAGTAGTGGGAGCAGTGATTATGCAAGATTAACATTTTCTCTAACCAATTAAATTAACCATTGTTGGTGCTGTTCAGTGTCCTAAAGGTATTGTCTTACATGTGAGGGGAAAAATGTGAGAGCTGGACTGTGGCCATTGGAGAGCATAAGGTATGTTTCAGGACGATACTTATGTTTTTACCTATTGCTTATTTGTAGTGCACATTTTAATTAAAGTTGCCTCTTGGCATCCTTTTACATCCACAGTTGATGTTCTTTCATTAACAATGTATTGTGATTTTCATAATCCTGTGGTCTCTGATATTAATTAGATTTGCCGCAGATGAGGTTATTTCGGTTTTGTTTAGCCACACCACATTTGACATAAACATTTTGCCAGTGATGTGGTTATTTATATTTCTAAGAGATCTGCACATTTATTAACTTTTGAGATTCATTGTTACTGTGTTTAATTAATATGTAAACAGTAAAAGATATCACTATTCAAAGAAATCCTCTAAGTTTGTATTTATTGTGACTATTACAATACGTTACTTAGGCAATTTTTATAAGCAATTAGGGAATTAAATAGTTGTAGGGCATTCACAACTAGTTACTGACAACTTTATTTTTTTTGCTAGTCTCATTATTTTCTGGAGGTTTAGAAAATTTACCAAGCACACAGGGGAACTTTGTTAGAACATGTTTGGTTTTTTTATTTTTAAGTGTTTCCAGGGTTGAGCTTATGGTGCAGATTCTTCACTTGCAGCATAAGAGATGTCTTTTTTCACAACTGACTGTTCATCTGCTTGTTAAAATGAAACACTGACTTAATTTGAAATATAAACTGTCCACACACGTTTGCCTGACTGTATGATGTTGCAGCAGGCTGTCATACCATCAAATAAAATGTAGAGCAGAGGGGAAAATTGTAAAGAGTACAATAGAAGGGAACTGTGAAAGTGTATGAAAATAAGCCCTCACTATATAAAAGCACTATGGGGTGGGATTGAAAAATCTCATTATTGCTACATGTTGCCCAAAAGCCTTTGTGAGTTACTATATAGCCTTTAGTACTATTGTGATTTTGATATGGTGAATCAGTCATTTACTCTGTACTTTACTATATTCTTGTGTATATTGTATTTAGGGAAGAAATCAGTTTGAAAGAGTAGATCAATTAAAACAGTAACCATATTATTTTTGATATATCAATGCATGTTATTATATAGTCAATATACATTGCTCTCCATTAGTCTGTATCCCAAGCATATTTTTACTTATGAAATCACTTTGTTGTTGAGTCACAGTATTTCTGATTGAAACATTTTGAAATCAAGGAAGGTTCATTAATGTGGCTTACACATTGGATGCTGTCTGATATCAATATTGGATGATCTGCATGGAAAATTGTACATGTGGAAAAAAGCCTGCCTTTTGCAACCATCCAGTCATGGATGTATTACTTTTGTGTCATTGTATAAACACATTAAGTGTGATATCCCATCAGATAATGCAAGTAAAAAAAATTTATGTCGTTCTTGTACTTGTATCAAATTAAATTTTCCATCAAATAAAGGTTATGTATAAGTATAATCATATGTAGTCTCTCTATTATAATTAAAAAATCCTGGAACAAAATGTGACTTTTTCAGAGAGTACTTTCACGTCCCGCGAGATGAGACTTTGTGCCAAGAGATTTAACCATGCCAGGGGCTGGAAATCAAAGACACAGAGTAGATGACAAAGTAGAACGGCGTAAAGAATTCAAAAACGTTGGTACGATACACATGCAGAGCAGGTTGGAGATAATAAAAGTACTAAAATTCTAAAGTCTCAAAAAAATGATAGTAAAGATTGCATTAGTGAAAACAAATGGAAAGGATTACTCGGTGAAATAAAAGAACAGCAAAAAGAGGTTGAATATATTGTTTGACTTTAAACTTTAAGTCGGAGACTTGTAGATCATCTAATTCGTGCTGCCATCAGGGAAAAGTACTGTTTCTTCACAATGAAGAGGCATATCCGGGAGAACTGAAAGATTTGTTATTTGGTGAAAGTGAAATCCATATTCACGAGTGGTAGAGATGTGAAATGGCTGATAGACCCCTGGGGTTTTGGCGAGTGAAGCGAACACTAGTTCATTCTAAAATAAAAGTTGTATGATCATATCTTGATACTCCTGCAAAGCAATGAAAGCACACCACCAAATATATGATTTGTCTGTTTAAGGGCACACTCACTTACCTAACCACCTTTGCTCACACCATACTAATTCAGAGAGACCTGTCAGCCTAACAAAGAGGATACCAGGGGTCCTGGAGAAAACCTGTATAGACACAGAGTTAAGAATGTACAAACTTTATACAGACAATGACTGCAATTATACAAACAATCTGCTTTGAGCTTTTAATTTTTTTCAGCCCAAGGCAATAACAAACTTTCAGTATATCAAAGAGATTTTAAAGACAAAAATACTTCTGTCATAATTTTTTTCTTGGTAAGTTGAATTTGTCATGATCAACATTAGATTTTTCTTGTAACAATTAGCTTCAGCATATAAATAAAATTTAAATATCTTGCTTCACTCTACAGAATCTTCTTACTAATTCTTCTTACCTTAATCTGCAGATTTTCTTTTTAGTAAAGTTTACAATAACTATTCCAGTTTTATATATTTTTCATGTAACATATCTGTATCCAAGAATTTGCATCCAGTCGCTTAGAATGAGTTTAGTTAGAAACTGGAATCCAACTGATAATTTTAAATTGAAAATTCCTACCCCAACGACCCATAACAGACATATTAAGGCAAAATATGGAAATAATGCAAAGATACATTTAGCCTGCTTTTAGTATGACCTATGAACTGTAAGAAATAGAAAAGCATAATGCCTATCTTAGCAGAGTCTTTGACAATTATCAGCATTGTCTCGTGGGTGCAGCTAGCATTGTCTTAGGTACATCCATCCATCCATTATCCAACCCAGTATATCCTAACTACAGGGTCACAGGGGTCTGTTGGAGCCAATCCCAACCAACACAGGGCGCAAGGCAGGAAACAAACCCCGGGCAGGGCGCCAGACCACAGACAGAGGTATTTCTGTAACTTCCACTGGACAGTGTCAGTTTGTTTGTACTTAACCACAGTAATTTGAGCACCAGTCACATTTTATGGAAAAACATTGTGTTTACTCTCTCTGCTATTCATGTCCTCACCAACTTTCCCTACTTTCAGGTGGAACTTTCCTACTGTCTATTTATTGACCACATGATCGGTTGATTGCTAAGCTGTTGCTTTCTGCACTCTTTAAAAAAAAAAAAAAATACCAAAGTGGTTCTTTAGAACATTGAGATAAAACCATCCATATGAAGATTCTGGAAAAATCCCTAACTTATTTAATAGGTTCCATTAGTAATCATGAATTGATGATAACAGATTGTGAAATAATAATGGGTTCGTGATTCTTAAGGACTCTTAGTGCATACAATTACACAGGCTCAGTTCAGGTTTTCTTTATCTATTGTATTGTGCTAGCTTGTCTACTATATATTAAAGATTTCTGTTTTTTCCACATATCAGGAACCATTTCAAATGCCAAAGAACCAGATTCATTTACACAGAACCCTTCCAAGAATGAAATGGATTGTTGTCAAGCAATGGTTCTAGGAGGAACCACCCAATCCAATAAAGTGTTGTTACAGAACTTTTATTTTTACAGAACTTTCATTTTTAAAGAGTATAGTACAAAGTTTGTGTCTACTGTTGGAGTCCCGCAGTACCTGTTTTTAGGTTGAAAGTCTCCTGCTGTTGGCTTTAATTAGTGTGCCTTTATTTCGGTAATTAGGCAGCTAACATATAATATCCTATGCTTTTATCCTTGTAATAAGTTGCAAGCTGTAACGATATATTTCTTGATCCGTGACTACTACATAAAAAGCCAATAATCAAATTGTTTTCTTTAGTTATTATCCCTGTAATGAATAAACGCATTTGTGTATCTTCATTTAGTAGACATTTGATATACATCAGGGATGACACAGTCACACTACTATCTTTTAGATCCAGTATCCCAAGTTTAAATCTGGTAACTGTCTGTCTGAAGTTCTTCCTGTACATACATGGGTTTTCTTCTGGTTACTCCAGTTTTCTTTCCACATCCCTAAAGAAGTATGTAGTAGATGAATTAGCAGCCTTGACCAGTATGCATCTGTATGAATTAGTGTCTTGTTCTGAATCTTTTCTGCTGCTGAGCTAGGCTTTGACCTCCAAACCCATAAGTGAAATAATTAGGTTTTAGGAAGAATGTATGTTGTAGTATAGTAATATTGGTAGTAGTAAGTAATATATGCTGTATTTTGTAATGATTCCTTCATCTATGCCTATTTTCTCCTATTATTCAAATATTCAATTTTAGAGCATTTTAGAGTCCAACTATCCCAGAATATATCTGTCAATGTAGAATTTTCCTGTTCTCATTTTGACTGCATACATTTTTCTATGGACTGTACAGTACTCTGTTTTTTGCCCATAAATAATTCTGAATTGTTTGGCATAGGGTCATTTACTAGTGGTAATGAGTGTGAGTGTACGTACCCTTTGTTGAAGTAGCATATCTGTCCTGGTTTGGTTCCTACAATAGCACAGATACTCCCTGCATGGGTTGCAGTCAACTCCAATGCTGAATTTGGTTAAACTGCTTGGCAACTGGATGAATGGATGATTGCAGAACCTCAGTGCTGTTCTTTGTCAAACAATTTGTTTGCTCTCAGAAACTTTAATTTTCTTTTTCTATCTGCTTCTATTTCTGCAATGGCATCCTTATTCTTGATCTATGACATTTAAAAATCATCTGGTTTTAATCTTTGCCTTGTTTTCTAGTCATTTGAGTTTGCTCTCTATTTCTGGGATAATATACTTTCATGTATCGTGTGATGCTTTTGGTTTGAAAATGCTCATTATTAAACATTCTATATAAAATTGTCAAATTACCAACATTGTCTTATCAATGATTCACCAGCTCACAGTTTATCCCTGAATCTTTGCCACATTTTGCAATTTTTAGCTGATTAGACAGTTGATTAAACTGTGCAGCCTAGTTTAGAATAATTAGTGTGTTACTTTGATGTACCTGGCTATAACTATGTACAGTAGGATTTCTTCAAGTTGCTCACCCTGAAAGTTTACTAGCAGGTATTGCAGGTGCTGTCCAGGGTGAAATTAAGTGTAGGTGCTGTCACTAAATATTTTTTGAAGGGTAATAGTTTTGGACCCAAACCATACCGACCATGGACAGAAACTTTGCATAACAGTGCTAGGTCCAAAACATTCTTTCCAGGGGCATTTACAAAGCACAGGTGAAGTCTGTAAATGAAGTTCTCCAAGAGAAAAACCTTGGAACAGTACATAGCGTATGATCTTTCCCTATATAATTGGGGAGTCTGGGCAAAATTTGGCAAAGAGAGAGTCAATGGCATGGATTTGTATACTGGACAAACACAAATTCAGTTTTATGTATTAGGAAATTTGCAATATACAAAGAAAGGGACCGAAAATATTAAAGACTAATAAACATTCTTGCATACTGTTATAAGTAATAATCATCAAAACGAAAAGTAATCCCTAATGGAAACTAATGAGACTGCTGTAATTCTGTGAAAGATTATTTGTGCCAAAATATATTAACCACATTTAAATGTTACACATATACATGGGGTGCATTTCATTTTGGCACAGATTTATCATGTCATAATTAAAAACATATAAACCAAATAATAATTGCTTTTTACTGCAATACACAATTTTTGTGCCAGTTTAAAATGTAATACATGTCCACAGATCTCGTGTTATAACTAAAAGAAAAATAAAGTATTGCATTTGGCTTAGCTGCTGCACCAACTGTATTGCATTTTGAATCAAGAACGTGCTTCAGTTGTGGCAAAAGTAAATGTAATCATATGCCCAATATCAGCATTAAAAGATGGGGCAAAGGGCAAGTTCCACTTGTAGACATTTCTGTGTTCTGGTGGCAAGTGTAAGTTTCATCAATGTGGACTATGAAGTTATAAACCGATATGGCGAAAAGCATGTTTTAGGTCTCGCTGAAAAAGTTTCCTCTTATATTATATTCTCTAAAGTTATTTATTTTTTATACATGTTAAATTAAGCAGTGTATTTAATTCTCAAGGTGTGGGCTGTTCATGCTGAACATGGTGGAAATATTTGTTAGCCTCTACAAGCTTGGTTTTATTATATATTATTCATACTCTCTGTGATAACCAGAAATTACGTATTTTTTCTCTTCTTTCAACTCAGAAGAGAATGAAATTATCACTTACATTGCCAGTTTCCATCTGTCCAATGAGACAGTGGATCCCCTGCCTTATTAGCTCCCCACTCCCACCTTTAGAAGTTGGATGAACTCCACATCTGTGCATTATTTCTGGGTTCTCTGTGAATTGCACCAGGAGTCCAACTTCATGGAACCACTGCATAATCAAACAAATTTCATCTGTGTCAATATTTGCTTTATGTTATTAACTTACATAAATCAATTTTTCAGTGAACAATAATTTTAAACTGGGTGTTATCTCTTAACCAAAGATGCTTGGTAAGCTGTTTTGTAATGGATTATAAGGCAGTGTTCTATGCTTAGTTTGATATGTGTTGACTCTTAAAACTTTTTTGTTTTTTTCCTGCTTAACTGTAAACTTACCAGCTTATGTTGTTCTGTAATAAAACTGAGCCAGAAACTGATCTCCACTCCATTTTATTTCCATTGCACAATTTATGGGTTAGTCCTGCTATTGGCAGCACTGTTAGTAGAATCCTTATGTGGCTGGAACTTCTTTCAAATTTATGCAAAGCAGACTCAAATATAACTTACCTGCTAATGACATGTAGGAGAAACCAAGGTGTTTTACATTGCTTTATAATCAATTATCTGTGTATTTGGGGTTGATTTTCTTACTACCAGTAGTATTCATTATTGTACCTAATTATGGAAGCTTTCCATGCATAACACTTGTAGGAAATGGTAATGACAGGATAATTATTTTAAAGCTGATTGGAAAAAAAATAATTTAATTACTCCTGAATTGTCCCATAAATACTTTCTTAGACATTTTATTATGTAGAGAAATGCTGGCTTTCTAGGCTTTCATGCCAGTTTAAAACACAAATCTGTCATTCTTGGTAAATGGTACCACAAGTGTGATTTGACAGCTGTTGTCAAAGTATAGTGGCAGTCGTAAATGTGACCACATGGTAATCCGGATAGGAATTAACACTCATAGCAGGCGAGTAAGTGACAATATAATCCCAGGTTTCTCATTTGCAGAGAAGCTGGGAAGTTTTATATATTCTGTTAAGTTAATTTATTATTTCTTTGTTTTCCTCTTAGTGTATTCAACTAAATCATTTTTGAGAGGAGAAAAGTGTTGTATTAGGAATGTGTACACATTTAAAAATAAAGTATCAAATAAATATAATGCTAAATATTTTCCTGCTACAAAAAATTTGCACAGTAAGTTTGTTTGAAAAAGGGTGGGCATAATGGAATTAACAGATGGATACTTATTACTCGTTTATTTATTTTGTGAAGTGACATAGATCATGGATAATTGTGTCCAGTTTAAGGCTAATAAAATAAGAGATTACTGTTATGATAGCCAGCCCCATGATGATGGAGATTGGTGTCTTCATGCAGTTTGGTAATATTCTAAATAGACACCTTCTGACAAAACTTTTTCTTTTTCTTTTTTTGTGGGAGTACACAGTCATTTCACTTCTCAAAATATGACATACATAAGTTATGCTTGTTCTTTTTTTCTCTTATTAGTTCATTACATCTTTTGTTTTGTTCATTACTGAAAGTTCAGGAATTTCCCTGGAGTGAGGAGTCAGTCCATGTCCGTCTCTGGCACATCCTGAATGCTGGCACAGGTCTGGACTTGTAAAACCTTCTGCTTTTTACAGTTTTGTACTGAGAGGGATGCATTCTCATATTCATCACTTTGAATTTGGCTTTTGACACTGTCAGTTTGGAATTGGCAGTGTTTTAGATAAGGTAAATGAAAAATCCCCTTCAGACAAGAAGTCCTTAGATGTTATAAAGCATTTATGTCACATCCAATAAAGTTTACTAATAACTAAAACTGAATTGGTAAAATACATATATAATTTGTGAAATACATAAGTATGTCTAATACATTTGCAGAAATTAACTATTTGGGAATTGAAATATTTGTTAATGATTCAGTCAATTACAATCATGCTGTGCCAACAATAAAATCAGTTCTTAGAAAAATCAAGTTTTTTGTATATTTTTGAACATTGCAGTAAGTTATGTTTTAAAAGTTACTACTTGCTCGTACTAGGAAACATTACAGATCTGAAATGGCAGGTGGGATGTAAACTGATAAAGAACAACTTTAAATTATAATGTGTACATCGAGTATTACAGTAGATTGAAAAGTAGCTGATACCACGCTGTATATATACTACAAAAACTGCTGTGGAAGATACCATCTGCATTATTCCACTATACTGTATCAACATAAGAATTTATTTTAAAAATATAACAGAATTCTAAAAATATATATGATTAGGATATGATCAGTAGGATATATGGTGTGGATTTCCTAATTGTTCATTTTATAAGAATGCTGCTGCATTACTTAAATACTTGTGTACTGCATGAAAGATGAACAGAAAATCCATGCATGGTGGAGAAATAATGAAGTGAGATACAAGAACATGCATACGGTACATACCTACAGTCTAACTTCTCACTAAAATATTTCTTGAGATGCTGCCATAGTTACAGATTACACATGCAACTTTTTGAACAGGTATTCCTGTTTTCCTCTATTGCCAGGAAGCAGAATGAGGTTGACAGCCTGGCTGTGGGTGTCCTAGAATTCCTAAGGAGACATTTCTCATACAGTACATCGAATATAACAAATATTGTGTGAACTTACCCACATAATAGATACTATGTGTGGGAGATTACTGAGGTTCTAGTGGACCTTTTGTGGTAATCTTTTATATGTGTTTGAATGTTTTCCTTAGTTTTTGTTTTACCCTGAACAGCAAGCTCATTTCTTACAACTTTTATTGTATACAGCCATATGCAGGGCTTCATTATTAATAGAAGTCATGTTAAACACTAGCACTAAATGCTTGCAATTCATCTACTTGTTAGTTCAAGATGACTAAAATGTGAAGTTTGCATAAAATGTAACAAAATTTAGTCAAATAAAGTTGAAGGTGCACATATCAGCAATACAGTGAATATACCTGTAGGGTATGACAAATAGAAATTATAACTAGTTGGGGACCATGATGTCCCTATGTTTGGTTATCTAAAATGAGAGAACAGATTTTTAATAGCAAGGTTGCTTATAATTACGCTGCATTTAGTTGTAGGAAACATTCACTGGAGCAGATAACTATTAACAACAATACAATAAATCTTTGATTTATATGCATATTTCCATAGTGATTCAGAAGTTAGCCCTGCTGCCTTATAGCAGTAGAGTTCTGCATTCAAATGAAGGTCAAGGCACAGTCTTTATAGAGTTTGTATTTTTTTCCTTTGTCCACATGCAGGTAAGTTTCATTACTGCTTTTTACTTCATTTTGCTGTCGCCAGGTCACCTTAGAAATCTAAATTGGATTTAAGAATGTGTACAGTAAATGGATTTTTTTTTTTATTCCTGTGGATAATCAAAAGATTTTTACCTTTACAGGACGTATCTACAGTAGTTTCATATTTCTATGTGGTGGGGTCACACAGTGAGTCAGTGATATGAAATGCAATGCCATCTTTGTGTTTTGCAGTCTGATTCATTCACATTTAGTCCAAAAATGGGTCAGTTAAAAAGAAACTATTTTCTTAAAGCAATTGTTTTTAAGAGTTTTTAAACTGCTTACTTTAAACCTGCAAATAGGGCTTATGAACATTGAGTCAACGAGACACTGGAATGTTATATTGTGGTTCTATTTATACTGAGCACTTCTTCACGTAAGAGTGGTGTGCTTCACTTCCCCTTCATTTTACTCTCTGCACCTTGCTGTACCACAAAGCTGATGTCCTAGCTCCATGATTTGACTGATGATATTGCCTCTAAAGAACCAAACTCTCTCAATTTACTTAGGGACTTATTGATGCCATAAGATTTTGTTTTTGAATGTTTCTAATACCGAGAACCAATAAGAGAGTTGGAAGGTAAGTAGTTTGCAATTTTGTGACATTTTATAGACTTATAAACTTGACAAAATTAGCTTCAATAACACTTCTTCTGTAATTCAGTTTTCCATTACTTGTTACCTTTTGGGGAGCTTTGATCAAGTATTTCTTTCTTGGTCTCCTATACCCATCACCATTTTCAGACAGCTCAATTCTTTGCCTCCTCCACTGGATGATTTTTGTTTTTCAAGAGCTAGACATAAGAATGACTTCTTTGTACTGAAAAGACAGATAATGGAAGATACAGTACATACTAGTAACACTATAACATTTTCCTAAATTTAAACTAAAATTAAATTTTAGGTGATTCATGGCTAAGGGTAGCACTTGGGTGTTTAAGAGCAATTTGCAGACTTAGGCTTATCATAAACTGAGTCACTGCATGAAATTCCCTGACTGCAGGCTATGGTTTTGTCTGATAGAGGCAGGTGTGGTTTGGATAGTGTCTGCACATTATTCATAAAAATACAAACAAGAATAACTCCTTCTTTCAGGGTATAAAGTTTTAAACTTGATCTGACATGTGCGATTCCTTGCAGGAAGAGTACTCTAACAAAAGTGAGTGCCTTGACTTGTTTGGCACAGTTTCTTTAAAACTAATGCAGCATAACTAATATAGCAGAATGGGGGCTTCAGCTTGATTTGTCAGGATCCTTTACTTGAAATGTTTTTCTTTTCCAGAATTGAGAACATAAAGCAGAACGGAGATGCTTTTTTAATATATGGCGTAATGTATGTCTGTGGCAAGTCAGCACCTATTTTACAATGAAAAAAGTTCCTGTTTAATGTAGGACATATCTACAGAATGTACCGTAATATTAATTGGATACCATATAAGCTTGATTGATGCTTCATGTCATAGCTAAACAAGCAAAATTAAAACTGCTTCCTGTACAGATCTTATATTATGAAAGTGGAGTGATGCCTTCATAACAATAAATCTATAAAAAACAGCAATAAAATGAGAAATAACATTTTTTTTATATATCTCATTTTGTACAGAGAAAACCTTCTCCTGGTGCTTTACAAGTACAGACCTATAACTGATTATTCACACATGGTTACACGTGAGGATAGACCTAGTGTTTTAAAGTCCCGGGCCTTAGCCACTAGGTCTCATTGTGTTTAAATAAAGTGCCTAAATGCACATTTTAAATTGTTTTTGCAGAAATCCGGAATCTACTGGGGATTAATAAAGTATCCTATATCTATCTATCTATATCTATATCTATATCTATCTGTCTATCTATGCCTACCATCAAGCCTGTGAACTTTTGTATTAAATGGAAAGGAAAAAATAGCCAAAGATTGTGTGGTTGTTTAGAGTTTGTCATGGGTACAGTACATTTACAAGTCAAAGTAATTCTCCTTCGTAATTATTTAATAGTCACAAGTTTGATCTAAGATGTTCATTCGCTATTGAACAATAGACTTTAACCTCATTTTTTTTCAGTACTAGCCATGCCCCACGGCTCCATCTGTGTATTAGTGCCCTGCCCAGCTCCCCACTCCTGATACCACTCTAACCCCCTCTCCTCAGCCCGCAGCTTCTGTCTCGGATTAGTACGAATATATCGCTCCTGCAAGTGAACTATGATTGTTAGCGCGATGAGAGAATTCGCAAAATCAACCGGAATGTTCAAGAAAATTATAGAAAAAAAACCCAATCTAAATCCATGAAGTAGTTCTCTCATTCGCTACCTAAGGTAAGGTACACCCCAAGGCTGGTGCGTGAGTGAGGAGAGCCCTGCCCCACTCCCCTCAGCCCACTGCGTGTCTCTCGGATTTGCACAAATAAATCGCTACCGCAAGCGACCAAGATACAAATCGCGATAAGCGATGCCACAAAATCAACCAAAATGTTCATGCAAATTATAGAAACAAACCTGATCTAAATCTGTTAAGTAGTTCTCTCATGAAAATACCAGAATGTCCTGCGTTGCTGGAATAGAACAAGTGGGTTCAGTAAATGGATGATGAGTGAATATTAGTTATGTGAAGAGAATGGTTAAAGGTCAGCTGTCATGTTAGTAAGAATGCTTGTTTACCACAATTATATGGAGCTCTTCTTCTACAGGTATTTTTATTAGAAAAAACAGCTTAACATGGATGTTCTACCTTATTTATTATTAATACAAACAAAGAAGGCTTATGCGTACCTGGGCAAGGCTGGCAGCACTGTGAGAATTATGTTTTTTGATTTCTCTGGTACTTTCAGTACCAAAGAGCCATTTCTGTTAAGGGGTAAACTCAGAGATACGTAGGTAAATGGGCCTGTGGTATCTTTGATAGTGGACTGTCTGCCGGACAGACTACTGGACTTTCTCTTCACTCTGTACACCTCAGACTATAAATATACGGTAACAATAGGTAATGACACTTGCAGAAATTCTCTGATGAATTGGCACTTGTAGAACTTTGTTTCTTGGTGCAAACAGAATTGACTTCAACTTAACATCAGCAAAACCAAATAACTGGTTATTGACATTTGTCACACCAAAGAGCCTCTGTGTCTGGTTACTGCTTAGGGAGTGGATCTAGAAGTGGTCCACTATAATGTCAGGTTGGACTGGTCTTATAATAAAGAGAAACTCTATAAGAAAGGGCAGAGCATGCTCTGTTTCGTTAGGAGACTGCATTCCTTTAATGTGCGAAGTGGCATCCTTCACATCTTCTATAACTCTGTGATTGTCAGTGCAGTTTTCTATGCTGTGCTGTGCTGTGCTGGGCTGGTAACATCACTTCAAAAGCGGCCCACAGAATCAACAAGCAAATTAAAGGGGCAGAGGTAATAGCAAAATAGCGAATTAAATCAAAACTTAGTCCCATTAAGGTGGCACAGTGGCGCAGTGGTAGTGCTGCTGCCTTGCAGTAAGGGGACTCGGGTTCGCTTCCTGGGTCCTCTCTACGTGGAGTTTGCATGTTCTCCCCGTGTCTGTGTGGGTTTCCTCTGGGTGCTCTGGTTTCCTCCCACAGTCTAAAGACATGCAGGTTGGTGATCCTAAATTGTCCCAAGTGTGGGTGTTTGTGTGCCCTGTGGTGGGCTGCCGCCCTGCCTGGGGATTTGTTCCTGCCTTGCTCCCTGTGTTGGCTGGGATTGGCTCCAGAAGACCCCCGTGACCCTGTGTTAGGATATAACGGGTTGGATAATGACTGACTGAATCCCATTATCAACAATGCTGCACACCATCTTTCTAACACATTAACACTAAGCATTTTCAGCCAATGATTTATTCAGCAGAAGTGTGTCGAGAAATGCTACTGGAGCTCCTTTCAACCAACAGCAATACATCTGTATAATGAATACCTCACTAAACTTTCTTTCTTTTTAGTAATTGTGGTGTTTGTTCAGACCATTGTGTATGTGTGTATATATATGTATGCATTTATTTATTTAAGAGCTCCTGTAAAAAGGCAGATTTGCCCCTGGGGACAAATACATTTCTATCCATCCATCCATCTAAGTTGTAGGGTACTACGGTGGCATTGACAAAGGTCTTATTGCTTTGTAATCAATTTAAGAAAAAATGTTTTGTGTTTTTCCTGTGGAAGTTTTATATTTTTAGACATTAGATTATTAAATTTATAACCTGACTGTGTTTTGTGATATTGTACTAATTGTGTTAACAAATGAAAAATGCAGTATTTCAACTTTAGTTTGCAACAATGAAATATACTTTGTTTGTGATCTTAGCTTTCTGTGTCTCATTCTTAAACTGTCTAAATGACTGGAGACAAAACAGTTGATGAGATTAGGCACTGGTGGAATGAACACTCATTTGCTTCAGCAAATCTGTCAGATCTGGTAATCTACCATTTTTCTTTACATTCCATAAACAGACCTAAGAGTGGTTAAAGGTTAATTCAGGGGTTTTATGTCTTAGTAGACCACAGAAGGTAAAGACTGCATAGTTGCTCCAAAATGGGATGATAACCTGTTGACCTTTCGCAACTACTCAAACAGAAAGAAAGTCTGGTGAACTTGTGATAATGGGAGAAGTCATTGCCAACTGTCATATCTCACAAGCAGGCTTTTGAGTTTTTTTCACACAGACTTATGGCAAATAACAGTGCCCTGTCTGGTTTTACTACACAATGTAAATAATATAAATTGGGTTATGTCAAACTAGCATGGTCATCCCTTGATTTAGAAGACCACTGTGCTACCCTTATCCTGGGTTATAAGTAAGGTGTTGAAATAAGAAATGGTATCTTCATCATGTTTAAATCAGCAATAAATTACCTGATATGGTGCACATTAACGTGTATCTCAGTTCCACCTAACTATGGAGGTCTTGTGTGTTTACATAGATTAAAGATCCTCATCCATTTAATTTTAATATTTGCTTTTTCTGTAGTTGTGGAACATCATTGTGCTCACCTATCATCAATGTCATCAATATCATCAATTAATAATGGCTACCAGTTTGCATCTGTCATAGTTTAGGGCCAAATGTACTGAATAATATGGATTAAATTGAGAAAGAAAGCAACATTTAGACAGCTAGAAAACTATGAAGTTGAGTCTTTTGAATATTGTTTTAAATCAATCATTAGATTATTAAAGCAATCCACCTGTCTGTTTTCTCTTTTACAGTAAATCTATTAGACAATACATGAAGTGCAATTATGTCACAGCGGTAAAAATTATTAAAGACAATTACACAGTGTGTGGTAGTTTAGCCAAAAAGACAACCTAAATGATATTCTGACATACTTTTTCTTGGGTGTTTCATATACTCTCCCCTTGTGTTTAACATCAATACCACTATTTTTTTGTTGTTTTTTTTTTCTCAAAAAGATATCTAAAAAAAAAAAGTCTAAAAACACAGACAGCTTTACAGTGAGTGTTTTTTTAACCTGCACTGTGGTTTAGGTTGGCACTATGTCCGACCAAATATTTAAATGTTTTTCTGTTGGTTTTGTTTTGTTGTGGTCTAGCTGTCTTCCTTAGGGAAAACTAACAACATTTTTCTTAACTTCCATCATGTGCTTTGGTTGGTATTTCATTAAGCAAAAACTGATGAGGATATAAATGGCGAAATTGTGGTGACAGTGGGTTTTCAAAAGAATGGTACTTGATTGCTAAAATCTGACTTGACAACAGAGATTTACTGTATTTACAAGTTTGGAATGGTTTTCAGTTGATAACTTTAGTAAAGAGAGGTTGCTTATTTTGTTTTTTTCCCTTGTAGAGGCCATACTGTACATCAGTTAGGAGCTTTGTGTTTAGTGATATTTAAGAATATTCAATTACATTAGATTAGATAACATTTATTAATCCAATGGGAAAATTACAATGCATACAACAGCTGAAACAAAAAAACAAGGATACAGACTCACAGGACAAATAATACAGCCAGTCAATCAGTCAATAAATAAATAAATAAATAAATAAATAAATAAATGTATATTGTGCAGAAATTTCAAAATGAACTTAAAGGGTATGTAAATAATCAGCCTTGACATACAGAAAAAGGTTTTGGGCAGCCACCCATATACTTAATCCCTGGAAAAGAGCAAATACAAGCAAAGTTTTGAACAAGTTTGGTCCAAAACAGAACAGAATACATGTGGAGGTTTTCATGGTTTTATAGTAGGTCGGTGGAAGTGACTTCATATGGGGGCTGGAACTGGAAAGTGACATCTTCAGGGCTGGACTCGGGCAGAATTTCCTGTATTTTATCTGCAGGAATATCCGAGGAAAGATTAGTGTACCCTGCCGCCCTCTGGACTGGTGTGGAATTACCTTTGATTGGTTCCTCTAGCTGTCACTCATGCGCACGTGTGTGTGACAAGGGTATGTCAGGAGGAACCACTGAATTGCCTGATAGCAGTGGGTAGTAAAGATCCCCCAAATGCTCTTCTTAGCATATTGTGGTGGACTGAGCCTGTGGCTAAATGGGCATAGAGGGTATTTTTCATTATGGCATTCAGTTTTGCCTCTGTCCTCTGCCTAGATTTATAAACTCTTTTTAAATATCCTGCATTGTTGTACCTTTAAAAATGCAGATGCGGGATCTTGGAATGTATCGCCCTTGCAAGAAACGTGAGGATTATTTTTCCTGAGATCTGCATCAGCTAGAGTTATTTTTTTTTTCTCTCCTCCTTTGCCAAGTACCTGTAGCTCAGCTTACAATATCTTTATTTTTATTACTTACATTTCTTTATTTGCATGACCATCACTTGAGTGTATGAAATACTGCAAAAATATTTACAATTAATTTATTAGATATTTTTGTGAATAATTCCATGTTTGTATTTCATGATGTTTAATTTGTAATGTGTTTTTTCTAATTATGTGCCCCTATATCATGTCTTTTCTGAATTAATTTGCAAAAAAAATCACATTCAAGATGTATCACATAAAAAAAAAAAAAAACTAAACTACTGCCTGGGTAGAACTGGAGAAAGGAGTCTTGTGCCTTTAAGTTAGAATATGAAACTATTGAGAGTTAAAAGCTGGAGTTGACAGATAGAAAAGACAGACTATTTAGAATAATCAGTTTCATTACAGTAGTTGCTAAGTACACTATTTTAATATAATTAAATGAATAACCTTTCTAAAATGTAGGAAAGGGCATGTGGTCATTCAGGTTGATTATAATTTTGATGAATTGGTAATACTAAAGTAGCCCAAGTGGGTAGGTGTGACCTGTCCTGGTGGTGTTCCTGCCTTGCACCCTATGATTGCTGGGATGGGCTCCAGCTAACTCACGACCCTGCCCTGGATAAGCAGGTTAGGAAGATCGATGGACGAATTGATGCCTGTAATGTCTGTTCAGTTCTTGTCACTTGATTACATACTATGCGCCAGATGAATATTTTCTCTTACTGATGCACATGCATTATCAATGTATGGCAGAAGACAATCTTTGTGACCTAAAGAAATAAGCCTCCATATAGTGACAGAATTTAAATTACAGAATAGGGTATGTGGGCTTTCAAGGACAATCTGAATGTTAAGCATTAGATCCCAATGGAAAGACAAGTGGAGTTTAAAGGTGATGGAACCAGAAACCCAGATGCATTTTCACAGAAAGTTGTACCATATGCTTAAAAGGGCAAACAAGGGTTGGGAATGTTCGTTGTTATTAGAACATAAGCTTTACCGAGTAGTGGACTGACAATGCTGCAGTGTCTGACAGGAACAGCATGTAGCAGAGTCAGTTAAGGAGTTATTTAGTCTTTGTTGTTGGTCAGTAGAGTTTTGAACCTGTATACTTTCAGCAGGAAATTGAATACCTTAAATAGAAAATTGTACCAATGATATAAAATAATGATGTTTGGCATAATGTTTATTTTGTTTTTGATAGAAATAGTTTGAGCTGTGTCTGAAATAAAGTAGCTTGTATTTTAAAGTTTGTAGTATTTAAAAGTCAGTATTAAAAGGCATAATGTAACTGCCACATGGACACCATGAACACTTTTTAATGTGTAATGTCTGGTCATTGCAGCATACTAAAGTAAACCTGGTTGTCTTTATTGCAGTTGGTTAGTTTTGTTTACTGTTATAGTTGTGTCATTTGTAAATCTGAAAAATAAGTTTCCTCTGTACTAAACCTTAAATCTTTGTGAATTAAAAAGTACAGTACAGTGTTGCATTAGTAAATTGTTTTGCCTTTTAAATATCGTTTCCTAGGTTTTACATTCACTCTTTTTATTTTCCATTTCATTTTCTTTTTTATTCATTCAGTCAGGAAGTTATGAAGTGACCCGGGAGCTTCAGTACAATACAGAATATTTCTGTGAAACCATCCATTCATTGTCTGACTCTGTTTTATCCAGCAATGAAACAACTGAAGCTAAAAAGATTAAAGCATGGAATGTATGCTTCATTGGACCTTAACCCCCATTTTAAATTTAGAGAAATGTTTAGTTTATTTTAGGACTGGTATAACAGTAACTTAAGTGCACTCAGTGCTTTAAAAGTTGACCTTGCGATTAAAGGGATTAACCATGCAACTTTGCTTTTTTAGCCTTTTTAAGAATAAAGTGGTCTGTAATTCTGAAATGGCTAGAGAAAGGGAGAATAGAACAGTGATTGGATGTCTAAACAAGAAGATCAAGAAGATAAAAAAAAGTAACAAAAAAGAAATAAAAATCTTTAAATAGCCAAAGGTGGGCTAAGCATCCAAAATATCACAATGAAAGTAAAGTCATCCAGGAGACTGACTATCAGTGGTTTAAAAAGGAAACTTTGAATGTGTTCGATAGGTAAAACAAATGTCCAGAAAAAATTGTTTTGGAGGTTTCTCAGTTGTAAAACAGAATTTGGCTGTCTAGGTCAAGCAACTAGGCATCGGCAAAAGCTGAAAGGATAAGTTTAATATTTTTTAAGTTGAAGTTATTTCTTCACAAACATGGTAGTTTGCTTATATTTAATTGCTTTCTAAAGTGAAGCATATTTTATAAATTTTGAAAAATAACTAGCTTGCTCTTGTGCTTTGTAATAGAGGTGAAGGATACCGGAATCCTGCTATAAAGAAAAGTCTTAAAACATACTGAATATGTCCATTTCAGAGTAGAAAAGACCTGAGGCATGCATTTGACAAAAAAGTAAACAGGAAATAATACATTTTATCAGAGATTCTTGGTCCAGTTTTCTCAAAGCAAGGAAACATTCCATGCTTGTTTGTCTGCTTGCAGTGGCCATCATAAGTAAAGTTATGAGAACTCAATGACCCCACTCGCCCCCAGACCATTACATTCTGTATTGTTAATTTAAATATCCAACAGAGTGAGATGCATGCTGAGATGGAGTGTAGTGAAAGAAGCACACAGGAGTTTCATTGTACTTTGTACATATAAAAATACATTTTAAGCAGAAATGATTACAGTGTATTGTATTTTTAATTTTATAATAAAATACTTAGATTTTTAGAAGATCCAAGCCACCTTTTCAGAATATGAAGGAAGCAGAGTGTGTGATAGTGCAGATCAAGGCACCACAAACCAGTTATTAATGTTATAATACATGAGTCACTCTTGATGAGAATGTCATAATAAAAAAACTGTGCATGATATTCTTGACTGATTCAGTTCACTGATATTCACTGATACCAATCAACCCATAAATACACTGAGAGAACATAAAAGCTCCATGTAGAACCTGGCACTTTAAAGCAGAAATGACAGCTTTGCGCTATCACTCAACAGGGTGGTCCAGATCTAATTATGCAGATCCAGATTTTCTGGATGACTTTGATTTATGTGGGGATGATTCCAGTTCAGTGCGAAGACGATTCTTCATGTCGTCAGTTCACACACTTCTCGATGGTCTGAGATTTTTCAGGTGATTTTCTATGTGATAAACTTAATAAGTTATAGCGTAATGAAAATTGCATAATTAGATCTGGACCACACTATACAGTACCTGTACACAAAAATCTGTACTGATCTTACTAAACTTAAGCCCAATTATACTTTGGTGAATTGGTACTGCTAAAGTGGGCAAAGTGTGATGGTTTGTGTGTGTGTGTGTGTGTGTGTGTGTGTGTGTGTGTGTGTGTGTGTGTGTGTGTGTGTGCGTGCTTAAATGTTCTTTCTGATGAAGTGGTATCCTGTTCTTATGATGATCCTGCCTTGCACCCTATGATTGCTGGGATGGGTTCCAGCTTCCCTGCAAACCTTGCCCTGGATAAGCGGGTTGGGCAGATGGATGAATGGATGCCTATAGCGTTTGTTCAGTTTTTGTCACTTGATTGCATACTGTGCACTGTACTGTTCTCTGTCACTGAAGCACACACGTGCATTATCAATGTATAGCAGCAGGCAATCTTTGTGACTTAAAGAAATACGTCTCAGTATTGCGACAGAATATAAGAGATCATAAGTGCTTTTCATTAATTATTTTCTACTTTTCTTGGGCAGAGTGGTGGCCCTGAGGCTTGGGATCTGAGCTGGTAATTGGAAGGCTGCCAGTTCAAATCATATAAATGCCAGAAGTGACTCTACTCTGTTGGGCCCTTGAGCAAGGCCCTTAACCTGCAATTGCTTCATCCTGGGTAAGATGTTAATCTGCATACAACCTTGCAAGCAGGTCCTTCAACTTACAAGGAAAACTTGGGGGTTGGTGGCAGGATTGGCACTCCAACCACCATAAAAGACTTCACATTTATACAATGTGCAGCTGAAGTGTCACCTGCTGCACTCTGGGCATACAATCCAGGTGGTTTGTCATGTGGTGGGTGCTGCAACTTGTTATCAGCGCATGCTCTCAACCTTTCTCTATAGAACAGAGACATCAATTCACATCTGAGCATCGATTTTAAATAATATCAATAATGGAGCTTGGCAATGACTTTCCAAGGTGAATCCACACCCCTGAGGCCAAATACCTCCTCCTCGTTCCACAGGTTACAGCTAGTACCGTCTTCTTGAAGCTGAAATCACACTGTGGAGGAAGATGCTCAGGGTAGTTGGTAAAGTGATGAGTAAAGCCAGTCTCCTTTTAAAATGGCTGAATCTCACAATAGCAGTTTGCATTTTACTTCTTGATCTTCTGAAAACAATATGGCTGTTTTGACATATATGTGCAGTCTCAAGATGTTTTAAGGCTTTTCTTTATAATGGGATTCTGGTGCCCTTTTTCTGTATTAAAAAGCGCAAGAACAGGCTTAATATTTACTTTAGAATGCAATTTCATGTGGCAAACTACAGTAATATATACATACAGTGATAATCAGTTAATAACTTTGACTTGAAAAATACCAAACCTATCCTCTAAGTAGTTAGAGCAGTGTAGAAATGAAAAACAGTAAGCACTAAACATCATTTTCCAAGAATACACAACGTTAGCTTTCATCTGCTTGACCCCTATTTACTAAAAAGGGGAATATATTAAAAGATTAAATTGCCACTTTATAACCAAACTTTCAGTTTTATAAACAAAAAAAGTGTTATTTTTCTCATAAAAATATATTTAAAATTATTTTTCTGACAAATAAGATGTGTTAGAATTTTTTTATTTTCTTCAAGGGGAAGAATATGTATAACATATCTCTCAAAATGTTGGCATCTTTACTTTTTGCTCAATTGCATTATTTTGTTCTGTCTTTCTGTAAAGTATGCTACTAACCTAATTTGGTATTAACACCACAAAAATTCACTTTAAGTCAATTTTCAATGACTGCAAACCAAAATATTTTCAGCAAAACATATTCATTACTTCACTGTAGTCCAGGTGCTAAATAACATTTGCACTCACATAACCTATATAACCTCCTTATGCAATAATATTTCTTGAATGAACTCTATTTTACTCTGTATCTATCTATATACTGTGTGTATTTAGATAGACACATACATAGAAAATTTCTACTTTTGTTAGTTTGCTTACTTTTCCTTTTTATTAAGCATTCTTGATTTTTGTTTCCATTATTATGCTTTAACATGCTTTGAGGAAGTCTTTATTGGGCCCTTCAGGACAAATGCTGAGTTCATCTCTGAGTTTTATCATGTCTCCTGACAGAGCCTGGTTATGGACTTGTGCTGAATATTTCTAAATTCTAAATTTTAAAATGATTGTTTGTGTTCTTGATAAAGTTGTTTTGTTGTTGTTGTTACTTTGAGGTGGTACTTTAAGTAGAGAGACCTTTTTACAGTACATTTCCCAGCACTGAGCCTGGTCCAACCATGGTGCTAACACTCCCTGTTGGACGAGTACAAACTTCTCAAAAAAATGGCAGACTAGGTTGGTTCATATTTGCTCTGGAAAGTGAGAAACATGAATATAATTTACATTTCAATATGTGATGGAGTTAAACAGAACCTTGGATTCTGAGCTCAGTACAATAAACAAGCCCATTGATGAGCATATATTGCTTCTAAACTAGTTAAAAAAACACATGGTCTGATTACTTAGTTTTATCATTGTTTTAAGGAGTTTTTTTATATACACATTGGATGAGTCATTTTTGACCAAAAAAGTACATGAAACCCCTGAAACCATTCTGTTTTTTTCTTCTTTTTTTGCTTGTAGTTTTGAATCCATTCACCCATCAAATCAACTTAATCCAGTTCAGGATTGTGGGGAGTTGGTGCATCTCCAAGCATCACTGTTTGTAAGGCAGAAACCACTTGCTGCCAGTTTTGGCCATTGAAAATGTTTGTGTTGTATTTGTACATTTAACAACCACTAAAACATTGAGGGAAATACTGGTAAAAAGGTTAAGTTACGCATTCTATTACAAACAGTGCAGCTTGTCCCAAGCTCTTCATAGAATCAGATTATTCATTGTCATACTTCTTGTGTCTTGTGACTTACAGAAGCTGCTTGCATTATCATGAGGTACTTTGAAATCTTTAGTTGAAATCTGTAATCTTCATTGATTCAAATGCAGCAATCATCTAAACTGAGATTTTATTATAAGTAACTATGTAATCTGTGACATGGAATACTTTTTAAAATGTATTTTTTATTCAACACATTTCATAATTCTGAAGTTAAATGTGTTTAAGTATACTTAAATGATGTAATGTTTAATATAGGTACTATAAATACCATTATCAATTTACTACAAAGGGCTACAGGTGAATAAGATTTAGTTAGAGAAAACTAGAGCACAAGTGTCCTAGAAGCATACTTGATAAAATGAACTGCTTCATGGTTTGATACTGTAAGCACATCCATTTAGTTGATTCTCTTAACTGAACATTATGCTGTTACATTTTACTTATTTAGCAACATTGGCCACTTGCCAGTTTTTTGCCATTCCAAGTAGGGCAAGATTTTAGCAGATGATGTCAATCATCACATAGCCAAATAATGTTTAGGTCACAGAGGCAAATATGTGGGGGTAGCTGCTGGTATGTTTAGAAACCTAAACAAAAATGTCAGAATAGTGGAAGGTGGTATTGCCCAGGGATAAGTCACTGGACTGAAAGTTCCCACCACCTGTGACTCACTGTGTCCTTAGAAGGTCATTTAAGTGGTCTGACTATGTAAGTATGTGAAATGTAGTACTATTTTTTTTTATTTTATTTTAAAGCAGGATGGTGGTCTCCTTTGAATAAAGTGTAAATTAATGGTTGGCTTAAAAAAAAAAAAGATTTTTTTTTTTATTTTCAAAGCTTCTTTTTTTGGTGGAACAGCTCCCTCCCCATTTTTTTCTATATATTTAACAGTACAGTACAGGTATTTAGCCTTTTAAAACAATTTTTTCATCTTTGAGAATTTCAGTAGGAAAGTAAACAGCTCATACAATAGGAGTTAAGAAGCTTTAAGTTTGCCTGCCTTGCATTTCAGAAGTTCTCTCCAAAAAAAAAAAGCACGCAGTGAATGTTGTTCACTTTCCATTCAAAGCAATCTGATTTGCATTAAGCTGAAAAGAGGGCAGATTTGGGATAGTGGATTGAAGGCTGTTCTGTGTGAGTGTGAGCATTCCTGCTGTTAGTCCCATTTACCAGTACTTTTAAATTTATGATCCAAACTAACATAAAAAAATCAGATCAGAGGTATAGTGTGAAAAGATTAATCCATGCTGGGCATCTTAAAACTTCTATTAATTTGGGGCTTGACATTCCCATTGCCATAAATACCCACAGCTGGCTCAGTATTGCTTTACTAACTGATTTATCTGATCACCCTGCTGCTTTCTTGATTTAAGCTTCTTATCTGAGTGTGTTTTGTTTTGGAGTATAACTCAGACAGGTGCCTATAGCTAGAAGCATAAGTTCTGGTACATCTAGCTGGATAACGTTTGCTGTGGGCAGCTAGTGCAAGTCATAAACATTATGCTGAGTACTGCTAACTTAAACACCAAAATTACAATAATAGATGCCCTTGATTTTTAAATCTTTAGTGAGAATTAACTTTTGTTACTTTCTTTTTAACTTTCACCACTATTTTCTAACCCTAACCTCTGACTTACATATTGGGCTATTTCTTATTTAGACTCTTGCTTTCATTAACAGATACCTTCTGTTTGGTTTGTTAGATATGTGTTTGCTCTAGAATTGGAGATAGGTTTTCCTTCCAAGAACATGCACCGATTTATAAATTTATCAAACTCCTTATATGAAAATCTTTGTTGAAAAATACCAAAAGCTATCAAATATATGCATGTAGTAACTCAGCACTATTAGACAAATAGAATGAACTTTATTTATCCCAAGTAGAAAATTTGGCATTTTACAGAAGCGCTTTAAAAGCATAAATAGATAGATAAAAAATACATATAGGTGCATATACACCAGAATGACTTAAAAGAAAGAATTTAAAAAGAAAGAAAACTTCTGACTTGGCAGTCACAGTGAGGCATTATGTAGGCATATTGCTGTTGGTATAAAAGAGCCCCAGTAGCATTTCGTGACATACTTCTGCTGAATAATTCATTGGCTGAAAGTACTCAGTGTGTAACAGAGAAGATGTGTAGCATTTTGAGATATATAGTGAACCTCTCATGTTTTTTTTTTAACATTGTTTAATAATTTATTTAATCTTGAATTGCACAGCATTCAGTGAAACCTGATTGAAAGTTTCTAATTTGACTTGAATTGCCCTTTTTTATTTATTTGTAGCTCACCTTGTGATGAAGTTCGTTGTAAGGGACAATGGTTTATTAATAGTGCGATTTTTTTTTTTTTTATTCTTTTTTAATTAATCTGCCAGTCGATCGATTTGATGTCAAAATGACCTCATATTGCTTTATGTATCTATCTCTTTGAAAAATAAGTTTTAAGGCCTTCTCTTGACAGGTTGTGACTACTTTTGATATTGCCTCTCAGCAGAAGTCCTTCAAAATCATTTAGTTTAGCATGAATAGTGATTATTTTATTCCACCACTAAATGATGAAAGCAGTCATGGCTATGGCAAATACTTTCATGCACACATTCATGTTTATTAATACTATACTTTTTGCTGGGAGAAAGAGGTAACCAAAAGACAGTATTTTGAGAGATGTTTGTACTTTCATTAGAATTTTGAATTTAAGAAATATTGCATTTTGCCTGAAATAGCTACCAAGCTTGAAATGAGTGAAAAAATTTAGCTACACATCATTGCCAATTAAGTGTCAATGTATAGGCTGCCAGGTATAAGCAAGAGGAAGAAAATTAAAAGGTGGTGTGTGTAACACATGAGGGGTAGCAGCAAAACAGGTGGTGTATGCAAGACACAAGTGGTGGTAACATTAACAGGTGGTCCTCGAATTGTAAGGGACAGAAGCAATAACAGGTGGCAATGGAAATTAATGGAGGGGCAACGATAACAGGTGATGAGTGAAATGCGAGGGGTGGCCCACAGAATATCGGGAGTGCAACTTCAGCAGGGCACATGAAGTATGAAGGGTGACAAAATTAACAAGTGTAACACGCAGAACATGGGGTTGGTACAATTAACAAGTGGAGCACTGAAAATATGAGGGGTATACATGGAAAAAGTAGGTTGTAATTTATAATGAATTATTATAATATGGGTGGTAGGGAAAAATGTGCAGATTACTCCTGGTTGGAAGTTTGATAATGACAGTGGTATGCAGAGACTGAGAAAATGTAGCTCTCTATTTTTTCAAACATGTAGATGTACATTTGATAAGTTTGTTGGATATGTTGCTATGTGTTTTAAATTCTGTAGCAAACACAGTGAAAGCCTGGGAGTGGTTTTTGCTATGATTTAGCATAGCATGCTGTCAACACATTTCCACATTTGGTTCCAGTTGTAGTTTAAAAAAAAAAAAATAATCAAAGTCCCCCTTGTCCATTGTGCACAAGCACACTTTAGTAGTCTCTGACATCCCGTGACCATATTTATTAAAACTATTCCAGTCTGACACTGAACAATCAGGATAATTTTGAATAAGCATGGGCATACATACGTGGTCTGTATCAATTTTTATCTATTTTTTGAGAGTAAGGAATGGCTGAGAAACATGACATGCATTCAGCCATGCTCGTTTATACCAGGACAATTTCACTAAGTCACTAAGTGTGTTTTAGGACAGAAAGAGGAAATTGGAGCACTTGAAGTAAGGCTACAGAAACATATTTATTGGAGAAAATCCTAAATAACCAGTGTCCAAGCTGCAAGTCATCTTAAACCAGATTAGGGCATGAATTTATTTTCAGTCCATCATGTTTAACAAGCCAAGACAGTCTTTTTACTCAAATGAGTATTTGCACATTGCAGTTTGAGTCATACTCTTGTGATGTGCATAGATAAGATAACACAAGCTTAAAATGTTATAATGCAGCTAGGAAAATCACTGTGCAGTGATTGACAAGCCTTTCTCCGAATCAGTATTCTATTCTGCTTTTAATATGTTATACCATACAATAGAACTATTTGCTATACTCCTGATAGCATTTAAAAGCTACATTAATAAGGGACCTTAAGGTACAATAGTTCTGTGTTTTATCACATGATGTCATGTGAATTTGGTAGTTTTCAATTGTTCTTTCTCTGAATTATTCGGAACTGAATTGGCAGTACATGTGTTTTCCTTGTTAATGACTCATCCGAGATTGCCATGGCCTGTTTGTGTGCTGTGTGTCCCAGATAGACAGTCGGCAGTGGTATCAGATGAGTTCTTTATTGCAGTATGCAAAGGAATTGGGTAAAACTTTTAAAGTTGCTTATTTTTTAAAAGAGGAAGATCCTGAACAACAGTAAAATATAATATCATGCATCTGCTGCAAGTAAAAATAGTATCTGCTTCATCTTGTTATGCAGTACTTTAACAAACTGAATGTCAGTCTGAATTGTGTGCATTTTTTTGTCTTTGGTGCCTAACTGTGTGTTACTTGCAGTATGTTACTGAGAAAGGAAAACGCAATAGAAAAGACCATGCAAGTTTTAGAAACATCTGTTTATTTTACCAGGTGTCTTCAAAGTAGACTTTGACAAGATGACCTGTTGTAAGAGCCGACAGTTTAGAAATATTTGTGTTGCCATTACCCTTTAGAAAGCTATAATTAGTACTTGCATCCTGAGACAAGTTTCTGTAATTGGTGTGGCTGATCACACTTCGTCTCTTTGAATGATGACTGTACAATGGAACTCATTCATGAGTTGTTCATTGTTACATTTTGGTTTGCTCTGTGTTTTTTTTTCCCTTGTGATCTTATTCCCTTGAGCCACTTGTTTTTGTGAACATTTTCCCAAGCAGCAATGATGAGATGTTGCATCTTTATGAGTTTACTCATTTCCTTTACTTAATTATGTGAATGAAGTCTCATGCCTATAAAGCCACAATGCTTTATTCTTCAAATGTGGTATAACGTAAGGTCTTTCTTTTTGAGATAGTATGTGTTATCCACAGGATTTACCATTCTTATCAGGCTATTAAGTTCTTTCATGCTTGAGTGCGAACATTTGCCTTTTTTTCTTCTACCTGTATTTAAGTTAAGATATAAAAAAGCTGTTTATATGTCCATGTCAATTAGATGTTCCTTTTTTTGATTTCTGCAACATCTCGCGCCAGACTATTGTGTAACTACATAGAGGCACAGACTCCCTGAAATCTTTGAAGCTAAAGCATTCATCCACCTTAATGTTTGAGATGAGGGAGTTTCCTTAAAAATCTTTGCAAAGGGCTTTAGATCCATCAGTTACCAGGTGCACCAGCACCATGATACTAAAGAGCTGTGTTTCTATTTAACTTAATTTATGTGATTCATGTCTGGACAAAAGAAACTTTCTTGGGAGTTTTATTTATTTATTTATTTTTTCAGATACCTAGTTGTTGCCAGTTGCTGGTACTTTTTGTACCCTTGCATCCTCTCCTAAGTCATTGTTCATTCATCTTAAAGAAGAAGGCAAAAGATTAAAAAATAAATACATAAGGATGGGCTACCTACAACTACATCAGTTCATCAAATTAGACCTTGCACAAAAATAAACTATTTTTTGAATTCCCTTTAGGTTTTTTATCCCTTATACCCCCATTGCACAATGTTGATTTCTTTCTTCTCCTCCTCCTCCAATTAAGAAAGAAATGTAAAAAACTAAATAGTACTGAACATTTTATTAGCTGGAGAGGTTCACTGATTAAAGGGAATGAAAGACTGCCTTCATAGAAGAGGACATTGTTATGTAGCTAGTGAGTGGGCTTTGGTGCTTTGAAGTTCACACCCAAGTCAGAGATTGTATTTATGGATAAAAAGTAGCAAAGATAATCAAGTGTGTAAAGTGGAGTATTTGCCTGTGCGTTAGTATTCTTAAGGGTACATCAACCTTTAGTCCAACTACGAATTACAATATGCAGTAGCTAAAATAATTCCCACCATTCATGTTTTGTAGACTGTTGTTTTGACAGCTGCAGGCAATGCATTTATGTAGCCATTTTGGTGAAAAGGCCATTGCTGCAGAGCTAGCTTTATTCAACATTACTGTCATTGTGTAGTGGAGTCTGGAACTGATGGGCTCAGATGTTCGGCAAAGGTCAGGCTCATTTAAATCACAGACCTAACATTTACTATACTTTTTTATTTTAAATTGCTCAGAGATAGTAATCCAATTCTCAACTTCTGCACAATACTGACAAGCTTCGGCTGTGCATCATCTCAAAGTGACCAGGAGAGTTTTAGCTTTAGCTCACAAGGTATTCTGTTTTTGAGTAAAATTTAAGTTGTCTCGAGAGTTACTGTAACAGGTCTCCTTCTGACTTTCATTAATATATAACAGGTCTTTTCACTTGCCCAATCACAAGATCTCCGCCTGTAAAGTTTTGTAAAACGCTTGTTATGGAAGATTGAGGGATAAGGTTTTGTCTCTCTTATGACAAGAGTAACTAATTTTCCTAGGCATTTTATGTTGAATTAGTTTGATTAGTCAATTAGGAAATGGACTTAGATTGTTAAGTGAATCAGTGTTCTGTTTCATTCCTTTATGTTTGAACAAAGTGACAGCTGTCAATTCATGTCTGAGTTGTAGGTAAAGTTAAAGTAATTTCTTTAAGATGTCTATGTTGCACTGCCAGCCTTTAAACAGAAACTTAAAAGTAAAATCAGTGACACAAAAAGATGAACAATGCTTAAGAATAACCCTATAAGAAAATTAGCTGTAGCATTGGCTGCCACCTCTGGAACTCTGAAAAGGATATTCCAGCGGAAAAACTACCTTGTAGGACACCTTTCACTGTGATCCCACACTTCATCTTTATATTCTGTTATGGTCTTTAGAAATGTTCTTTTGTTTTGGCAACAGTTCATAGTAATCTCAAAGCAACTATATTCACTGGAAAACTAATAAAGTCATTGTCATTCTCAAACCCACTTACTCCAGTGCAGAGGAGCAGGGAATGAAAACCTTTCCTGGCAGTACTGAACACAATGGACTCGGTAGCAGTCTATCTTGGCTAGTCACTGACACACCCACACTCACACTAGGACTATTTAATCAATGGGGGGTCAGGGGTGGTAACTGGAATACCAAAAAAACATACATGCATAGTACATAGTGGAATATTAGCCATTTACAGTCATGTGTATAGTTTGCTTGAAACCTGTGCTTACTCTGTTGCCAAGTGCAAACTGCTGAACAAGAGAAGAGAAAAAAAACACTAAAGAAATTATATGGAGGGGCTATCAGATATAAACCCATAACATCAGCAGTTTCCAGGTTGGCTCTTTTCATACATTCAGGTCACCCAAATGTTTGAATCAATCACTGGAGATTTATGGATAAACTGTGTGAAAAGGGCTTTTGGATAGACAATAGTTTTGAACCAACATCTGACTGAATGCTGCTTTTTGGCATTTTGTAACCTGCTTAATCTAGACCAGGCCTCTGGTATTTGGAATCTATCCTAGCTAACATAGGTTACAAAGCAGGAACAAATCCTGGTCAGGGCACCAGTCCATCACAGGCTAATTTTTGGTATTACATTTAATTACATATATGTAATTAGTAGCTGCACAGACACAAGTAAACACAAAAATGCTCTCATACATTTAAGTTATCTTTTATTGCCATCCATTGAAGCAGAAGAGGATCCATTGATGCGGTGGCAGTGCCATGCCTCAGAGCTACCTTACCTTGCCAAGGCTGGCAGGAAGCTTCTATGCATTCCATCAAGCAGTGTACTATCAGAATGACTGTTTAGTATCAGTGGGTACATTGTCATCCCTAACACATCACAGATTTAAAAAGACAAGGTAACTATGTTGCTGCTGTTACATTTCAATTCACAATAAAGGAAACCAAATACTTAGAAGGTTAACTCAAAAGCACTTTATCTCTGAAGAGATGTTAATCACTTCTGTTGGTTTGATTTGTTTATATTTATCAACCGTTAATGTTAGTAGTTGCATAATTGAGTGGTTTATGTAGGTGTCTTGATATTGTTAAAAAAATTGCATTTTGTGGTTATTTCAAACTGGACATGAAATGCTGATCATGTAAGTTATTTGTGGATTGTTTATGTCTACTTAGTGTCTGACATTTAAACAACTGGTTTAAAACATTTCAGACAACTTTTTTTTTTTTTTTTTGAATTACTGTATTTTACCAATACCGTGATAATACTGAAAACCATAATCCGTTTGGTCACTATAATCATAATATGAAATTTTGATATTGTCCCATCCCTAATTTAAAATATTGAGTGGACATGAATGCTTATGAGTTTTTGGAGCAAAGTGTAGGAAAGGGGGTAATGGAACAACCTGCAAATGTCCACACAGCAACAACAGCACGAGTTGCATGAAACAAGGCCCCTGAAGTGTTATAATATGACCACTAACTACTTCATCATAATGTAGTGCAAAATATATTGAAATAAGATATATATGATGAATTTTGCATCAGTCTTTTTAATATTGTAAAGTGAACCTGAATTTTGAATGGTTTGAGTTTCACTTAAGCACAAAGTTTTTAAATTAGTCTAATTTTAGGTCATACTAATATTGTCTGTTGTGAAATATAAAAATCACACTTGTAGGGTACCATTGATACTGTCTTCTAAATTTAAAACTGTTATTATTACTGCAAGCTATCCTGGATACACTATGCAGTAGAGTGAAGAGAGAAATATAAAGTGAAATGGTAAGTGAGAGCCAGGTAAATAAGATTTATTGCAATCAAAATGCTTTATTTCTTGTTTGAATCTTTCTAGGCTTTTGCTTACTCTGTGTACTTTGCTGGTCAGTTACAGACCTAAAAAACACTTTGCTGTGTACCACTTTATCTTGTTTTTATTAAGGGGAGAGATTAATTACAACAATTTAGCTATTTTTCATTTGTATTAACAATAATATTTCTTAAATGAAGCACTAAAATAATTTTTGCAAACTTAGTATCACCACAAGTAAAATCACAGTTACCTTGGGAAACTTACTCTTTTCCTTCTAATTATACTAAAAAATAAGTACTGATGTTATGCTTGATGTGGCTTGAGAAAGAAATCTTGTGTCACTGGCACTGCTGGTTTGTAAGTGATCACAGAAAGTGAGTTTCTTTCCGGGAGGTCTGAAATTGCATGCTGGTGGTTTTGATTCATTGTTTAGCTACATACTTAATAAACAATAGGAGCTGAAAGCTTTGTCTTGCTTAAGAAATGCAATTTCAATGCTCCATTGAGTGTGTTTTGTTCCTGCTGAAGAAGCTCATAATTTTATATTATTATTTATGTGACAAGTTCATATCTGGACTGCAGGGCTGGTTTGCGGTGTTGGGACACGTTTTCTTCCAGCAGATAAAGTTACAACAATGACTAAAAACATCATTATTTTAATTTTTCCTATAATTTATGTGTCAAAGTGGTGGGTCTCCTTTAGAGAATTACGCATGATTGTCCGAGCTGGGTGGCGTGGATTAATCAAGCACAATTATCAGAGTTGAGTGGAATGAGAGCAATCAGCAACCCACCATGAACCACTACCATTATAAACAATACAAAGTCGCGATCCACCTTTGGTTTGAGGAACACTGATCTAAATAATGTTGAAAATTTTACAGTGGCACCAAAAAATAATTTAAAATTTGTTATTAAGGTGCTCTAAAATTCAAGATTTCCCTCAAATCATTATGAACATGGTGTTTCAGACTGTGTTGTGTTTTTTTTTTTTTTTTTTTTTAATGCTTCCAAAAACATTACCCATGTTGGTTTGTAGATGGTATACAGTAAAACCATATTGTGCATTATTTCAGTGCTAATACTCACATGATTTAAATGTTTTTGGCAGCTGTGAATCATAATACTATAGTACATCTATTCTTTTATCCAGATCTATTTATGGTATGCCTGTAAATGTGCCACTTAATTAGAGCCAAAGGTTGACTACTGAGAATCTAGCAATATTGTTTTCTTGTAGTAGCCCTTCGCGTTTTTAATTTTAGTGAATAGGCTGGATGCTTTGTATCTATTTTTTTTAACTGTAAATAAGGTTCAGAATATTGGACAGATTTGCACAGGATTTCCATCTCATAGCTAGTATCACTACTTCTTTGAGCTTTTTAGAAATGTGCAAAGATAAAGAGAGGATCAGCAGTGCATAGACCCCTGACTGAGTCACTGTTTCTAGAGGTATCAGATTGCAAGGAGAAAAGCATAGATTGCTGGGGGGGTTGATGGCTTGTGGGTGGGTTTCTATGAGGATGTCATGTAGTGATGAGTTGTTTGCAAGCAAATGTCTGTCTTTATTGAATATAGGATAACAGACTTACCTATAAAAAGTGCAATTGAAATAGCTCCCAAATTATCATATGAATAGCTTGATTGTTTTGAGTCGCCCCACCTTTTTGTGGGTTTTCTTTATTCCTGCTAATCATTTCTTATAAATTATTAGAAATGAACAAATAGCTTCATATGTAAAATATGCCAAAAATAAAGAGATTAGGATCCAGATCTTGTTGATTAAAATCAAAACATTCTGTAAATGAAAAAGGCTACATCATCATGTTGAGTAAAACAGTTGTATGTTAATATGTATGTGTTTCATTAATGAAATAGTAGTTTTCATAATAACCGCCTATTTTTGTACAACACTGCTGACTTTAAATTAGTGTTATGTGAATGAGACATTTACTACTACTACTACTAAATTGATATGGAGTTGTACTGGAGTGGTTGATGTTTTTAATGTGCTTCAGAATCTCCTGTGGTTTCACCAGATATTAACCCTAAATACTTTATATGCAAGCATTATGACTTTGGTGATATTGGAGGAGATGGAATTGGTAATTTATTTGTTTTAAATAGTACACTTAATGTACTTGGTATGTGTTTAATTTATTGATCATGTTTTTCCATTATTTATTTCCATGCGCATTTGGGAGCTTTAGCGTTTATTTGAAGTTATTCTTGTTTAAGATGGAGATGATTTTGAAATGTATTTTATTCAAATTATCTTTTTGCCCAAGCAATCATGATGTTTGTATTGATATTTTAACTATTGGACCACATTTTTCATAGTGGTCCAAAGTTTTAGCCAGAAATTTCTTTTTTCCATAATCCTTAATTCTTTTTTCAAGCTTGCAAAGTGGTCTGAGCTAAAACATCACAGTGAGTCCACCACCCAATGAGCATATTTATTTTTTTTATTATATATTTGTCAGTCCCTCAGATTTTTCCAAAACTTTTTTTATTTTGCTTGCACCAAAGTACGAACATTCAACTCCTGGTGTTATTGTTCAGCTTCAGTCACACCAGGCTGTTACATACATAGTGTAATAAATACAGTATACACCAGTAACGGTGCATTGTACGATAAATACACTTGACTTAAGCATTCATAATTTTTATACTCTTTCTGTGTATGTTTAGCATTCATTTACTCAGAGGTTATGTGCTTGATGCTTCCTGAGCAGTTCTTCTTTTCTCCATCCTAGCGGCCCGCTTCTTATCTTCTTTTGTCTGCATCTTTTCGTGTTAAAACTGATTAAGTCAGTGTTTATGTTGCAATTACTTAGTACATTTTCTCTTAATTTTTCCCTTAAGCTGGCACTTGAGACAGATTGAAGACTTAAGAATGATTTAAGATATGAAGAGGTAGGGGCAGAGACGGCAAAGGTTGTAGGGATGAGAACGGCGCCCATACGCATGCGCCACACGCCCGCCCTGCTGGCTGCTGCAGAGAATTGATTCTACAATAAAATAAAAATAAAAAGAGGAATAACCTTGGAGGTCATTCATCATCCTGAAAGCAGATAGTAGATGTCATGTAGTATATGCATACCAAATTTCAGGTCAATAGTTTAAATGGTTTGCGAGCTACAGTTGATTTAAAATCCTGGACAGACAAATGGACAGCCATGGTAGCGTGTTATATAAGAAGATAGTGTAGTAATGTGTGGTTTTATTTCATGTGGTTCTATTATTTAATTAATTAATTTTTTTTTTTTAAACATGCTAATGGCTATGACATAATCACACACGTCTGAAGACAACCTTCTATCCTACACTTAAATTACCTTTTATACAAAAGCACCTTTTAGTAATGTTCTGTATTTACATATACATCCTCATATTATTTGCATTTGAAATATTTTATAGTTTGCTTTATTCTTTGGAAAAGGTTTTGTAGTGTTAATACATTAATTTGCTTAATACTGTATACAGATCATCACGTCATTTCTTCTGAATGTGAGTTTGTCACTTTGTACCATTTTAAACTAAATATTTTCAATTAGTAATGTAGATCACCGAACAATGATTCCAGATTATCTTGTAAAAAAATTAAAATGGAGAGACTGTCACATGCTAACATAAGCTTTGGAGTCCTTATGAATCCAGCAATATGGTTAGACCTTTCACTTATGTTGGTAATATTGGGAACATAATCCTTTTTACACACATTCCTATTAGGGTATGCTGTCATAAAGAGCAACAATAAGAAATTTTGAAAATGAATTGAAAATTAAACTATTGGCCATAATTCAATCTATACTAATTAAAGGCAAAGCCCTCACTGACTGACTCACTCACTCACTCACTCACTCATCACTAATTCTCCAACTTCCCGTGTAGGTAGAAGGCTGAAATTTGGCAGGCTTATTCCTTACAGCTCACTTACAAAAGTTAAGCAGGTTTCATTTCGAAATTCTACACGTAACGTTCATAACGGTCGATAATGGTCGACAACGTCCGCCATGTTGAACTTTCTTATTTATGGACCCATCTTCACGAAATTTGTTAGGCGGCTTCCCTGCGCTAACCAAAACCGATGTATGTACTTATTTCGGTGATATGACGCCACTGTCGGCCGCCATGTAGAATTTTCCAAACATCACTAATTCTCCACCTCCTTGTATAGGTAGAAGGCTGAAATTTGGCAGATTCATTCCTTACAGCTTACTTACAAAAGTTAAGCAGGTTTCATTTCGAAATTCTACACGTCACGGTCATAACAGTCAACAACGTCCGCCATGTTGAACTTTCTTATTTATTGCCCCATCTTCATGAAATTTGGTAGGCGGGTTCCCTGTGCTAACCGAAACCAATGTACATACTTATTTCGGTGGTGTGACGCCACTGTCAGCCGCCATATTGAACTTTCCAACGTCACTAATTCTCCAACTTCCTGTGTAGGTAGAAGTCTGAAATTTGGTACTTATTTCGGTGGTATGATGCCACTGTCGGCTGCCATATTGAACTTTTCAACGGTCTTTGTTACTTATGGGCCCATCTTCAAGAAATTTGGTACGCGGGTTCCCAACGCTAACTGAATCCTACTTACGTACATATATACGTCCATAGCCTGCAGCTCGGTCACAGTGTGAGGCGCCGTTGGGTCCCCCATCCCAATGCCTCCCACGTTGTTGGCTGCCTGCCTATATAAGGCCGTCTGTCACTCCAGTCTCTGCATTCCCTTCCTTGCTTCGCTACGGTATTCACTTCTCCCTGCTGATAACTACAGCCTTTTTATTTAATCCACGGCTTCTCCGCAGTTTTATTGTTCATTTATTACGATTATAGTTATTGTGTAGGTATTTTAGACTTACTTTACATTGTTCAGGTACCCATTTCCTTTATCATTCCAACCGTACCCCCATTAACATATCTATCGAGGTGATCACCATTGATCAAAGAACTGTCACTTACCAAGTGGTATCCATGCCCGGAGATGGCACCTGCCTTTTCCATTCTCTTTGTTACATATTGCACGGCCATATCAGGCTCACTCTTGATATCCGGAGGAACATTGTGTCTTATGTATTGAATGACTGGGACAGGTTCAAGGTGTGGACTGATGACGGTACAGGAGATAATTATACTACACAGGAGCACTAGAAGAGTGAAATGCTTAAGCCCTTCACCTATGCATCTGCATGTGAGTTGATGGCTGCCGCTAAATTGTTCGGTTGTTGCTTTCAAGTGTACCGAAATGGCCAAATATTTTACACCTTTGGACAACCGCCAATGCCTCTTAAACATCTTAGATTCACAGGTGACGATTTCAGTAGTGGACACTTTGATGTTTAGAAATATTTAAACTCTCAAAAGCTGGATGTGAAGTTATCAATGAAACTGGTTGTATACTTACAACGCTTGACAGATGCCGAATGTCTCTTTAACACAAGTCCTACAAATACTGTTGTAATTGAAACAAACCATGAAACTCAAACCGATTATGACAGCAGCAATCCAAGCTGTAGGATTTGAAACAAGATTACTGTTCACATGGCTAACTGTACGTTGCATGCTCAAGAGAAAGCTCAGCGCACAGCTACAGCTTGGTCATATTACAACTGGAGGGCCGAACTGACAACGTAGCATACAAAGAGATCCTTAACAAATAATTATTGGTATATTTTCCCTCAGTTTAAAAAGGTTTAATTTTCTTCTTAATAAAAATTTTAAGGCAGTACTTCGCCACTGTGAAGTACTGCGCGGGTATTTTGCTAGTGGTTAATAAATAGACAGATATTCCTGTGCTCCATTTATTTGAATCAGTCTCACACTATTTCATTTTCCTGTCTTAAGTAAATCTGTGTCTTTATGTATACTTGTTATGTAATTAGTAATTGTGGTATTTGTATTTGCATTTTACCGTAGAAATTATCACAGCACTCTGCACCTCTGCTCAGTGGAGAGTGCTATAGAAAAATAAACTGAATTGAGTTGAATTGAGCTTACTCTGGTATTGGGAGATTATAAATATTTCAATGTGTGTGTGTATTACCATCGTGGTTATCACTGCTGCCACGCAACTCTAGGACACTGGGCTCAGTTACTGACTAGTGCCCACCAAATACAAAGAGGTTTTTGCTTTCTCCCTCATGTAGGTTAATTTGTGATTATAAGTTAGTGTGTTGTATTCGTACCGCAATTGTCTGGCTTCTAATACAGTGTGGCTAAGAAAGCCACCATGATTGCTGTAATCAGAAAAAAGGTATGTTTAGATGTGGAATGATGTGTATACACCTAAACAGAAGTGAAATTTGTCAGTTTTCAATAACATTTAATTTCTCCTGAACCTGTAAATAATGCAAAGTAACTGGCATCAATATTTACACATCTTTGACATTATTTCAAGGTTGAAATAACATTTTGTAAGCTGTATAGGTGAAAGGTTAGTGACCATAAACATATTGAAGGTCAAACAGGAAAACATTATTCAGAAACAAGCTAAATTAGTGTTCTTGAATTTGTCAAAATATACATAAATTTAAGTTGTTTCAATCTTTTAAGAAGCATTTATGTCACTTTACATTCATTAATCTGTTTCAGAGAAAATTGTCCTGTTATTCATCATTGTCTGGTGTAACACACATAAGGGACAAGAACTAGTCTTTGCTGGTAATTATGAAGATTAGAGCTATTAAAATTCTGAAAGTATATTTTTAATCCTATATTTTTAACCACATAATTAGACTGAAGAATTATGTTGAAAACATTTGTAAAAAGTTTAAACTAAAACCCTATTAGTCTGTTTAAAACATTTACAATAAAATAACATTTTATGTAAATTTATTAGTTTCTTCTTGTTGTTGGTTTTTTTTTTTTATTTCTCTTTCCCAAAATGATTATGCCAGCATGAGAAGTAAAAGAAGGTAAGTTGTGTGGTTACTTGCAGTGGAATTTGAAAATATCTGGTCTTTTGTAGAGGGACTAATAAAACTTATATTCTGCCAAAACCATCCTAGAAAACTTCACAGGCAGGTGAATTGCTGAACTAGGGGAATTACATGGCAAGTGGGATGTGGAGGCTGAACTGGCAGCCTGCTGGTTTTTAGAACTGAATACCTTACCCTCCATGCCACACTACCTGCCTTTCATGTATCATGCATACAATCCTGTTATAACAACAATTTTTTTGTTGCCGTCTAGATAAAAAAACAGCTTTACTATCCAAATCTTGACCAATCAATTCTTGGCAGAAGAATTTCACCCACATTTTTATTTCCAATGTGTTTTAATATAGCCTTTCTGAGTTTATAATTTAGTACTTCTAACACTGACTGTTTTTGTTCATCAGCACACTCTTGACTTGCTTGATTTTATTGTAACTAACTTAGTACTGCCATAATATTCTGTGACCCTGTAGTTAGGATATAACGGGTTGGCTAATGGTTGGATAATTTGTTGTAATTTTTAAATACTTAATGAAACGCTTTTGCCATTCTTTTGCGGTAGCAGCACAAAAATGCATTCATATAATAGTATCTTTATTAATTAAAAGTGTTTAAGATTGATGAAGAAAAACCATTTACATTCATCATAAGCATGTAGTGTGGTGTAGCAGTTAAGGCTTTGAACTTCACAGCCTGAAGTTGTAGGTTAAAATCATGTTGCTGACACTGTGTGACAATGAGCAAGTCACTTCACCTGCCTGTGCTCCGACTGGTTAAACTAAAGAAATTGAACCAATCATATCTTAACTTTTCTAAAATGTAAATGTTGTAAGTTGCTTTGGATAAAGGTATCATCCAAATAAATAAATGTAAATAGTCTATAACATTCATTGGACTCCAGAAATACGAGTAAACAGATAAATTCAGAAAAAAAAGCCTGTTATGCAGTGCATAACATGATGATGTTGTGCTTGGATGATGTCTAATGTTCTCATTCGCAAATGGGATATAATTGCATAATTTATACATTGAAATTACTAAATATATAGAACAATATAAGGTGAGGGAAAGTAATGCCAGAATGTGAAAGGAAGTGTATCTGATATGATAATAGATTTGCCAGGGTTAGAATGCAGTATAGATCAGGTATACTTATAGTCCATTTGTGAATATTGATGTAAAATAATCTTGTTGTTTGGAAGGTTGCTGAAACCTGTTGAATGAAGAATACACAAATGTAACAAAGTCTGTACAAGCAATAAATGTTCTTGCCCTAATGTGTTTTTTTTCCCCGCCTTTATTCTTAGTTTAGTAAAAATTTAATGTTACCTGGCTATTTGTAAAATTGTTTTGGCTAATTAATTGGTAACATTTAACTTTTGGGTAACAAGAATCAGATTGTGAATACAGTCATTGTTTGTGCCACCTGTCTGATGTATATTTAATGATGAGAGTTGCACTCCGTGCATGCAAAGCAAAAATACTAAATGGATGTGTTAGTACATATTTAATGCCTGTGAGGGTTATGACACCTGTGAAGGCAAGTGAGCTTCCCGTGTAAATGCATATATCTACTGCATGAATGGTTACAAATAACCTGAAGCAAGAAGATTTCAATAGAAATGGAAAAATGTTAGTGATTAGGGGCATTCAATCAATGATTTGTTACACTTCGTGTGTGACATTTGCCTTTTATTAGTTTGTTGTTTTCTTTTTACAAATCACTCAATAAGAATATAAATATATCAGGTCTATGGACCATTTATTAGAGCTCTTGGAAGCTATAGGTCATTGATTATTAGCTGGCTTTGGGTATTTTAAATAATGTCAACTCATTACCTTATTTTATATATCATTGTGTTTATCTTGTATGAACATTTCCCATTTTCCAATATATAGTGCAGACTCTTACATGCTGTATTTCTTGAGGACATTAGTGAATATTAACTCTTGCATGTAAAGCTGGTCCTAAAAAATGTTCTCTATATAGAAGATTTGTGATATGTTGGTTAGCATGGCTGCTCCACAGCTTTACAAAAATGGGTTCAAAGCCCATCCTTGCCACTATCTGTGTGCATTCCCACTACAATGACATACTAAATTCTCCTATGGAATAGTATTCTTTGATGGACTGATGCACCATCCCAGGTTGTTATTTGCACAATTCTACCTAGATGGGCTTCAGCTCTCAGCAACCCTTAAAATTTAATTAGGTGGATTAATTTAAATTCTCACTATTGACTGGTAGGCCATGTGATGGAATTGCTCCTTGTTCAGGGCTGAGCCTTGTGCCTAATGTTAACAGGTTATGTTTGGCCCTCTACCTCATCAAAAAAAGAGATTTGGGTTAAGTGGTTTTCAGGAATTTATGTTACTTTGTAGTTGGTGTTGACTTTATATTTAATGAATGATCTCTCTGAACCCTTATGTTCCGAAATTTGTTTTTTTATTATCAAGTTATTGTCTACCCATGTTTCTGCATATTGGGCTATTTAGGACTAATCCAACTCATGTAGGCACTTTGAATGACATAGGAGCACTATGATATGCTAGACTTTCCATTCATTTTTATATTTAAGATGTGTTTATGTATCTGTTCCTTTTCTGTAGTGACAAAACATTTTGGTACCACAAAATGTAATCAGCAAGCTTTCATAAAATGAAAATTAATTTTATAAATGCATGCAGGTTAGATGATCCTATGTTTTTTTTTTTTGTTTTTATTTAATGGTAAACCTTCTATGTATGACTTAAACTCCAATGTTCATTCATCTTAAAGAAGATAAATAAAATAACACTTTAAATAAGTACCCAGAAAAGTATTTAATATTGAGTGATCCAGATTTTTTGACAACTGTTAGCATAGGTTTCCCTAATGTGAGGTGTTCATAACAATTGTAATGATTTACTTAAAATAGGTAGAAATACATAATAAACAAGAATACTTGAATATTTAAAATATTAAAATGGTTTGCCTCAGTTTAATCATCTAAAGTCTTAAGTATTCTTGATTGTAACAGATATGACATTTTTCACCACCTGATAGAGGGCTATAGTGAGCTAGATCCCTAGAAAAGAATAAAAAACAATATATTCTTAATTACTGAACTTGAAATAGTCTTAAACAATACCCCACATACTTATGTTTGAAATTTGTTGTCTTTAATTTTTGGGGGTGACTCAACCAAATATCAAAAATACTAGCTGTGTTACCCAACTTTGACTGGGAAATTTCATAACAAAATGGGTCATTGTGTTGCCGGTTAATCGGGTTTATAAGAATTGGAAGGCAGTGTGGTGTACTTGTTATGGCTTTGAACTTCAGACCCTGTGGTGGCAAGTACAAATCCTGCTACTGACATTGTGTGGCCAAGAGCAAGTCATTTCATCTGCCTTGTTGTAAGTAACCTTGGATAAAAGCATTGGTCAAATGATAAATAATAAAACATTATTAGGTCACTGGAGCTGCTTACTCATAAACACACCATACACAATTGTCCATGAGTAAAACATTCCTGCTTTTCCTTGTAACTTGGTTTTTGTTAATGGTCATTGCAAAACACCACTTTACAGGAAATTGTACTCTTTTGAATTGAAACTGGCTATGTTGCCTCCAAGCTGTGTCTGCACACCTTTTGTTCTGGGTGCCTTCCAGGACTTTTGAACTGCCACACCGCTGTTATTATACCTTTTACCCTTTGGTAATGCACCCCTGGCTCTCAAAACTCCACGGTTCAACCTCCAAACCAAGTGCATCTCATTTATGTGTTGGTACTTTGTGGCACTCTTTTTTTTCTATAATGTCACCAAATTTCAGTCAAACCAGTCAAAGCATTTTCGAGATTTTGGGGTACTTTGTTTTGTGGGGTAAGTATTGATATATCGAAATGTCCTTTCTTAGAGGATACCTAATACTGCCGATACTGATGCTCTATGCAAGAGAAGACCGAGCCGACTACACTTACTTAGAAGATAGCCGTCCTTTAACATCTGCAATAAAAAAAAAAATAGATGATCATCAGACATCTATCTATCTATCTATCAACAAAATCAATTTTATTTCTATAGCACATTTTCATGCAAAGGATTTATTTAGCTTAAAGTACTTCATAGGATGTCAAAGAAATACAAGCAAAGGTAAAACAAATTAAAATTACATAAAAAAGAATAAATAAACAAAATAATAATGTCTATTTACATATGATAGATATATAATTAATAGAGAAGTAGAGTCCTTATGTAAAGAATTGTTTTTCAAGTCTCTAAAGAGGAGTTTGTAATTATTTATTCAGAAAACAAGAACAGGACACTTCAAAAAAGAGAAATAGGACTCTGCCAGCACACAACGTTTCAGGATATACATTAGGTATCATCCAGTTGTGAAACATGTTGCTTTTTCTCTATCTAGTCTTCAGTAACTAATCAAGAGTCTCATTTAGAACCTGTAAATTTTTGTTGAACTTTTTGACCACCAAGATTTAAACATTTTAAGGAATGCCTCTCTCTATTAATTTTTTACATGCAACATATATTTTGTTTGAAATGCTTCATTCAAATTAAATAAATCATATGGTTAAAGTGATTTTTTTAAAGATTTTTTTAAACATTTGCCCACTTTCCAGGACATATCCTATTAACACTGGCTGCCTTATTAATCTTTCCTTGCCATGTTAGAAATATTAGTGTGATCAGGAATTCAAGTGAACCTTTATTAATGTTTTACTAGCTGGTAAAAAGAGAATTTAGTGGTAATATCTCTTGTTGCACATACAGTTCATTCCAGGGGATTAAATTGTCCAGTCTTGTATTATTGTTTGAGAAAGAAAGATAAGATAAGGGTAGTTTACAAATCTGCTTCTCTTTGTTCATTTATGTTGTAAGAACTTCATGTGGAAGTTGAATGTACAGAAAAAAATGTATTGTGAATCTTGTTAACATTCAGCCTTAACCTTCTGAGTAAGCAGCATTAACTTTCTTTTACTAGCAGTTGGTTTCACTGTTTTTTGAAGCGTAATATGTTTATGCATGAAGAACTACACAAGTCTGTTAATAATGTTACTTTATAACGTAACTAAGATTCTTGAAAGTTCACATTGCAGTTATTTAAATCAGTGGTTATTCATAAATGTATGAAGCTAAAGCCACTGTTAATAAAGAAGAAGAAAAAACTCCTAATAATCATTAGGTGAGAGCAAGAAAAGCTTTCTACAGTGGAGTACAGTGCAGGCTGGTGGCCATTATAGAAGTGGAATACAACAAAACTCTGATATTGTTTCTCTCACTTACTTATCTGTGCTCTAGAACATAGAGTAAAATCACAAGGTGCAGATCATCTTAAAGAATCTTAAAGGGTATCAAGTCAATCAAATTTTTTATTTTGTAACATACACATTCTACATACAGTTCCATATGTGGCAAAATGCTTAGTTGCTCAGCTCCAGTAACTGTGCCTTTAAGAAGAATAAAAGGACAATAATAATACATAACTTTACCACAAAACATCAATAGAATTTTAAATAAATGATAGTATATATAGAGTATTGTTTGTCCTATGTATGCCATTGTGACAAGCGGTTTGATTTCTTGCTGGAACTTTCTCTGTTACAGAACACAAAGCAACTAAGGTGATTTTTAGTCCAGTAAGGTACAGTCACAGTCTTTCTGTGTCTGGGAGTTGGTGAAACGATCACTCCACTTAGAATAACAGGTTCAGTCCTTTTTGCTGTCACCTTGAGTGTCACTAATACCCTATAAGCACACCCAGGCACATTAAAGAGGATGAATACACATACAGAAAAGGTTAAATTTCATTACTTTTGTCAATATACTGTTACTGATGGTATTAAGATAACAAAAAACATATTATTCTCTTTAAATAATTACCCTGATACTTTGTTGAATGTGGAGAATTATGCCTCAGATATTTTTTGTTTGTTTTTTTGTGTCTTCTGCATTTATAACTAGTAGGAATAGTAGAAATGCAGTTCATCCTTCTGTGTTTGCAAGTGTGGCAGGTATAGGATTTTGCACTGTATAAAAGAGCACAAAAATATTTTTTTGAATGCAATGAGGGAGCTGATAACTCAGTAGCTGTGTGTTGAATTGCTGGGCTTTATTTTTTTTTAACCCTTGTCATTTTAGTGTTACAGAAGCTTTGTGTGTAGAGATTTAGTCATCAGGGTTTTGTGTTAATGGCTTTCCACACCAAGATGTTTGAGAGGAAACATATGTAAAGTGGTGAATAGTTGCCTTCTGGCTAGATGGGTGCAATGAAAGAAATCGGGGTAATATATGAATAGCCATACTTAACTCGACAAAGAGATAAATGTACTAGTTCCAGGAAGGAGCTTTCCTCTCCCAAAGTTTCTTTGAAAATGTCTTTTTTAGCCTTTTTTTGTCGTATTACATAATCGTGGTTTATTTGTATGCTTTGGAGTTACCTTATTACTTTGGAAGACCAGGCTCAAAAAATGTCAAGAGATTTGCCAACTTTTGTTTGCTAAGTGAAGTGCTAAAAGAATAAGTTAATAAAAAAAATTTTTGGGAGACACTCTGCAATGGCATCTCATTTCAACCTGTGCTTTGCTAATTAAAGGGCTGACATTGTGTGCCAAATGAATGGCCTCATTGTTGAACTCGATGGCCTTGGTGAATCCTAGTTTGGTTTTTTTATGTAGACCATTTCATTCCCCCTCTTTATGTAGTCCTTTGTATTTTGGCTGCTGAGGAGGAGGAGATGGCGGGGGTTGTCATAAAAGGATGCAGAAACTGATATGGGGTTTGCCTCTGTCTACTTACTTGTCCTGATTATGACTTGAAATTTGGATAAAAGGTCACTCAGTCTATCACTAATCCTTACGTATTAAATTTCTTTGGTGGCTATTATCGAGGCAACTGGGATTAGTCCTCAAGAATGGCAGTGTCAATTTATACCAACTTAAAATTATTGATTTTTCTATTCTAAAGTTAAGTTTTAGTTTTTTGACGTAATATTTATTTTGTAAAAAGATCACACCTTTCATTTGTTTTCACTTAAAACACAAAAATGATGCAAAGTGGCCCAAATTCCTGATTTTCTCTTAGGCCAGAATGCATAAAAAGTCATACAGTACAGGCTTAGTCAAGATAACTGAAGGTGATAGACTTGGATAACAATGAACTTTTGGAAGCTGGTAGCAAAGTAGTGTTAAAAGTATGGAGTCACTTGTCCTTTTTTTATTGAGGTCTGCATATTGTTTGACTGATGTTGTTTTTACTTAGTGCACATGCTAATAGAAAAAGAGCCAGTAGTCTTAAGGTGGGCATTTTGGTTATATTAGATATTCACTCGTACATATCCAAATAGGGAAATAATTTTCAATAGCTATTTGAGACACTTTGCACAAGTGAGAACTTGTTAATACAAACTAAATTCTAGATAATTGTGAACTTGATTGTACTCCACAGTTGACTTCTGCCCAAACTGCCCAGTCAGGCATTTGTTCTGGACAAACTCATGATCCTATTGGGATAGTCTTTAGCATTCACAAACTAGATTAAGTTAAAATAAATGGTTGGATATTTGTATGCGTATGTGCACACCCAAAAAAACAGCAGTTAATATTTTGAATTTGATGTGTATGATGACTTGAAAAGTCAAGTATTATTTGATCTAAAGTATAGTTATGCTGTCTATATGTACATTTTATTGGTCTTGATCATCACTGGGACTGATAATTCAAATTGCTGTGAAAATTGACTGCAGAGTGAAGCAAAACAGGATGTTAGGTCCATTCTCCCAGTCCCAGCAAAATTGTGTAAGGAATCTGGAAGAGTCACTGTACAGTCCATAGTTTAAAGATTAGATGAGAAATCATACAGCCCACTCTTCAAAACCATGCATCCCTTAAGTGACTTTTTGCACTTTGTCACTTCACTTCAGAAGGTATGATGATATGTGAATAGAAATTGATCATAGAAATGAGAGAGGCAAAAATAGAAAAGGTTTCCTGTTTCGACCAAAACATTACAATGTTTGTTCATCAAATCAGTCAAGAAATTAATGATTCAGTCTTTTTAAATGTAGATAGGTTACTGCATTTCTCTTTGTCTAGCTACTTTTTATATATCTATTTGCAGTCTATACCTCATTAAAATTCTTTTCTGTATAATCTTTCATACCAAAACCTCAAACACAAGTTTCTCTGATGCTTCCCACCATCTAAAGGGCCAAAAGCTATAAAGCTTAAAAGAATTGTAATAAACCTCCTTTTGTGCCAAAAAGAAACTTTGTAGTCTGTGCTTACTGTAATTGTTTATCTTGAATACTGCCATATACTGTACATATAGCAGCACATTATTTTGCAGGATTCCACAGGAAAAGTTTGTTGGTTTTCCAACAATGCAAATCTAGTATGGAAATTAGATTGCTGACTTACTTAACTTTGAGATAGGTTGGTCATTTAAATAGACAGGTAATGACCATATTTAAGCTACATATCAAATCATTTTACAGAGTTCTGTGAAAATGAAGTATGCTAAACATAGGTCATCTTGGTAATATTTTCAGCAGAAGAAAGGTAACAATGTTCACTGTAAACTGTGTTATAATGTGCTGAAATGTAAAAATTCTACAATGCATTGCTATATAGAAAACTACAAGGCTGAACTGTTGCAATCTAACATAGCTGTAAAAAAACTAGGAGACTGGTGGTCAGAGGAAATCACACAAAGGGTGTGTACATTTATAGAAGACGACATGCCACTCATCAATGGGATTGACAACAAATTTATCCTGAAGCTACTATATTATCATAAGCCAGGGCACCACTTTCTATTTAGAGGTACTGTCACAAAGTTTATAGTGACATTTCACTGAGAAGATGCAAGAGTTGAAAACCTAGGCAGTCACAGCCAGTATGCTGAACTGTGTTCACTATTGACAATTGTATTACTATCACTTTCCATTACTTGGATGAACACTAACAGATAGAATTAATGGTATTATAGACATATTATGTTCCAGGCAGACTCTTAACTCCTGCTATGTAGAAATGGAGACTTTTAGGCAGTAGTTACCACTAATTTACCTCCCACCTTCTGTGAATTCATGGCATGTTTTACTGTACAAGTCACAGTCACTGCCAGATTTAATATCTGTCTTGACCTTGCATACCTGGACCACCAACACTATCGATGTCTCAGCTGCTGGCCTGACAGTTAATGGGCTATGCATAGACAGACTCTCAGGCATGTTGATGTGGTTGTGTTTCTAAACATAAATACATGAATGACAGCAGGGAACCGAGTTGGACTGGACCACTGCCTGGACGAAATGCCACCCGCCCATCTGTGCGTTGGACTGAACCGCTTTTCAGACAGGATGCCAGGGAGCCATCCCGTCCCAAATGGAGTATTAAATGTTGCCAGAGGAGGTCAACATACCACCCTGTAGTCCTACAGGCCACTAATGAGCAGCAGCAGCAGGCTGCAGCCATACTGTATTCCATCCAAATGCAAGAACAAGCCTCCGCAGGGGTTTAGGTGTGACCTGGAACCATTGGCTGGCCAACTGACCATTACCTCAGAAGTTGTCTTGTGCTAACTTTTAAAGAAATCTCCCACCCTTTGCCAGTTAAGCTGACAGTCAGGAGTGAGGGGTTGGTCTGATAAACAAGTTAAGGAGGAAACCATAGCAGTATCCGTGAGAGAGAGAAAATAAGAAAGGTATGCCGGTTATATACAATTGTATACTGTGTAGTGATGGGTCGTTCTTGAATGATTCGTTCATTTTGAACGAATCTTTAATGTGACTTCGGAAGAACGAGTCATCTCGTGGGAGTGATTCGTTCAGTCGCGCATGCGCATTTGCTATAGTTTCTGACTTGGAATTGATTCACCTGTTTCGAGTCTTCGGGTTTTTCGAGTCGTTCGTTCATCACGTGACAGCCCCATAAGCTTAACCAACTTAGTCTGAGCCGGAAACAGAATTGATTAGTTCATCTCTTGAGTCTTTGGGTTCGAGTCGTTCGTTCATCACGTGACAGCCCCATAAGCTTAACCTAGCATGCAGTTTGAGCTGGAAACAGAATTGATTAGTTCATCTCTCGAGTCTTCGGGTTCGAGTCGTTCGTTCATCACGTGACAGCCCCATAAGCTTAACCCAGGAGTTCCCAAACTTTTTTCGGCCGCAGACCCCTTTACCAAAAACTTTTAAAACCGTCGCCCCCCTAGTCACATGCAACGGTTTTTCATGTCTGCACTTGCTTTGATACGTTCGTTAAGACAATGCACAGACATGTTTGTGCCACATGCATTTCATGCATTCTTACGTGTGACTCTTTTAATGACACATTTTACCTTTTCGTTCGCAAGTTTGGTATGTAATATATGTTTATATCAAAACAGTGTTTTTTTTAAATTATTTTACTTCTTAATTTAGGTACCTATTGGAATCCTAGATATTTTGAAGTAACAAACAAATAGCAGTAGTAAGAGGGTCTATTTTTGCTGTCAACCCCTAGAAAATTCAAATCGACCCTAGCGGGTCAATATCGACCACTTTGGGAACTCTTGGCTTAACCTATGCAGTCTGAGCCGGAAAGAGAATTGAACGAAATGACTCAAAAAATGATTTGTTCATTTTGCTGAACGAGACTCAAAGGTCCGAGACGGTAAAATGATCCGAACTTCCCATCACTAATACTGTGGAGTCAGGCCCCCGAGTGGCCTGCAGGACTAATGGTTTGTGTCTTGATTTCCTGTTGCCCCCTTTAATTTTCCATCTGGGCTGGGATCTCCAACTCCTGGACAAGCGTAGTGGCCTCATGTCTAAGCATTGTCCAGTTCAATTCTTGAACAGAATGAAAAAAACCCTGCAGTGTATCTCAGCAACCTGCTGTCCTTCACAAATGTTTTTTTCAGTAATGTAAAGAGACAGAATGTGAATTGCTGTCATTTAATATAAAAACAAATTCTTACATGCATAATGCATAAAGAAGACACACAACATTTTCGGTAATAATTATCTTTGCATTACTAAGCAGGACACTTTTTTTAAAGATTAATGGTTATTAATCATTGAAAGGTGTCAAATATCCAGCCTTTGAATTTGTGCATATTCAAGAATGTATTTGTAAAAGGTTTAATTTAGGGCTGGTGATTAACTGTTTTGTTTAATTATGTTTATAGGCTATCTAGTCCTGCTTTAAAAATGCTGAAGTCAGAGGGGGAGCATAGTTGTGTATGAGCAAAAGCCTTGTACAGTCAGATGTTATTTTGGTCACATGCTTAAACCAGCTGTAAATCCTACTGTGTCTACACTGAAAAGCACACTATGGCAATGTCATAAGAAAATTTTGAATTAATGTGACAGGTGAGCCTGCTTAGTCTGCATGGCCTTGCAGAATGAGAGGGCCCACGTGCACACCAGGCGCATAGGTCAAAACCGAAAACCCTGCCTTCACACTGGCAACAGCAGCAAAATGCTTTCTTAACTCCATACTGAGAGCTTGTTGGATTCCATTCCAGAATGAAGACTCCCCCTCCAGCCCCCCAAACTTGCTGTCACAGGTCAGCAGTAGAAGCTTACTCTCCTCTCTTGGATATTTCTTTGTTATTCAGAATCTTGGAGCGTTGAAGGAATTTTTCATTTGCATCTTGTATTTAAAAATGTCTTGTTACTGGGAAATTGCAATTAAAATTAAGTACAGTCAGATGGGAAGAAATGAGGCTTTTGAATATTTTTTTTCTAAATTGCACAAAGTAAACTCTATGGAAAAAGATTACTTTTTCAACATTTCACTTTCATCCCACTATGTATTTATATATCATGTCATTAGCAGAACTTTACTGCCCATGAAATGCTTGCCTCTGAGAATTTTGTGTTAGTAAGTCTGCAGTAGCATGCAGAGTGAAATTAATAAGCTTGTATTTATGGGAGTCCTTTGGGTACAGCAAATGTTAAGTGCACAATTTACTATCAACAATTTACTCAGTTTCATTGTTTTTTTGTCTTGTGGATTTCTTAGCGTATTTTGGTTATAGAGAGAAACTGAAAGTTAGGTTGCTTAAGTTAGCCTTGAACAGATAAAGTCATTATGTTTTAAGTCTGGGTTCCATGTGGTAACAAGCCATTGATGCATGTGTGCTAAATGTAATAATATAACAACTGCATTTACAGTACCACTAGAGTGTTCACACATCTTCAGAATATGTACAGTGTGGTGGATATAAAGTTAATGTGTAGCGCAACAGCAAAGTGAAAAATGTATACTTCTCAACAATAAGATAACATATAAAATTTTCCAGCTTCCAGTAATTAGAATGTCAAAACACTACAGAGTCCACGACTGCATTTTGATACTTAGGAAATTTTTCAAAAAGATGGTCCTTTTTTCCACTTAAAGATAATATGTTAGTTTTTCTTGCACACCTTTAGATTAACAACCAAGTATCTCTTAATAGCATTTCAGAGATGCATGTGAATGAGTCACATCTGAGTCCTGTGAGCATTAGAGCAGGCGGCCTGATCAAACCTAACTGTTAAGTAGCGGGGTTTTAGGCTGTCTTAACAGGAAGGCTTTAATTAGATCACTCAGCAAAAGAGAAGAAAATTACAGGCAGCTTATACCTGAGAGCCTGTTTACAAAAGTCTAATCCTTAAACATGACACTTTAAAAAGTAAATGCATCCCCCCTTATGGGTAATTCTCAAAACATCTTTCTTGGGGTAATTAAAACTACCTGTACAATTACCACATTTGAACACTATTATAGTATGCACCATTAGTAGCTGTTGTGCAATTTTGAGGAAAGTTTAAGAACAAAAAATAGGGACTAAGGAGAAATATCTTACTGGGAAAGTGTGTTTTATAGTTATACTTGCAGTTGCTACAACACAGAAGAGGGGAAAAAACACCATTGGTGAAAATTATATGAAGGAGGTTCTAAGTAGTTTAATGGATGAGCCTCCTTCTGCCTAAATCTGTTTTCTGTCTTAAAATGCTTGATGTTTCCTGTCCACCATAGAGTTTTGTCTACAGAGTATGAAGGTTGTTGAGCTATAGTATGAAGAACATCTGCATTTTTTATGTTTATTCTGACTTTGTTTCATTTTATTTTATTGTTCTCGAATGGTGATATGTTTTCTTTAAATGACTGAGGTGCTGAAAGGTTTCAAGTCTAGGGATTTGCTAGAAGGTTTAGATGGATACAAGTAAGCACTGATGTGGATCATGTTATCTGAGTTAGAAAAATATAAAGTTTGCCATGACCTAGCATAGCTTGAGATAAACATTGTGCTGTTGGTAGGAAAATGAAAATGAATAAGCAGTTATAGCAATGAGCCAAATAGGAGTAGAAATGAGATATTGTTACAGCTGCTGCTGCAGAGTGGTAGCAGTTTACGTACTGTTTAAAATAAGGCACCCTGTCAGTATAGTGCTGCTGCTTCAAATTCCTGTTTCAGTCACTATTTCTGTGGAGTTAGCACAATCTCCTTGTATCTGTTTGTCTGTTCTTCAGGACTCTGGTGACCTTCCACATTGCAAAGAATAAATGGCCCTAGACAATGTGTACATGAGTGTGACGGACTGGCATCCTGTCCTGCATGGTTTCCAAACATGTGGTCAAAATGGCCGTAACAGGATTTATGTGACGCTGGTAAAGCTATTTCAGAAAAAAGGATAGAAGAGTTGATAGTACTCTATAAATCTTTGTCATCCACAAGGCTGTTTGTTTCCCTTAAATGACAAAAAAAGCATGCATCAAAAAGTCAGTCTGTAAAACATTCTATGGAGATAATTCTAGCATCTGTCATAATAAATAAGTGCTCAAGCCTGACTTATGTCATAGGTGAGTCTCTTACTTTTAGGATGATGTCTTGTGACTTTATAACACTTCTGACATTCTTAATATTTGATTTAAATATGTGGGCAACTGCCAGTGTGAGTAAGATGTGCTAATTAAAAGTACCTGTGAGTACACAGCAGACATAATGCAGTGCTAAAAACAATTAAAGCACCTGCAAAAACATTTCAAAAAACTGATGATAAAGTGTTTTACAAATGAAACATCAAAAACACCCAAAAGATGTCAGTCACTCTTTGACCAGGGTCAGGCATCTGCATATAGAATGACTGGGAGAGAAAGAGCAACAGCACTTAAAAGAGTTTCATATCACCTTCATTATTATAAATAGAAACAAATATGAAAACAGGTGGCCTGTGGTTTTGAGTGTTATTGATGACCACACAATAAAGGGCTGCTTGCCACACACATGTTCATTTATCCTTATGAGTTTTTTTTTTTAACCAATGATGTGCTTATTCAAGTATAATAAATAAATGTAATATTTCTGCAAGGGGTAAGTTTGTTATGTAGAGAATTTTCATTTTATTATCTTCATGTTGTTTTTAAGTAAGAAACTACAACAAACATTACATTTTCTAGCATTTTCTTGTGAGGCATTATAAATACAGTTTATGGAGGGCATCCATTGAAATGTCTGATAATGCTGGAAGCCATACCACATACACTTCATAACAGGTCACCCTCCTGATGCTGAGCATGTTCAGGCCTGGCCTTTACTTGGATGGGAGACCAGCCAGTAAAAGCTTGGGTTGCTGGGAAAGACGTGTTGGTGAGGCCAGCAGGAGACACTTACCCTGTTTTCTGAATGTGAATCACAATGCCCCAGTACAGAGATTGAGACACTCTGCTATAAAAAAAATGTCACCATACTTTGGATGAGAAGTGAAATTGAGGTCCTGATTTTCTCTGGTCATAAAAGATCCCTGGGAATCCTTCGTAAAGTGCAGGGTGTATCCTGATATCCTAGCTAAATTGCCCACCACAGCCTAGTCATTCTGGCCCCAGATTATTCCGTCTCTAATTGACTATCTATATCTCACCCCTTCACCACCTAACAGCTAAGGTGTGGTGAGTGAACTGGTGCAGATAGCTGCTGTTGCATCATTTAGGTGGGTGACACACATTGGTGGTGGTTGAAGTGGTTTCCCATTCACTATGTAAAGCACTTTGAGTAGTGATAAAAGCGCTATATAAATGTGAAGAATTATTATTAATATTAAAGACAACCTAATACATTCTATTCTTATCTGCTGTGAGCTGGGATTTTGGTTAAAGTGAAACTGAGATTATCTCTTCATCAAGACATTTTCCAGTTAAATGTCATAAGCAATTTACTCTTCATGCAGGTTTCATTTTAAAACAAAAAACAAACATAGCAAAGGCCATTTATTAACTTTCCTGGTAAAGCATTACTTTCCATCACATTTCGTAAAGTCATGAGTTCATATTATGAAAGTAAAAAGCATCCTACTAGCTAAACTGTTAAGTCATTTATTTATTTTCATAACCCAATTATTCCAGTTCAGAGTTGGTGTGGACTGTAAAATATCCTTGAAGCATTGAGTGCATCCAATTCTGGATGGTTTAATGTAGGTTCTTCACAAGAGTGGTGCAAACATATCTCATACATTGAACCATTTTGGTAAGAAATGCAAACCTATTAATAAATCTCAGCTGCCCTTTATGGTTGAATTTTAATTTTAATTTATTTATTTACTAGCGACTGTGAGCCCGATCGAATCGGGCTACAAATTCAACGTTTGTGAAATCCATACTTTCTCTGCAAAGAATTATGTGTTTTGTTAAGTCCTTGAAATGATTTTGTTATCATGGCACTGATTTGTGGTTAAAATAGACCTTTTCGGCCGCCGCAAGGCACGGGCTGCATTTGCGGCAGCTAGAGCTTCTTCAGTCGCTTGTGCACGGCAGGTAAGATGTCTGTCACCGTTAGTAGCATTCTGTAGCGCATGTTCTTCATCTGTCCTTTGTGTCCGATTTGCACGATTTCTTTCAGTGTTAGTAGCATTTGTAGCCATACGCTGCTCATCCGTTTGATGTGCTCGTTGTGTACGTGTGGTCGCATTAGCAAGTCTACGTTCCGCATCAGTCATGTGACTTTGTTTCCTACACATCCTTTCCGTGGCCGCTGCTCTTGTGGCTGCTCGAGGTATTGCTGCGAACACCATACATACGGATAGTATCAAATTATATATAAGGATCTATTTTCTTTTACTATTCAGGCTGGCTCTCTATGTTATGTGTTCTACCATCATGTATTTATAACTGTACACATCTACCTTTTCAGGTTTAAAAATCCTGTATCACTTATACAAATGTCACAGCAAATTACATGTCATAGGTAATTTTTTGTTAGGACAGGCAATTTGGTGAACCTCTTAGTTAAAGACAGATGGAGTGTAGTTTGGATTTGTGTTTTCTTACTTAATCAAACTAGAGCCAAGGATGTGTGGAAGACAGCGAATGCCTTTTCAGGATGTTAAGAGAGCATTTGTTGTCACTCATCACAAAGCAATCTCTTTGTTCTAATAAAGTATCTGGTATAACCACTAGCCCTAAGCCACCCGTGCCCAGATTATCATTTTGCACAGCTGTCATGTAAGCTTTAAACTGCTAGTGTAATATTACAAGCTTTCATTTTGTAGGTAGATATCAGTGCCTATATGATATAAGAATGATAAAAAAAAATGTCTATTCAGTGGGACAACACCAAAATCAAAAAAGTTATGAGCTAAAATGAAGCTTGCAGTTTTAACGTGTCCTTAAAAAAAGTAACAAAATTCTAGAATTAAGCAAAATCCTGAATAGGGGGTTTTGTCTCCTTGTGATGGTGATTTATTATTTCTTAGCTGTCCATAGAATTCATTATTTTACAACTGGCTAAATCTCTCTTTGGTAATTGAATTGCTTCAAAGGCTTAAACACCATATATAAAAATAAAAGTGAATCCACCTTCATGAGTTCCAAAATGACAAGTATACTCAGACAGAAGTTTGTATTAGGTGGTAGAATTCCTTTTTGAGCTAGAAGAGTGATACCTGCGTATTTGTTTTCCTTAAAAATGTGAACAACTAAAACAAAGCATATTTTAAAATAAAGAAGAAAAAAAGAGCTGCACTGCTGTCAGTCTCAATTATCCATTCTTTATTATATACAGATCCTTTTTTATATCACAAGTGAAAGTATTTCTTGTTTCCTGCATCATTATACTGGTTTCCAAGAACCTTAGCCCAAGACCAACCACTTGTATTTTTCCAATGAAGTGCTGAAGATAAGATAGTGAGATACAGTAGGTAGCAGGGTATAGTTCATTTATCAGGCTTCATTTATATTGTTGCACTAACAACATACACCTTGACATTGTAGACTTAACAACAAGCAGTGTGCTGTAGTGGCTAAGGCTTTGATCTTTAAAACACATTTCCGTATTTACAACTGACTAACTGTGTGACCCTGAGCACATTGCTTAAACTTCCTGTGCTCTACATGTAAAAAGAAATGTATGTGAACAGCTATATTATAATTTTTGTAAGTTGAATTAGATCAATACATTAACTAAAAATTCAGTAATAATAACACTTTATATAGAGCCTGTACCCAGGTCCCTACATTGGTATTCTGTATGGTATATTATGTAACAGACACTGTTTGTGACACTCCTAATTTTTGTTTTATTTATTTTTCTCTAGTACTTTTAATTATGAGCAGTATTGTGTGGTAGATAAGACATGTAATTATATCATTACTTCACTCACTCAACCTTCCCCAAAATGACAAAAGTCAATGCATGGTAAACATGTTATATGTTTCTGTACTATTGCATAATATATGATAAATATCTATGTTTATAAATTCGTATTTGTCCATTCAATCCCTAATCAGGTCATCCGCATAAGGCATCAACCAACTTTGGAAGGGGTTTTATTGTAATCATATTGGAAATGTACATTGTTAAAACAAAGACTTGGCCAGCTTTACAAGCATGAGCTGACTTGTTTCAATTGGTATCAAATGTCTTAAAAAAGAGGGAATAAAAACAAAGGCAAGACAGTTTTGGCAACATATTTATAAAACCCAAAGAAACACATAGTTTCCTTCATTGAAATTTGTCAGCATAGTTTTTAACCTGTTAAGAGCACTTTGTTATAGGAAATTCTAAATATAACACTTTATTGAATGGTTTCACTCTTGCTTTGAAATTATCAGGAAGTTTAAAAATGTTTTATATTCAGTAGGACCTGGTGTTTCATTTTGGCTATTAGTATTTCTACAGAATTATTGAAAGTCTTTTTTTTTTTTACTTTTGGGTTGCAAATGTATGTGTGTTAAAATAATGGAAGGAAGAAGTACCTTCTTGGTTAACCTGCTTGGAAAGAAAGTCCTTCTCAAACTATTCATTATACACAGTTCTGTTTGGTCCTGCACCTACTAATTGCTGCCAGTTTCCTGTAATTCAGTGGAGCAACATTTGCTTAAAATATCGATGCTAGTGTACTCTTTTAAAAAATAATGGTTCTTTAATGGCACTATAAGGTTCTTGACTAGGTTGTGTCGTTCATCATAGAGCCAAGGCTTGACAAAGAACCATTTCGTTCTGGGAAGTATTATTTGCATATGAAATTAGTTTTTTGTGCTTCAAAAAACTTTCTAATAAAGTGGAATCTCGGTTCACGAACGTCTCGGAACATGTATAAATCGGTTTACGACCAAAAAGTTCGCCAAACTTTTGCATCTGATCACGACCACAGACTCTGTATACGAACAAGCAAGTTTCCCTTTTGGTTTGTGCATGCCTATGATTTCCGCATGTGTTCAGTCTCTCCCTGTGCAGCAAGAGAGACACACGCAAACACAACGCACACCAGAGAGAGGGACACACACATGCGCACGTGTGTGTGCGCGCGAGAGAGAGAGAGAGGCACACACGTACGAGAGAGAGAGAGAGAGAGAGAGAGGCACACACGCACGAGAGTGAGAGAGATGCACATTTTTAGCACATTATGCACTGCCTGAGGCTTAAAACTGTATCTAAATAGATTTTTGTTTTATTATGTTTATGGTATCATCCATCACATTAAGGCTACATGAAGGTGGACACACTGGAGTCCTTGATTATGTTTGTTAGATTTAGTTTGGCTGTGTTTAAATTAAATAGCCTTGATAGATGAGAGGATCAACATGCAATGGAGGTAAATGTGGTAAATGGTAAACTAAATTAATCACTTAAGAATTTAAAGAGCACATAATCCACTTTGGAGCACCATGAAATGTTTTGTTTGAGGTGAGATTTCTTGAAGACTGTAGACTCTTCCTGCTTGAGAAACTTCTTCCTGTTGCTCTTGAATTATGTTATGAAATGGATACAATGGACTTTTATGCATAAGGTGGTAGGTTCCGATAAGTGTGTCTACAGGATATCAAGAAAGCCGGGGTGACTGAGAAGCTGCCATCAACTGACGCAATGATAGATTTGCAGAGTGGGTGATAATGAGAGCACAGAACTGATGCATGCAAAGAGGGTGGGAGCAAGTATGTTATTTTTGGAAGCATCCCTGTGGTACTAGCAAAGGAAGTGATAGGTACCACAGCAGATAAAGAAGGAGAATAAAGCAGCCAGGGACACTTGGGCTATAGCTGCCAAATTTCATAATACTCTTTTATTCTGATGATTGTCAAAGTAGATAGAATCTAAAGAAGTACAGAATTTAAGCAAATCATGGATAGGCATCCTTTGCACACACACCAAAGAAACTGAATTGGGTTGTTTATAGCAAACTAATTGCAAGGAAACATATATTAGATAAGAAATTCACTCTGATCTATGTTTACATCTCAACAATTGAAAAGCAAGCAATAAAAAAAGGCAGACTTAGGCTATGGCTGTTTAAATTTCCAGTATATCACCGGATTTCCTATTATTCTGAGCAATGAGATCTAACTTAAAAAAAAAAAAATCGGCACAGCTAGATGACCTACTGTAATATGATCACCACAACTCTTAAGGATTAAGAGCTATAAAAACTCTGCAATATTGCAATGTGTCAGTACTGTGCAGACAAATTCACCGCATAAACTTGTAAATACATTATGTTAGGAAATACAGCACACCAATGTTATGATCGGACAGCCTGTGTTTGTTTTAGGCACTGTGCATTCACATAAGATACTGTATGTGAACAAGATATAATGCCTTTGCTGAAGCACTTCATTTACATTTTGCTGTGTGGAGAGGTAAATGAATGATCACTTTGACTTTGATTACATTTTTGTGTATGCATATATAATATGAACAGCGTTTACTGAATGTAGTATATATGTTATTGCTTTTAGACAACTTGTGTCCTTACCATTAAAAATTATATGTTCTTATATGAAGTTTTAAGTGTGTGACAGATGCTCTAGTTACTGCACTTACTATTTCTCTCTTATAGAGTATGATGTTTAGCTCTTTTTGCATTGTAACGGAGCACAAGTAGTGCACCTGGCTTTGTAATTTCCAGCACATTAAGGCACTGTCTACAATAATGTAATGTCTTTGTCTAGCAAAGTTCCTGCGTTGTGTCTGCTTCTGCCAGAAACGACTTTCATGTGGTCAGAAATAGGCCAGTATAGGTCTGGAAAACTTGAGAATGAAATGTTATCTATCACCTGTAAGTTTTAGACAGTCTTATGAGATAATACCTCCTTAATTTTTGGAGACATGGTCAGAGAGACACAACACTGGGTTTTTGTAAAACCCAAGTCATAATTTTATTCTAATGAATATCATTGAGCTGGTGAGAAACTCTGCATCTTATCTGATGAAAGTATACTACTTTTATTTTCTTGAATGATTCAGTTCTTCTTTAGAAACCTTCTCTTCAGACCAGTTCAAAGTCTGGAGCGCTGGATCATCATCCTGTTTTGCTGCTTTTGTGCTGATGGCAAGGAGGTGTGTGAATCAAATGATCAGATTATTATATATGTGTGTGTGTGTGTGTGTGTGTGTGTGTGTGTGTGTAAAAATGTAGAAAACAACATAAGGACAATGAGTTGCACATATCTAGTAGTAGACATTTTAATAGATTTTAAAGATGAAATAGTATGGAAGAATGCTCAGATTGAAAGAGTATCAAAAGCTCCTTTCATATTAGCACCTCATCCTTGGCTGTGGAACACATTTTTTTCAAATGTGGTACCAAATTGGTTATGTGTTAAGTTTTATCGAACATTTTAGTAAAATAGCCTTGACTGTAATAAGTGATTAGAATACACTGTAACATAAGCTGGCAGAATGAAAGTGAGATATCCTTCATTACCGGATAGATATTAGTGTTTAATGTGAACATTAATGATGTAATAATACCAAAGCGATGTCAAAAAAAATATTCTGCAACTTCTGCTGCCATCAATTTCCTGTTTGTATTCTGATTAAACACATTTTCACAGTACAGCTTAGAGTGCTGCATAGTTACTTTATCATTGACCTGCTGCTTCTACGTCATATGATCTGGCTTAACATATATTAAATAATGAATTTACTCCCAACTGGGTTAATAAACTCTTGCCTACATAGGTGTTTTTATACTGTGCTTACATAGAGCTGATCCTGCTCTACATCTAATGCTACTAATACATTCTTAGTGTTCTTGGTGCAGGAGAGTGGCAATGTGCAGCATGTTGGATGAACATACAAGTAAGAATTTTGCTGTACTCTGCATACTTGACAATACTACTTCTATTCCAATCCTTAGTTTAAAAAGAATGAATTTCAAGCCAAGTTATAATACATACTGTAAATTCTGAAGTAGAAATTGTCAAAAGTATTATAGTATTATTCATGTATAGCTTCAATCAGAATACTAACTTTTGATATTTCTCCTATCGTTATTTTTTGTTTCACACTAGAACATCTTCTTTAACGTGCAAACAAAATCAAACTTTTGCACAATGTTTGTGCTGATATGTGAATCTTTGAAACATTGTAAACATTATAAAGTAAGGCAACATTTCTCATTTTCTGGAGCTGCCTGGTTTTGATTTTTGTTTTATTTTGGATAAATGATACCTGTAAAGATGCAATTCTATCTTTTTTTTTTTTTTTCTTGGGGCAGTGTTTAAACTAGGCTTGACAGAGGTAGCTGTACTACCTCGTTGGTGAGGGTTTGTGTGTGTGGATATATTTTTTGCACAAAGTTTTAATTAACCTTCACCTTTGAAAATGACAATAGCCTAACGTTTTTGCTTTTATCTTTCTCTACATCTGTATTCAGAGCTCATATTAAAATACACAAGCCATACTTGTTTTCTTTACTTTTGGAATGGAATGTACTTAATTATTTAGGAGTTGTATGGGCTTATTTTTGGCTGAATTAACTCAATCCAGGACGTTTGAACATATATCGAAGTCTGGCACTTTTATACTGTATATACTACTAGCTGTCTAACCCAGCTTCACCTGGGAACTTTTCTAAGTCAAGTGTCATTGGTTAATTAGATGTATCAGAATTACTATGTAAGTTACTTTTCTATATCCAAAATTTGTATTTTTTTTACCTGGTGCTAATATTATTAGCTCATTTGAGCATCTTGCTGTTGAACATACTACATACAGACCTTGCTGGTGTTGGTGTGAAAAAGATTGCAGCAATACTCTGTAAAGAACATCACCAGTTTTGGTGTTTGGTAATGTTACAAAGATAATTTAAAGTTGATTCACTTTTTAAAGTCTCCATATAAGCCTCAATATTAGTATTGCCTCAAAATTCAGTGGTTTTGAATAAATTTCTTCCAAGAAAAAAAAAGTTACTAATTAGTATTACTCACTCAAAAGAACCATTCTATTCTCTTCTTATCAAATTGTGAAAACAGCCAAAACAAAAAAATCTGAAAAATCATGCTTCATTCTGTTCAGTCGTGGCTTGGCACCATCAGGTAATTTGTTCTAAGCTTATTTATTTATTTTTTTAATTTTAACATGAACATTGTACTCCAGGGAGACAATGAAATTTTTATCCCAAAGTGGCTGAGGGAAAAAAAAAAGCTGATTAAATTGTCTGAAGCAGCACAGTGGCTAATGGGAATTGTAGGCCCTAGTTCAGCATTTGTTCAAGGGTGCAGATAAGATGAAGGAGATGGGAATTTTAAATACCTTTCTTATTGGATCATTAGCATACAATTGACAATGCTCACAGCCATAGTCCCTAGCAAGTAGTTGATAAACTTGTGTTCTTCAAGCTTCACTGAACTTTACTCATTTTAAATTAAATATATAAAACTATATTTAGGGGTGTAAAATAAAAAATAACACACAATACAAAAACTAAATACCCCAAAATCTAGCGATCTCACAGTGAAAACAGTATGCCCAATTTCACTGTGAGATCGCTGTCAGCATTGTGGAGAAACAGGGGACATGATGCATTAGAACGTTCCACTCACTAGAGCATTAAGTATGCCCAATTTCACTGTGAAGAAGTAGTGTTTGCTTATCTCCTGTTTAGAGAATATATGTGCTTATCATGAGCTTTCAGTTAAAACTAGGGAATCCATTCCCGGACGGGTGTATCCATTCCTGGGAATTCAGGAATCCTGCATGTCATTCCCGGGTATCTCACATGTGAACGGTTTTAGAACGACCGCCACTTATTTTTTAATAAAACTACTGCAGTATGTTGACACCAATAAAAGACTAGCCTTATCTACAAGCAGTTCATGCTGTCATATAAGTACATGTATCTAGTACAGGGGTGCCCAATGCATCGATCACGATCGACCGGAAGATCGCTAAGGTAGTGCAGGTAGATCGCGTTGCATTCAAAAAAAATTTTTTTTTTAAACGTTAGTCTATCATATATCCTCCCTATGGCATTTGCCACTTGATTGACATACAGGGCAGCAAGTCTGAGATCTCCTTTCTTCTAAGACACTGGTCATCGCGCGAGCTACTACAAAACTCCGGCTGTGATCTAGTCAGCCTTCCAATTTATATCGACTAAAGAAGGGATTTTAAAAAAAATTTTTGGGGAGGGTATGGGCTTTATGTGTAATTAGAAGAGGATTTTTTTCTCTCACAATGTCACAATCGAAGTGCATTTGTCTGATCTGTCAATCTATCATTACTATTCCAAAGAAGGAAAATGAGGAGAGGCACTTTTGAACTGTTCATAAAAACTACGAAACTGACTTCCTTCCGAAAAGCGATCTGAGAACGAGAAAAGTGAGGGAACTAAAATCGCAGTTAATCGGACAGCCATCATTTTTCACTCAGCTGAATTCAAAAGCTCCTTGACTGCATTATTCGGCTCTACTTATTTATGCGAGTCAGCCTTTTCCCACATAAAGATTATTATATCCAAATACTGTAGTGACCATAAATGTATTGAATTGTTATTGTGCCATAAAGATTATTAAGTTATGCAAGTGTGTGTGTGTGTGTGTGTGTATATATATATATATATATATATATCTGTATATAATCTTCATTTGGATCTTGATCTTTGTTTGTCCGCAAATGAATTAGAAGATGAAGCACTAGATGGCAGTAGAGACACAGCTAAAACATAGGCATTGCATTAAGAATCTCCTCCAGGCTTATACTACTGAAGACTGTAGTACTCCAGTCACACCTCAAAACACAGGCATTCAAACTAAACAAATTGTTGTGCTTTAATTTAACTAAAGAGATCTTCATTTAGATCTTGATCTTTGTTTATCCGTGAATTCCACGCATGCATAGACCACCTTCCAGTTTAGCACGTTGTTCTTACTCACAGATGTCAACAGTGTGCCGGAATAATGAAAGGGGTGGTGGACAGTGTTACGCTGGTTAGCTCCTGAGGCCTGATTAAAGAATGAGATTGCTGAAGATAAAAGGTACGTTCCTACGTAACATATGAATGAAAGAAAGACAGTGGGTAAAATGAATGACAATGTAACAACACGTTCGGGAAATTATTATTGTTACGTTGTAGCCAGTGAGTGCTGTGCATCTCACAGTTGTAGCGTGGCTTGCTCACATGTCAGTGAAATGATCCCTATTTATGCTTTAAAGAGCCTGGATACCTATGTGTCCCCCTTTTATAACCATTGCTCCGTGTATATTGCCTTACTCTTTGGATTGCCACAAAGCAACCTGCGATATTGGAGAAAGGTTGAGAAGACATCGTGAGAGGAAACGATAGCGTCGTGAAAACAAGATGGACTGTGAACGGACAGAAGCAGAAATGCTCCTACACCACAACATAAGTACTATTTGGACAGTGATTCCGAGTAGGCCGTTCCTATCGAATCAATTTCCAAGGGTTTTCTTTTGTAATTTTGTTTCCCTTATAAAAAATCATAATGCTGTGTGACGAAGGGCCCAGTTCACGACTGGCAGCCGCATTTAAACAGGGAGCCCTTCACAGACAACTTTAACACGCGCAACGTAGTTGGGCACACATGGCTAGTGTGTAAATGTGTGTGTGTGTGTGTGTGTGTGTGTGTGTGTGTGTGTATATATATATATATATATATATATATATATATATATATATATATATATATATATATATATATATATATATATATATTATACTTTTAATGTAGGTAGATCAATTTGACCTGGTTATTTTAAAAGTAGCTTGCAAGCCGAAAAACTGTGGGCAACCTTTATCTAGTTAGTTGCGGTAATAAGAGCGTAGAGAGCATAACGTGTCCAGCGTGCGGTCATCCAGGCAAGAGAGTACTTCATGCAGAGTACGCCAGCTGCTGAAAAAAAACGCTTTGCCTCCACTGAAGTAGGCAGCACAATCGTCATTCCCGGGAATGCGGGAATGAAAAATGTCCGGGAATTGGATTCCCTAGTTAAAACATGTAATGTTAACAATCACTTAATCCATGACATTTGTTCTCAGAAAAGGATCAAAATACATATGCCCACAGGTTACTAATGCATTTAGAGGCATTCCGTTACAGTATATGTCTGTAAATATTATTGTTGCATTATTTGGATATCAAATTGAAGAAATACATAATTTGGAGCCTTGTGAAACTCTGAAATGCTTGTTCATTCTGCACAAGTACACTGTTCAGTCACTCCAGAGTCATCTAGTCTTTATGTTTTCCTGTCTGAAGGTAGCTCACAATGCCAGTAGTATAGAAACTATTTTACTCTTTATGACTACTGTGCTTGGCTCTTATCTACATGAGGAAGCCAAAGTGTGCCTTTAAACTATTTCTCATCAACATGAACTGAGCATATTTCAATAATTTTCTGATCCAATTTAGTTGAAATTCTGAAATTCCAAATGGTATGTTTATCTTTATAATGAGCTTTGTAAGTGCATTTTGGCAATGAGAAATGTTTTGTTTTGCCATTACTCTGATTTATCCACTTTCTCAGTATTTTACAGATTTGCACAATTTTAAAAGGTATTTCCATCACTCTTTCAAGTGGCAGTGATTTTACAAATTGAAAAATTGCAATCATTTTATCAATGGTACTCATCATGGAATGGGAAATGTAGCTGGTTGCTTTTAGTTATTTTTTTTGAACCACTTTATACTTATGCTTGATGAGATCCATGACAAAAAGCATAGCCAAACTAAATATTTTACAGTAAGTATAAAACAACTCCATGGTCTGTGCAGTTTTATTACTCTTATGTAGAGTATTAGAATTTTCTAATGATGTCAAAATAATTTATACAACTGCTTGACCATACTCAAAACTTGTTTTTCAATTTTTTTTGAACTTTCTAAATATTTCTGCTTCATCTTTCACGTTACCTTCCCCCGATTCTACAATTAAGTGTATAAGCATTTCAAGAAAATACTACAATAGTGTAACTGGGCACCAGCTATCTCACATTTGTGTCACTTGTGAAAATATGATCCCTTTCAAGTCATAATTTTAAAATTTAACTTGCATCATCTTTCACACTGTATTCATGTCACCCTCTAAATCATATACATAGGCATTTAAAAGGGGCAGAGAGTGGTACTGCTTGGAATCAGATTTCCAAAGAGCCTGCAAAAATACGATTTCTCCTTTCAAACTGTGTTTGTATGTGCAGTGTTGTGGGACTTTGTATTTGTTGATCTATCTCTTTTAATTAATTTATATTCTGTATATTTTGGTCTTATGTGCTTGCTAATTAGTGATTTATGATAAAAGTATGCATCACCAAGTACTGCTATTGAAACAGGAGTTCATAATGTTGTAACCTCAGAATTTTGAAGTGCAGAAAATATTTGCCTGTCCACTTTGAAGTGGTACTTGTATTAAGATTAAAAATGTATTTCCTTTTTTATTTATTTTACCAAAACTATATGATTTTAGATACATGTGCAGCATATTCCAAAACATATTCCTTTGGGAAAATAAAATGTGTTGGAAAGCTATGGGAAGAAATGTGAGTTTTTTATTTTTGTAATTATTATTTTTTTCCTCATTGCACAGTTTCACACAGTAATTTTTCCCTTGGAGTAGGACACAATCCCCAAGAAATGGGTTTTAATGTTTAGAAGCACATAGTACTCTAGCATGGATACTGTATAACAGTAGACCACTCAGAAATGTTAAAAGGCCTAGACATATGAAGAATAAACAGAAGGTGAATCTCCAAATCAAGACAATTTTAAATATGCACTGGCAAGAAATTCAAGGGGAGGATTGAGGAAATTTACAGGAAGTCCAGTTGTGGGTTCATTCCTACAGACTAGTAAGCTAGCGGAACCTTATTTTCAGAAAAATTCCTGGATGTCGGATAAAAAAGACATACATCCACATAGTAGACAGAATGTTATCAGAGTTTGTTAGAGGGTAAAGCTGATGTCACGTTACGCAACTTCTAGTCGTAGGGTATGTTAGATTAACTAACCACTGTTGGCTGGACCATGTCACTGTAAATAACTGAAAATCAATGACCATGTCACATTTAGCTATTGTCTGCCAACTGTCCACCACAGTTGTGTTCGACCCTTTCTCTGACAACCAATAGCATGCTACGTGATGAAGCCAGTGCTGTATGAAGGGTTAACAGCTACATTAAGTTCAGCAGCCGTCTTTTCCCCTTTTTAATTTTTTACATTTTGTCTTGGTTCACATAATGCAAGACATCAGAGAGATAAGATGTTTGTGAGGTCTAAAGTCAGCTACAGTCTCAGCCCTTTTTTTTTGTTTTTTCCATTCTGTTTTAATACGTAAAACATGAGACAGCAGAAAGATGAGCCCCTGTTCTGTTTGCAAGGTTCAAAACACTCATGTTCCTTATTCTTTGGTGCTGCTTGATATGATTTTCTATTATGTATTTCCTTATGAGCATTCATTGGCTGTCAGTTTATTAGGGTGGCCAGACATCCAGGTGACAGTGATTGTCCCGATTTTAGGTTATGCGTTCCGATAAATAACTGAAGTATAAAAACATTTTAACAAGCTGTCCATCTAATAACACAAAACTTACATCTTCATAATATATTTAGAACAGCATTTACGAAACTTCAAAAGAGGACCCTATACCCCAAAACACACCTCCCCTCAATTTGATGTTTATATGTTTAGGCACCTGACATGGTCAGTGCTTAGTAATTTCCACTTCATCAAGTATCACACCTTGTAAATGCTTTATGTAGCCAGATAAGAGTCTTTAAGTTTTCACTTGGGTAATTTTCTCCCATTTTTTAGATGCTGCACATTAACTTTATACTTTGTAGAATTTGACATTTAAATTTTGGTGATATTTATAAGGACCAAGATTTTGGCAGTGTAGGGGCAAATCTCAATAAACGACAGTGTTATACAGAAGCCCAGCTCATTTCTGTAGGGGGACTCAGAATAGCTATGATTTCTGTATAAAATATAGTGCTGTTTAGCACCCAGGGACGTATGCATGGTGTTTAACCAACATATCAAAAATTGCAGGGTATGTGAAATTACTATAGTGTGTAGTGAAAACACATTGGGTTAACAAATTGACAATACACTTTTATAAATATTTTGAAAGATAACTTTTTTTTTTTGTAGCCAATATATCATTTGTCAAATGCCACGATTTATTACACACACACACACACATATATATATATATATATATATATATATATATATATATATATATATATATATATATATATATATATATATATATATATATATATATATATATATATATATATATATATATATAAAATAAATATATGTGTATACAAGATATTCTTTCTTTTCCCAGTCAGGCAGTTTCCAGAAGTATACCTCAAACACAACTGGTCTCTTCTATTAATGAAAGCTTGATCATTTAGTGTGACCAAATCACCAACAAATGTTGATATGCCATACCATGTAAAATTTCTGAGGATTAGTTTAAATATTTTGCTTGAAATCACTGCCATTGTGCATTAAGGTATCAAATTTCTTAAGGCAATTGTTGAATGGATGCATTTCAAATTGAGATGTAATTACAGATGCTTTAAAGCAGATCATGTTGGAAGAATATATAAAAAGAACTATTTATCAAAACACAAAATCATGGCACATAACTTTATGAAGCTCTGATGGTTTAAGCAGATGTTGCCAGTTCAGATAACTGACTATATGTAACGATATGATTAATGATGCCATTATACAGTATGTTATTGTAAATTGAGAATTCACTTGGGAAGTTGTTTTCATAATATGAAGTAAAGATGCCTCTCGGAAGGTGCAGAATAAACACTCTAATGTATAGTAAAGTTTGAATACTTAAGTATTGTGCTTTAATTGCAGAAAAAATGGTAATTCACCCTTTTTCCTTTTCCTGTAAAAGTTGTATTCTCTAATATCTTAATACCACACTATGAATGACTTGAATATTTCAGATTTTGAACTTACCTGTATACAATAAATAGTAGTACTGTGTACCCAACACATAGCTTTATTTCTTTCTAGTACAGTGATTCCAATGTAGCTTAACTAATTTATTTATTAAGGTTATGAATTGTTTTGTGTTTGCATCCAGCTGACAAGCTCTTCATCAATATAATAAATTAATGAATGTTTGAATAAATATAATGGTGCTTGGCAAAATTCTATTGCTTTATAATAAAATGCTGTCATTTTGTAGCTCACCTGAAACCATACCTCCTGGTGTGATGTGAGACTTTTGAAATTACGTGCATTCATTGTGACCAAATCCACACACTTTGTCAATATAACCATAGAAAACAGACATTGTATAGCTAAGCTTTCTTTCTTTAGAAAAATTTAAACCATCATGTCAGCCTGCTTCATACATTTTGTTGATGAAACCCAGTACTGAATGTATTAATTCATGTTCTAAACCATATCATTCCAATACAGAAACATGATGGGAGTGGGCTTTTTTGGGGTCGGGCATTGGGGGTCTCATAAGCTGTCAGCCTTGCAGAGAATGCCAGTCAGATGCAGGGAACTTTCTCCCATATAGCCACACCTAGGCAATTTAGAGTCTCCAATCATCCTAACCCAAAACATCTTTAGAACAAGTGAGGAAAGCAGGGTGTGTAAACAAACAGAATGTGCAACCTTAACACAGCCAGTGACAGGACTTTCAATGTGCTCATTTCAGTTTATTTTGTTATAGAAATACATTTACTTTAGCATTCAGCATTAAATTTTTTTAGTGCAACACTACACACATTTTATGTACAGTATAATTTCTTTATAGTGGTATCATCTACAGCTGTCAACTTACACTTTGAGCTTTCCAGTCTAGATTTTTAAGTCCTAGAGCACAGTGGAGTTATTGATCTCTCATAATTGTGTTTTCTGTTTATGGTTTGGATCATGTGTCCAAAATGAAGGTTAGCCAAGCTAGCTCACTAATGTAGAGCCAATTCAGATTTGACCAGTAACGTAACATGCATATATTTACAGAGGAAATTCAGAACTCCATAATATTTTAAAACTACTAACATATAGATGCATTGCTTTAAACTGTTTCATAAGGCTTATAGCATTGTAATACAGTGATAAAATGATGCACGGATCCTAATCCTTTCCTCTATGTGCCAGTGTAGTGTAGAATAAGCAGTCCCTATTGTGTAAGCTCAGTGTTTAATATTGAGAAATGAAACAGATAAATTGAATTTCACAATGGGCTATCAAGAATGCTTTGTGACAGTCACCACTTTAATTTCTGAAAGGGTTATATTAATTAATCTTGGAAACCATTCAGACATGCTGTATCCTGGGAGAAGAGCCAAAAGGAAGCAGAGGATAGATAGAAGCCCTGAGGGAAAAGTTAATAACAAATAATCATGGTTTTAGATTGTGTAAGAGGTGCCAAAGGATAATAGAGTTTCGTATTCTAGTAAAAGGCTCTTGCCAAAGAACTCTGTGTAATGACCACAATGACCCATTCAAAGATGTTGACATTGTCTATGTTTTTCTATTTAATTCTGTGAAATGTAGGATGCCTACAATTGAAAAATAAAATAAACTTTTCACTTGCCACCAGCTTTATCCATTTTTGAATGGAGCTCTTTTCACTATTGACTGTTTTGTTTGTTTATAACTATTTGTTCCAATTATGCTTTTCCCTTCTTTTTATCAGCACCTTGGGCATATAGGGGTCGCCATGAGTCCTATAACAGAATTGTGTTCGATACACTGAAATGCTTTTCTGAGCAGACTGTTTTAAAATGCTAAGATAAACACACTTGCCTGCCATGGCAGCGATTCATAATACTGTACCTGTTGCAATAATTAAGGATCTGTTGTTACTACATTTACTTGTATATCTTTCCACATGCCTTGAGATGTTTCTGAATTGAAGAAAATATTTTGTAATTTTTACTTTATACTTATGTCAAAATGGTGTTCAGTTTTGTTGCAGGCAATTATTTATACACATATCTATCTTCCTTACAATATATTTTTATTATGCAGCCGTGTAGAGTTGATTTTACTAATGGAAAACTATGAAGCTTTTTTTTTTTTAACCACCCACCTATTCTGACTCACAAGTCCCAGTATTGCATGCTCTCATATGGGTCCTTTAACCTACTGTAATATGCACAAAATTTTTAAATTTCAGAGGGAATTCGAGGACCTGGGCAAATCCATGAAGACATAAAAAAGGTGCATATGCCACAGATAGTGGCCAGGCCATAAAACAAGTTCAGTGCCTGTACTTATCAAGCTTCTCAGAATAGGAAATGTCCCCAACTGGTTTAAAAATCATAGTGACCCAAATTCGGTCCTACTCTTAGGAGTAGGAGTTTAGCATGTTATCGGTTTTTCTAATCTAGGAAACTCCTCCTAACTTGACCAAGATTTAGGAGAGTCTGTAAACTAGTCTGAATCTGGGAGCTGCGAGAAGATGGCATTCTGAATTCATCCATTCATAGTGGATGACTATGCATATGTGAAATTGTAAGCGATATCATGTATCAACACACAGATTGTCATGGGTGTGAACTGTATTGTAGTATCTGGCATATTACTCCAAAGATAATCGGGGCCTGATGGGTGGTTTACAGCGAAATGTCACACAGGTACATTAAGCTCTGTATTCTACAAACCACTGGAATGGTTGCTTTACATTTTACATGCTGGGAAGGTTCAAGAAGGCAGACAGGGAGTCCCAATGCATTGGATAAATAGAGCCTTGCAGAAGGTAACTGGGGATCATGGGCAGAAGCACAACGTGTTATGTGACTGTGGAAAATGATCGGGAGCAGTGCTGGAATAGCTGTCAGTAGTTTCAGTACAACTGTTACTTTACAATACATTTCCTGTGGCCATATCGGTGGGGAGGTGATTCTTCAGGAAGTATGGCAATGGATCATTCATTGTAAAACAAGCATGACCATTACTGACCATTATTAACTCTCACCCTCATTATTATTATTATTATTATTATTGTTATTATTGTTGTTGTTGTGGTGAAGTTTTATAGTTAGCAGGGGTGTGGAAATCAAATTTGTTTCTACTTGTCCACGGACAAGTAAACTTAGAAAATCCACTTGTCCGCCAGTTAAATTCACTTGCCCATAAACAAATAACAAAAGTGAAAAATAAGTTTATTTTTCTGATCTCTTTTATTGATACCAAAACTGCCTTCCATTTTAAAACTGAAAAAAATTCTTTCAGGGAGTAGTATTTTGCCACCTTGCTCTAGAACATTATATAAAAGATTCCCTTCTTTTAACTGGCTAATAAACAATGCCTTCATTATAGCTACACTAGTTCTTTTTTCACATATTACAGTTACATAACAGAACACTGTCCTGATTCATTTTCTGCCATGTTCTTCAGCTTTTGTGTTACAACATCTTTTCCCCCTCAAGAATCTTTACCAACTCAGTCAGCATGGGCTGAATGCTGTTCATTTCTTCTTGAGCTGAACTGCATGGTTCCTGGACTGATGGTTCTGCAGAAGTGGATGCTGATGACTGTTGCCAGGTGACAGCCAGAATTCCACAGCTGGTCGTGGGTCAAACTCTTCTAAAGAAAGCAGTATTGAACAGCCTAGCATAACACTCAACCTCCGAGCATTCAGCTTTAGAAAACGCTTTTTCAATTGAACCAACTTTTTTCTTACTTTTAGACTCATGTCTCTATCTGACGTACTAAACCCCAAGTTCCTATCCTTTTTCTTTCTGCACATAACCAATCACCACACGATAAACGTATTTGTGAAATTAAAGCTAGTTATAACAGACCTCTGAATGGATGGCATAATTAAACATGTATAACGAAAATTGATTTTAAAGCTCTGAAAACTGAGGTCTAGGTTTTAATTTCACAAAGACGCTTATCGTGTGGTGATTGGTCATATGGAGAAAGACAAAGGCTAGGAACTGGGGGTTTAGTACGTACGACAGACACAGCAAACATGCAATAAAGAACGCCTGCTCAGAAAAAACATCCATTGAATTCTTCGTTCGTATCTCCGACCTCCAGATGACGAACCCAACATTTACACAATATTTCAGTTAAACCTGTGCGATACCCATTCAAATACAGTATCCAGTTTTTTGGAGCCTCGTCACACCTGCCATAAACTTCTCTACACTGAACGTAGACCTGAGAACCCCATAATGCAAGGGAGCAGCACTATAGTCACGCCACCCATGTCTAATACATGCTTTAATGCATTTCATCGTGAAAAAGATATCAAGTATTTATCTTAGTATTCTGAATGTTCATTGAGCAGGAATATCATGAAGTCAATGTGCGGCGATTGCTGCCGGCGCCTCTCACTGCAAGAGAAAGTCAGTTTAAGAAGCGCGCAGAGATTAACAACTGGGTCGGGGAACACTTAATTTAAAGCATTTAATGTACTACATTAATTTATGACGGGGTTTGAGAAAATCTAGTAAATGAAACATTCATTTTAAGATGAAATTTAGTTTGCGACATTCAACTGACAAAATAAACTACGAGAATAAAGTCAACATGTCGACTTTAATCTCGACATTTACATTTTTTTGTCTTCACTGTATCCGTATTTTTTCAGTGGCCTTAGTACACTTCCTTAGGTTTCTCAAGGCCTGTTGTGCCAGTTTTAATCAAGAAATGATCAATTTCTCATCCGCGATGCTACATGCTTCAGTTTCAACAACAAGCATATAGCGAGAACAACGTGCGTACCGCAGTGCATTATGGGTTACGCAGGTAATTCCTAATGGCGTATTCGAAATTCAGCAAGATGTTACATTTCCAAAGAAGTAAATATTACCGATGTTGTCGGGAAAAAAAATAATCGCGTCTAAGTGAAGATTTTTATTGATATTTCATAACATTTGGAAACCGTTAGAATGTTTTCTTTATTTTTAAAAAACTGACAGCGCGAAACCAACTTGTTTTATTTGAAAAATTCTCTAATCAAAAATGATCTATAGACAGCTCATCAAAATTGATGTCACGCAATAAATTTCTTAACTCCTCAATATATCACAACCTATGCGAAATCGCAAATTCCAGAAAAGATCAAATGCCTAACAAGCTTTATGTGGCGAAAACAATTGCACTGTAGGTGAAATGACCGCATTTTTATGTAGAAAAAATTAATTTTATTAATAATATATAAAAGATATCGATTATAATGAAAAATCATGTCGGCATGAAAAAAAAGACCGCATCTCCAAGCGTGTAAATAGTAGGGTAAAATACTTGTGTAAGACCACAAGAGTGCTTCCCCTTTGAAAAATCAGCCATCATTTTGTAAACAATATTGAATACCAATTTGATACATGAAGAACATGCCTAAGTAAACTGTTTCCGCACGAAGTACGTACCCAAATGTTTAAAATTTGAAAGTAGTGGTAAAAATGTGCCCTGAACTGCACATTTAATTCTTTTTCTCCAGAAAATTGCACTTGTCCGGACAACTGAAACCAGAAAACACGCTTGTCCGACGGTCAATTTACCCGTGTCGGACAAGTCGGGCGTTGGATTTCCGCACCCCTGGTTAGTATTGGAAAAACATTGGAAAATGTCATCATGAGCGCCAAGTCATGCCTCAGTATGCCGTAAATTCATGACACCATTCTTTCTTAGACATAACCATTTCTCATGTTCTACTCTAGTGTAGGACAAATTCTTATCCTAATCACACTTCTAGTGCAATTCCTAGGATTAATTCTGAGAAGCTTGATAAATACAGGCCCAGGTCTCTGGGTTTATAGTACAGGAGAAGTAATATATACACCGTCTTCGTTACTTTTAAAAGTATTTATGAAGAAAGATTATTATTTGGAGGTACTAAAGCTTCATAGCTATTTACTGCCAATACCATAATAACAGATTGCAGCAAGACATTTGGGGCCTGATAGTGCAGGTATGTCAGTTTTCCCTTTTTACTGTTTGGATTTGTACAGCTTAGTAAGTTTGGAACCAAACATTTTTATCATGGAAAATATTTATATTTGACTAGGATTTTGGCCAAGAAAAACAATGTACTTGATAGGAGATCCGCTCGGCCTCTGACCTTTTAGAAGAATTTCTAAGTGCTGGCTCAGGGAATACCTCCCACTATTTATATTCTAAACAATTGAAAGAAAGTATAAAGCTGACCTGTATGGATTGTCTTTTAATGGCCTCTCATACATTTCACTTTCCAAATTCCGGACTTAATTTCTTCAAAGCAGTAATTGTTGCCAGACATTTGCCAGGAGGCCTCAACATTAAAGGAAATAGATTGGAAAATGTAGGCTACTGTGATAGAAGAGCTAAATGGCTACCTAATGAGCTTGTCATTTAAGTGATGGAGTAGCTTCCTTGATCTGTCTATGATTTGGAAGCTTAGGTTTTGACCCTCGAAGTCTGGTGGTGTGCCATCCACCATTTTGCAGTGTATATTGTTTCTGGTACTCCACATCCCTATTTGTGAGCAATATTCAATGTATGCATTTTTTCCCCACAGATGACTCTCTTTATAGTAATACATTGTTACAAAGGCTATATCTTTTCTTGGACTGACATGTAAATAACTCTTTTCAGGGATTCAGGGATTATACACATGAGTAACGCTAACTTGTAGTCTTTTTCAAAAGATCCTCCAAGGCAAGATTCTCAGCATGGTTGCTTGATAAATAAACATAACTGTAAGGGGTTTTGTGATGTTGTAAAGTGACAACAACTGCAAAGTTTATTTCTGTAGGGCTGCATAATAATTACTGCTGAGCCCCTGCTGCTTTTGATGTTTTCTAGCCCTGAGTACCTTTTTGAAGTTTTCTGCAGATGGGCCAACAGTGTTCTGAGGAAATCATTGGGCTGGGTGGGAACAAAGAGATGTCAGGTGATCAGATGCTATCAAAGAGCAACATGTACTAAACAGGGAGAAGCACTTCACTGGGAACATGATTAATCAACAGATTGTGGTCTTAACAATGAAGTGTGTCTGAATAAAGGAAAGACCTTGAGGGGTAAATGTTTTATTACTTTACAGGATTCCATTCCTTTTATGTTGCAACCCCCTCCTTCATAATTTGGCTTCATTTTTAATGGATTTTAGGATGCTGTACTTTACACTCTTCCTTTCCATAGGTGAAAACTTGGTTTTCGTATTGCATTTTTTTCCTGAATCCACAAGATGAAATGTGTTAAGTGTTGCAGTGCATAATGATTAAGTAATTCTCTTTGAACAGTTTCTTTGCAGACTCCAACCGAACAGCCTAATGCTGTTGCTTGAGATCTTTGGCATGGTACATAATCAAAAGGTTTCAGAGAGCACATAGTTCAATAGATGGATGAATTAGGTCAAAAGCATGCTCTCACTTCTTTGAGATAAAAGTTGAGCCAAATAAAACCGGATTTCAAAGTAAATAATACACTCACCTAAAGGATTATTAGGAACACCTGTTCAATTTCTCATTAATGCAATTATCTAATCAACCAATCACATGGCAGTTGCTTCAATGCATTTAGGGGTGTGGTCCTGGTCAAGACAATCTCCTGAACTTTAAACTGAATGTCAGAATGGGAAAGAAAGGTGATTTAAGCAATTTTGAGCGTGGCATGGTTGTTGGTGCAAGACGGGCCGGTCTGAGTATTTCACAATCTGCTCAGTTACTGGGATTTTCACACACAACCATTGCTAGGGTTTACAAAGAATGGTGTGAAAAGGGAAAAACATCCAGTATGCGGCAGTCCTGTGGGCAAAAATGCCTTGTTGATGCTAGAGGTCAGAGGAGAATGGGCTGACTGATTCAGGCTGATAGAAGAGCAACTTTGACTGAAATAACCACTCGTTTAAACCGAGGTATGCAGCAAAGCATTTGTGAAGCCACAACATGCACAACCTTGAGGCGGATGGGCTACAACAGCAGAAGACGCCACCGAATACCACTCAAATAGGAAAAAGAGGCTACAATTTGCACAAGCTCACCAAAATTGGACAGTTGAAGACTGAAAAAATGTTGCCTGGTCTGATGAGTCTCGATTTCTGTTGAGACATTCAAATGGTAGAGTCAGAATTTGACGTAAACAGAATGAGAACATGGATCCATCATGCCTTGTTACCACTGTGCAGGCTGGTGGTGGTGGTGGTGTAATAGTGTGGGGGATGTTTTCTTGGCACACTTTAGGCCCCTTAGTGCCAATTGGGCATCGTTTAAATGCCACGGGCTACCTGAGCATTGTTTCTGACCATGTCCATCCCTTCATGACCACCATGTATGTACCCATCCTCTGATGGCTACTTCCAGCAGGATAATGTACCATGTCACAAAGCTCGAATCATTTCAAATTGGTTTCTTGAACATGACAATGAGTTCACTGTACTAAAATGGCCCCCACAGTCACCAGATCTCAACCCAATAGAGCATCTTTGGGATGTGGTGGAACGGAGCCGTGCCCTGGATGTGCATCCCACAAATCTCCATCAACTGCAAGATGCTATCCTATCAATATGGGCCAACATTTCTAAAGAATGCTTTCAGCACCTTGCTGAATCAATGCAACGTAGAATTAAGGCAGTTCTGAAGGCGAAAGGGGGTCAAACACCGTATTAGTATGGTGTTCCTAATAATCCTTTAGGTGAGTGTATATCATTTATTGTCATTAAATGCTATATGAAGGCAACTTTTGTGCTATGCATGTAATGTGCAGCATGTGTATGGCATATATGTGTTTTTTCTTTTTAGTTTTAATTTTGTAATAAATTTATTCAGCATATTGTATAATGTATATCATTAGTTAAAATGAAAAGCATCACTTATAAAAATATAAAAACTAGTTTGAACAAAATACTTTTTAATATTCAATTTCACTTTATAATTTGTACCATATATTTAATGAGAATGTAATTATTCCTAAAAGTGTAAACAAGTCTGTTTGGAAAAAAACAATTGAAGCAGAATAATTTAATTTGGAGCTTTAAACCGTGCCTTCCATTTTAAGACATGTTCATGTGTTGTTTATTTTTATACAAATTGTGCAGTCTGTGAAGGCCAGATATTAAATTAGAATTTTGTTTGTATTTTCAATAGGTGAAACCAATTTTTTTTTTTTTACAAATAACCGTTCCACACAAATCTTTGGGATATTGGAGAAAACCCCTTATGGACAAAGGGAGAATTAGCAAATCAAACACCTGCAGTTGCCAGGCCAGAGAGAAGCCCAACATCCAAGAGCTGTGAAGCAGTAGCACCAACCAGGTGCTGTCAATTATCTTACCATTAACTTATTAGCAGAGATGTCTGCTGCAGATTAGTGTTTTGTTAAATACAGATTAGTACAACATTTTAAATCCAGTGATTTGAAGTAGTAGTTCAACCAACATCTTGATGATAAAGTATGAAAAATCATTCCATAAAATACAATAGAAGTGTAACTAACTATTGAGCCATGTAGATGAAGCAGAAACCTTGATGACCTTTAAGAAATATCTGGATGAGATATTGGAATAGCTTAGCTATTAGCTAAACAAACAAACTTGATGGACTGAATGGTCTCCTCTCGTTTGTCAGATTTCTTATGTTCTTAATACAAATGAAGTCAGTACATCTTCCACATAAAAAGCATCCAGTAATAGCTATTTGGTGCACCACAAGTGTTCTGTACAAAAACAGATGATTTAAAAATAACAGTGTTGTGTTTTTTTTTAGTTCTCAATACTAACTAACTTTGGGATTCAGATGTCTCATTTTTCTTCCACTGTATGTATGGTAGTACAAGTTCTAATGCTTTATTCTTGTCAGGGCTTTAAGTGGGTCGGTATGTGCTTAGACAAAGTACTGGCACTTCTCTGTTTTTCATAGTTGTGTACTGGCAGCGTTTGGTGCATACCAGCAGTGTTGGTTAGCCTACCTGCATGCATAACGCAAACACGCGTCCTCCCAAAAAAATCTAATGTAAGTAAATGTCTGCCCTCGAACCTGCAAGGGGGGTTATGTATTGTCACTTGAAAGTTCTCTACACTATCAAGAATTTAATCTTAATCACAGCGTAAGGGCACTTGCACTGGTACTAGTTACATACTGTGAGTATGGAGAAGATTGGAAAGTTGTTTTGTTGTAGTGAATAATACTGTGTACTGTGTAGGTAGAATGAGCAAGGGGAAAAAATCTTCAAGCAATATAATAACTCTTAGACATTAAGAAAATTAGATAAAGACTATAATCTTTATAAAGCCTTTAAGACACAGAAATTTAGTGAAGGTAAAACTAAATTCTTTCAGTAAAGTTATCTAGCTGTCTGTCTTATTAGTGAATAAAGAGTGTCTAAAAAAATGACAAGAATAATTGTTAAAAAGCTGTAACAACAAATTCTGTACTTCTGCCCAAATCAGATTGTCAAATGGGTTTGGGACTCTTACAGATTAACAAAGAAAATGATTTATGAATGTCATAAATTACCACCCCATTTCTCCGCCTCCTCCCCAAATTCCATTGCAAATGAAGTATAGCTTACTACCGTAAAGTGTAACTCTTAGCTGGGAGAGTTTTATTGACAGTAATTTGCATTTCATCAGGATGAAAATTGTACTCGTAATCACTAATATGATTTGTATGATGCTTTAAGGCCTACAGCACTTTTCATATGTAAAGTTTGTTAATTTGAGTACTCCACAACTAAGGGACAAGACCCCTCATCTCTTTTTGTAATGAATGAATTCAGTGCAATAAATAGCTTGCTTCCTAGTAGGTGGCCTTTTGTACACATTTCTTCCCATCCCCATTACTGAGGTGAACGAAGGAAATGTTTCTTGGTTGAAATTATATTATTGTTTTCAAGGCCTAAATCTAAATGAACTAGTCATCAAAATGTTTTCATAAATTGGGCTAAAAGGACTCTAAACATGCCATCCCATATTAAAGAATTTGTTAAAAAAAGTTTTAATAGTTCATATAAAATTGCTAATAAAGCATAAATTCTGTTGTTTTTTCCATGTTGTGTGTTCCTCTTTCAGATTAAGTACAATCATATCTGAAAGAAAGAACAAAACTAAAACCTGCAATAAACATCTAAGCCAGATTAACTCTAGTGTGCATTGTTAGCCATTTGAAAAAAGTGTGGTGATACTTTGGTTAAAGATGAGCTTCTCAAATCTGCTAACATTTTTGAGTTAAAATGTGTGTGTCCTCCTTACATTCCAAGAACCTCAAGAGAGCCCTTGATCTTCCTAAAACAATAAAATATAACCTGTAAAAGGCCTAAGAAGACAGCCACAGACACAAAAACACTTTATGGAGTAACATATAACTTTTGCAAATAGAGTGACTGGGCCAGGCTTTGAAGACCACATGAAGCATCAGTACTTGGAATGACTTGTATATCAGAATAGAGTTGATGGTTCAATTTTTAGCCTGTAGATACTAAACTCTGTGTTTTTTTTATTTAAATTTTATATATTCATATACATTTTTATATATTGTTTTTGTTATGTATTTTCCTGTGTGTATTGTGTATCATTAAAATACATAGACATTTTTTATAATATACCGGAATCAGGAACGGCGCTCTGCACAATAACCTGCAGTGAATACACTTAACTTGAGCATTCATAGTTTGCATATTCTTTCTCTGTACATTAGGATTTGTTGGCTCTGAGGTTGATGTGCTTGCTGCTTCCTGAGCAGCTGTTCTTTTCTTCACCCTAGCGGCCTGCTTCTTCTTTTCTTCAGTCGGCATCTTTTTTGCTTTAAAAACTGATTAAGTCAGTGTTTGTGTTGCAATTACTTAGTACATTTTTAGTAATTTTTCACTTAAACTGGCACTTAAATCTTCTATCTGCCTCAAGAATTATTTAAGATATGAGGAAGTTAGGGAAGTGACGGCGAAGGTGGTAGGGATGAGAACGATGCCCAAACCCATGCGCCGCCCTGCTGGCCGCTGCGGAGAGTTGATTCTACAATAAAATAACAGAAAAATTAAAAGAGGAATAACCTTGGAGGTCAATCATCACCCTGAAAGTGGATAGTAGACGACACATAGTATATATGTACCAAATTTCAGGTCAATAGGTCAAACGGTTTGTGAGCTACAGGTGATTTAAAATCCTGGACAGACAAATGGACAGCCATGGTAGCGTATTATATATAAAGATAGAAATAGGCTTCCTAAAGTGATCAGTACACAATACCAGAATAATTCAAGTAGTTTAAAATGACAAAAGCAGCGTATTTATCTGTAAATAAAAGAGAACACATAGTGTAAATAAATCGTGAGGTGCTGTCTACTATGGAGTGATGTGCCACCTTACCAGTCTACTAAGAATCATAATGAGTTACCCTTTCCACATTTTACAGAAATTTTCTGTCTCTTTCTCACATGACTCTGGGCTCTTCCTTTTTCTAGTGAATATTCACTTCAACTCTCATCTGCAATCCCTTTGCATAAGATGGTGTTAATGCCCCTCCAGGGTTTCTTTCTGCCAAAACCCAAAATTAACTCTGGGGCTAGTTTTAAAACTTCCTTGACGCCAATCTAGAGCTCTCTCTGGTGGCTAATAACTGCAGAGACAACAGCAACCTTTAGTTTCCTAGTTTTTTCTTTCTTATGCATGAATGCCCCATCCATTCAATTTCTGGGATACCTTAACTGATGTGGTTTAGCATGTTCTAATAGCCCATGCCATTCAGTACTGGCATGCCTAGTTACATTCTGTTGCTGCTAGTTTACTGTAGATCTCACCCTATATACCTGATCTCTGTCACTGGACTCTTCTTTTGCTTTGTGCTGCTGTGGCAGTGCCCTTACCAAGATCTTGCTAGTTGCCAACCTCTTCACAATACAAAAATGATATCAAAAACAAAGGTAGTATTTAAAAAATTTCTTACCAGTTCGTTACATACTTTTTCTTAGCAACATTAATTTTTGGTAGTAAAAAGAGAATGTTGCTTTTTCTAGTAATTTTAACTGTTCGATTACTATAGAATGGTAATATAAATTGAATATGTCCAATTGTTTAAAAAGTTTTTTTTTTCATAAAATACTCAACATCTTAAAACAGCTATTAAAATATCAATACAAGATTTACTATTAACATATTGTAGATAATAATGGCATCAGAAAGTAACAATGTGTTGCATGTTGGTTGGGCATAAATGTAAGAATGTCACTGCACTCTGTACTCTTGTCATATTACTACAACTAGCACTAAGTTACATGAGCAAATTACCCAACTCTAGCTTCTAAATCATAACATATTACGTTCATACTTTTATTTAAACTACCTACTAAGCTAAAAAAAATCTGTATTTCAGTAGCTTGCTGTCAAATGTGGATTTCTGAAATTACTGTGTTGTGGAGTAGTTTTGTTATTTAAACAGGAGTCTGTGAACTATAAACATAGACTTCTGGAGGTCTGGTTTGAGAGGAGTTGTCCAATGCTTTGCATTTCTCTTAATGAATTTGCTGCTTATTTATTTGTTTCTTTGCCCAGCAGGGGAAATCCTGCATTCCTGATGTACATCATATGACTGTAATGCTCTTTCCCACAGACTACCTTTTAAAAACCTTATTAGTGAAGTATGGCTTAATCTTGTCAGCAGAGTGTCAGCAGGCTCCATAGCCTCCACATAATTGGGTCCAGTTGTTCTTTTAACAGCAATGGTATTTGTTAACTGCAATTAACTGCAATTCAGAAAGCACAAGGGTCACTCACAGATTACCTGCAGTTTTTCTTCTAACTTTGGTTAGAAATGAACCTTTACCTGTAATCCAATAGTTTAGTTACCAAGATATAGCGCACAAATCACATTGTCAGTCACCTTAGCAGTCTGCAGTATAATGGAATGCTGAGGGAGATGTTTCTATAAATTTGTTAACAGTGCCACTGCACACTTCAGTGTATTTGTGTTGTTAAATAATAAAATAACAATTATTAACTTGAAACATTCTGTAAGAGTGTCATATGAAGCTCTGTATTGTAAATGTGGCAGAGGTGGTTTTGAAGAGTAAGTGCATTATTGTTTTGCATCCCACTATAGTATGTCTCTGCACTTTATACTTCAATATAGAATGAAAAGTGAAATTTACTATGGGATATTTACCAATGCATTAGAAGCCAAGTTATGGCTGAACACTAGGTGAAAATTGCCAAATCATCAAGCATAGTAAATGGACTGGTATTTTAGTATTTGCCAGTTGTGTTCAGAGTACAGCACTGCTGTTTGACTAAGAAAATGAAAAAAAATCTTCAGATGAATTGTGTGTAAAGAATTTACACATTTTGCCTTGTTGAACTTTCATACAAGACCAAAGGGTCTCAACATACGATTTATACATTGTACACAACACAGCAGATATTTTTGATGTCTTGAACCCTCAATGATTTAGGCAAGACGATGTTTGACTGGTTAGTTCATATTGTGCTGAGAAGTTTAGTGCTGTCTTTGAATGAACCCAATTCAATATAAGATATCTAGCACAAGGAACAATGATGGAGAATTTCATGACTGCTGTATACAGTATAACCTGACAGAACACTACAGTTCTGGGATGCTTAAAGGGTAGATAGATAGATAGATAGATAGATAGATAGATAGGCAGACAGATAATACTTTATTTGTCCAAATGGGAATTTCAACTTTAACAGAAACTTGGGAAGTATAGAAATACAAGTATTATAATAAACATTAACCCACACACATAAATTACCAACAAGAAGAGCAATATGAATACCCAGACATATGTAGAAAATAGATCAAGCTGGAACACAATAATTTACTTGCAGAGCAACAAATGTTTGCAGTGTTCTCTAATACCAAACTAAGTGCAGTTTCAGACAAATTCTGATCACTCGTGAATCATGGTAATTGACTGCATTTATAGCATCTTTTAGGTTTTATTTTGGCCCCAAAAATTTTTGGGAGACATGCCTCACAAAATATTTAGGATCTTTATGACTTTAATCTTTGCATCAGGGCATTTTTCATGTGTTCAAACAGCAACTTTAACCCATCTTTCTACGATAACCATTAGTACTAGGGAGTGGTACCGTGTTAGCCATTATAGGATAACCGTTTAATATCTTAACATTATACCAATAGGAGTTTCCATATGGAAGAAGTGTGTGAGCACTTTTGTGCTGTTTTGCCCTCAATGTGGCTTAGCTTACAAACTTGTCACCTTCATCACATGTGCAAAGAATCTGTGAAAGTAAGATATAAAGTAGCAGTTTACTGGGTGATGAGGCTCAGGACCATTTTTGTACATATCCATGCTTTGCAAATTGCTCAAAGTCCCAATGAAATCTCATTAGCTGATAAACTGCTCAATTCTAGAGAATCTGTTTCATTTGAAATCATTAGAAAGATAATAATAGTCAGATTTACCTTTTCCTTTCTTTTATTCTTTCTTTCTTTTTTTTTTCACAGTAGAAATGCAAATTGGCACTCCTTGGCACATAACAAAAGGAAAAGGCGATTGTCTTGATTAATACCTTGCTTAGGCTTCATTGCATTAGGTTGGACTTTTGACAGAGCTTCCAGACTACTGTCTGCTGAGATCCAAAATGCAACACTACCTTCTGGGGATGTTCCCTTCCCACTAACCCCCTAACCCAACCCCATACCATCTAAACCAAAAGGGACGGATCTTCTCTGGCTCAGTTGCTGTAATTGGGCATCTTCTCCATACTGTGAGGAACAAATGACACAAGACTATTGCGCCTCTCATCCAGGAGTGGTACTGCATACCTCCAGTGAGCCGGGAAGGTGATCCTCTGGCACACATGCATGACAGGTTATTATTTATATATCTGAGGATTTGCTTAACAAAGTGAAGTATTTTCCTTTCAGTTTTTTATTGTTTATTCTTCAAATGGTGTGATGCACAAGACATCAGCTATCAGATGTAGTGGTGAAATGTAGATGTGTTGTTATTTGCTGTCAGTCTGAGGGCCACATGCAGCAGCATCATTGAGGCGATCTTCTAGTTCTGCTTGCACTGCCTTTGCATGGGTCTAGTAGTAAAGTCATTTACATTTTAGTTTTGAGGAACATTCTGTCTTGTCTAGCAGACCATTAAGATATGCAGTATCGCAGGCCTCAATTAATAGAGTAATGGAGGTTGATTTTATTTACTTATTTTTATGTTTTGGAGCTGTTTGAGTCTTTTAATTTCTGATTTTGTTTTTTTTTAAATAAGCATGCTAATAATTATCTTTAACAATCTAGAAATAATGCATTTTTTGTTTTTATTGTTTATTTGTTTTTTTATTTTAATATATTTTGTTTAACATTGTAATCTGATTCTCAATGAGCAAGTGCCATATATTCACACAGGTATATTTGGGTAGAGGGCCAAATCTTGTCTCAGATGAAATCAAGGTGTGAGCCAGCTCTCTCTGCCTCACTTGCTCAGCACAATACAGTGTGCTGACAGAGCACATTCTTGGTGTTTCAATGGTAATACATTTTTAATTAAGGATTATTCAGGCAAAAACAACAAAATAAATGTTGGAATTAAAGGTAAATACTATTCATTAATTTATTCTTCTTTAACCATTTATTTCTGCAGTGCTTTTGCATATGGCTTTTACATCTTTATGCTTAGTTTTAATTTTGCATTTTACGCAATGATTATAAAAATTGTTGCCAACTTTGAACTGAGTGGAACAAGCTGGATAAAGTATGAATAATTATCATTAACAGAAACATCAAGATAACAAGATACGTATGATTCAGGGCAGAATCTGCCTTGTACCTGATTCTGCCAGTACAGACTTCGGCTTCCTTAATCCTGAAATATATTAAACAGATGCTGAAAATGGAAAATCATTATATGAACAAACTGATATTGGTAAAGAGTCGAACAGTGGTGGATGGTTATCTAATATTTTAAACTTTGTCATAGTGCTGCCACATGTTTGATCAGAACCATATTCCTTTTGTGCATCAATTGTGAAGACCATTATTAAATTGTACATTTTATAAACAACCTAAAAAAAAACATTGGAATCCAAAATGACATAATTTAGTTCTATGCCATGATAGTTTGCTGAATTGTTGTGCTGGAGATTAAAGAACACACAATACGAGTTGCTTATCCAAACTCCAGTCATTTACGCCCATTTTCTTACAGTGCATATCCTCCAACTATCACAGGAGTAAATCAACAACCAATCCCCTCTGTGTATTATAATGACCCATCCAACATGTCAGAGATGATTTCTTGGACAAAGTCATAGTTGAGGACAGCAATGGATCAAAATTGGGAGACTAAAAATAACCAATAACCAAGAATCATAAGGGCAAGACATCAATTGTGCAAAATGTAGCCAAAAACAAAGCGATTCTAATGGTAGGCCCTACTTGGAAAATGAGATAACTGCACTAAAGAGAATCAAAACATAATGCTTCCACCGCGAGATCATGCTTGGTTAAGCTATTGTGTATTTATAATGTCATTGCCATGATATCATGACAACAATCAAATTCTCATGATGCTTTTTGATGAAGTAGCATAAACAAAGAAAATCAAGATGGTTAAATTTATTAAACTAAGGCTACATGAGAAATACACCTCAAAGCAGAATCGATATGTCAAAAAAAACAAAGAGATTTGGATTTTGGAGCATTTTGGATTTAGGAATTTTAGATTACGGATGCTCAACCTGTATATAAATAGAAATAAAACAGAAATTGAATAAAAATGTCTAATTAATAGTTTAGATCTAATGAAGACAATTGTATATGAGTTTCCAATTGAGTTTACATACGTTTTGAGAGCAGTTACTCTTATTAAACAACCCCAGAGAAAGATTTTTTTCCTGTTTTGTTACATTATAATTTACTATAATTTCAACCACAGGTTTCTGTTTACACTGTATAAACATTGATGCACCTTAATGATTCAATAGTAGGAATCCATTTCAGAACAAAAATTCTATTTAAAAATACCTTATGTTATTTTCATTTTCTGGTTACTTCATTTAGGAACCCAGTGAAAGCATCGTGGATTTAATTTGGATTTAACTGCCCATTACAAAGAAGCCCGTGCTCTTTTCTTTGACTTTTTGGTTTGAGCAGCTTCTTTTGTGAAAAGTGCTGTGTAGGTTACAAACTCAAAATAAAAATTTTCTTTGCTTTTGTAAAGACATTAGTTATCAGAAATATTATGTAAGATGGTATGTGGGCAGATGCCTGAAAACATATTTCAGATATAGAAAATTATATCTTTTTTCCCTTCTCGTTTCTGACATTTTTTTTTCAATACCTCATCCCCCCCTTTTTTAATGCCTTAATGACAATGGAGCGCTTCCAAGTGTGTGATTGCTGTGAAAGGTTGCTTATTCTTTGGAAAAAAGTTAGCAGCATCTCCTAAGTGAAATTGCAGCTCTGCATGGAATGTAAAACACTCCATCCTACTCGTCTCCAAGGATACGATAAGGAGAGTCATGTCACAGATTGGTGTGGTTACACTAGAGCTCTATAAAGACACTAACCTAGAAAAATGTTAGTCAGTACTAAGTTCTGGATAGAAAATGCCCCAACTTGCACAGATTTTGCAAATGTAGCTTTGTGTGGGTCTCTTAAGATGAGACTTTTTTCCCTTATATATAGTGTATATGTCCAGCCATTTACTTAACCTGATCAAAGAGTTTCACAGAGCAACAATATTGGGTGCAACACAGGAATTCATCCTGGGTGGTATTTCAGTCCATGACAGAGCACACTTGCCCACACACTCATATTGGCCAGTGTGGAATTAGTAATTAAGCCAGCACAGTAATAACTGAGAGTTATGCTCAGATGAATAGTGTACCCCCTTCAGAATGTGCAGTCAATGACCCTGAGATGACAATTAGAGTGACATTGTTGTCCAATGTACTTAACAATATGGCTATTTGTCTAAATAGAAGTTGTATGAGTTGTGTATTATTGTAGTCTTGCTCTCTGTCCTGGAAAACCTGAAGAAACTGGTTTAGCAAAGCATTTACATGTTGACTTATAATATGAGACAGGTGTAATGGCATCCTTTAAGGTAACTCCTCTCATATGGCTAAAACATCATTTTTCTTAGCTTCTTTTGTATATACCATAAAAGGCAGGCGTGAACACTGATGCCTCGAGGAAGCCACTGATATGACCAGTAAAGCCTTAGCTCCATATGTTGGAAAACTGTTAGTATTTCATTTTCACTTTCTCTTGTCTAAGCTCTGAATAACATTCTACCCAAATAACAGCCAGGTAAACAATGATGAAATTCTGAGGGTGCGTTATTTGTAATGTTTTATGACTTCTAGAGAAGAAAAAAAGACTTAAAAAGTGCTGGAGTATTCACTTGTCTGCTTTACTGAAACACCATCATCTTGTTTCAGTGTTTACTTTGGAAACCTTCAAAACTTGGCTCAAAGTTAATTTAAAGAAATTTAGTGAATAGACAAGTTTTGTTGGGTTTGAATGACCTGTCATTGTTTAAAAAGTTCTAACTTTCTGCACCATATCTTCATCTTTATGAGACTCCCTGACCACTGAGCAGCAGATTTGACATGTGAAGTAGACACAACGTGCATAGCTTTGTCATCAGGGAAGACCTGTTGGTGATCCTACAGCGTGTTCTGTTTAGAGTGAACCTGCTATGAGTCCAGCAGTGGGCTCTGTGCACTGGCTGATGGAATGCCAGAGCTGGTGAATGTGGAGTGCAAATGAGCTGTGGGCATGGTTTCATATCCACCATTTACATCTGGTTTCTCCTTCAAGTAAACATAACTAATGATTGAAATAGTTTTGAGTAGTGCTTTGCTGAAGTTGTTCCTGTTGTTTACTGACATTAGCAATGACTGATGATTGTTAATGAAGCAAACTGTACCCATTTAGGTTATGTACGTTCAGGGGCAGTGATTAGCCCTTGACTTCTGTTAGATTGTGTAGCCCTTTCAAAGGTAACCATCAGGATACAAAGCCTGACAAGAGTAGCTATGGTTTTTGCTGCCGTATTCTAAATGTAGCGCTCGCAAGATGAATCAACATGTAAGTAAATCTTGGCAGGGATGCCTTGTGAGTAGAGTGGCTTCTAGCCTCTTGCAAGGTATTGAAGATGAGCTAGTTAGCCATGGCCAGTGTTAAGATATTCTTGCTTTATATTTGAGCTTATCTGGGCTAAGTAAAATTTGAATAGGTAACTTTTTCAGGACTTATGTGCAAATCAAGGCTAACCGTATTAGGCATTTCGAGTATTAACTTGTCCACCAATATAAAAAGAACTTCTTTTGGCTGCTCCCGATAGGGATTACCACAGCGGATCATCATCTTCCATATCTTTCTGTTCAATACATCTTGTTATTTTACACCCATCACCTGCATGTCCTCTCTCCCCACATCCATAAACCTTTGCTTAGGCCTTCCACTTTTCTTCTTTCCTGGCAGCTCTCTCCTTAGCATCCTTCTCCAAATATACCCAGCATCTCTCCTCTGCACATGTCCAAACCAACGCAATCTCGCCTCTCTGACTTTGTCTCCCAACCGTCCAACTTGAGCTGACCCTCTAATGTACTCTTTTCTAATCCTATCCATCCTTGTCACACCCAGTGCAAATCTTAGCATCTTTAACTCTGTTACCTCTAGCTCTGTCTCCTGCTTTCTGGTCAGTGCCACCATCTCCAACCCATATAACATAGCTGGTGTCATTACCGTCCTGTAGACCTTCCCTTTCACTCTTGCCGATACCCGTCTATCGCAAATCTCTCCTGACACTCTTCTCCACCCATTCTACCCTTCCTGCACTCTTTTTCACCTCTCTTTCATAATCCCCATTACTCTATACTGTTGATTCCAAGTATTTAAACCCATCCACCTTCGCCAAGTGTACTCCTTGCATCCTCACCATTCCACTGACCTCCCTCTCATTTACACACGTGTTCTGTCTTGTTCCTACTGACCTTCATTCCTCTCCTCTCTAGAGCATATCTCCACCTTTCCAGGGTCTCCTCAACCTGCTCCCTACTATCGCTACAGATCACAATGTCATCAGCAAACATCATAGTCTACGGGGACTCCTGTCTAATCTCATCTGTCAACCTGTTCATCACCATTGCAATTATGAAAGGGCTCAGAGCTGATCCCTGATGTAATCACACCTCCAAGTTGAATGCATCCATCACTTCTACCACAGACCTCACCACTATCACACTTCCCTCGTACATATCCTGTACATCTCTTACGTACTTCTCTGCCTCTCGACTTCCTCATACAATACCACAGCTCCTCTCGAGGCACTCTGTCATATGCTTTCTCCAGGTCCACAAAGACGAAATGCAACTTCTTCTGGCCGCCTTTAAACTTCTCCATCAACGTCCTCAGAGTAAACATTGCATCTGTGGTGCTCTTTCTTGGCATGAAACCATACTGCTGCTCACTAATCATCAACTCACTTCTTAACCTAGCTTCCACTACTCTTCCCATAACTTCATGCTGTGGCTCATCAATTTTATTCCCCTGTAGTTACTGCAGTCCTGCACATCCCCCTTATTCTTAAATATCGGCACCAGTACACTTCTTCTCCACTCCTCAGGCATCCTCTCACTTTCCAAGATTCCATTAAACAATCTGGTTAAAAACCCCACTGCCATCTCTCCTAAACACCTCCATGCTTCCGTGTATGTCATCTGACCAACAGCCTTTCCATTTTTCATCCTCTTCATAGCTGGCCTTACCTCCTCCTAGCTAATCCGTTGCACTTTCTGATTCACTATCTCCACATCATCCAACCTCTTCTCTCTCTTGTTCCCTTCATTCATCAGCCTCTCAAAGTACTCTTTCCATCTGCTCAACACACTCTTCTCACTTGTATGTTTCCATTTTTATCGTTTATCACCCTAACCTGCTGCACATCTTTCCCAGTTCAGTCCCTCTGTCTAGCCAATCAGTACAGGTCCTTTTCTCCCTCCTTAATGTCCAGCCTCTCATACAACTCATCATATGTCTTTTCTTTATCTTTTGTCACATCCCTCTCCACCTTGTGCCTTATCTCCTTGTACTCTTGTCTACTTTCTGCATCTCTCTGACTATCCAACTTCTTCTTTGCCATCCTCTTCCTCTGTATAGTCTCCTGTATTTCCTCATTCCACCACCAGGTTTCCTTTTCCTCCTTCCTCTTTCAGATGTCACGCCAAGCACCCTTCTTGCTATTACCCTTACTACAGCTGCTGTAATTTCCCAGCTGTCTGGTAACTCTTCACTGCCACCCAGTGCCTGTCTCACCTCCTCCCTAAACTCAATCTTGTAGTCTTCCTTTTTCATCTTCCTCCATTTGATCCTCTGTTCTGCCCTCACTCTCTTCCTCTTCTTGATCTCCAACGGCATTCTACAGACCACCATCCTATGCTGCTTAACTACACTTTCCCCTGCCACCAATTTGCTACTCATTCAGATCAACTCTTCTGCATAGGATGTAATCTACCTGTGTACATCTTCCTCCACTCTTGTACGTAACTCTATGTTCCTCCCTCTTCTTAAAATACGTATTCACCACAGCCATGTCCATCCATTTTTGCAAAATCCACTATCCTCTGACCTTCTTCATTCCTCTCCTTGACACTCTACTTAGCCATCACTTCCTCATCCCCATTGTTCCCTTCACCAACATGCCCATTGAAATCCGCTCCAATCACCACTTTCTGTCCCTTGGGTACACTGTTCATCACTTCATCCAACTCACTCCAAAAATCTTCTTTCTCACCCATTGCACACCCAACTTGCAGTGCATATGCACTAACAACATTCATCATCACACCTCCAATTTCCAGCTTCATAATCATTACTCTGCCTGACACTCTTTTCACCTCCAAAACACTCTTGACATACTGTTCCTTCAGAATAACTCCTACCCAATTTCTCCTGCCATCCACATCATGATAAAACAATTTGAATCCACCTCCAATCCACCTGGCCTTACTCCCCTTCCATTTAGTCTCTTGCACGCACAATATATCAACCTTCCTTCTCTCCATCATATCTGCTAACTCTCTCCCCTTACCAGTCATACTGCCAACATTCAAAGTTCCTACCCTCAGTTCCACTCTCTTTACTTTCTTCCTCTCCTTCTGCCTCCAGACACATCTCACCCCTTTTCTTCTCCTTCTTCTTCGGCCAACAGTAGCCCGATTTCCAACAGCACCCTGTTGGCTAACAGTACTGGTGGCAGTTGTTGTTAACACAGGGCACGACCGATCCGGTATGGAAATTTGTATTGTTGTCCGCATATTGATTTGGCAAAATTTTACACCGGATGCCCTTCTTGACGTAACCCTCCCCATTTATTCGGGCTTGGGACCAGCACAAAGAAATACACTGGTCTGTGCATACCCTGTTACTGGGTTACCAATATAAAAAGAACCATAGAGGTTAAAGTGCCTTTCCTGGAAACTTTTAAACCACAAAACAAGAGGCATTTTATTAAAAGAAAATGCACTGAATTTGTCTTTCCAATAGATGGCACATCACAAATATTAACACTGCTTTAACAAATCCCATAGCAGATGGCATATAACAGAGACATATGCATTGCGTGGTGCGCTGGAAACATTAACATTTATTTCTTATATTTCTTAGATGGGTAGCACGGCCTTTACTAGTATTAAATTTCTTTAGCTTCATTCTGAGACTGAGCTCTCCTTGGTTTGCTTCAATCCAAACAAATACCAAATTTTCCCTCAAGTTGTTTCATTGCAGATTGTTAGGAGTAATTCATCATAACTTATATTTGACAAAGGAGAGATGTGTCAGTCTACACGTGACCTTTATTTAATCTAGAAATGTTTTATATTTTGTCTTTCTCCCCTAGGGCATTCATGAACCCATGGAATATAGTTTTTTTCTTCTTTACTTGCTTTCTGTGACATTCCTATTAAAATTCTTCTTTTCTAACAAAAACTCATTAATAACACTTTGAGTGAGCCTTATGAATGCCTGGCCTGCTGTCCATAGCTGGTTCTTGCTTTATCTTTCTGTGACCGTGACCAGGGCAAAATGATTAAAGGTTAAAAAATTAATGGTAACTAATTAAACAGTACAGAAAGGACTGTTAAGTCTTCCACTGTTGGGTGATCATCAAGTGTCCTTCCTTTTAAATGGAGTTGTAATAGTAATAATGTTTAGTTACACACTAAGGGGAATTTGAAAATGGTCATTGTTTGAGGATTGCTTAACAGCAGGTTATAAGTTGAAACAATACTGGCCATTTAATAGTATAAAAGTTATGTTCTCTGCATTCTTTAAATAACACAGTTATCCATAAAAGCTGTTTAAACTATAATTACTATTAATATTAGTAGATAAATACAGCATTTGTCTCAAAGGGTATACAGTACGTATTTTATAGTATATTGTGGCAGATTGCTGGGGTCATTACCTGGTCGGGATGCCTGGAAGGACCAGAAAAGGACATTAATAGCTTCCGGGTCACCAGAGGGCAACCGCCCTGGATTAAAAGAGGACCACAGGAGAAGAGGGAAAAGCAATTAACCCGTTGGGACCCGTGGCCAGCGCCAGGGGGCGCATCAAGCCTCGTGGGACCCGGAGAACTGTCACTTCCGCCACACCAGGCAAGATGGTGGATGAATCTGCTAGGGACGCCTGGAGTGCTTCCGGTGCAAAGAGCAGCACTTCCGCCACACCAGGAAGTGCTGCCGGCAGAACGTCATCCGCCACCTGGAGCACATCCTGGCGGGAATAAAAAGTCGCCGCCTCCTTACAGTTGGGAGCTTGAGTCGGGAGTGGGAGCAGGACGAAGCTCCCAGGAGGAGACAGGTGGCCAAGGTCTGTGTCAGAGAGGTCAAATTGTGGTGATTTAATTGATGCATGCATTGTGTGTTGTTCTGGACTGTGAACCTAGTGTTTATTTATGGAAAATAAACGTGTGTCTTTTATAAAGATGTGGTCTCCGACTGGTGGTGTCCGGGCAAGTCTCACAATATATACATTTGGTATATGAGATATTAAAAGCATTAAACATGAAACCTTTTCCAAGTGCAGTTGTGACATACATGTACAGCACTTGACTTTTAAGTTTGAATTGCTACACTGTAACTTTTACAGCTTTATGCAAGGCAATCGGTTATTTGTTGCTATCTTAATGGGAACAATAAAAGTGGAAACAGCCAAACCGTCACATTTAGCACCTTCTTGATGCCCTCAATGTATAGGATAAAAAAAACGCACTACACTCTTAAAGATAAAGGTGCCGGAATGGTTCTTCAGAGAGATTCCATAGGAGAACCATTTTTTTCCTGAAAGACCCATCCAGATGAAAGTTCTAGAAAGAACCTTGTATTTATTTAGATCCATAACAAACTTGATACAGTAAATAACCATGACTAGGTGGTAACAGATTTGTGAAATATCAGTGGTTGCTGATTTTTAAAGGACTCTTGCTGCATACAGTACCACAGGGCAAGTCCAGGTTTTCTTAATCTCTTTGTGCCATGCTAGGTAGCTCGCCATACATTTAAGATTTCAGTTTTTTTTCTTCTTCTACATATTAGGAAGTTTTTCAAAGCACAAAGAACCAGCTTCATCTGCCAAAAAACATTGCCAGAATGAAATGGTGCTTTGCCAATCAATGGATGTATGTGGAACAACACAACCCAGTAAAGAACCAGCAAAATGCCATTAAAGAACCAGGATTTTAAAGACTGTACCACCTACTTCTGAGCCGTTAGTACAGACTAAATGTTCATAGCTGATGGTGCAATATACAGTAGCTTCTTATGATAAGGTATTCTGGTGGCAGAGATGATGCAGTGTTTAGTGCTGCTGTTTGATGATGTCCTGCATAGGAGCTCAGACTTTCTCCTCATATATGATTTTCTCCAGGTTCTCCAGTTACTCTTCCACATTCTAACGATGTATGTGTTAGCATGACTGATTAATTTAAATTATTACTTTATTAGTGATTACAGGTATGTGCATAAGTTTACCCAGTAATGACATGGCACAGTTCTGACTCTTGTGTTGCATCATGACAGTCTTTTGCTCCCACAGCCTCTAATGGATGAAACAGTGTCAAAAAAGTTCTCAAAATGATAAAGTATGCTCTCTGAATTGTAATGGCTGTTGGAGATGCCTTTTTCATGTTTGAATTCTCTTATTCTAACTAGTCTATAAGATGGAAACTATGCAGAGAGTGCTTTTTAAAGCAGGTAGGTAGATGGTTATGTATGGATTGTACTGTATGTGTTTGTGTGCAGTTATTTACATTGGGAATAGGCTATCGCTGACACATATTACTGCATACAGATCTGTCCTGCCAGATGTGATCAATGTAAGATAGTGTTTGATGTTTCATGGTAAAGGATGTGTTTTCATGCCAAATACTGGCTCAACTGATACGAGAAAGAGCAATTCTGAATGCCGTAGTGTATCTAGATATTGTTGTTAGAGGTCTTTGTTGTAGCATTCCATTTATACTGCAAAGCCACGGAAGTCTTGGAGTAGTTTCAGGAGCAAGACAGTGCTTTCAAATGAAATTTGTCCTCCCCAGTTAACAATCCTAATCCAATTTAGAATTTGTAGGGTGAGATAAACTGAGCAATTCAGAGCATAAATCCACCAGCAGCTAACTTGAAACAGTTATTGGACACACTGTAGCTGACATGAGCCAACATTCCTATTCTGGATTTTTCAGTTCTATGGTAGTCCAGGCTCTGATAATTATTTTGAGTGCAAATGGAGGACCAACCTGAGATAACTAAGAAAGTGGCCTCTCAATATATATTACTCTATTGGACAATATTTCTGCAAGTTTAGGCACAATAAGTGCAGTTAAATTATTTTTCTGCATTACTAAAAATTAAAGAGTGATGTTTTTAATTGTAATTTTTGGTGGTGAATTCTAGAGGGATACAGATATTAATATTATATAAAAGTCTGAATTCCCCTGGACTCTTGACAACTTTTCTTTATCACTTGCCTGAAATCACTTAAGCTCATAGAATCACTGTGTAATATTTGTTTATTGTCTGCAATATTCCTTTACTTGTTCATGAAACTTAACGGTAATTTTTGTCATTTTTTTGTTTTAACTAGTGTTAATCATTTAAAATCAGTTACTTCAAAAGTGTTAGTAAATGATTTGTAAGAAAAAGAAACATAATTAAATTAGAAGTATTTTGTTGACAGAAATATTCTTCGAATCGGAAAATATTAAATGTTTGTTTCATGTCTACCATGACTTATAAATGTATTCATTGAATGTCCCATTTTGGGTTAAGCTCGAGTAAGAATGAAAATAAAAATAGCTATGTCAGCTTCAGTAATTTTAGTCTGTTTTTGTTTCATGGCTTTGACATATTTTACTGTAGAGTTGCTATAGAAAAGAACAAACTTTCTGAAGACACTTATGGTGGACTCTCGCCAGTTCCAGTTCTCCTACAGATAAATTCCCTTTTGTGTTCATGCTGATGAATGACAAATAATGTCTGCTGCCAAGAAAGTATCTAAAAAGATCATTCAAATAGATTTTTCAGCTTTTCACATCTTGGTTAGTGTTCTGACCTCCTGACATTTGTTGTTTGAATTGTGCAGCCTCCGGCAAGCTAATGAAATTCTGCCAGCTCTGAAGAGTCAGCAGCTTGTTTGGGATGGATATACATAAATGTCACTAGGGAGAGGCCGATGACAGTTTTGTCTTTCATGATGCATTTTGGATTTGTACCAGTATGTGAAATTCAAGTGGTCTTTCAGGCACAAAACCTCCCACTGTATAAAGTACCGAACATTAAGGCCTTATAGACACTTCAAAACAATTGTATGACGCATTTAGCACAGCAGATTATCAAAAAGCTTGGCTGAGTGCAAATGTGAGTGTACTGAAATATTTATACAGACAGTTTGGTCAAACCAACTTGAGGATTTAGTTTATGGTACACAAAAATGGTGCATCTATTTCCTTCTGCTTGCAATAGATCTTCAGTGCACTGAAGAGAGAAATCATCATTGGTAATCTCTGTACTCTCCCTTTCCATGAGAAAATAATGGAACCGAAGTGTATGTCTGCTAGTTCCAATCCTTGTCTATAATATCTTCAACAGCAAAATGTTCTTACCACTTGTAACTATTTGCTTCACTGAACAAATACTAAAATGCAGAGTGATGTGCAGAAAAGTCACTGTGCAACTTCTTTGGACTATGGATAATTTCCTACCAAAATTACAATGATCTGTAACAAAACAAACATACAACAAAAATTATATGTGGGCAGCACTGCTGCCTCGCATTTAGGAGACCTGGGTTCGCTTCCTGGGTCCTCCCTGCGTGGAGTTTGCATGTTCTCCCCGTATCTGCGTGGGTTTCCTCTGGGTGCTCCGGTTTCCTCCCACAGTCCAAAGACATGCAGGTTAGGTACATTGGTGATCCTAAATTATCCCTAGTGTGTGCTTGGTGTGTGCGTGTGTGTGTGTGCCCTGCGGTGGGCTGGCGCCCTGCCCGGGGCTTGTTTCCTGCCTTGCGCCCCGTGTTGGCTGGGTTTGGCTCCAGCAGACCCCCATGACCCTGTAGTTAGGATATAGTGGGTTGGATAATGGATGGATGGATGGAAAAATAATATGCAAGACAGTTGCTTAGAACAGTTATGCCCTTGCACATGCATCAAATGGATCTATTTGTTTATTGTTTGGCTAAACATTTTGGAAGTCTTGTGAATGTGCACTGAAGTTGGACCTATGATTGTCTTTCTATGGTGACAAGCATTGGAGAGCTCACCATCAATGTAACTCCAACCCATGTTAAATGGTTATAAAACTTGTATAGTGAATTTGGCCTAAATTGTAAAGTTAAGATGTATATCTCGATTTGGTCTGTATATGGCCATGTTGCTTGTGATCATATGATTAACATTCTCATATACAGTAGTTCTTTCAAGGTAAGTACTGGGCAAATTGGTGTTTAGGTGTGTCTGAGGTGTCAAGTAAAATTTTACTTGTCACAAACAAATTGTACATACACAATATGCAGTGAAATGATTATTTGCTAAACTACAAGATTGTGCATTTAAGAGGATATAAAATATCAATAACAATAATACATGACTTATATGATGTATTTACATATATGTGTGTATGTAATAATGTTTCATGGAGTGGATGTGATGATTGCCATGAATACTAACCTTTAACTGGCTGTCTGGCCTGTCTAATAGAGAATGACTGCCACAGAAGATAGTAAAAGGGATGCTCAGTTTGTTCCCAAGAGAACCTAGCTGTATTACTTTTACTTTGCAATGACAGTAACTATTCTCCTGCCACCTCCTCTCTAACCTGCCATTTCAACCTTGGCAAATTGCCTTTTCTGTGTTCTTAACCACTGCCTTGATGAAATGCAGGATGAACAAAATCTCTTAAGCTGTTAGGAATATAGATGTTTGTCCCGCATTTAAATTATTTATATATTAGCAAATTGTAAAAGCTGTCATTATTAAATGAAACAAAAACACAATTGTTCTTGTAAATTTATCTGACAAGCACTATGCTAATCAATGTGGATTTGACAACAGGTAAAAAGTTCATTGCATGCCTTTTGGAATTTTCTTCATCATTGCTCTTCTTTTATTGCATCGCCAAGGGGCAATTTTTGCTAACTTTCATATTTTGATGGAATAATTAAGACGGAATGCTTTTTCTTAAGGGGGAATTTGCAAAGAAATAGGAGAGGGCTTACTGGTGGTGGATCTAGAGGACCTGAGTCAGTATCAACATTTTCAATGTGGTCTCAATTACTCTTTTACCTTTTATCAAAACCACATGCCACTTTATCATAGAGATTAGATTATTCATAACCCGAGGAAGCAATTTTTGCTCATACATTATTCTCTTTTTTTGCCACTCTGTGTTTCCTGTACTTTACCATTACATGATGTTTAATGTTGGTAGTTGGTCCTTAAGTATATTTCCAGGACATATTATATTGCAGAAGTGACCAGCTGACCTTGTTTCAGTGTAGTTGAGTTGTTCAGCTTTCTTTAAGTTTTCTCAGAGGACCTAACTGTATTTATAATTTGTGTTGTCATTATGGTTATGAAGACTTCTTTTGTCTTCATTAATTTCTTGCTTCTATGATTTAACCTTATAATTTATAGAAGTCATTTAGCTATTGAACTTTGTTTTTTTTGTCATTGTTTTTTTTTTTTTAAACCTTCCTTGCATTCAGAGGCAAAACTAGACTAGTTTGTCTGCATTAGTTAAATATTTACTATTCTGAAAGAGTAATGTTTTCTGTTAATACACAAGGCTTCATGGTAGAATGTGAGAAGCTAATTTGTTTGCATTTCTTTTTGGACTGAGCTCAAAAAAACTACACTTTACACATGGACAAAGTTATGAGAAATAATGGCTCTTTGACATAATCTCTTGGTTTCTTGTTTCTGGTCCTCCAACCCTTATAGTCAATATACAAGACTTACTATAATGGTAATAATTTATTCAATAGCTGGGAAAATGTGAAGCTGGCCATTATTTATACTAAAGGTTCAGTGTCTTTGTGTGTCATCAACATGCTTCTTTGGAAAATGAGTAATTCTGTATGTTCCAAACAAAAGTAGAAATGAATTTAAAAAAGACTTGTAACTATTGTATATACAGTATTTGTGTTAGAAAATCAAGAATTTTTGTAAGGAAAGGAAAGGAGGGACTGACTATTAGAGGTTTCTATACGCCCCCAAAGGAAAACTAAGTGATTCTCATACACATGCCTGTTTGTTAAATAGCAGCATTGATATAAATTTTAAGCTCTGATTTTTTTCTTTTTCATTAATTATTCTTAGTTAGAGTTTATTATAGTGATTTCAATTATTTTAGTTTTGCCGCCAGATTTCAAACTGTTTAAAAAAAAAAAAATGAGTGGAACTTTTTTTCCTCTTGTGTGTGTGTTTGTGATTTTTTTTTTTTTTTTTTTTTTGCATTTTATGTTTTTGTGGTTGTGCAGTAAAAAGTGTCAAAGACAAGTGTGTTATCAGAGGATGACTTGGATATTGAGAAATTCAATCTGTGATGTGCTTTTTTGAAAATGTTTTTGATCCTCGAGATTCTCTGCATTGATTATGATAGTAAAAAAGCTCTACCAATGCAAGACTTTCTTTTGAAAGTACCGGGGTGTCTTCTTAGCTTGTTATTAAACCTTTATGTCTTATGAATTTGTTGCAAATGTAACTGTCAGGCTTTTAAGTCAAGAAAAGGAGTCCAATTGTAGCAGTGTTGATGTAACAAAGGTTCTGCTGCTTTACCCTGCAACACATGCCATTGACACTGTTATTATGATATAGAGTACTAAGTCTTAATGTACTTTGGAAACAATGTACAATAAAAAGGTGCAGTACAGTAAGTACATCACCACTATATCTGGACAATTGATATAGGATATATGATAAATAGTGATAAGCAAATCCTACGGAGTTCACATCATCATAAGTTCAGCAAAATCTTCAAAATGTTTGGGAACTTCACTGAACTCCACGAAATACATTTACTGTATGTCAATTGGGAGGGAGAAACTGAATGAGTTTTGAGGTGCTTGTAATGGTGCAGTGAAATTTTAATTGTTTCTGGGGGCTAGGAAGCATCTTTCAAGTATGCCAGACTAATTATTGTGGCCAAAATCGTGATCTAAATGAGCGGCAAGGCAGCAGCACTAGCCAATTTGCCCCATGCCTCAAACAACAAATGGCACAGATAGAAAGAGAACCACAAGCAAAATACAAATAACCACAAACAAGCAATAAGTAAAAAAAAAAATGTGTATATAAATATCATTACACTCACAGAATTCCAGTCTTGGAGCACACATTAGCCATGCAATGAAGTGACTGGCTCATTCCAGTATTTGAAGTCAAGGCACCAGGAGCAGCTGCATGTTTTTTTTTTATTTCTGATCTCTATGCAGGTGCTTTACAATTTGTTCCTTAATAAAGAAGATAGAAAGGCTTTGCAAATAGTAATACATCATCTTACCAATATTATTTCAAAGGGTCACATGTGTTTTCTTTCAGGTAGGGGGAAGGCTTTGTTAAGACTTGTTTTGGATAGCTCCAACACATGGCTAATTACGCATGCAAATTAGCAAAGTGGCACTGCGTTGCCAGAGATGAGTGTTATCTATCTGACGGCAATACTCGTAATATTCTAATTATTGTCAGCTAATGTATGCATGCAGGGTGGATGACTGGAGTATTGATTGGATGGTGACATCACTCATGGCTGAAGCAGTTCATCAATGATCTTACAGTACGCAGGCATGTTTTGCACATGACTACTACTGCTCTGCGATGTCATGCTGAGCTTGCACAGCATCATGGGGCACTGTGACAAGAATGTCTGTCTAAGCTGGCTGCAAGTCGATTTTCCAGGAAACTATTCAACAGTAGTCATGAAACACAAATAACTGTAAAACTAGTATCTGTTTTGCATTATTTTGTAAGGTATATACACTCACCTAAAGGATTATTAGGAACACCATACTAATACGGTGTTTGACCCCCTTTCGCTTTCAGAACTGCCTTAATTCTACGTGGCATTGATTCAACAAGGTGCTGAAAGCATTCTTTAGAAATGTTGGCCCATATGGATAGGATAGCATCTTGCAGTTGATGGAGATTTGATTTCACATCCAGGGCACGAAGCTCCTGTTCCACCACATCCCAAAGATGCTCTATTGGGTTGAGATCTGGTGACTGTGGGGGCCATTTTAGTACAGTGAACTCATTGTCATGTTCAAGAAACCAATTTGAAATGATTCGAGCTTTGTGACATGGTGCATTATCCTGCTGGAAGTAGCCATCAGAGGATGGGTACATGGTGGTCATGAAGGGATGGACATGGTCAGAAACAATGCTCAGGTAGCCCATGGAATTTAAACGATGCCCAATTGGCACTAAGGGGCCTAAAGTGTGCCAAGAAAACATCCCCCACACCATTACACCACCACCACCAGCCTGCACAGTGGTAACAAGGCATGATGGATCCATGTTCTCATTCTGTTTACACCAAATTCTGACTCCATGACCATTTGAATATCTCAACAGAAATCGAGACTCATCAGACCAGGCAAAATTTTTCCAGTCTTCAACGGTCCAATTTTGGTGAGCTTGTGCAAATTGTAGCCTCTTTTTCCTATTTGTAGTGGAGATGAGTGGTACCCAGTGGGGTCTTCTGCTGTTGTAGCCCATCCGCCTCAAGGTTGTGCGTGTTGTGGCTTCACAAATGCTTTGCTGCATACCTCGGTTGTAACGAGTGGTTATTTCAGTCAAAGTTGCTCTTCTATCAGCTTGAATCAGTTGGCCCATTCTCCTCTGACCTCTAGCGTCAACAAGGCATTTTTGCCCACAGGACTGCCGCATACTGGATGTTTTTCCCTTTTCACACCATTCTTTGTAAACCCTAGAAATGGGTGTGCGTGAAAATCCCAGTAACTGAGCAGATTGTGAAATACTCAGACTGGCCCGTCTGGCACCAACAACCATGCCACGCTCAAAATTGCTTAAATCACCTTTCTTTCCCATTCTGACATTCAGTTTAAAGTTCAGGAGATTGTCTTGACCAGGACCACACCCCTAAATGCATTGAAGCAACTGCCATGTGATTGGTTGATTAGATAATTTCATTAATGAGAAATTGAACAGGTGTTCCTAATAATCCTTTAGGTGAGTGTATATCATCAAAATTAGTGAGAATCTTCCCATGCTGACCTTGGAATTAAAAAAGGGAGTTCCATTCATTATTGAATGCCATCTTTCAGTTCAGGATTGCAGAAAGCCATTGTCTAACCAGACATGTATGAGCCTGCGTGTATTTATGTATGTATATATATGTGTATGTGTATATGTATCTATACTAATAAAAGGCAAAGCACTCACTCACTCACTCACTCACTCACTCACTCACTCATCACTAATTCTCCAACTTCCCGTGTAGGTAGAAGGCTGAAATTTGGCAGGCTCATTCCTAACAGCTCACTTACAAAAGTTGGGCAGGTTTCATTTCGAAATTCTACGCGTAATGGTCATAACTGGAAGATATTTTTCTACATATACTGTAATAGAGTTGAGCTCGAAAGCCGTGGGGGGCGGAGTTTCGTGTGACCTCATCACGCCTCCCACGTAATCACGTGAACTGACTGTCAACGCAGTACGTAGAAAACCAGGAAGAGCTCCAAAAAGCGCTGAAGAAAACATACATTATATAATTCAGAAGGCAGCGAAACAATAAGAAGAGAGCGAGTGACATACAACCATATTCATGAGTGCTGCTACTTCGGAAACAAAGCACGGTGTAAACATAAACTTTAAATTAAGTTCATAGACAGGCTGCCGCTGGCGTTTCTCATGCCCACGGGTAATGCGGGATACAAGTTTAATGAGAGGACGCAGGATATAAACGAGAGTTTTGATCACTTTGTAACTAAGTTAAAATTGCAGGTGAGGGGCTGTGCTTATGCAAATTCCGAGAGACTGTGTTTGTGGGGGATTGACAGTTAAGGCGGGTGGGGGAGTCACGTCATCATCTCCCCTCCCATTCACCTCATTTCGCTCTTAGCTGTGCTCCGCAGCTAACACAGTGTTACGACTTTGTGATGCTGAAACCAGATACTCACTGAAAAATCCACACGTTAATACACACGCTGTCTCTAGAGTTTCTCCACACTGAATCCTCCAGGCACTACTTACAAAAGGTTACATTGACAATAGTGTTATTTTTAAAATAGTTCCTTTTCTTAGCACAAGCACAGCTGAGAAGCTTCGATGCATGTGCTCCATAACGCGTTAAAAATCACGCATTTAATCACAAGCAAAGGGGAACTTCTGTCAATGCATGATTTCCTGGTACACCGATTACATTGATCAGCGCTTCACGATTCATTTTAGCCTTGCACCCCTTGGTTTGAGAAGAAGTATGAAAAAATATGAGGTTAACACAGAAAAAAAGATCACCAATTGAAGCTTTATGAATAATCGATTCGCCATCAATAATTGTTTTGGTAAAGCCATACTCAGTGTAATCCTCCTTCCATTTTATAATTTTTCTACCACTAGCCATGATTAAATGAACGGTAAAAAAGTAAGAGCGAAGCGAGGGTGATTTATTCAGGCAGGCAGACGACAGCTCAATAGCTCGAATTTGGATATAAGTAGCTTCTATTTAGTCGCCAGAAATATCTTTGTTAGGAATGGAAGTTGAATTTAGTATTTAAATTTCTATAGTAAAGAAAAAGTTATGCAATGATGACTACATTTAACTATATAAAGTCAAAACTTGTATATATAAAGTCATTCGCAAATATATAAAGTCAAAACTTGATTATATAAAGTCACTGTCGGAATAAATAAAGTCAAAACTTTAATATATAAAGTCAGCGTCGGTATATATAAAGTCAATACTTGTTTCTGAATATATAAAGTCAAAACTTGAATATACAGCCTAAAGTCATTCCCAAATATATAAAGTCAAAACCTGAGTATATAAAGATGCCGTTGGAATATTTTGGAATATATAAAGTCAGTGCTGGAATCTATAAAGTTAAATCTTGAATATATAAAGTCAGCGTCGGAATACAGGCTATAAAGTAAGCGCTGCAATATATAAAGTCAGCGCTGGAATCTATAAAGTCAAAACTTCAATATATAAAGTCAGCGTCAGAATATCCACCCATTTCCCAACACGTTGAATCCGACCACAGGGGCACGGGGGTCTGCTGGAGACAATCCCAGCCAACACTGGACGCAAGGCAGGAAACAATCCTGGGCAGGCACATGCATCATTTTCAAAACATTAACCGAACAGTGTTTTTTTAATTTATTTTTTCTGAATACGTTTTTGTTAACTTAGTTCAGTTCAGAGTCGTTTCAATCAATAGATTTTGACTTTCACTTTATGTATTCAGGAGTCAGTTTATATACTCCGATGTTGACTTTATATAATCAGGAATGACTTTATAAATTCCGACGCTGACTTTGTATAATCAGGTTTTGACTCTATATGTTTCAGCACCGACTTTATATATTCAGAAAAAAGTTTTGACTTTATGTATACCAACGCTGACTTTATATATTCAAGTTTTGACTTTATATATTCTGACACCGATTTTATATATTCACAAAATCAATTTATTTGCCTGTTTGGCACCCCATAGTATATGTGTGGTGTGTATATATGTACACATGTATGTATGTATGTATGTATGTATGTATATATAGATATATATGTATATATAGATATATAGATATATATATACAGTATATATAGATATATATATATAGATATATATAGATATGCCAGCAACACTCATGACGATGACAAAACAATTACATTAACAATCATGTTACGTTATTTTTAAAATTTTTCTTTTTCATAACTTCTTTAACACACTACTTCTCCGCTGCGAAGCGCGGGTATTCTGCTAGTGAATGTATGTATGTATATGCACAAGTATGTATGTATGTATATGTACAGTATGTATGTATATGTATGTATGTATATATGTTATGTTTGTATATATGTATATATTGTAGGTAGACGATGCAGAGATGCCAAAATACAACCCTATGTTGTATGTTGACATGTTTAATCGAATAACTGAAAAGACCACCAATAACAGCTTAAACAAAAATGCTCGCTGGTCAGAACCAGCTGTATGAGTGATTCTTAGGAGCTCTGTCCTCTGTGTTTGTCAGGTTACCATCTGAACCCGCTTTCTGGAAAGGAAATGTACTTATAAACTGAGTACCAGAAGGAACAGAGATTCTGGGGCAGGTGGCAGCATGAGTTGTTGCTCTTGGGCATTTTTTCTTGTCTGAGGATAAGAAGGGAGAAGATAGTGTTAGTGTCAGCGCCCTCTCACATCCTGGGTTGGTATTGCTTATCTTATCAAAGCCATGAAAGTGTTTAAAAATTGTTTAATCACAATATTGAGCTGTGATGATCCTTAAGTTACTTTCTTATATCTCTAATGATACAAAATGTTCATGAAGTAGATAAGGGTAATCTATTGAAAACCTTTCATTGCATCCTCTGGCATAAAGCTAGAAATGAAACTGGGGCACCATGTACTTAATCAGGTCAAATTCAACTTAACAGTTAACCTTGTCTGCATGTTGTTGGGATAAGAGAATACAAAAAGAGAAAATCTATGCAGACACCAGAAGAACATTCAGACATCATACCAGACCCAAGACCCAACATTGACCAGACCAAGACTTGAAGCCTGGACTCTAGGGCATCTGAGTTAGTAGCGCTACATTGCTGTGTCATCCTATCCAGCATATGTGTATATGCAAAATATTGTTCTTTTACTTTGTTATAAACTTACCTATTCTTTTTGTTCACTGAGAAGGTATGGTGAGTTTGCAGCAGGAAGAAGTGTTCCATGCTATATTATATTTTGGACCATCTCATTAACATACATTATACTGATAAATAAGTCTTCTGTGCTTTAAATCACTTGTAGGAACCCTTATGTCAAGAGTTGATAAAGTATGGCCTTCTACCATTTGATTTAGAATCTGTCATTCAAGCAACAAAGTAAATAAACTTTTCAAAGTATATATCATTGTAGCATTAAACCAGAAATAATTCTGATACATGCTTTTATAATACAAATTAATCATAAGTCTTTTCTCTAAATTGTTACCACAGTGTTGCATTTTGGGATATATCAGTGTAGTTACTCTTCAGTTGTTTCTTTGCCCTTTCATATAGTGCCACACCCTACATCCTGATGACAACACTCCCCTATCTACTAATTTCACAGGTATCCTCTTTTACTTGAAAACTTTCCCGGTTCCCCCACACATGAAGGTCTATTTGATGTAAGAATAAATACCAAATGACACTGCAGGATTCTAAACATCAAAACAAAAGTAAAGAATTCTGTCTAGGATGTTATTGTTGTTGCCAAAATGGAATGAAGACACATTTTGTTCCACAAATGTATTGCATTGTAATAGTAGAAGTGTGTCAGAAAGACTTGTTCTTTTGCACTCAAGGGAAAACCTAATTAATGTTAACTGCCTTTTATGTTGCCAAAAATGAATGTTGGATTTTCTGCATGTTTGTTGCAATATTAAAAATCCTTAAACTAGACTATGAAAATCCCCTAATTTGGAATGTTTAACCTGGTATCTTTTAAAGTTAGTTGTGCTGTAGCATTTCTTGAGAGTGGGCGGCTGGTACCATACTACTGAAACAAATCCAGGTTGGATCAACAGTCCTGTAAATCATCTCCCATCACTTGTATGACAGGAGTGTGGATGGATGTTGCACAAGCCATATTTCAGAATTAAAGTAAATGCATATCATACTCCAAAATGTGACCTTTGCTCCTTTGGGAGGGGAAAGTGCAATGGCTTAGATCTACAGTGAGTGACATTAGACATTTTCCAATAAGCTATCTTTTGACGGGCTTAACAGCTGTATTTTGACAGGATCATTACTCCTCCTCCCTCTTCTTGAATGTAAGTAATGCATTCACGCTCATTTTTCCTTATCTGATTGAGCGTTACATATCTGACAGTGGCACTACTAGGTCAGTATTTGATTTAAGGCTTTATTAAAAATGTTTTATGGGTATCTTAAAACCTAATGAAAACAAGTCAAGTTATTCAGAGGCATGCAGTTCAACTAATTTCTTATTATACAAAATTCATACTTGATTTTAAAATTTAAAAATATTTCTCTGAATGACAAAGTTATTCAAATGTGGAGGACAGATTGAAACTATGATTGGTATAAGCTGAATATTTTAACTTAGTATATGTTACTACATGTTAATATATGGCCACTATTGGACTGTTCCAACAAACAAGTCAGAGTATTATAGTTGGGTGACAACAAGATATTGAAACAAAACTGAGAAATTAAGATTCTCTATAAGAAGATCTTGATTTATTTTTTCTGACTTATAGGCCAGTAGAATTTGCTTTGTTAGGCTATAGACAGGTTTTCTTTGTTTATTTGCTTTTATTGTACTTTGCTCAATTCTATGTCACCACCTGTGTACAAACCTGACATAAAGTTAAAGATTTATTTTTAATTTTACTCTAAAGATATCCTCCATATGAATGTCATATTCACTTCAAAGATTCATAGAAATCTTTTCTTCCAAACACTTCAGGAATTGCATGTGAAATTCTACAGAATGATAAAACAAAACCCATTAAATGTCTAGGAGTTATACAAGTTATTATGGACTGTTGTGAGCAAGTTGATATACTGAGTATTTGGGAGCGATCAGAAAATGGTAATTGAAAAGATGAAATGATACTGTAGAGAGAAAACAAATTGTCTTACATTGGCTTTTATATATTTGTTAATCTGTTGCAGCTGCTTATAATGCTTGGTAGTGAGTACAGCTGTGCTGGAAAGTTTGTGAACCCTTTAGAATTTCTATATTTCTGCATAAATATGACCTAAAACATAATCAGATTTTCACTCAAGTCCTAAAAGTAGATAAAGAGAAACCAGTTAAACAAATGAGACAAAAATATTATACTTGGTCATTTATTTATTGAGGAAAATTATCGAATATTACATATTTGTGAGTGGCAAAAGTATGTAAACCTCTAGGATTAGCAGTTAGTTTGAAGGTGAAATTAGAGTCAGGTGTTTTCAATCAATGGGATGACAATCAGGTGTGAGTGGGAACCCTATGTTATTTAAAGAACCGGGGATCTATCAAAGTCTGTTCTTCACAACACGTTTGTGGAAGTGTATCATGGCACGAACAAAGGAGATTTCTGAGAACCTCAGAAAAAGAGTTGTTGATGCTCATGAGGCTAGAAAAGGTTACAAAACCATCACTAAAAAGTTTGGACTCCATCAATCCACAGTCCTTCAGATTGTGTACAAATGGAGTAAATTCAAGACCATTGTTACCCTCCCCAGGAGTGGTCAACTAACAAAGATCACTCCAAGAACAATGCGTTTAATAGTTGGCAAGGTCACGAAGGACCCCAGGGTAACTTCTAAGCAACTGAAGGCCTCTCTCACATTGGCTAATGTTCATGTTCATGAGTCCACCATCAGGAGAACACTGAACCACAATGGCGTGCATGGCAGGGTTGCAAGGAGAAAGCCACTGCTCTCCAAAAAAAACATTGCTGCTCGTCTGCAGTTTGCTAACGATCACGTGGACAAACCAGAAGGCTATTGGAAGAATGTTTTGTGGACGGATGAGACCAAAATAGAACTTTTTGCTTTAAATGAAAAGCGTTATGTTTGGAGAAAGGAAAACACTGTATTCCAGCATAAGAACCTTATCCCATCTGTGAAACATGGTGGTGGTAGTATCATGGTTTGGGCCTGTTTTGCTTCATCTGGGCCATGACGGCTTGCCTTCATTGATGGAACAATGAATTCTGAATTATATTAGAGAATAGCAAAATACCCGCGCTTCCCAGCGGCAAAGTACTGCCTTAAAAGTTTTATTAATTTAAACTGAGGGAAAATATACCAATAATTATTTGTTAAGGATCTCTTTGTATACCACATTGTGAGTTCGGCCCTCCGGTTATAATATGACCAAGCTGTGCGCTGAGCTTACTCTTAAGCATGCAACGTACAGTTGGCCATGTGAACAGTAATCTTGTTTCAAATCTCACAGCTTGGATTGCTGCTGTCATAATCGGTTTGAGTTTCATGGTTTGTTTCAATTACGACAGTATTTGTAGGACTTGTGTTGAAGAGACATTCGGCATCTGTCAAGCGCTGCAAGTGTACAACCAGTTTCATCGATAACTTCACATCCAACTTTTGAGAGTTTAAACATTCATAAACATCAAAGTGTCTACTACTGAAATTGTCACCTGTGAATCTAAGATGTTGAAGAGGCATTGGCGGTTGTCCAAAGGTGTAAAATATTTGGCCATTTCGGTACACTTGAAAGCGAAAACCGAACAATTCAGCGGCAGCCATCAACTCACATGCAGATGCATAGGTGAAGGGCTTAAGCATTTCATTCTTATAGTGCTCCTGTGTAGTATAATTATCTCCTGTACTGTCATCAGTCCACACCTTGAACCTGTCCCAGTCATTCAATACATAAGACACAATGTTCCTCTGGATATCAAGAGTGAGCCTGATATGGCCGTGCAATATGTAACAAAGAGAATGGAAAAGGTAGGTGCCATCTCCGGGCATGGAAACCACTCGGTAAGTGACAATTCTTTGATCGATGGTGATTACCTAGACATGTTAATGCGGGTACGATTGGATTGATAAAGGAAATGGGTACCTGAATAATGTAAAGTAAGTCTAAAATACCTACACAATAACTGTAATCGTAATAAATGAACAATAAAACAGCGGAGAAGCCATGGATTAAATAAAAAGGCTGTAGTTATCAGCAGGGAGACATGAATCCCGTCGCGAAGCAAGGAAGGGAATGTAGAGACTGGAGGGACGGACAGCCTTATATAGACAGGCAGCGAACAACGTGGGAGGCGTTGGGATGGGGGACCCAACGCCGCCTCACACGGTGATTGAGCTGCAGGCTATGGACGTATATATGTACGTAAGTAGGATTCAGTTAGCATTGGGAACCCGCGTATCAAATTTCTTGAAGATGGGCCCATAAGTAACAAAGACTGTTGAAAAGTTCAATATGGCGGCCGACAGTGGCATCATACCACCGAAATAAGTACCAAATTTCAGCCTTCTACCTACACGGAAAGTTGGAGAATTAGTGACATTGGAAAGTTCAATATGGTGGCTAAAAGTGGCGTCATACCACCAAAATAAGTATGTACATTGGTTTTGGTTAGCGCAGGGAAGCCGCCTACCAAATTTCGTGAAGATGGGGCCATAAATAAGAAAGTTCAACATGGTGGACGTTGTCGACCGTTATGACCGTTACGTGTAGAATTTCGAAATGAAACCTGTTTAACTTTTTTAAGTAAGCTGTAAGGAATAAGCCTGCCAAATTTCAGCCTTCTATCTACACGGGAAGTTGGAGAATTAGTGATGAGTCAGTGAGTGAGTATGTGAGGGCTTTGCCTTTTATTAGTATAGATTCTAAAGGAAAATGTCAGGACATCTGTCAATGAACTGAATCTCAAGAGAAGGTGGGTCATGCACCAAGACGACGACCCTAAGCACACAAGTCGTTCTACCTAAGAATGTTTAAAGAAGAATAAAATTAATGTTTTGGAATGGCCAAGTCAAAGTCCTGACCTTAATCCAATTGCAACGTTGTGGAAGGACCTGAAGTGAGCAGTTAATGTGAGAAAATCCACCAACATCCAAGATTTGAAGCTGTTCTGTACGGAGGAATGGGCTAAAATTCTTCCAAGCTGGTGTGTAGGAATGATCAAAAGTTACTGGAAACGTTTATTTGCAGTTATTGCTGCAAAGGGGGGTCACACCAGATACCGAAAGCAAAGGTTCACATACTTTTGCCACTCACAAATATGTAATATTCAATCATTTTCCTTAATAAATAAATTACCAAGTATAATATTTTTGTCTCATGTGTTTAACTGGTTTCTCTTTATCTACTTTTAGGACTTGAGTGAAAATCTGATGATGTTTTAGGTCATATTTATGCAGAAATATAGAAAATTCTAAAAGGTTCACAAACTTTCAAGCACAACTGTAATTCAATGTTTGAAAGTTCTGTTATTAACATTGAATGTTTCACCTAGAATTAGAGTGGCGGGCCTTCAGCCTATTAGCAGTAATAAATCTTTCAAATATAGTGTGTTGCTGTGAGAAGGACACACACTAGATAGCCTGACATTAATCCTGCCCGGAGTCAGTAGGTTCTTTCAAGATTCACTTAGAAAGTCAGTCTTAAATCTCTGAACTGTACTTTACACTCCTTTCTAGTTAAGACCTACGCCTTGACTTTTGGCCTAGTTGATGCATCCTGCAAAGAAGTTCCAGTTTCCTACTTGTCACCAAGATGTCATAATTCATTTTGGGAGTCTGTTATAGCCTGTCTCTACTTACATAGCTGACAGGGTCTGTTCAAAAGAGATGCGCTTCCTGATATTTCACATGAAAGCTCATCAAAGAATGCACACTAGAGGACAAGCAGCTGCTCTCTGCCGTCTTCCTTATAGCCTATTTTGCCTTTTCAATTGTCTTGCAGCAGAGATTTAAAGTGAGAATTATTTTTTCTTTAAAAGACGGTGTTCTGTCATTTTGCTTATTATATAATGTTTCAGAAAACCAATACAGTTGACATAATATATTCTTTTTGTATTTTTTTATAATGTCAATTTTATGATCGCATTTACATTCTCTAAGAAATAAGTTAAAAGGGGAACATGAACATGCAGTCATTGAAATTGACAACACTGTTCTGTGCAATAATGAACTTTTCAATTGACAGCACAGCAAAAATGAGTGGAAGATCAGTAATAATTCCAAATTTATAACAATGAAGTGTGAGACTTGCCCGGACACCACCAGTCGGAAACCACATCTTTATAAAGTTCACACATTTATTTTCCATCAAATATCACAGGAATAAAGTCCCAACCAACACCACACAATGCACACAGCAATAATTGCCTCATTAATCTCTTCAATAACTCAGTCTTTAGCCGCCAATCTCCTCCTGGGAGCTTCATCCTGCTCCCACTCCCAACGAGTGTAAGGAGGCGGCGCTTTTTATTCCCGCCCGGATGTGCTCCAGGTGGCTGGTGACGATCTTCCAGCAGCACTTCCTGGTGTGGAGGAAGTGCTGTCCTTTGCCCCAGAAGCACCCCGGGCGTCCCTGGCAGGTTTCTCCACCATCTTGCCAAATGTGGCAGAAGTAAAGTTCTCCCAGTCTGTTGAGGCTCAACGCGCCCCCTGGCGGTGGCTACGGGTTCCAACGGGTTAAAATCTTTTTGCCCCTTTTCTGTGGTCCTCTTTTTATCCAGGGCGGTTGCCCCCTCGTGACCCGGAAGCTTTTTATGCCACCTTCCGGTCCTTTTAGGTGTCCCGGCCAGGTAAGAACCCCAGCCGTCTGTGACAGAAGATTAATAGTATAGATGGATAAGATGATCCTATAGAGGTTGCCAAAACTGCCCTAATCTAGGGTTCATTCAGTTTTCAACAATTATTTTTTTTTTTATTCTGTCCCTAGTATGAATTTTGTAAAATCTGTTAAATCATAAAATGACATGAAACATTTAACATTTGATTTTAAACCTATCCATTTTCTTGTTTTATTATTTTATATACTAGTGATTTGTTTATCCCAGTGTTCCACAACCTTTGTGGAGTCACATCCCAGATTTTCACATGCTGGTGTGTGTACAACCACCATGTCCTCTGTGAATTTAGCATGACCCACCTAAGATCCCATCCATGAATTTGCATGATAGTTTGAACAGTAAGGTGATTCCCCCCTCTGTGAACTGAGCATGATTGTAAAAGTGGGGGTTTGGGAAGATATCCAGGATACTCTGTGATGCTGCCACCATAAATCAAATAAATGCAATTGTCAGAGCGGTGGGGAATGGTGGGGGTGTTTGTAGGGATTGGGGTTTCACCCAGGGCTGGCCATAGCCCACCTGCAATGCCACCACAACCCACAGGTTGAGAAATGCTGGTGTACCATGTAAAACAGTTTGCTAGCTGACATATTAAACATTAATTTGGGTCTTTGAGAGAAATGAAAATATTATTTTTCTCCTTGCTTCCTCCATTCTTACTTGGGCCATGAGAGACCTTGATCGCCATAACAACCAATCTCTTATGTCTTTCTCTCTTGTGCCATCTATTTTCAGCTGCTTTGCTTTCCATTCAACATATTAATGTCCTGTCTTGGAGGTAGTCTATCCCTCTTTCGATGCTGTTGGGTCTCCTGTTTTTATTTGGTTAATGTACTGTATCTATATTTTTTTATGTGCAAAGAGTTCCATCCTTTTTAATTTTCTTTATCACCTTAATTACCCTGCTGCTCTATTTAACAGTACATTAGTTTATAATTTACTATAAGACTGTGTGTGGCATATCTGTGGATGTGCAGCTTTACTGTGGTAAAACTTATGCTGCCAAGATAGTTTGGCAGATTGTTTGGTAATTATTTCATGTTTTGATGCCACTCCTCATCTGATAATAAGACAAAGAGATAAATAATTCACTCAGGTTCACCTGTTGAAACCCTAGAAGGGTTCAGTCAAGTAATCAACTCTTACTACCAGGACAGACAAAAAGAAGGTACATAAAGATACAAAAAGAAATCGACAATCTGGATTGAATAAATTTGCACTACACAATATACTGTGTTGTTTTGTGTAACTGGGCCAAGCACTTTCCCTTTTACTTCCGAGGTATGAACTTGTCTTATGAATGTCAGTAACTGTTGCTTTATGGTACTTGACATTGTGTAACTTACACCAGCTTTGAGGTGTCACTGTTATTATAGCAACATATATCTGTAAAAAAAAGACTTTACTACATCCTTATTTCAGTGTTTGGGAGGACAGACTGAAGTCCTAAGGAACAGAATTTTAAATTATTTGTTAGTAGCCATGATTTTGTCTTTTGATAAGGGAAAAGCAGGAAAATAGTCAAATACATTGCAGGATTTCATGTAAAGAAGTCATTTTAACTTTTTATACAAAACCTAAAACAAAGGTAAAACACAGAAACAATGCTCAAAACCAGAAGTTCTTTCCCTAAGATGCTGCTTAATTGGTTGAGCGCTAAGCATCTTTATAACAAAGTTTGGATGCTTCAGTATGTGTGCATTCTTTTGGAGTGGAGCCACCAGAATACACGGGGCTCACTCACATTGTGTTGCTTGCCAGTACTTCAATACAACATGTCTTATGTCAGCAAAGTGGAAGCAATCATAAGAAAAGCTATGAAAAATCCAGACACGGAGAAATAAAAATAAAAAATGCATCACAACTAAATAAAAACACACTGGCCATGATATAATAACAACAACCATAAAAATGATTAAATCACTCAAACACTCAAAATCTGAACAGTCTCCTTTCATAAATACTCTTACAATGAAGATAGTGAGATATTTGATATAAAGTAGGTATTTATGAGCTATTGCATTGAATTGTGCTGCTGCCCTGTCAATCAGATTAATTAGGAGATCATTTAAAAAAAATTTAATGTTTTATCCTCTGATAGGCCTTATGGTCAAATGACTAGTTGAAAGTTCAGTACTAACCACTGACTGTGTTATTATACAGTATATGTATATATACACAGTATGTAACAAGAGTTATTAATAAAACTTACAGTAGGTGATGCAGCTGCACAGACTGGAGTAATTCAGATAAGCAAATGTAATATGGATTTGGCATTACTGTAACTGTCTGAGTTAACTGGTCAGAATCCATGTTACTCCAACGGCTAAGTAAAAAATAGGTGTAGGAAATGGGTGGATCGAAATATATTATTACTAGGGGGCTCTGCCTCCTGCTTGCTTCGCTTGTCCGCCCCCGGTTTGGTTTACCAGATATACAATTTAAAGAGATTTTGAAGAGTTATTTTCATGGGAATTGTTACATATGCATTATTTTCACTTTTACTTTAAAACTTTTGTATAACTAATACTGTACTTGTCCTTTATTTCCGGCCCCGGGCATGGTTAAATCTGTTTCTCGCAGGAGTATAACGCTGCTAGCATTGGGGCGGTTGGGGGAGGTATGAACACATGCTAAGGAGAAGCGGTTGGATCATCTGCTGGTTTGCTACTGCTGACGAGCTGCGTGTTCTGCTTGTTGCTTTTCGTTGTTTTAGGAGCTGGGAGCACATGAAGCATGCCTGCCAAAAGCATTCCAACAACTGCTAGGTTAGATGTCCGTGAACTTGTTTTAAATGTTGTCTCACAGCCTTGTCTCTCAAGACGTTAAAGTGTCTCTCGCATTACGTCAAATTGTCTTCCAAGAAGATCACATCTCATTTCCATAGTCTCCCTTCCAAGATTCTTTTTTATAATAGAGTGATTATTTCTGAAAGGATGCATTATTGTGGAGTAAATTGGAGATCAGCAAGGTAGTTGTAATTACATCATCAAGGTAAATCTGAAGCTTTAAAATGAGTTGTGTGATCTTCTCAGGTCAGAGATACGAGAAGAGCTTCTAGTTCTCTGAAGTATATTTATATTTAGTATTTTATTTTTTAGGGTTTTATATTATTAATTATCAATACAATTTAAGGGCCTTGGTGCTCTGTTCATTTCACCGTGAGGGTGTCACTTGAGTAGTGACATGTTGATGATCAATCATTCAAGTAAGAATTTCTCCAAATTCTGTACATGTTACAATAAAAACAACTACTACTAACTTTTACATTTCCTGTATAACAGAAACATGGGAGCACTTAACTGAACATTGCTATTTATTTATTTATTCATTCATTCATCTCTGGTTCTTCTCACAAATCATGGCACCAGAGAGTGGCAACATGATGCCTATTCATTAGCACATGCGAGTAAGAATTTCACTCTACTATGTACACATTACAGTAATGACCTATAAACCTTTGCAATGCACAAAATAAAAAGCACTCTCTGAAAATTGATCTTGAATAAAAAGTTTTTTAACTTAATTTACATTCTAAATGTATGGCTTTTGTTTTACTGTTTAAAATTTCTATAGCTAGCCAATGATGCTTGGGAATAATTTTTTCCAGTGTCCAAGTCGTTATAGCAAAGGTGTATTAATTGCTCTATATTATTTGTAAGGTTTGTACAGTAGAGTATGTAACAAGGATATGTACAGTTATAAATATCTTTTTTTTTTCTTTAAAGATTCTTTAAGAAACTTTACACAAAATTGTCTGGCAAAAAAGTCATGTTCTGAAGTGGTTCTACAATTTAGTGATAAAGTGTGACCCCAAGGAGCATATGAACTGCAGGTATTCTATATTAATGTTTGCATTGCATCATTTATTGGAATGTATTTTCTAACACATTTAGTAATAAAATGCATTCCAAAAGATGGTGCATCACTAACATTAGCCCTGCTCTTGAGAATCATATACCCAATGCCATTTTATTTATTTATATTCACTATTTTTCTTTTTTAATTTTCCTTAATTCCTTTAACTTTCCTTTAAATTTTCCTTATTGTGTTGATTGTACATGTCATCTGTTGGGATGGAATATGCTATTTATTTTATTACTACATACAGCAAACACTATGGGATTGACGTGTTGAGAATGACACCCTTGACTGAGCGTGTCATGAGTGATATTGTATCAAACACACACTACACTTTGTTGGACTTTTTTTAAATTAGATAATGCTTCTAAACTTTGATTTATAAAGTACGCTAAACTAATATGTTATGAAAACTTTTCATATTATTTGAATTATTAACCTCCTAGAATTCTACTTAATTACTTGAGCTGATAGTAACGATCCACTTTTAAGTGTTAAGCCCAAAAAACTCTCAGAACAGAATTGTGCTGCTATCTACAGGATAAAATAACACCATGCTGAAAAAAAAAAAAAAAAAATCATGAATATTTCCATGAATTTTGCTACTCTATGGAATCTCATCAGTATTCATGAGTGGGGTAGAGCCTTCAACCAAAACACATATAAATGAGATGCAATAATGCCAGCTTTAACACAAACCGAAACTGAAAAATTAGTTGAATTGAGGAAAAGTTATGACAATGTGAATTGATCAACAGATGTTGACAAGGTAGGTGAAACTGATGCATACAGCACTGTATGCCTGAACCGCCGTAATATGCATAAAACTGCAGCAGGGTGCAAGTAGGTCTGTGGCAAAAAGGCAAAGTGATTGGGATCAAGTAGAAAGACAATAAATAAAAAAGAAAAGACAAGTGCCCCAGGCAGTGTTCATAATGCAGTTGACTGTCAATGTTTGTGTCAGGGGAAATGTGGAAGTCACTACAATATATATGCACTATGATACACTACAATAACATAAGGGACATGCCAATTATGTGGATCAGGCTCTGACAATCTACCATCTCATGTACAAGCAATAGTAAAAATATTCTAAGAAATGTGTGCAAAGAAATACGCTTCTAATGTTCCGAGTGCAACATCAGGCTGTATGCTGGTGACTGTTAAAAACTTATTACACGAAAAACATGTACTAAATCTGCATCCGTATGTCAGTGGACACTCAACGTACCTTTCCTACTTCATTTTGACATTTTAATATTTAATGTACATGTTTCTACTACACACAATAACATTTTTTTCCAACACTTTGACTCTTTTCTCAGAGGGTAAACAATACTAAGGTGTCTACAGAATTCTGATTGTGTTTAACCAATCTACACATTAGTGTTCATCTGATAGAACAATTAATGAAATATTGAAACAAAAAATTATTCTTCAACTGATTCTATATTTTTACACTCTTTAATTGCCCCAGCTCCTCTTTATCAGTCTTTACCACTAACTGTAGTAAATTAGTGTCTTGGTAAAAAAAACAGCAAATATGCAGCAGAAAAAACAAAAGAGAACCAAATCCTTCACGCATTGGTCTAGCACTGTGCATTTGATCTGCCATTTGACGTCTTTGAATTTTGAATATTCTTTCCATTGGACACGTTTTATCTGTTTTTCTCTGCTACCTAAGCACTCCTTTGATTCATTGGCATTAAAATAGGCAATTTTATTGACATGATTGTTGGCTTTATATTTTTTCATTTGTCCCAAAATGTTCAACCATCCAAAAAGTCAATTCTTGTCTAACTGAGTGGAAGGGGGTGCCTACATGGCCAGTAGCAGGGTCTTATTGTAATTCATTAGGAGGTGTGGTTGTCTAGTACAATGTTTACCGATGGATGTCCTTGTGGCATTAATGTTCAACACCTATGGATACTTGACATAGTTACACTCCTCAGTTAATTAACTTAATTGTGTTTTAGAAATGGGATAAGATCCACATAGACATGGAGAGAATGTGCAACCACATAGTTGTGCGGGAGGCTTGGAATTCTTCATAGGAGAAACCTGTCATTTCATTTTGCACGAAAATACATAAAGATAGTGAAACATTAGACAAGCATTGCATCATGTACAAAAATTCTTACAGTTTTGTAAACTTAATTTAAGTTTTATTAATACTGAACATGTGTTGCTTATACAGGTTCTCTGGAGTGATGACTTTTATTTTTGGGTATGTGTCTAAAAGGAAAGAAAAGCTGAGTTACATTTTTCCATAACTTTGAAAATATTGGTGATTTTTATATACCACTAGTTGAGACAAGTATAAGATGCTGACTTAATATGGCCTGCAGCCTTTTGAGCTTTCCACATCAGCCAAGGCAATACAAGCGCTCCTCAATGTACCAACTTGGTGCCGCTCTACCTGATCTATAATTCATTGGGCTTGAGGCTGTGGTTCGATCACTGCAATCAGTAATAAGACGTTCTTTACAGGAAAATGTGATACGCCCCTTTAATTACTGAATAATTGACAGTACTGCTTGATGGATGTACTCTTGCTGCTTTGTTTAAGTTTGCGTGTGTTGGTGAGGAGCCACCTGTTTTCCGACAGGCACCAGCTATTCTTTCTAGTATAATAGCATCCATAAAACAAAAGCATCAGTAAACAAATGAAATTCTAACCTGCCCCGGGTCAGAGTTGGGGGTTGGTTTGTAGGGCGGGCGAGGTGCCTGTGAAAAATTAAGATATTTGTTTAGACAGGTGTACAATCTTCTCCCCTTTTAACACAAGTGTTCTAAAAGTGACATTTGTTTAGTAGAAGAAGAATAAATTAGAAATCAAGATTTTAATTTGAGCCATTTTTTGTGTATTATTTCAAAATGTTGGTGCCAGTTAGGCTGTTATCTCTTATTTGCTGTCTGATCAGTTATCCATTCAATAAACTGTATATGGTGGATTTTACATGAGGAGCAATTCACGGAATATGATGTCTAATGACCAAATGTTTCTTTTTATACTTTTGTGGTCTGATATAATGGCATTCTTCCAATTAACAGTTAAAAGTGAAAACCAACCAAATATAAAACGCAAAGGAGCTGCGTTGCCACACTTTACTTGATCAATTTGTGAAGCTCACAGCCTGCAGAGGATGTGGTACTGCAAACTGAAAGTTAAACGACATTAAAGAAAGGGCTAATTATATTCATTTTCATAAACTGTTTTCACAGAGAAACATTTAAAAGAGTTTATATTATCAGGAAGTAAAACTGCACAAGAAGATAAGGCCATTACCATTAGTTTGTCCGCTTCATCTTCCATTAAGGTGTATAAATCAGCAGTCCAAAACAAGTTCTAGTTTGAACATTACAATTAAAAAATATGCAGAAAAAATAATATACATATAATATAAAACATTCATGTACAAGTGTCCATTTTATTGTGTTTAGTACAGCATCCAATAGAAATATTTGTTTCCTTCTGGTTGCAATACTTAATACACAAGACAGTAAAGATTGGTGTGAAATATGATTAAAATGCCAACTTAATTAAAAATTATTGTAATGTCAGGATATCTAATTGATCTAATTAATCGATTGTTGTGTGTCATTTCTGTCTATGGAAATTTTATCATTAAACATTTCATATGTGGTTGTAGCGCCCTGCTGTGGCTAACATATTGCAGTTACTGAAGTCTATTTTTTTTATTTATTTATTTTTAATGCATTTGAGTTCCCTGATAATGCATTGTGAATTTTTTTGTCAAATTTATGGTGAACATAAAAGAAAGCCAGTTATAAAATTTTATTTTACAATACATTTGCTGTGGAGAATATAATCACTGTGTGACTACCATTTTTGTTTTTTGAAAATTCTGTTTGTAATTAGTTATCGTATGATACAATTAGTGTTATTAAAATGTATTTGCTTCCTGCTGCTCTTCAACAAATAGAGAAATTATTGTATAAATATACTACCTTTTCTCAAGATCAATGATTTCTCACATAATTTAGTAAATTGTAATTTCTAAATTCAATATATAAAAGGCTTTTATGTCCAGGCTGAAGCAGCCTTTACCTTAGTGTATATTTAAACCCCTTAATTAATTATTTCACAGTTAAGTAACATTCATTGTAACCTTATAAACAAATAACAAAAAAGCAGACACCATGGTATATAGCCAGTCACTTTTACAATTTGTTTGCACTGATTTGAGATTTGCGGTTCTGACAGCAGATGGCAGTGTTGCATAGGTGCTTATTTTCAGGACTTTAGCCTAATTTACCTTTACAGTGTGACAAACTTTGCAATCTATAATATATATTAATTCTTTTTAGTTTAAAGAAATTGAACCAAGTTACAACGTTTGACTTGCTTGTTTGCTATTCATTTATATTTGTATAAAATTAAGATTTGTTTTTTCCTTTCATTGTAGTTTGACCCTTTATAAATGTTTATTGTATGCATGGTGAGTGGAAATGATCTATATTACCATTATTATTATTCCTTCCACATAGAGAGATATAGCTTGAGTGATAGTGAGAAGTCATTAGAAACTCTACACACTAAACAAAAAAATGGAATTCCCTGTTAAGTTATAGGAGAAATCCCAGACTGGTAAAGTAGAAACTTTAGAATAGAGCATAGAAACCATTTTCCCTTATATATACAGTGAATTCAGGAAAAATACAGATCTCTTCACTTTATGCACACATTTACACAAGTATTTAATATATCTGCTTACAGTGGATTCAGAAACCATTCAGACATCTTCACTTTTCTTCACTTTGTGTTGTAGATTTAATTTTAAATGGATAAATTTCACATTTTTCCCCATCAATCTACAGTCAATAACCCATGATGACAAATTAAAAACATGTTTTCAAAAAGGTATGCAAATTTATCAAAAATGAAAAACTGAATCTCTCTTTCATAAAAGTATTCAGAGCCTTTGCTGTGGCACTCCAAATTATTATCAGGTGCATCATTTTTGGTTTAGTTATCCTTGAGATCTAAAACTTAATTGGAGTCAGCTTGTGGCAAACTGAATTGATTGCGTAGAGTTTAAAAAGTCACACATCTTTGTATGTAAGGACCCAAAATTCACACTGCTCATGAGATCAGAAACTAAGCCTTGAAGTCCAAGGAACTCTCTGTAGACCTCCACAATAAAATTTTGGGTATAAAAAAAATTCTAAAGCTTTAAGTGTTCCTAGGAGCACAGTGGCCTCTAACTGTGAAATGGAAGAAATTTGGAACCACATTTTCTCTTCTTACAGTTGCCTGTCTGGCCTGAGTAACTGGGTAAACAGGTTCTTGGTTAGAGAGGTGACCAAGAACCCAATGGTCACTCTGTCAGAGCTTTGGAAGTCCTCTACTGAGATGGGAGAACCTGTCTTAAATAAAAAAAAAACTGGGATGGAGGTAATCGGCCAATTTTAAATTTACTATTTACTGTATTAGTAAAATATTAGAAAATGTTGTACAAATCCAATCTAAATCTCTAGTACAAAATTTACAGATTTTTGATCCTTTACAATCTGGTTTTCAAAGCCAGCACTTTACAGAGACTGCTATTTTAAAGGTGTGTAATGATGGCTAATGGCTTCTGACGCAGGGAATTGTTCTGTACTCATTTTACTTGACCTTAGTTCAGCCTTTGATACTGTAGAGTGGCTCTCAAACAATTACTTATATTTAAATTCCAGCAAAATGGAAACCATCATTAGGCTTCCCCTGACACTTATCCTAAGATCAATCAGATCCTTCTGCATGACTGCTAAGTCCAGTTTTCAAAACCTTCAAGAGTTTTAATTTGCATGTTAAATCTATTTCTTATTCCTGTAACTTTCATTTACAGAAAATTTAAATATTTTAATGTATACTTTCATCATCAGAGCTGGAAAACATTGTTCATACATTTGTTTCATCACACTTTTGATTATTTGATTATTGTAATATGTTATTTACTGCCTTGGACAAATCATCCCTTTTATAGAAGTTGTATTTGTGTATAGAGCATTGAAAGTACAAGCTCCAGTCTGCTTCTCAAACTTACTGCCTCTTGCACACTTACATCTCAGGCTCAAAATCTGTTAGTTGTTCCTTGCACAAGATTAAAACAAGGAGGATAGAGCTTTTCAATCCCTTGCACAGAAGATTTGGGACAATCTCCCTCTTCACCTTAGCATGGCTGACTCTGTAGACTGTTAAAAAAAAAAAAAACTGTTAAAAACTTTCTTGTTGATCCAGGCTTTTGCATAGAATGTTGTTTATTTTAATTTACTTAATGAATTTGTTAGATTATTCTCTATTGTGTATCTTAATGTGTTAATGTCTTGCCTAGCTTCATCTTTTTTTTTTTTTATTGTACTGCAATTTGTCATTTCTTTTCTGTGAAATGTGCTTTATAAGTAAACTTTACTTACTTACTTACTGCCAGAAGGACAACCATCTAAGTAGCACTCCATGGATCAATTTGTTGTAGAGTGGCTAACTCCTGATTGGAGTTTGCCAAATGGCATATAAAGGACTCTGAGAGCATGAGGGAAAGGATTTATCAGTAAACTCATATGATGCCTCAGATATTCAGTCATAGAAAAAGAGCTGGTCCACCATTCCCCATTCAGAGTGGAGTCTGGTTTAATCCACAAACTTATATCCCAGAAGAGTAATACCCTTTCCTGAGAAGTGTGAGAGGTTTGATCATCCTGATTGCTGGAACACAGCTTCTTTGCTACACTTTTTCAAAATTAGGACCACCTAGATAAATTCATTTTACATCACTTTTTGCCGTAAATCACAACTTCTTTGAGAAAATTGCACCTAAAGTTGTGCCTTGCAGACATTTAGCTTAACTCATTCTCTTCATTGTAGTGCAGTAATTACTCTTAACATTTTTGCACAGGTACAGACAAAATAACAAAATTTTACCTGCTTATGGGCAAGAGTATCAATGTATTCATTTCTGTAAATTGGTATATGTTTTATTGACATGCAAATGTCTCTATTGGTTTGTTTTTTAATTAGATTAGTTTTTAATTGACCCTGTATGGCCGCATAAGTAAATGATTTATTACCATAGGTTGACACCCTTTCCAGGACTACTTCCTGCCTTGCACCCAGCACTGTCTGGTCAGGCACTGGGCCTTGGAATGGATAAGCAGGTTGCTGAGAGCATTTTTTTCATAAAATCTACATGAGTTATATAAATAAATAAATGTTACATTTCTTTCATTACTATAAGGCAAATAATCCATAAATTCTTAGTTTTAAATGTTTAGGTTGTTTATATACTAAGTTATAATAAGTCTAAGTTATAATTTTGAACTCCTGCAGAGCCTGTAAAAATGTACTTTACACCTAAGCCCTCTCAAAGTGGAATTATTTAAAATGTGTTGCATAAATTAAAAGAAAGCAATTCCTGGAAGTAACAGCTAAAAGGTACTTTATATTGCAGATTCTTCTTATCTACTGTGTTAACTGCACATTCTTTTTATGTTGTATAATTCAAAACATGAATTTCACCAATTACTTCACTCATTACTTTTCTGTGGCATCAATGATGAATGAACTCAATTACATGTTTATGCTTCACTTTACACTGTATGTACCGTTAGGCTGTACATAGGGAAACTCAACTCTAGGTGTGCAACATCTGGCTTAAATTAGCAACTCTGCAAAACAAGAGCTGATTTTTTTTGTAACTCTAACAACCTTATGTCATCTTTGTAAAATGTGCCCTGTTTTCCTGTCAGCAGATCTTTGGGAATGTATTGGTTTGTAGAGAGTACCACATCATAATGTAACTGTTCAGTTTACATAGTTGTAAAACTTGTGCAGTTAAATACCAAATCAAGGGTAAACACTACAGAAGCCCAAGGTTGATCTGAGAGTTAGAATTCAACATATCTGCTTTGTTGTTTTACTCTGAGAGTCATAGAGCACTGAGCATGAAAATAACAGGGCAGTGTGTTTGAGGTGGGATGTGTTCACCTCTTTTCCACCGTCTCAACCCTACAAAGAAGTGCTGCCTTTTTCATCCCTATCTTAGGTCTCAGACATCTCTTCCCTTCCATTTGTAAGCATTCACTCCACTCACATTCCAAATGTAGACACCATGGAATCTCTGAATCTGAATTGTTGATGGCAAATGTTGATAGCTGCTGTGTCTTGTGTTGTGGCAATACATAACCTGATATTATTTATTAAATACACAGATTATTACCGGAAAAGTTGCACTTTACAAGACAGAGTGATTAGACATGAGTGCAGTGTTTTTTTGGTCTGTAGGTGTGGGGTGAGTCATTTTTTTCATTTTCTAGTCAGTTCTTTGGAAACTAAATCAGAACCTGCTTTGGATCTTGTTTTGATGGCTGACTGGTAACTGGTTAATCTGTTAAATACCTTTCCTTTTATCAAATTATTGATTTTACTTGCTAATTGTTTTATTTTTGTTTTTGACTGTGGGTTTCATTCTTGATTTTTAATTTATTTTGGTGTATCCTATTGATTGGCAAGTCTTTAAAATAGATGCCTTAAAATACGAAGATGAGGAACACTGCTGAATTCTGTTTGATATCCTGGGCATTGTGCAGCCTCTGGACAGGAGTATCACTTTGTGTTCCAGAGATTAGGTTTCCTAATTGACCTGCCATGTGCTGCATTCATAACTTAATTTGTGTGCTTTGTACATGTTCAGTAAAGAGTGGTGTGCGACTTTAACTGATTAAAGCGCCTAGTTAAGATTGTGATGGCATACTTGTAATATTCCATTTTAGATCACGCAGTTTTTGCCAGGGCCATTATTAAATATTGGAAATCCTGTAGATTGTGCATTTTAGATAAAGAATAGATTGTGCAGGGGCATTTCAATACAATAAGTGAAATTTTACTTCCTATTCATATGAATCCGACTTCAAGAGTGCTCATTTCAGACATGCATTGTTCCGACACGAACACAAGGTACATTGTTTTATTATAAAGAACAATAAAGACTAATTATATTTTTAAGTCTGGAGGAAAGAGAAAGATTTTAAATGTGGAAATAGACAAATTAATACCAGAGAGGATGCACTTTATAAGAGAGGGAGGCATTAGACATGAATGCAAATACTTAGATGTGTGCCAGAATTATATTTTGAGTTCTCCTGTGGCTCTGCTGTAGGTAGAAACTCTCAAATTCTTCCATTGTCTCAGTTAAGATTGGTGTTAGGTGTGGCCCTTGGAAAGAGGCAGCTGGGTATTTAGAAAGAATATCTTTTGGCATGTGCATTGGATCAATGTCATTTTGCTTGTTCTTATGCATAATAAACAAGTACTTCAGAGAGTTTTAAAATGATGTTTTTCCTTTTCTTGTGCTTGCTGTTTTATTTATTGGAGGGGATTTTTTACCATACAGTTTTTTACGTTTTTAGTTGTCTGGGTGTGAGGAATTTCTGCATAGTTGCAAACTCTTGTATAAAATTGTGCTAAGTCATATGTAGATTATTGTATGCATAATCTTGTGCATAATGGGTTAGCATTTCAGTTCAGGTCTCAGAAATGGATTTTCGTTGCCTGTATCATGCTTATTTTATGCGTTTCTTTGCTCTAAAGTAACTTTAGAGAGTTGGGCCTTCAAGTGTGAGTTTTTATCAAGGTACTAATTATTATACTTACTCGATTTTAAAAGAGATCTTTTCACTTTTTAGTGTCCCTTAAGTTAGAATCAATCTTACAATCAGTGTCAATATAATAGTAGATGGATGGCATAAGAAAATCTAATGCAGAGATCTAATCTAATCTAGATCTAATGTAACATAAGGTAATCATCTGCATAAGCACAGTCATGGTTGTACACTTCAGCCCCCTTCATTTGGCATATTTAATGTGTTTAATATAAATATATTTAATATATAATGAATAAATGATCCCATAATTGCCATTATCTTTTATTTTTAACATTTAACTTCTCTGAATTTTATTATGATGCATTTTTAAAATGATACATTTTTGTGACTAGTTTTGATTTGAGTTTATACGTTTTGTGGTCACTATTTTATGCCCTGTGAGGAGATCTGCTTCCTCTTTTTATTGTAATTGTTACTTTAGAATCCACATCTTGTCTACAATACAGTATGTAACTTGTGTGGTCTGGATGGCTGTGCAGGGAAGCCTTCTAGGTCTGCGGAGTTATTATGTGTAAGCAGTGTTAAAATGAACGAAAAATAGCTGTATGTTACAATGCGACTATTACAAAAACTGAATCTATGAATTAGAGAATAAAGAAAAGATGTCCTGTCGTATATTGGTTCTAAGAGATTTTCATCACCCTACTTTTAGAACCTGACAAAATGATGTTTGCACTGCAAACCTCAGGATCATGTAGTCCAACTCTCCATAATTCCACACTTGCCCATGCTGTCCTTTATGGGGGGGTTTGGGGGGGTACAGAAAATTTTAGTACCAACACTCTAGTCAGTTAGCATTTTTAGCTAGATACCCATTGAAGTGACTGTTGCTCTAAGAACTTGGATTAGCTTTATAGGAACAGTTTTCAGGCACCAATTTTCCATGACCCTTAAGTTGATATGCTCGATCCACCTGTCTATTTTCTATGACTGTATATGAAGCACTCTGCCATTTACGTTTTCCTAAAGATGTGTTTCTAAGAATCAGTGATGTTGTGGAATCAATTTGTTCAGCGACTTAAAGGTCAGGGGAAAAATTAAAGATACTGGACTTTGCCCTTTTCCAACCTCTGGTAGACCTTTAACCCAACAAGTCTATCTAGAAAAACAGTTGTATGCCTTTGCTATGTAATCATGTGTAGAAAAGTGGGAGGCTTATCTGCCTTATAACAGCTTTGAAAGAGCCATTTCTTTATGTAGGAGACACAGCACACAATTATCATATTTGTCAAAACAGTGTCTTTCCATCTGAAATGTATTCTTAATTCCCCTGCATTATGTTATGGGTTATCATTCACACAGTTTGACAGTAGTTATCGGTTACTGCTATTTTCTTTCTCTGTTTTTGTTATTTTTTCTCCTCTGCCAATTTTTTTCACTACAGTATAGTATGTTCAGGCCTTTTTAGATATGCCTTCTGATCTTCCTACTTACTTTGTGCTTGTGATAGGTTCTTAAAACTGTTAAAAAAACTGTTTAGTGAAATTGTTAATGCTTATTAGTGATGATCGAACACCACCATGAGTTTGGTGAAATCTCGGATGTGATCTGGAACTTTGATGAACTGAGGTGCATTGATGTCTGTGGGGAAGGAAGAACTGAACTAGTGTTGAGTGGATGTTAATGGTGCAATAGTCTTTTAAGTATCCCTGAGGGCTAGGGAAGTGTCTGCCAACTATGCTGCACCAATTTATTGTGGCTAAAAATGTAACCTGAGCTGTAAGGCTGTAGTGCTAACCATCGTCCCACCCTAATTCAAGCAACAAAAGGAACAGAAAAAAGGATAACCACAAGCAAAATACAACAAACGGCCACAAACCAGCAATAAGTAAAACAATAAGTGTCAACTACACTCACATACTTCCAATCTTAGGAGCACTGATTGGCCATGCCATGCAGCATTTTTTGATGTCACTGTTTGATCAGCATGTGAGCCATGTGGATGGATAGGTCTTATAAATTGTAATAAATCTTTGTTATTATTATTTCATAGGGTCTAATGTGTTTTCTGTTTTGCAGAGGTGGAGGACTCCTTTAAAGTTTGTTTTGACTGCCATCCTGCCTTGTGGCTAACTGAGTATGCATTCGATCCATACCCACTTCTCTTATATGGACCTGGCACACTGCTGTTGAGAGCACAGGGGCTCCAACGGCTGGAGCTCGTACATCAGTTTGCACTACTGTGCTACTCCTTTACTCAGTAGCAGCATTTCTTTGTTTGAGCTTCTGGGTATTGTCAGAGGTCCGTCAGAGCATGTCTTGCAAGGGATCAGTGGTATATACTCAGTGAACAGTTTATTAATCCCAAAGTCATGCTCAATCCAGCAATGAAGATGCAAAGTATAATAAAAATATGCAGAATAACAAAGTATTTTCTTAATATTCTCATTATGGTCAGCTATTACACCCCTCAAATGAAAATACTTTTTTTTGTAGGGCATCTAGGATAGTGACATCACACATGCATGAAACAGATCAGGCAGCAGTGTAAAATGTGAGTTGGAGTATGCTTACAGGTACACATGTGTAAATGTTCTTTGTGTGGCTGGTACAGCTGTGTTGCGACTTCATAGACCATCAGGTGGCACGGAGAAAAAAAAGTTTGTTTAAGCTGGCCACATGACAAATTTGCTTGAAAATATTAATTGACCAAGGTTGCAAGTAAACAATATATTTGTTGCAAACAACACTTATTAGATTTGTTTTATCCATGTACTGGTTGTGTGATCATTTTTAAATTTGTATTTTAACTTCATATTGTGAAATGTTAAATAAGGGCAGTTGATTCGCACTATGTGTGTAAATTTCCAATATTACGTACAAAAGACTCTCCATTTATTCAGTTTGAAGACCCTCTTTTTCCATTACAAGCTCATGGGAAGCACAATACAAGCCAGTTCCAGATGTAGTGAGCCTCAGGCAGAAACAAACTTAGACACGACACTGGCCTATCACTTGGCATGCTTTTATACACCCACTTTTATTCACACTGGCCTAAATAAGACCAGTTGAACTAACGGCAATATTCAAGGATTTAATAATTTATTAACAGAAAGAGATCCTCTTCACAAGTGGTGTACAATGGTTCTGCTTTTTTAGGTTATTATTGTCTATTTTATTTTTTATTAAGCTACTTAGACAAAGTTATGCTCAATTTGACAATGATGTTCGTGTGCCACCATGCACCTGCATTTTTTTTTTTTACAACCTTGTAGAACCTTGAGACCTTGTAGAAAGTCATACCTCTGTGAATACTGCACAAATGGCCGACTTCAGTGTAGTCCTGGGTATGCAGAATTGTGGTGACCTTCCTAAAAATGCACATCTGGATTGTGAGGGAGGTAGAGAGAGTGAGAGCAGGAATGAACACTTGAAGTCCTTGAACAGCTGGTTTGGAAATAGCAGCTGGGAAAACTAAACAGTCAGATCTGAACAAGCAATGGAAAGCCTTTTTGGATCAAGATATGGAATGCAGAAACCAGGCATTTTTCTGTAGGAAACCTATTTTGTAATATAATAGTAGGATAAAATGCACAGTAAGGAACAAACAATAATGCAATTCGTAATAACAGTGTTTATAACTTCATTAAAAGCAGATACCACTACATACTAGTGAAGCAGTTAACCAATAAGCCAACAGCTTTTAAGTTTGATTTTTATCACAAGGAGTGATTTAAAGTGATTTAAAGTGGCCTGAACATGTCTGGAAGAGGGGGTCGGAAGACTGGACACAGGAATGTCAATGAGAGTCCCATTATCCCTTTGTAGCCTTTGCCCTTCCTCCCTCTTCCCCATCCCCCACATATTCCACACTAGGCCACTTATGAATCCCGACTGGGGTAACCTCCTGACAATGAGAGCTTTGTAGCAGCAAATAACAAGATGCAAGACTTGTCAAATGCCAATTTCCCTTTTTGTTCGTCTTTACAGCATAATGATGTGTCCCCACCCCCAGCCCCTCCACCGTACCCGGTGTTGAACACAGAGGATATATGAGATGTCTCCTTTTCTCCTTTCTCACAACTTTGTAATCTACCCAAATAGTGCACTTTTTCAGTTAGCTACAAGCAGGAACAAGTCCGCGAAGAGAGATTATGGCGCAAGCTTTATACATTGTGGATTTGCCTGCTTCAGAAAAAATGTAAATATTTAGCGGCATGTAAGGAAACACTTCCCTGTTGTTTTGATTATGTGCCTGAAAAGTATAAGAAGTGTAATATAAGCAATAAACATTCAGAGCATAGAAAGATGGGAATCTTAGTTGCTTTGAATATAAAGGTGGGTGATACTTAGTAGTGAATGTTTACCTTTTCCTGTTTTGCATCTTTTCTAATAAATAATCCAAGTTTATTGAATAACAGTGATCCTTTGGTCCTTTGATGTCACTACGGCACAGCCAAAAAAAAAAAAGCTTTTAAGTAATGTTTCACAATTATCTTGTTGTGCTGTTCAGACATGTTATTTTCTGAAGCCACTTTATAAAAAATACTGAAGTGTGTTAAGGGTGTATTGCCTATTTCAGAATTCAAGATCAGGTACTGGAGTGTGCACTGATACACTGGCGCCCCATACAGTGTTGGTCTCTGTCTTGCACTTACTGCAGCAGGAATTGGCATCAGCACTTAGGTTTGGAGAATGAGTGAATTATCAATCCATCTTTATTTGACTTAGCCTATTATTACAAGTGCTTTTGTAAAGTACGTTTATTAGAAAATCTCTACAACATATTACAGCTACTGCACATAGTTGCAGGTATAGACACTGATATTTATTAAGCTATATTTCATAGAGTTAAAAAAATGCCCCGGTTGCCCATAGCTGGCATACTCTCCTTGAACCTGGGTCATCTATAGTAATGTACTGTGATGGACTAGTGTAGTGAGGACACATAATGACAAAGGTACGTGCTTTAAAAGTTTTGCTTATTTTATTTCAATCAAATAAAGTGTCCAAATAAATAGTGCAACAGCTCTCCTTAGTAAAAAAGCCAATAAATTATCCAATAAAAACAGTGAAGTGAAGAAGATAAAACCAGCAATGAATAATTCATCCATCCATCCATCCATCTATTATCCAACCCGCTAGATCCTAACTACAGGGTCACGGGGGTCTGCTGGAGCCAATCCCAGCCAGCACAGGGCTCAAGGCAGGAAACAAACCCCAGGCAGGGCGCCAACCCACCACAGGAATAATTCATCCACATAGTTAAAAGCAAGAGTAAAACCACAAACGGGATCATCTACTCTATGTCCCAGTGTTCCATCCATTGTCTCCCCGTGCTCACCCACACAGGTCTACTCAGCAAAGCTGAGACTCTGGGTAACTGTAGTCAGTCTTCACTTGGCTCCCATCCTGGACCATCACCCTCTGGTTTCTATCAGGATCAGCACTGAGGCCGGCTCCCACATCCCGACACTTTCCGGAAACCCACAATCTCTTATGTTCCAACTGCTCCATATAGTTTATCTCTAATTTGATAAACATTTTCATCATTCTCCTTTGGGGCTTCGCTGACTGCACTGCCTTTTTACCACAGCACTGCTGTTCTCTTTTCATCAGTTTCTCTTACTTCCATTCTCCTGATCTCTAACTCCCAGAGCCCTTTTATCTCCAGTGAGTGCAGCTGTGCCAAATGACCTGCTGAAAATCAATGAGGAAACTGGCTTAACCAATCGCTCCTTCACATGCAGACAGGATTAACTAATTTCCTCAATAACCACTCCAGGGCCGCACAGTTTTGCAGCCGCATGCAGCTGCACTCTTAGAGCCTGAGCAACACTGTTTATATTTAAAAATGCTACACCACCACGTACCCCTTACACACTTTACCACAGTGTCATGTGTAGTTAATTAGTTGCTCAATATAACATCTAAAACGTGGATCTACAAATCCAAAGACAAATAAGGTATAAAGATGGTGACAGAATTTGAACAGGGTATTTTGGCAAAACAAACAGTCCACAGATTGTCTCTCCAATATGCATAGTAAAAGTAAAGTAACATATAATTTGATAATTTTACACATCATTAGCAGAGCCCTCAGGACAATTCTAAAATAGTCAACCAAGCGGTCTAAAATTTGCACCTTTTAGAATTGAGCTACTCATTTTGCTGAAAGAGAAAAGAGAATTGCAATCACATTGTGATAAAATGAGGTTGTAACTGTAGCTAAATCAAGGCAAAGGTCTGTGTTATACATAAATCACAGAAGGCAGATAAAAGCCATTACAGTAGAGGCAAAAAGAGTTTGACTTCCTGAATTATGTTCTGTGATATCAAAAATTTCCATTTGATAATATTTATTTAGCAAATCTTACAACTGTATTGTGTATTTTGAGAATGGAGATGTGAAATAACTGGCTTTGATTATACTGCGGTCACTTATTTTGTATGGCTTTTCCTCTGGGTATCTTTGGTTTCTTCGTACATTTCAAAATTAACAATTCTAAACTGGATAGTTGTGGCTCTGTTTAAGTGTATCCAGAAATGAAGTAACTTACTACCCATGGTTTGTTTCTACCTTGAGCTCAATTAACACAGGGTCTTCTCTACACTGTAATGCAGAAAGCACACAGATAAGCAGATTGAAGCTCCATATCCTAATAGCTACAACAATTAGCCTATAAAAAAAAAAGTAAAGCACTAGTGATTACTATCACTTGTGGAAATGGATGCATGTGTCATCTGCTCCTGCTAACTCCAGATTATCATTTCAGGAACTGAAAGATTGTCTGAGCACCAATGATCACAGTGTATGAATGATACTTAATTGCAATGACAAATGCAAAGAGTGTCATATTTTAAATACAGTAAAATTTGATGTATGTGATAGTTACTGGAAAATGACACACAAATAACAAAGGTTAAAGCATTCATTAATTAAAATTACCAGTCAAGCTTAGAAAAAAGCATTAGTGGTTAGACACTCCACTAGCTTATAGGTAGCTGCATTAAGAGCTTGTTGGCATGACGATTGTTCAGTAAGACAACTAGTCTGTTAGCTTTCTTTGGATTTTGGAATTAGCACTGTAAAGTCATATTTTTTCCCCACAGGGTTAGAGAAAGGTATCTGTTCTGTCTTTCACTCACATCATTATTCAGAAGTCAGTTGTTCTGACATTAATCCTATCCTCTCTTGTTGTGAAAACAGAGATTAACCTTGTCTGTAAAGAACTTAAACCCCAGGGAAATGCGCGTAAAATGAAGAGAATATTAAATACAAGGGTAGTCTGATATAGTACAATTCTGAGAAAACTGACATTTAGCCCAACATGCTCACCAAACCTATTCACCTTATTTTTGCAAAATAACATTGAATCAGGTTGAAGGTCCCTAAAGTTCCACTCTCTACCTTACTTGTTGGGAACTTATACTGTACCATGCGCCGAAGGTTCTTTTTATAAAGAAAAACTTTTATCAGAAATGTGCCATTAATAAGTTTCCTTCAGTGTCTCCCGTCTTGTTGTGAGTGGGATGCCCAAGGGCTGCTGAGAATCCTCAAACAAAACAATGCCACATTTGTTATTTAAAATTAGTGCTCTAGAATTAGAAAGAAAACCATAAACAATTTCTAGCTATGCACTTAATGATGTGAAAAGTCCTTTCAAAGAAAGAGCAGAACTGGCAAACACCCCCTCTGCTTGGCAGGAGTGAACACAACTTAAAACCTTTGAATGTTACACAGATCAAGAAATTGCATACAGCATGAGCAATATGAATAGCCATAAGACCCAAAGTGCAAGTATGTATATTGATTGCATAACTTTTGACATTTTTAAAGGTTCTTTATGTAAAGGAACAGCAAAAGACATAACATTTAAGCTCGAGCAACTCCATAGTTATACCCAAGTCATGTGTTTTAGACTAATTGGTAATTCTAAATCAGCTCAGCGTGACTAGTATTTGATTTAGGGTCTGTTCCCATCTTAAACCTGCTGCTTTGGGATTGCCTCTACACCCCCAACTATCACCCCCTCCACTAACACTGAAATGGATTATGTGAGTTAGGTAATATCAAATCATGATTTCATGTATTGGAAAGTCTTTGTTTAAAACTAATGTATAGTTTGAAGTTCATTTTACTTTTCACAGCCCATGATGTTCCTGCAGTAGCAATAGAATATTGTCGTTAATGGGTATTTGTAATCCTTACTAACTGTCTGTCATGATTATTCCATATATATTATATTAGTGATATTCAGTTCAAATATATCACCCAGGGTAGCATAAGCAGTGCTGGAGACCTGTGAAATATTTCTATATCCTTTTTCTACTCAGAATTAATTGGAAAGCTCACTTTTAAGAGCCACAATGAATGAAGGAAATTGTAATCATTAGGAATAGCAAAACATGTTTAGCACCTCATGAGTGTATATCATTCAGGCTGCATTCACACTACTGTATTTTAATTTAAAAACAGTGTTTTTAAATAAAACCAATCTTGAGCCACACTAGTGTCTTTAAATTGTTTATGAAAGTATATCCATCCACATTAAAATGACCGAAAGTGCATTTTGTATGTTAGCCATTCGCCTACACAGAAAAATCCTTGAAAGGATGATACTACCATGGAACACGTGATTTACTGGAAAAACTGCAGCAATTGGTAAATTATTTGCCATTTGTGCAGCTTTAAAACTACACAAACTGTATCAGGTAAACAACACAACAAGCACCATGGAAAGTAACTCCCATATGTCTTCCATATTAGAATACAATTTTCTTCTGCGGTGGGTGACCAGTCCGGTAATGGGATGTTGTAATGAGCAGGATTCACTCAAAGAAGGGCCACATAATAAGCATGATCCAACCAGAGTGTGATTATAGTCTGCATTTTCAGATGTATTTGGCCCTGGAGAGTGCCTTTTTTAATGAAAATATAGTAGTATGGATGGGGCCTTCATTCAGCTTCTGGCCTGCTTAATCCAGTGTGGGGTCACAGGTTAGCTAGGATTTATCAGATAACACTGAACCTCGGATGGAGTGCCAGTTTATTGCAGACCATGCTTTTGTGCACGCTCATACTCACATCAACCTGCCATGCATTTTTAGGATGCTGGTGCAGAACTGGGGTATGGTTTAGAAATGTCATGCAGAGAAGGGATTTATCCCATTCCTTAAACGTCTGACTAGAAACTCCTTTGCAATATTATAACTTTCAGTTTTCTTTGAGTCTGTTGCACATTTTCATTGTTTTTAGTTTAGTATTATAGAGAGTAAACCAAAAAGATTATAATAATAGTACTGTATTTAATCATTTCTAAAAGTCGTTCATACATAAGTTAATGGCTGAATGATTTTAAACATGCCTAATTATCTTAAAGCATATGGCATTAACCAAGAACAGGCAGCTTTAAATTTCAGATTACAGCATTGCTTGTATTTTCATGACTGATATGCATTCTGGATCAGAGATACCAATGGTAAGTGGCATCAGAACCTGGAGATGCTTATTCCATATGCATTTTTCTGAGTCTTGCTCAGTTTGCACTAAAATTAACTGGTCTGTACTCGCGTAGCAGGTTATTGGAAAATCCTAAAACAATCCATGTTCTGATTTATTCTGCACAGTTCACAGAATCAAGTGAGTTGTAGCCCATTCTAGCAACAAGAGACCTTAGACAGGAGCCTGTATTAGACAGGCCTGAAACATTCTCATTAGCACCAGTGCATGTTAGTGACCTAAACAAACCTGAAAGCCCGGGTTAATTTTTCTGGACACCCACACAAATTCACACTGAAAAAACCTTATCCTGGAATCAAGTCTGGTCCTAAGCACTTTTGGGAGGCAGCGCTACCTCCTACTCTTCTGTGCCACACCCAACAGTTGTAAGCATTTAGAGGCAAACAAAGAAATGTGTGCTTATTTTTGGAATAAGCTGAATCAAAAGTGTTGGTATATATCAAAGCCACCATGGTGTACCTGTAATTAACTCACTCTGAAGTCTGAGAAGACATGCTTACTTGTAATTTCACAGCACAGGCAGGAGTAGAGGCAGCTCTGTGTTTAAAGTAAGGCTTTGGTCATTTAATGATGTAAACATTCATGAAAGTGAAGTAGTTCTTGTCTTGCTCTTGTACACTTTACAATAATCATGAAATATTGTCTGGAGGTGTACACATTTAATTACACTTATTTAGCACTTTTTTTGAAAGTATTGGTATTTGTTACTAAAAGTAAAACCGTAGCATTATAAACCAGCACTCCTACAGTGAGCTACACTTTTTCCTTCTCTTATTTTTGTTAGGAAATGAATATTCACCAACCACTGATTATCAACTAATAGCCTGCTTTCTGTAAGGTGCTTTGCCATCTCATTTGGAATAAAAGGACTTCATAACATAATGAAGTGCAGATTAAGTACAACCAATCAAATGCAATGAAATCACAGCTCTAGGAGACACTGTTGAGTTTGCAAGGTCTCCCTGTATCTAAATCTGAGCATCTGATCTGATCATAGGTGCTTGCCATAGATGTGCAAGGTGACACTAAGTTGGCTCCTAACTTGTCTAGGTTTGTGTGTGTACTTGAGTGTGCTCTTGGATGATAGGAGAATTGTTAACTGGCCATGTCAAGATTGATTGATTTGTTTCTTAATGCAAATTTATATAAACAAGACTTTGAAGAATACCGCTGACTTTTTCTTCTGCACCCTCCCTGCATGTTTTTAGGTGCTTGATTGCTAAGATTTGTTTAAGACTGTTTCAGTAATGCGAGAGGTGCCAATTGAATATGCCTAGTGAGAGCTACTGATATCATTGAAATATTTGGCACTAATTTTGCCCTTTCCTAGTGCATGCGTCTTGATTGCTATGAATATTCTCTCTATTTGGCAAGTACTCATGATGTGAGAACTGATGGCCTTTTAGAAAACCCAGAACTCAAAATGTAATGGGCACTTGGACACAAATTCTACTTTGATAGACTGAATAAAGATACTGTGACTACAAACAAACAATTTTTCATCTGTTTCAACTAAAGATGCATGTATTACATAAATAAAGTGTAACATTTGATAGAAAGCGGTATTTTGAGTCTGGCTCTTTTTGACTTGTAAACAGTCCTTACAAACAGAAAAAGCTCACCAAAGTGCCTTTAAGTTGACAGCTTTTCCTTTATCTACCTGTTCTTACAGGATTTGGCTCACTATTGTCATTCTGTATGCTCTATTCGCAGCACAGTCTGCTTGAAGGTAACTGTAGGCTTGTTGTGCTGTGCTCTTTTTATCTGACCAGAAAAGACCAACCACATTCTCCTACTGTACTTCTTTTTCCTTTCCAAGACCTCCTGTACCTTTCCATAGACCTCACTGGGCAGGGTTAACTCAGAACAACTCTGAGATAAAGAGCGTACTCTTGAGGCATCTGGAGTTATTTACTATAGATATTCCCCTGTGCACTGTGACAGTATATGTAAAGTTTATTGAATGTTTACAGCATATATCAGTTGGATTGACCAGTGATTCTAAATTGTCTCTGAATTAATTTCAGCATCTTGTAGTCCCATTGTTCTCATGCTTGCTTATAACCACATCATCTTTATGATTGCATTTTGGAGCAGAGTTTTTTTGGTGAGAAGTTGCCTTTGTAATGTTCCAACTTGAGTTTATATGTTTTTGTGGCTTACAATACGTTTATTTTTTCTATGTTAATGCTTTGTGGTATAACCTTTCATCCATGTTCCTACCTGTTTTTCCAGTTCATATAGGTTGGTACTTGGTGCCTGTTCTGGGAATATTAACATCAAAGTAGCAACCAACCCAGGTGCTCACTGTAGTATATTAAATAATAAATATATACACATATTCCTGACCTGTTTCATTGCAAAATAAATAGAGATTATTCAAGAAGCCATGGAAAAGTATGAAATCTAGTAAAAGTCAATTTTAAAAATAATTCTGTATTGTAACTACATAAATGATAAGCAAGTAAACAATAGAAACATACAGTGTGAAAGCAAAGGATTGGTTTCAAATTACATTGGAAGAGTTGTTTAGGCATGTGTTGTACAATTGTTTTTTTTTTTGTTCTTTATGAGTTGGTTCATGTTTATACCCATTTCCTTTATTTCATTTCTTTTTCCTTGTGCAGTCTGTCTACAATACTATCATAATATCAGCAAAGCAGTATTATATCAGAGGGTAATAGCAATTACAATAGAGAATATTAGCAGAAAAAAGTTTCTCCATATTGAGAATTAAAATAAAAAAAGAGTAGTTGGACAGGGGTAGATTGATGTGTAGCTTTCTACTTTTAGCATATAATACCATAACATAAGGCAGGAGTAATTTCTTGGACAGTGCACCGGTCAATCACAAAGAGAACACACACACACCAGATCAGCATTGCCTGTCTACCTAGTCTGCATGTCTTTGGACTGTGGGAGAAAACCATTCGAGCACAGAGAGAACATGCAAACTCCATGCAGGTAGGATCCAGAATGCAAACCCTGGTCTCCTTACTGCAAGGCAGCAATGCTACCACTATGCTGCTGTGCCACCTTTTCTACTATTATTTGTTGTAAAACATTCAGGATTTGATTGAACTCAGGTTGCTGATGACTAGTTGGTGATTCAGTGTTAGGGATTTTTTCATTTCATACTTCTCTGTGTTGTATTTCTCAATGTTTTGGAAGTTCATCTAATTATTTACCTTCTTCTTTTTAAATGTTTAAATAATAATCATATTTTACATTTCCTTATGTCAGTGCAAAAAGCAATAAAGAATCATATTAAGCAATACTCGTTATATTTCAGAACAGGTAAATGGAAGCCTTTTTGCAAGCCGTGTACATTAAGCGTCCTGTTTACAGATAAATGTTTCTTTTTGGTTTTCTTCTTCTTTTTTAAGTTTTCTGGTTATGAATATAATATCAAATAGTTCCCATATGCTGGTAAAATTATATGGTGTTTTTCACATTATCACATTTTAAAGCATTCTTGGAATACTTATTGATGTTTGAATAAAATGCAAAAGTTGCAAATTATAGGAAAGCAAATATAAAGGTAGTATGATTGTGCGGAGTGTTGTGTCGTTCCTATGCAGTCAGTATTTGACTGTGACTTTGATCACACAAGAGCAATAATCAAGCCATTTATTTTCAGATTGGCATAATTCAGTTTAGGGTCATTGGACCCAAAACATATTTTGGCAACACTGTATTTATCAACTCAGTGTTATTTGTATAATGAAAAACAAATGCAGTACAGCATAGACATCTCCAAGGAATAAGTGATATTTAACTCAAATTATTTGCTTTAGTCAGAATTAAAAGCTTCAAAGAGAATGACCGTACCTCACTATCCTCAACTAGAGTAGGTGGGTTTCATGATGGATTGGAGCTTACTCTGATTTAGTGGGTAGCAGGTAATAGACAGCATCATCATGGTGAAGTACAGGAGAGACATACTGTAACTATTGAAACAGCATCTTTCACCTTGATGTGAATAGTAACAAAAGAATGAGCATCATAATTGTATCTACAATGTGCTTCAACAATATATCCCACAAGGATGAGTGGACATTTGCTAAACCTGGATTTCAAAGCTTTGTCATATTAAGTTAGCTCAGGATGCATTTGGATATCCAGTATATTCATAAGGAGTAAATGGAGTAGGAATGTATGCATTAATACAACTGAAGACCATGGACACTTGACAAAGCATTTATTTGTCTGTAGCAGAGAAGGAGGATCTCACTTTAATAATGTGCAGATCATAGAAGGAGTTTCTATGGCAGAGATGTGAGATCCGATTTAGATACTTTCAAGTATACCTCCAAGGTGCGTTTGTGGAAGATGGGATCTTTTGGCCAGAGCAAAGGTGTATTGCAAAAAGAAAATATAATATTTCAAGTATTTTAAAAGTCAGATGAGCAAACAGTCTGATTGTGCTTAATGGAACAGCTTTACATAGAGCTGGGTGTTATCAGTATTATTGGAGTGGAATATGACGCCATGTTGGCAAATCAGATGTTTTCTTGTTTAGAACGGAAAAAAGCAGATAGGCTTCCTATCACCGGAAATTCTGATTTTCTTGTTTTCATTTGATAGTTTTGCCATGTAAGCAATGTTGTAATTTTTGTTTTGAGTTTTGGCAGAAAAACTGAGCTGTTAGTCATTTTGCTATTACATAGATTCATGTTGCATCTCTGTCACTTGGTTTTACTTGAAATAATATGATTCAAAATATTTATTACAACAGTAAGGTACAAAATGAAGATAATTGTATTTTAACTCTAGTTTCCTTTGTGAATGTTTAGTAATCATTTTGTTGTCTGTTTTTGATTTATGACTGGAGCACAGTATCATGAACTTCACATCATGAAACAGCACTAGTTTTAAACTTTGTGTTTATTTGCTAGAATATCAAAGAAAAGTTAAACTGAGGATCAGACCATAATGTAAATGTGATGTAAATATTTTAAACTTGGATTGGAGTATTTCTGAAGGAACATAATGCACAGATTTACATAGTATGGAAGCATTTTTCAACTGGGCTTAACATTCCTATAACTTACACATGGTTATAGTACATGCAAAACAATGCAAAATATAGATGGGAGTTCAAAGCCATATTTAATCTGTCTCACTATAGTATATGATGCTAAGTAAAATTGTGTAGGCCAGACACTTTGAATTATTTACAGCTTGTTGAAAAAAGGGGTGGGATTTGGAAAACAGTGGTTAAGGATGAGGGGGTAGGAATAGGAATTTAAGTTACATTCCCAAGGTCTGCCTTTCACTGTCTATATGAGTTTGATTCCACCATTTAAAGAGTAAATATGATCCAGATGTTTTTCTCAGGTTTACAGAAACAAAAACAGACCTATTGAACTTAGAGTGTAACTCATTACTCTTGTACAGACTACAGTTAAGATTAGTATTTTATACTATATACATGGAGTGGGTGGTATATTAGGTGCAGTAAATGTCATTTACTTCCAGTGTAAATGAGTGCTGTTAGTAATAACATCATACATGCACAAATTTCAATATGAAGTAGTAGGCAAGTGCAGTCATTTATGTGCCATTTAGAGGTTAGATGGGCAAGACTTAGTTTAAGACGCATTTGAATGCAATGTGGTTGTGAATGCCAGACACGGTGTAAATGTGTCAGATACATGGCACAGTCATGGGAATATTGAGTCAAGGCATTCACCCCAAAAATATCTTGCCAGCAGAACTGTTGCTGACAGCTTGACACAGAATGCAATAACAGATGTGCTGCATCCAGTCAAATAACAGCTGAGTATAAAAATGAGGCTAAAAGAGACTTACCAAAGTGAAATATTAATCACATCTTGTGCTGAATACATCTCTCAACAACACACCCAAGTTTTTAGTCCTGTTAGTAAAAAAAAAAAATATGTATGTTGTGACAGATTAGGGCCGTAGCGCTCCCTTGAACTCTTGTCCAAGACTCCAGACACCAGGAAAAAGTCCAATAGTTGACTTTATTTAAATGCCACAGTGCACAAAACACCCTCTCTTCCACTATACTCATAAACAATCACAATAATAAATCAGTAATACTCTCCACCACTCCCAGACGCGTTGCCATCCTTCCACCCAGCTCCGCTCGCCGTCATGGAGCTCCCACAGTCCTTTTATCCTTCCTGACCCGGAATTGTTCCCAATCCCCAGTCTACGTGATTCTCTATCACTTCCGGGTCAGGTATATGAGTCCTTCTTCTCACCCCGGAAGCATGCCGCTCTTCCTTTGACGCACTTCCGGGTTATAGGGCACAAATGAGTCTTCGGTCCTCCTTGCAGCTCCCTCTTGCGGCCCCTGTGGTATCCAGCAGGGTCGTGTATAAAAACTACATAATCCATGACTCCCTGCTGGTCTTCGGGGCACCTCCATACTGCAGGGAGGACTCCATCTGGCGGCCTGGGGGTATTGGCCTGGGATGACAATCCAGCCAAAGACCACAATGGTTACAGTAGATTAACATACAAAAGCACTGTGCTGTTCAAGCTGTGAGGCAGCTGTGCGAGCCAGTGTACCTACCATGCCTCTTATGTGCATGTGAGTGTGTGTGTGTGTGTACGCGCTTACACTACTGGTCAGAAGTTTTAGAAAACCTCGGTTTTTCTTCAGATTTAATCTGTTGAAATGCAATGAATGATCTAAAATGTTGAAAAGGTGAGCAGTATACTGACAGAGGTTTAAATTTAAAGTTTAGGTTAGTTAAAAATGAAAAAAAGGACATTTCAGAATATTACAAATGGACCTTCCTGAGGGAACATCTAATAGGTTACAACCTCCAGATGTTCTGCAACAATAAAGTAAATTAAGCTTTGAAAGTTGAAGCAAACAGTTTGTACAGGTGTCCCAACTTCAGTTGATTACTTAAAAGCCCTCTCTCTGCCTTAAAGCAGAGTTGGAACTGACTGTGTTACTATACCCTCTGAAGTACTATTTAGACAATATTATACTGCAGAAAGATGTAAATTTCAGTTATAATGGCAAGAAAATAGCAATTATCAAATGAAACAAGACAGAGCATTATTACTCTTAAAAGTACAGGGCTTTCATTTCAAGAAATAGCAAAGAAATCAAAGTGTCAGTGAGTACAGGTGTCCTATATAATTCCAAGGCAATTGGAAACTGGAAAAAACTAGAAGAGATCTGACAGAGCCAAAATCACAACTAAATCAGAAGACAAGTTTCTGAGGGTTACTAGCTTGCATGATGGGCACCTCACAGCACATCAGTTTGAAGCAGAGCTGAACAGTGGTTAAAATAAGTACGTCTCATTGTCTGCTGTGACGAGGAGACTTTGTGCTGTAGGTTTGACAGGTCGAGTGGCAGTAAGAGAGCCATTCCTTAAAGGACAAAATAGGGCTTTGAAATACCGGCTGTGGACTACTGCAGACTGGACAAAGTGAACTTTTTTAGCATACCAGGAGTAAATTTGAAGAGTGTAATCATTGAAATTATAGATGGCTGTGAACACCAGCGAATGCTATTTGAGTAGTTTTAATTCAAGCTTATTGTAAGTCCATTTGAGAGATTTATTAAATCAGCCTTTATCAATGCATTCAAACCCAAGAGTTGCAGTCCTGTTGCTGTGCTGATGTTTTTTAAATGTATTTTGCCATATCTGTGTCTACTATGCTATGCCAGTTGATGATTATTTTTATTTATTATTAGTATTATGATGATGATGATCATCATCATTATTGTTGGATTATTATTTATGTTTTAGCCTGTAATTCATTTGTCTCCCCAATGCTTATAATGAGTTGGCACCCATATATACCACACACAGTACAAAATAACAAAAGAAAAATAGATACCTATTGCACACCTATCCACCAGACAAGGTGCCTAGGGCTCTCTTCTATTTTAAAGTACTAAAGTAAGCACTGTGAACCAGTCTTTCTCATCTTCTTGTCTGTCTTCCTCCTGTGATTACAGCCATTATATTTTTTTGTTAACCTTGACTGTAAGCTGATGTATCTGTTGGATAGAAGGACTTTTAAACTCTAGCTGTGAACCTCTTCTGAGTATAATCCAACAGCAACTTCAGAATCAGACTTAAACCCCATTGGCACTCTCACTGAAGGCTCCAGAAGTCCCTGCAACTCCTGACTCCCACTTTGTTTTAAAGAGAAAGGCAATGTCCTGTCCCCAAGCTGCTTATAGTGGGTAGCAGAAAGCCACATTTCACACATGCCCTCCTGCTGCTTCCCATTATATGGAGAACTCCTGTTTTGTTAATGAATGTCCTCCACTGTCCTTCCATTATAGAATCATTCTTGTGGGGGATCAGTGTGTGGATTGCTCATACAATGAAAAGAACATTGATAGAATAGCGAGCCCAATAATTGTGCTGAACTACATTTAAAGCAGTTGCAATCCCACTCCAGCAAAATCTCTTTTCACATATTTATGCATACATACACATATTTACAGTTTTCAATTCAAAAACAACCCTTTGTTTAATAACTTTTAATATTGCAAAACATGCAACATACTGTATATGTATATACATACTGTATTTTAGCGTGTGTGAATGATTAAAAGTCAGTTTGAAAAGCCAAAGGTTGCTCATAAAGTGAAATCTTTAATTATGGCATTGTCTCAATTTTAAATGTGAAAACAAACTTTAGGAAAGATTAAACACTAATACAGAAAGATTTACTAGCTTGTAAGTTCCCTGCATTTTATATCCATTTTCTCTCCCCCAAATCTACGTATTATGCTTCTGAAGAGAATGGATAACTACCCTTTTTTTTTTTTGCACAACTAGATTTGGCAGTTGTGAATCTGAGATTAATAAATAAGTGTGCAATGAGTAGACTTGTAGAAATGTTTACTTGTATAGCATGTAGAAAGATTCTTACAATTACTGACTTAAGTATAGCAAAACAAAAAGAAAAAGTAAGGAAATGTTTAAAAAAAAAAAAAAAAAGAAAAAAAAAAGTGCCTTGGGGGAGTGACCAATGAGAAAAACGGAGCACGGAGGGTGGGTATATTTCAATCTGCTTAAAGCAGCTCCTCCTTCTCTTTACTCTTGTGTGGGGCTGTCTCGTGTTGTGGCTGCTCAAAGGGGGAGTGAATGCTGAGAACAAGTAGGAGACACATCAATGGTAAATGTGAAAGTTTTGAAGACCTGAAACCCGGCTGCTGTGACTGATGGCCAAGTTTATGAGACTGGTGAGTGGTTGCCTGCTCTTATTTTTCTGTGTTGATCATGCAAACGCACAGTGGTGGTACTCATTTTTTGCAAAAGGAACAAGTACAGTAGCCACAACTAAAGGAGTAACCACTGTAACGGCCCTGCCTGAGAATAAGGGTCCAACCATTTTTCCTGAGTTTAACAGTGACAATGGAACAACATTGACCTCTTTGAGACCTGATGGCGGAACAGCTTTGCCTACTCAGAGTACTAACGATGGGGCACAGTTGGCTGATTTGGGACCTGAAAACGTAAACGATGTGGACACTGAAAGCACAACAATTTTGCCCACTGGTAGTAGTATCAGTCAGAAAACTTTGACTAGTTCGAGTCCGGATAGTGAGCAACCATTGTCCAATCTCAGTTTTGATGGTGTGCTGCCAACAACCACTCTCAGTCCTGATGGTGAAACAACTGTGCCTATCATCAGCTCTGATAACAGGACACTGCAGCCCACGCTCCACTTTGACAATGGAACAACTTTGGCATCTGTTAGCACTACAAATCAAACTGCTTTTGGTAAACTCCTTGACATTGATAATGAAACAACTTTGAATGATACAACTGACAGGATGACAACTTCAAACTATGAAGGAGAAATGACCATGGCTCTTCCTAATGCAACAATTTTGAAACCTGATAATGGAACAAACCTGACAACTGAGAATCTTGCTGGAGTTGGTGCAGAGATTCTGAATGTAGCTGAAGGCATACGCAATTTTGTTCAACACTGGTATAAAAAATCAACTTTGAGCCCAGTAACAACTGTACAGACATCTGCTTCCATTGTGGTCTTGACTGATGTTTCAGACAGTAAAGTGTCTGTAACAAGTGAACCCAAGACTGTTATGGTTACAACATTGCAAGCTACAGAGCCGTCAAAAGTTGCATTTCCTTCAACATTGGAAAATGACGTTTTTGCAAAAATAGCCACAGATGCAGATCTTCTGCAGATTGTTCCAAGGGACAATATGGAAGTGTCTGGTGATGGAGAGAATGGATCCTCGATGGGTGAGAGCCCAGAGGAATTTAGTCTTCCAAAAAATGAAACCATTGTGACTGCCCCAGGAAATGGATCAGTGGAAAGTGATTTGAAAGCAACCAACACATCCACCTGGCAACATTTGCTTCTTAATGTCAGCTCAGAAAGTGAACAGAAGATTGAGAGGCACCTGCTCAACAATGCTTTGGTCCACTCGAATGAGACAACTAAGAGGAATGACAAGGGTAACCAATCTGAGATCCAATCAACCCACACAATTAATTTCACTAAGCATCTTGGAATAGCCAATAATGGCCTAGCTACAAATAGCAGCGGCAGTAGAGTTTCTTTAAATTTACCTAATTTGAATGTCACTAATCAGGTGGTGGGGGCTGCTAATAATAATGTCGTCCAAACTGAGTCTTTTTTACTAACTACTAATAAGAGTGCCAACCCTGTGAGTCATTATAATGTTCTATCGCCAGGATCCACCCGCTGCTTAGCCATGGCCACTGATTTGCCATTTTGTCTCAATATGGGCATTAAAAACTTTGCTTTGCCTAATTATTTCAATCACAGCAGCGTGGCGGAAATCCGGGCAGCTTTGCATGAATGGGCGTGGCTGCTGAATTCTCAGTGCCATAGCAGCTTGGAATTGTTTTTCTGCTTACTGTTGGTACCCAGGTGTGAATCAGCTAGCCAGGTACCTCTTCTTCCATGCCGTGCTGTCTGTGAGACCCTTCTGGATAACTGTTGGACTTACCTTGATTCAGGCCATCTGCCCATATCATGCGACTCTCTACCTGAAATGGATGATGATGATTGCTCATGCTATTCTCTTAGTAGTGGAAAAGGTAAAAGTGCCTTGAAGTGCATTCTTGAGCTCTGTCCCGTTCCCCTTCTTTAAACTCTCCTAAAATGTTCTGTTCTTTCCATCTTTCCATATCTTTGCAAGTAAGTTAATTCTGTCAGATTACTGGAACATCCTGCATGGCTGATTCTATTTTGTGAGATGATGCTTAAAACACTTGGTGATCTGTCTTGTGTTGAATATCTAAGTGTCCCGCAGTCCATTAAAAGAGTACGTATATGGTGGTGACAGTCACTATTGCTGATATAAGGTGCATATTTGGGATATAATTTAAAATGTGCTGTATGATCTCCAAGTGTTTTTTTGTTTCCTTGTTTTAAATAATGTTTTTGTTTTGCTGCTGTTCTTCGCCAGCAACATATAGAAATGCATTTCTGTCTGGAATGGCGCTAGATATTAGGTTATGTTTCTATGCTTTTGTGATTGCTAGCAAACCTTTTGGCCTCAGACAAAACGGTCAAAATTGTTTTCTCCCCCATCTGCAAACCTTTGCTTGCTTCTAATTATTTGAAACTTGCTCCCCTTTCATGTCTAGATTTTCAGTTTCTCTGCTACTCTTAGAATGCAAATGACAGGCTGACAGGAATTAACTGCCCACTATGCAAGAGTTAGGAAAGAGTATTGCACAATTTGTTGAATGATGTAAAAGAGGAAATTGTCAAAAATGATGGCAGTAGAATAGGCAGTGAGCATCACAGAGCTACAGTAATTGGCATGGCCTCCATTCAGGTATGTCTATGCAAGTGTTCTCTAGATACCTTATTTTCCTCCCATATATGGGTTAGGTTAAATTAATGTATTTTGTAATGGACCTCCATCCCTCCCATTGTGTATTCCTGCTGCATAACCAATGGCGCTTGGGTAGGTTTCAGCTCCAGATGACTTTGTTATGGAATATTGGTGGGACTGATGACCAGTGGTAGGAAAGGCACCTTTAAATCATTCCAAATTTGATAACAGTGGCCTGGATTTGGTACACACAAACTGGTTCCTGGGGTTTTTGGGTCTACTAAAATAATCTAAGTGGCTTTGCACTTGTGAGGCAAGTGTAAAGTTATAACCTAAGAAGTGTCTGGACAAGAGCAGACCATTTACACCCTGAGGTAACGGCACTCACATGCACAAGTTCATATTTTCAAAATTTGATGGTAAAGCGTGTTTTATATAATTTCCAAATGTCAAGTGCAAAGTACAGGTAGTCCCCAAGTTATGGACATTCGACATATGATTTATGAATGGGGCTGCAGCTGTTCCTTCATCTGTCTGGGGGATGCTGACGCAGGTTTCTCAGTAACTGCCACTCTGTCATCTTCGGCCCGGGGACACTGCAAGCGGTGGCTGGAGGGGGTAATTTCATTGCTCGCGCAGTGTAGTGTCCCTCTGGCGGCTCCGGTTGATGAATGAGGCAATGGGAGCCACACCCCATTCATTCTCAGTGGGCGACTGGTTGCGGTGACCCGGGGTCCATAGTTGCTGGGGCCACAGCTACTGCTCGTGTGCAGGACGGAGGCTTGATGGGCCGGTTCGCTGCCTGCCCACCACGCCACCGCAGCTACTGCTCCTGACAGGACAGAGGCTGGATGGGGTGGAGGTGGGCGTTTCACTGTCCGCCCACCACACAGCTTTGCAGTGTCCCTCGAATTGCTGCCCCGTTCGTTCACAGTGGGCGGCTGGTGATGCTGCAAGCAGTGACCCAGTTGTGGCTGAATGAAGGCCATTGAGGGTGAATGGGGTGGCGGGGGCAGCATTGTAGTGTACCATGGGTGGCTGCCTGTTGAATGGGGGCTGTGGTGGGTGTTTCACTTCCTGCCTCCCTGTTCATTCTCGGTGGACGGATGCTGCAGGCAGCATACTGTATGCAAGTGGAGGTGACTGTGTGGTGGGCCAGTGGAGGTGACTGTGTGGTGGGCCAGAGGTGAACTGCCTCTCGCCGCCCCCATTCATTCTCAGTAGCAAGCCTGCTTGTACTATTACGTACATAGCAGGAAGTTGTCTCCTGTCAGTACACCAGACGTGCTGACGAGGGGTGCCTTCCTGCTATGATAGTGTGTACAGTGCTGTGCAAAAGAGCTCATCTTAACCTTTTGTCTTCACCGTCTCTGAAACACAAATCTGATGCAAGTGCTGGTGATACTGTAAAGAAGAGAAAAACCATCACCACTGAAAATAAAGTAGAAAGAATAAAAAGGCCAGAGAGAGGGGAAAATCCATCATTCATTGGCAGAGCAGTTGGTTACAGTCAGCCAACAATAGCATTTATTAAAATAATGTACCTGTTCCGACATATATATACAGTATATATATATATATATATATACAGTATATATATATATATATATATATATATATATATACACACAGTATATATATATATACACAGTATATATATATATATACACAGTATATATATATATATATATACTGTATACAGTATATATACACATACATACACACACAGTATATACTTCTCTAGCGCCTACTTCTTACTTTTCATCAGAATAGTTTAGTTCCAGTTTAGTTCCAACACATGTAATTGTTAAGTTTGTCTAATGTTACACATGTAAAGAGAGACATTATCCATCTGCTTAAATAAGGCTGACTGTTTAAAATTTTAAATTACACTTTCTAGAAGACTGGGTCTGCTACAATTTATTCTGTCTTTCACTCCCTAGCCAAATGTTTGCACAAGAAACTAAGATACTGGGTGAGTGTGGCATGAAAGTGTTGACAAGAAGGGATGTAGCTGGAATGTGCTTCACAACTTACCTTTTACAGTTCAGTGGGCTTTCTGCAGGCACGGGCTCAAACATTTGTCTCCTGGGAAATTCTTTACTTTTGGAGCTGCCCCTCCTCCTGATGGTTTTAAATGCAGATGGCAAAGTTCATTCTTCCTTATGAATCCCTAGGTTCACAGGGCAGTTCTGTTCCATACCCTTTAATGACACCTTTCTTTTTAAACATTATTTCCTTTAAGAATAATGGTTCTCATAAAACCATTATGCAAACGCAAGTCAGCCTTAACAACCCTACTTTATTACATATATTTCTGTTTTTCATAGAATCACTGGCACATGACAGTTGTTCCTGTGGCCATTTTATTTTGTAGCAAGTGTGACACTTTTTTTTCCTTTGAATAAAAGTTTGTTCACACTTGGTTTCTACCATGTGCCCAGGACTGCAAGGATAGACTTCTTCATCCCTGTGACCTTGGACTACTTGAAGCTGGTTTGAGAATGTTATGTTTATTGTTTCCTTTCAGCACCATATGTATGTTGGTCAGACCCATGAGAGAGCTCTATTTTGGGATGGTGAGAAATTAAAAAAAAAAAAAAAAACCCTCTATTAATGCACATTATGCAGATATCCAGCACCTAGCAATAGTTAGCCATGAAGTTTTACCATTGAAATATTTTTTGATAAAGCAGTATGTTTATTGTACATAAATGTAAAATGTGACACATCAAGGCTGACTTTTTCAAGGCTATTTCTTTTAACAAATAAATGAATTGAATTTCAGTTGTTAGCTAAGGAAGTTAGTAATTGACATATGGGTCTGTATTTAACTACTTTATCTCTGGTATTTTCATGACAGTATAAAAATTGTCTCATATGTAGAGTATGGCGAAATTCTTCCTTGCATGTCTGACCAACATGTAACATGTAACATGGATGATACAGCGATTAGCACTTCTCTGTCTCAGACAAGAGAACTGGGCTTCAGTTCTGTCTGTGTTGTCTTTTGGATCTTGTTGGGTCCACATTAGTTTTTACTGGTTACTCCAGATTCTCCCTCACATTCTAAAGACATGCAGTCCACTCTGTGCTGCTCCTGTGTGTGTAAATGTGGGTGTGCTATGGATTAGGCAGAATGGTGGCTCTGAGGCAAGGGATCTGCAGTGACAATCGGAAGGTTGCCAGTTTGAATCCCGTAAATGTCAAAAGTGACTCTGCTCTGTTGGGCCCTTGAGCAAGGCCCTTAACCTGCAATTGCTGAGTCCTTTGAGTAGTGAGAAAAGCGCCATATAAATGCAAAGAATTATTATAAGTATGACCTTTAGTGTATTCGTATCCCTTCCAGGGTTGGTTCCTGACTTGCTGCAGATGCTACATAGTTGGATGAAGCTCCCTAATGGAGTAAGTGTGTCATTAGTGATGTTGTAACTAGTAAAATGTTCTGTTCCTTAAGTTATGCATTTTAGCTGTGCCATGAAAATGTTTTCCTTCCAAAGTTTCTTGACACAGATATTTTAATTTGGCGGTTTTCCAAAATGATACTTCAGATATTAATATATGTATTTAATGAATATTACACTTTTGGATAAGGCTTATATTTCTTAAAGAGAAGTTTTCATTACATTCAAATTTTGCTGTATTTGCAGGCTGGTTTATAATTGTATAGTGAAGATTTCTGGATACTCCTCTTTCCTGCCATATGACCCAATTCCAAAATAACATACAAGTGTGTGATAATGGAAACCTGGCATGATGAGCCGTTAGAAAAATAACAGACCATTATATATGTTTAGTGTGCTTACTTCATGGCTGATAATCAGAGGCACATCCTGTTCAAGACTGTAAAAGGACAACATACTTTAAGTCCTTGGCTGCTGTAACTGCAGTGGTAGCTGTGTTCCACAATTGTTTGTACTGATCCAAGTGAAAGTGGGACAGTTGTAGAATAGTTACGATCAAAGAATGCTTACAACTAAAACTTGGTATCATCGGTTTGAGTAGCAAGGTTTAAATTTAACAAAGTCTACAGACATCTAGTTAGCCATTCTGCATTTTGTAGCGGTTTCCCAAATTTAGTCTAGTCTCATCTTAAAAGGAAAGGTATTTTTCAGGTCAAATTTATTTCTTCACAATCATATATATTAATTTGACACATAAAATTGTGTTCTAAAGTGAAGTATGTTTATAACTTTTTAAAATATTTTGTCTCTTTTTACAGCTGACAATGGGGATGAAGGGTACATGTGTACATAAGTGAACGAAAAAGCCTTAAAACTTACCATATACATCCACTTTAAGGTAGCAAAGGTTTTGATTTGAGAAAACGTGCCTTCTGCATTTATTAGGCATCCTTGTGATAATGGAAGGAAACTAAAAATTAATTATTTTATAACAGATTCTTAGACCTTTTTTCTTGAGTTACGAATACATTTTCTGTTCTCATATCTACTCGTAGCCACCATGAGTGGAGTTACCCCCACATTTGCTTCTTCAAATCAATTTTTTCAGTGGTTATGTTCTGCCATGGCTTGTAACAGACAGATGCTTACTTAAATCATATACTTAATTTTTTCTGAATAGTGCTGAGTTTTCGCCCATTACATTTTGTGTTGCTATTTTAAATAGGATTCAGAGCAAGATTCAAGGCAAGTGGCACTTTAGTCAAAAGATCATGTATGAATTTCTTTGTACCCTTTAGAAAACAAATCTAAATTGATCAGATTATACTGAATTGTGTTTTTAATAAAAGCCCTAGATTTTTGAAAGAACCAAGCCTCCTATTCTGTGGTATGTCATGCACACACATGATCCAAGCAAAAAAGACAGAGTGTGCAATAGAGGAGATTGAAATAAACTATTGACTTTTTATGAGTTGCTCTTGCTGAGGATATGATAATAAAAAAATTGAGGACAACATGTTTGAGTTAGTAAACTCAGTGAAAGTCACCCATACCAATCAATTTGTAAATACATGGAGAGAATGAACAAAACTCATGAAGCCCCTGGTGCTGTGAGGTAGGAATGACAACTCTGTGCTGTCACCGTGCCTACATTAAAATCTCTGTACTGAACAGACTGAACTTTATTGTTTAATCTGATTAAACTAAATCAAACTTGCATTGCTAAATTGACCCTAGCCTGTGGTGGTGTACATATGCTTGTGTTTATGCAAGGATGAACTGGAGTCCAGTTCAATGGCTGTTTCTGTCTTGTCTTCTGTCATTGTTTGCTGTGATATGCTCCAGCTGCCCCGCCCTCTATAAGCGTGTTAGGAACATTAATAGAATAATAGAATGGAGTGGGCCGCTATTTAATATCCCATACTAATGTTAAACTGTTTCAGTCTCCAAGTGGGATCTTTTATTTCAAAGACAATTCATGGTGATGTCCAGTGGGATAATCTCAACTAATATGTTTGTAAAATACTAACTCATTGCAAAGACGCCCAAGACACTGACAACACAGTGTACTGCCAGTAGTTTAGTTCCCATCAACGACTGCCTAAACCGTCAGTTCAGTTCTTATTTCATGCTACAGGCAGGCTGAATATTCTCTCTCACTGAAGTACATACATGTATTAATCAATGCAGGGGCATAATATATTAGTGAAATAATTAAAAAAGCTTCCATTTAGTGAAGGAATGACTTGGTGACTTTTCAAGGTGAATCCATACCCCTTGAACTTAATGGCCACCGTGGAAGAGGACAACGTAAAGCAAAACAAAATGCACAAGTGGTTTCTTTTAAAATGGGTGAATATCAAAGCAGTGTTTTGCTTTTTTCCTTCTTAAAATTACATGAGTTCACTGCACAGTTCTGCAATATGTATGTAATCTAAAGACAGTGATCAATAGTTGAAACCATTTTTGGCTTTGAAAATGAACATATTCAGTAAGTTTTAAGGCTTTTCTTTAATAGGGGATTCATGTACCCATTAGCTCCATTATAAAATACAAGAGCGTGCTAGTTATGTTTTAAAACTTTTAAAATGTGCTTTACTTTAGAACCAAATTTTATGTGGCATAATAATATATACCGTTATTGTGAATAAATAACTTTGATTTGAAAAATACCAAACTTCTTCTTTAATCCCCCTTAAATTGAGCTCAAGTTTGTTACGCCAGAACTGACACAGGGAGTCGAGGAAGTCTTTAACAGGACATGCTCACTCACATAGGGCCAACGTACAGTTGCAAGCTAACATAACCTGATTGTATTTAGGGGTTTGGGAGATAAAACATTGGATCAAAAGAAAAATCCTTTAGAGGAGAAAACCACAAACTCCACACAGACTGTGACCAGGCTGGGATCTGAACACAGGATCATGCTTACCACTGTCCAACTGTGCCAATCATAATAAATATAAAAACATTTTAAAAACGATTGACTACAATTTATACTATTTATAATCCTTTTGATCTCCTTAATGCTGAGCTGACATTATTCACCAGTATTTCCTTTTGTAATAACTGATAGAAGAAAGCATACTTATTGACCATGTTCACAGATTTATTGTTAACTTTCAGTCACAGCATCTGAGCCCTTGTTTAGTGCTACAGAATCATGGACTATACTTAAACTTACTATGGATGGTGTTCCAGTCATCCATGCACCTCAACATCATGATTTAGCCTAACATAAGTATCTTTAGGTTGTGAGAGAAAGTTTGAATGGAAGAAAATAATGTGCAGACTCCATTGAGACTACCCATTCAATCTGAACCAGGTCCATGGATCTAAGCCATGCCTATGGTACCACATGTTTGTCAGTTGATCCTTTGACCATTTCAGGATTTTGTCTTCTGTCACTATTATTTGTTAAAGCTACTTGTATAGTGACCCAAAGTGAGGTTCAGTGATGTTGATAAGGGTGTAGCAGGTCTGCTACCTTTGTCTCCAAAATCAATAGACTATGATTAATAATGACATCCAGGAAAAAGAATCCATTGAGAACAGATAAGAGAATGAGATGAGCACTAACACATATCACCTGCCTGTTTTATGCTAATAAATTTACTTTAACAAAGTGATAGCTACATGTGTTGTTAAAAATGGCTGGTTTATCTGGGAGAGCAACTATAGAATGTGTAATCAAGTTTATTTAGGCACATTCCTTTAGTGATAATTTCAGATTTCCCCACATCATCCTTCAAGTGGATCATGTGTTCCTGTTGCACTTGGACATTTAATGGCCTGAGCTGACAATTTTTGGATTGCAAATTAGCCCAGTAAATCTTCATTGTGGAAGCTTTACTATATTACTCTTTAAATTTCACCTGATATAGTTTTGTCTGTCTGCTCTCACTTTTCATGTGTAGTTAATGTGCCTGAGTAGTGAAAATTGAATACTGAACCCTGATTTTTCAATTGAGAGTATAAAGACAAGTGTTGAATGAATTGCAAGACAGTCTTTGATATTAGTGAATACTCAGACTAGAGTACCTAAACCTTTTGAGACTACAATATTTTACCAGAGTTTTGATGATAATTATCCTTCCTAGTGGTAAGGTTGCAGTTAACTGTACTTGAGTTTGCCGCTGGGTGGACAAAACGAAAAAGCTGTCTTTGTAAGTGATGTGTGCCATACAGCTGGCTGTACTCCTGGGTCGAATAGCTCACATACAAAAAGTGTCTGTCGAGACATGGGAAAGAATACAACAGAAAGCATTATGTCATAGGATTGAATCATGCAAAGAAATATTTGTGTGGCAGCTTTCTTGTGGTGAAAAGTTCATGGTTCATAAGCGTAACTGCATTTTCTGGTTGGGAAAATAAAGGATCAAGTGCACCGCAGGTGTTGGTCATTCAGTGAAAGATATGGTGAACAGCATAATGCTGAAAAAATGTAGTACAACTTATGCATGTAAATAAAAACTCCATGTTCCAGCAGTAAAAGTATGACGTAGACTTTAATATATTTAGCATCAGCATTACACTTCTTACAGTAAGAAATTATGTTGAAAAAAATAAGTCGACAGCAAAAATCATTAGAAACATATCATAGCTGCATTCTTTTTAATCTTAAGACTCTATCTTGCTCCATCCCAAACCCTGAAAAATGAATGCTTAGATTAGTGTAGCTTGTGAAATGGCATGTGGGCAAACAGGGAGAAAAAAAAGTGTGAAATATTTTTGTAAAACGAGGGCTCATTAATGCTGGCCAGATGGATATAGATTTCATTGTTTCTGCCACTGCTGTATTTTGACAAATTTTTCCCAGTTCGCTCCTAAAAGAGGCTCACAGCTGGGGACAGATGTTCAACCATTAAGTGAAGCCTTCCAGCAAAAAGCTGGAGCGAGTGATAACACCCACCTCCCCCCATATTTCTTATTCTGAGAATGCTGTTCATACGATTTGCATCTTTAGCTGAAATGGAAAATAATGAAGCTATTAACAGTAAGTAAGTGTCACTAGAGAAACTGCAGGAATTTTGATTGTTTTTTTTGTTGTTTTTTTTGAAGAATTTACTTTTTACATCTGTTATTTGATAAGTGGCAGAGTAGTGAAATGGTTAATACTGTCCTCTTGCAGCACTAGGGTTCAATGCTACCAGCCTTGAGGCATATAAACTGGGAAGGTGGGTACAGAAAATGGATGGGGTGGACTGTTGGGCTGTGGTTAAAGTTGCTGCCTCAGAGCTCCAAAGACCTGGTTACAAATCCCAGGAATGCCTAGGTCCATGTGGAGTATTTGCACACTCTGCTTGTGCAGGTGTCATGTCTCTCTGAGGAGTCTCTGAGAGAAAGCTGTGCATGTTGGGTTAATCAGTAACTCTAATTTGGCTGGGATATAAAGGTGTGGCCTAGCCTTGACCTTGCAATGGACAGTGCAGAAGTGGACATATTACTGCTATTGAATTAAAATGATGTGGTATACATCTTTACATGATCAACTTCAACTGAGTTTTAAGTTCACAAATTTCCAGAATATTGTGGTTCACTGCAATACATTTTTAGGATAGATGAAGGACCCATGTATCACTTGTAACCTGACAATAAGACTTAGGCGAGAGATGAACTTAAAACCAGCAATCCCAATGCCATGTAAACATCACTTTTTCAGTTACTAAATTAAGCTGCTTATTTGTAATAATCCAGTCTAGTTTCTTGACTCTGTAGCTTCATTATATCATCTAGTAATTAATTTTGCATTTTTGTCATTTTTGCTTATTCTACCCATTGATTAACTTCTATTTATTCCTACGTTCAATACTTTAACTTCTTGAAAGTATCAGGCTTCTTGAAGCACTCTTTTAAATATTAACATTGCTTTTCAAATGAAGCACTGTAAAAGCATGCATGCCTAATGTGATTTGGGAACAAATTAACTTTTTCCTTGGGGGAAGTGGAAAAGTCCAGATGAGATTACTTATTACATTTTGTCTAGAATTGTGGGAACAAGTAAAAGCAGTAAAATAAGACATGCACTCCCTTCTTCTGTATTAGTTTACAGTCTATTAAGGTTAATTAAACATCACAAAAATAAAAGCCAAGTGAGAAAAAAATTGCTGGCCAGTTCTTTTTAGACTTATTTTTTAAAGCTGTTACTAATTTTTGTTTTTAGTAAACACATTTAAATGTAATATAATACAAAAAAATAGTTAAAATTAAATATTGATTCTGTGTGGGTGTGTGCATGAGTGGGCCCAGCAATGGCTTGGCTTTTCTTGCCTTGTACCAATTGGATTTTGGGATAGGTCCTTGCTCCTCACAACCCTTAACTCAGACTTGCAATTATGTTAAAAGTACATCTACAGTGCAAGCAAAAAGTAAGTAAATTGTGCAACTCATTTGAATTACTTTTTTAGATATATTCCTGCATATTTTTAAGGTATTATGCTTTGTCCTACATTTGGGATCACTGTGACTCAAACCCTACAAAGGGTACCAGTCTATCATGGGGCTCAAATCCACATCCATATGCACGCTCATACTAAGAAAAATTGGAGTCGCCAATCATAAAACACACAAGTTTTGTGGTTGTGGGACTGCGGTATGTGGAAAGAAGCCACCAAATCATACAGGAAGGCCTTGTGTCTTCTGCACAGATAGCTACTGGGGCCAACATCAGATGTAGCCTCCTAGACCTAGGCTTCCACATTTACAGTATGTAGGTAGGTATGTACAGTAATCCCTCCTCGATCGCGGGGGTTGCATTCCAGAACCCCCGTGAAAGGTAAAAACCATACGTTCATTTTTTAAGCCCTTATAAACTCTCCCACACTATAAAATTTCCCGCATTGTTATTCAAAATAAACCTCTTTGTATTCTCTTAGATATTAGGTAAAATTCGTTGAAATTATGTATGTAAACACACTGTTTATATACAGTAAAACCTAAATAATATTTTAAAGATATCGAGCGTCTCCGATATCACATATGTTACAGCCATTACGACAGACAGGCCACCAGCAATAAATATGTACAATGCAAGAAAAATTGTATACAGTAAAATGTGTGTACAGTGACACTAAACGTATATACATTTAATAAGTACTGTATGTAGAAAATTAATTATGGTTACTCACCAACAATGACACGACGACTTGTCCGATAACGATGAGTAATTTTACTGCACAACAAAGGAGAGTGCTACAGCTCTTCAGGCGATTGTGTAGCACCGCTGTTGTTCTTCTTCTGGCTGTCTTCATTCCAAATCCCTAAAGCAGATTTCATCCAAACTACCACCTTATTACATCCACTTACAGCTTGTTTTGCTCCCTGGTGAAAGGACACTGAGGCCGTAGATCTTATATTCTTTTTGTTCGTTTTAAATAAAAAGAATCATGGACTCATTGATGCCGTAATGGAATCCTGCAGCGGTGTAGCTGTTTCCTTCCTTCAACATATTCAAAACTTTTATCTTTTCAGCAATCGTTAGCATCTTCCGTTGGCGCTAGGGCACGGCCCCTGAAGCAGTAGCAGGAACAGATTGTTTTGGAGCCATAACGAAGGGCTTAACTATGCACAAAGATAAACACAAAAGAGCACAAAAGTTAACTCTTTACACAGCGAAACACGTTGATGCTGAATGAGCGAGATGAGACTTCCTGGTTAACGCAGCAGAATTGAATTCGGTGCTCCGTCACTGAGCCAATCAGCACACAGGAACTTAACTGCGTGCTCTGATTGGGTAGCTTCTCAGTCATCCGCCAATAGCGTCCGTTGTATGAAATCAACTGGGCAAACCAACTGAGGAAGCATGTACCAGAAGTAAAAAGACCCATTGTCTGCAGAAACCCGCAATGCAGCGAAAAATCCGTGTTATATATTTAGATATGCTTACATATAAAATCTGCAATAGAGTGAAGCTGCGAAAGTCGAAGCGCGATATAGTGAAGGATTACTGTACTGAACTTATGTTTTTATTTCTTATAAATATGTGAGGTGTTTCTTTCATCAGTATTAAATGCTGTGTACTGATGTATCTTTTAATTCTATGCCTCTCATCTTCTCTGAGGTCATGCTACTGTAAATAAGTTGTGGCCCCACTCTTCATTTCTAGAATTATATTAAAAACAACTAGATAAAACCATTATTCTGTACATAGTGTTCCAGTGAGACCTCACATTATGATTTTTTTTTAAAAATAGAAAACTAGAATTATATACCGTGGAACTGATTATTCGAGCTCAACTTTTGAAATTAGTACTTCATGTCTGTGTTATAGTATACTGGAATTGCCTGTACAAAAAAAAACAGTGTCGATCTCTTTCCTTCTGGGGCACCTTTTTGTGTGTTTGCTGTAGTTTATTATCCCAGCCTGTTCCCACATTTAAATATGTTAAATGTTGTTTCTTCTCTGGGAGGTTTTGTTGCTATACACTGAGCACCACCTGTACATGCTGCTCTCTAACACTGGCCATACTGTTGTAGTTTTGTTGAGTGCCTTCATTGCACAACGAGGGTTTAAGTAAATACTTGCCAGGTTTTTAGAGGAGTATTGCCAGACATTGATAAGCTTTAATCTGCTTTAAGGACTGTCCCAAGGCACTTAGCCAAGAACTACTTATCATTGAGCATATCATCTCATATCAAAACTGTTAAACAGATCTTTATAACACTCTTTTTAAATATTGCATCAACTCCTCTCAGAGCATTTATATTTATATATACTGCTCAAAAGAATTAAAGGAACACTTTTTAATCAGAGTATAGCATAAAGTCAATGAAACTTATGGGATATTAATCTGGTCAGTTAAGTAGCAGAGGGGGTTGTTAATCAGTTTCAGCTGCTGTGGTGTTAATGAAATTAACAACAGATGCACTAGAGGGGCAACAATGAGATGACCCCCAAAACAGGAATGGTTTAACAGGTGGAGGCCACTGACATTTTTCCCTCCTCATCTTTTCTGACTGTTTCTTCACTAGTTTTGCATTTGGCTACAGTCAGTGTCACTACTGGTAGCACGAGGTGATACCTGGACCCTACAGAGGTTGCACAGGTAGTCCAACTTCTCCAGGATGGCACATCAATACGTGTCATTGCCAGAAGGTTTGCTGTGTCTCCCTGCACAGTCTCAAGGGCATGGAGGAGATTCTAGGAGACAAGCAGTTACTCTAGGAGAGCTGGAGAGGGCCATAGAAGGTCCATAACCCATCAGCAGGACCAGTATCTGCTCCTTTGGGCAAGGAGGAACAGGATGAGCACTGCCAGACCCCTACAAAATGACCTCCAGCAGGCCACTGGTGTGAATGTCTCTGAAAAAACAATCAGAAACAGACTTCATGAGGGTTGCCTGAGGGCCCAAATGTCTACTGCGCCCTGTGCTCACTGCACAGCACCGGGAAGCTCAATTGGCATTTGCCATAGAATACTAGAATTGGCAGGTCCACCACTGGCGTCCTGTGCTTTTCACAGATGAGAGGAGGTTCACCCTGAGTATATGTGAAAGACGTGAAAGGGTCAGGAGAAGCCGTGGAGAATATTATGCTACCTGTAACATCGTTTAGCATGGCTGGTTTGGTGGTGGGTCAGTGATGATCTTGGAGGCATATCCATGTAGCGACTCACAGACCTCTACAGGCTAGACAACGGCATCTTGACTGCCATTAGGTATCAGGATGAAATCCTTGGACCCATTGTCAGACCCTACGCTGGTGCAGTAGGTCCTGGTTTCCTCCTAATGCACGACAATGCCCGGCCTCATGTGGCAAGAGTATGCAAACAGTACCTGGAGGATGAAGGAATTGAAACAATTGAATGGCCTTCACGATCCCCTGACTTAAACCCAATAGAACATCTGTGGGACATTATGTTTCGGTCCATTAGGCGCCTCCAGGTTGCTCCTCAGACTGTACAACAGCTCAGGGATGCCTCCTACAGATCTGGGAGGAAATGCCACAAGACACCATCCGTCGTCTCATTAGAAGCATGCCCCGACGTTGTCAAGCATGCATACAAGCTCGTGGGGGCCACACAAGATACTCAAAAGCATTTTGAGTAGCAGAAATTAAGTTTTGAAAAATGGACTAGCCTGCCACATCTTCATTTCACTCTGATTTTAGGGTGTCTACACAATTGAGCCCTCTGTAGGCAGAAAACTTTTATTTCCATTAAAAGACTTGGCATCCTTTTGTTCCTAAGACATTGCCCTGTCGTTATTTGTATAGATATCCAACTTCCTATTGAGATCTGATGTATCTAATGTGTTTCTTTAAAGTGTTCCTTTAATTTTTGTGAGCAGTGTATATATATATATATATATATATATATATAGCTTTCTAGGAAATGTTGACCAAAGCTTCACTGCTTGTATTCACCCCCCATTTTAGTGCTTCATTCTCACATCACTTTGCACAAGACCAACTGATAGACATTTTTTTATTTTACTCATCATAACACCCTTTTGCTGCAAAATCTCTAAATGCAGAACAATAATGCAAACAACATTCTTTAAGGGTTTTTCAGTTTGACAAAATATAAAGAATATTTTAAATTATAGAGTAATTTTCTTAATGTGAAATAGCTTAGTTTGTGAATTGGTTTTTGGTCATATTTAGAATCCAGTCCACATTGAGGGAGAGAATGTACATTGTCACCCTTGTATATTTGGCCTTAGTGTATGGTTGGGGTGTGTGTTTATGTTAGTGTGTATTTGCTCTGCAATGGACTGGTGCCCTGTGCAGGGTTTGTTCCTGCCTTGCATCCTATGCTTGCTGGGTTAAGCTCCAGCACCCCCCATAACCCTGTTCAGGACTAAGCAGGATAGAAAATGACTAAATGAAGTTTACGAAATGGATGGATCCATCCAACCTTCCATCAGTTATCACACTAGATATATTTAGTCTAAAGGTATATGTTCTTTTAAGCCTGGTGCAACACTAAACATATAAAAGAAAGGACTTGTATTGACTAATTATATAGTGCATAGTGTGTAAGCCTGGGTGCAGCAAATGTTTTTCACTTGAGTATATGCTGGCTGGCATTTCAGTGTTCCCTTGTTCCATACTGCTTGCTAAATGAACTCTCTATTTATTTTTATGACCCATATTTTTTATTATGTTAACCAATAGAATACCAGAATACTGAATTTAGCCATTCTGGATAAGCAAATCACCAATTTCAATTATCAATATTGAAAGTACTTGGTGTAACTCTGCTTCTGAGGTAATTTCTTTGTTAGTCAAAAAGGCCACAGTAACTTTAATGGCATCAGGGAATGGCTTTTCAGCTTTATGGCATCATTTATAGATCTCTGTCCCTCTTCTTATACTCTGTGTATGGATCATATTTACTTCTGAGTGTATGCACATGTGGTGTGTGTGTGTGTATGTGTACACATATATATATAATATATATATATATATTTAAATATATATATATATATTTATATATATATATTTAAATATATATATATATATTTAAATATATATATATATATATATATATATATATATATATATATATATATATATATATATATACTCTAACATTATTTAGAGTTCCCACTGTTTCTTGTTTTCAATGCATTTGGTTTTTAGTTTTCAAAATAGTTTGACTGATGAACTAGTGGTGTTGGTTTTGCTGTTTTAGTGTGCTGTACATAATCAGCATGTGCATACATGGTGGTGTGTTTTGCAAGTAAAAGACTGTGTAAGGTCTGTCTGCTGTTCCTTTCATCAATCAGCAAATCTCTACAAGACAACAAATATTTTCTGCAATTAATTCTTCTGATATGTATTTGGCCCGATGTTTAACATAACATTGCCAACATTACTCAACTGTTAGAGATGGAACATGAGTTATGTTATTCGAGTCCAGTCCAGTTCTTGATCAACTGAAAGAGAAGCCATGATGAATTTTATGTGCTAAAAGTTGAAATTAACGTAGAACACAACATAAAATAATTAAGTGTGTAAACACTTCCCTCTGTCATTTTATCTTGTACTCTCACACAGGCTTATGTTGTATTGCTGGTTTGTACCTTCTTAATTCAACAAATGGTATTCATTTCCACTTCACCCAAAAACATTTTTGCTTCCTTTTTCAACCCCAAACCCAAAATATTTTGCCCTTGTTGCTATTGTGCATACATAATTAATAATCTAGTCACCCATGCCCAAGACTGTCTTGAAGTATTAGCATGACATTTCTAGTGGTTTTCCAGTGGGTGTCAGGCATCTGTACTGTGCATAATGCACAAATAAAAATGTGCGTCTATAAACTCTAAATACAAGGGTTTCTTAGTAAATGTGGGAATCTGATTTTTACATATTTTAATGCAAGACCCATTGTTAAATATCTAAAATTTAATGATACATTAAATTGTTTTGGAAGAGACAACATAACCTCCGACTCCAAATTGCTCATCTTAGCTTTTGCAACCTACCAGGAACAATTTACTCTTGCTTAAATACAGAATTTGTGTATACAAGTACAATATATATTTCATAATCTTATCCCTGATTTGCATGATGAATTTTCATACTCCATAGCTTCATAATACAGTTGTGACGCCTTTGCTCTTTCTTATTTCTTGTCAGTCATTCTCATGTTGCTGCACCCATCGTTTTTGGTTTCACCAGCATGCAGGTGACCTCGGCCCCCAGCCATCCCCTGTTCCTTGACTGATTTATTAAATAAGGACGCAGACTTGAATGTCTCCATAAATGGTTTTTCTCAACATCCCTAAACTTGGTTATTTTTTTTTTTTTTTATTGTATTGCCTCATTTTTTCAAAGCCAAATATAAATGTTCACTAAACTATGCTCATCTGTCTACCTTGGCAAATCCAAATATTTTCTGGACTTAACTTTTATGCTTTTAATAGTTTTTTCGGGGATGTAATTTATAGTGAAATTTTGCATATATTTGAGACTGTAGATCTGTTTTTAATAAGCCATTTTTCAAATCCCTTGTATTCCAAATTAGGACATTTACAGCATACTGTAGCTAGCTCAAAGATATAAATATAACATTATGTTTGAACAGGGTTGGCAGGGTTGCAACTGTTATATGCTTTTAGTTAAAATAAAGTGGTTGAGTTCTGCTTAACTTTTCTCAAAACTGACTTTCGTTTAACACAGGGGATTCATTGCAGGTTTGTTTATGGAGCAAGATTTTCACAGCAAAGGTCGGGTCATGGACGCTGTGGGTCTGTGATGCAGAATTTTATAATAGAGCATGTGGGAATTTCCATTACTGTTTACATTAGTGGGGAAAAAATCTCTAAAAACTTGTAAAACAAACTTGACCTTTGCTTATTTCTGATGTCGAGCATAAACTGCATGTAGAGGCCTATTGTTTTCAGTGCTCTGAGTGAAAAAAAATATTAATTTCCACATAGTATAACATTTTTTGAATTCTTATAAAAAATAAGGCAGTTCGATTGGAAAAAAATAAAATTTGGCAATAAAGGAATACTTTACTGAGATGCTACTTATAAATTATTGTAGATTTCTCTCACATACAAAAGAGACATGAATTACTAAAGGCTCATTAAGTAAATTTCTTGGAGCCATCATGGACATTCTTAGTTAATTGGAGTAAGTGTAAATTTTTGTAGCACTAGGCTAAACTTAGCTAAAGATGTTTAAAGTACAGAAATTTGACAAATATCTGAGTTGAAGACTCCAAAAAAGTTAATTTTTTCAGTTTATACAGAGTGGGAATTAGGAGCAGATGTGAAAAGCTAAAATAGGACACTATGACTGTTGTCACACTTAAGGACTGAACTCGATTTGTAGTCACATTTTATGACTGCAGTTGCTGAATCTCATTGCCTATTAGGGTGTCAAATTACAGGATGAGGAATTGCAGGTGATAACCGACTATATGATTCCCTTTTGACTTTTCACCATAGTTCCAAATTTTGTATTGTACCGCAGAAGTACCACAGTGCTGGCTGGAAATCAGCATAGTGCACGCTGCAATTATTTTTCTTTTTCTACATCATATAGACATCTAAGCTGGTTTCAAAGTTTGACAGGCCTATCCTCTGATTGCGCAACTCAAAACACCTCCTTCCACTTTTTTTCTGTTCTTAACTGCTTGTAAGTAGTGTATGTATTGTGCTTCCAGTTGAGAGCTCATTGGTAGTTATCTCTTGTAGACAAGAAAGCCCACCCTTTCAAATTGTGAGTTGCACTACAAGAAATTCGTGCCAGTCTGATTTTGTTGTAGCAAGTTGCAGGGCATTGAATAAAAGCTGATGTCACATTACGTGACTTCTGGTCATGGAGGAGGAGTTGTTTATCTTATCACTGGACTATGTCAAGTTAAATGACTGAAAATCTCTACCCTTGTCACATTTACCAACTGAGTGCCAACTTTCCAGCACAGTCGTGCTTGCCCCTTTTTGTGACAGCCAATGACTTGCTGCCTGATGGGTTAACAGGTATGGTGAGTTAAGCTAACATCTCTGGCCTTTTTTTCTTTTTTCCATTGTTTTAGTATTAAAACACAAGACAACAGAAAGATGGGCGTGTCTTCTGTTTGCGAAGTACTAAACATGTTTGCTCCTTATTCCTTGCTGCTGCATTCTGTGCGTTGTACTTCTGTATGACAATTCATTGGTTATCAGACAGAGCCTGCACCTGTGACTAAAGACTTTTTGTGACTTGTAGACTAGTAGGAGTAAGTTAATGTCACATTAGGTAACGGGCTTCACTGAAGAATGGCACAGACTGGGTTCACAGCAGAGTCTCACTGACTCCCTCCAATTAACCAAGATTATGTAAATAAAAGGTATGACTAAAAATTGTTGGAAAAGTCATAGTGTGTTGTATAGTGCAGTGTGATGCTGGCTTAAGGCCCTCCTTATACCGGGCACTAACATGTATTAATCTGAATGCTTAGCAAAGTTTCTACCTTGAAAATAGTGGAAGAATTGTGTTGATGAGAAGCTGAATTTAAAGAGTAATTGTTCGTAGGATGAGAAGACATTATCTACGTACAAGTCTCTAAGTGTTTTAATCCCAGATATTTACCAGACATTAAATAGTATAGGATAAAACTGCATTTAAATTTAGAGTCGTGTTAAATGTGGTTGTTATCTGTTTCTGTTTGCTTACAGATGTGATCTAATCACAGTCTGATGTGGCAGCTGATTGTGATCCCCTCAATAAAGAAGGAAGATATTGCTGGGTGTAAAGTGGGTCTAAATTTTAGAATGGTAGTCAAGTTGTTTTGAAGATGTCCAGAAAATAATCAGATACAGCTCAAGGACAGATTTTAAGACAGGGAAATGAAAATGAAAATGCAACATTTAGTGAGTAAACTGAACTTGAACCTTGAATCAAATCAAGGAGGGTGAATTTTTCACTCAAGGTTAGCTTCCTGTAAATAGTGCTGTGCATATTTTTTTTTTCAAAATAGAATCTGGACCTGTAATCAGGGGCAGATCTGCTATAAGCTTCAGTGCCCCTAATCATAGATGGGCCCAAGAAGTGACTTTAGTCCACATTACTCAAAAATGTTGGGTGTCTACTGTATGAGAAGGTATTTTTAAAACCCTGACATTTAATGGTTACATTATTAAAAAAAAGATTTGGTGATCTGTTGTGGAATAACCCCATTGAAGATAATAACAGTAGTTACCCAGACCTCGTTGTTGGTTGCTTCAAAACCCTTAAAAATTAGCTCCACCACTGTATGTAGTGACCAAGTATTATTGCATTGAGTGTCCGAAAGCCATCACTGAGCCTCAGCTAAAACAAACATTTAAAATAAGATCAGTTTCTCTTACTCAAACCCTTCCTGTGGATGTACCAGCTGCTCTGTGAATGATGCTTATGCAAACAATCCACCTTAAGAATGATTAAAAGTGTAATCCAGTATATATAGGGTTATTTCTGTTAGCCCTTGAGCATTTTGTTTGTTGAGTTCCAACATGTTTTATTTGCAATGTATATCCTTAACTTTCCAAACTATAACATCCAGTCTAAATGTTTCCTATTGTTATTCCTTGTTAGGTCATTATATGTTCACAACTTTGTTGAAATTACTCCAAAGATTGAAAAGGGTGGTGTGGTATAGGGACAAACTTTCGAGTTTACAGATGACACAAAGCTGTTTGCTAACTTTATGTTCCTGGAAGAAAAAGTGAAGTTAAAGAAAAGAATAATATAGTTTATTGTTATTGAACATACTTGTGGACCTTTTGCCACTTTTGAGAGTTTATGCATTAATTGTTCTTTAAGGCAGTGTGAAAGAGGTAAAAGTACTTTCAACAAACTGGATAGATCTGTCATTATTTATTACACAGAAAAATGATAATTGTTAAGATTTGTGTATTAAGTAGGTCCACTGATTTTAGTGACTGTTTAAATCTGATATTGAGCTGTGTTGAAGCCATACTGCATATAACGTATTTCCGAATTCAGTACCAGCATCGCATACAAGATCACCTACGAGATCCAGATATATTGCAGCCTTTTTTACTCAAGTATCAACAATCACTACATGTGCAGTGCATCCGGAAAGTATTCACAGCGCATCACTTTTTACACATTTTGTTACAGCCTTATTCCAAAATGGATTAAATTCATTTTTTTCCTCAGAATTCTACACACAACACCCCATAATGACAACGTGAAAAATGTTTACTTGAGGTTTTTGCAAATTTATTAATTAAAAAAAAACTGAGAAATCACATGTACATAAGTATTCACAGCCTTTCCTCAATTCTTTGTCGATGCTCCTTTGGCAGCAATTACAGCCTGAAGTCTTTTTGAATATGATGCCACAAGCTTGGCACACCTATCCTTGGCCAGTTTCGCCCATTCCTCTTTGCAGCACCTCTCAAACTCCATCAGGTTGGATGGGAAGCATCGGTGCACAGCCATGTTAAGATCTCTCCAGAGATGTTCAATCGTATTCAAGTCTGGGCTCTGGCTGGGCCACTCAAGGAAATTCACAGAGTTGTCCTGAAGCCACTCCTTTGATATCTTGGCTGTGTGCTTAGGGTCGTTGTCCTGCTGAAAGATGAATCGTCGCCCCAGTCTGAGGTCAAGAGCGCTCTGGAGCAGGTTTTCATCCAGGATGTCTCTGTATATTGCTGCAGTCATCTTTCCCTTTATCCTGACTAGCCTCCCAGTTCCTGCTGCTGAAAAACATCCCCACAGCATGATGCTGCCACCACCATGCTTCACTGTAGGGATGGTATTGGCCTGGTGATGAGCGGTGCCTGGTTTCCTCAAAACGTGACGCCTGGCATTTACACCAAAGAGTTGAATGTTTGTCTCATCAGACCAGATAATTTTGTTTCTTATGGTCTGAGAGTCCTTCAGGTGCCTTTTGGCAAACTCCAGGCAGGCTGCCATGTGCCTTTTACTAAGGAGTGGCTTCCGTCTGGCCACACTACCGTACAGGCCTGATTGGTGGATTGCTGCAGAGATGGTTGTCCTTCTGGAAGGTTCTCCTCTCTCCACAGAGGACCTCTGGAGCTCTGACAGAGTGACTATTGGGTTCTTGGTCACCTCCCTGACTAGGGCCCTTCTCCCCTGATCACTCAGTTTTGATGGCCAGCCAGCTCTACGAAGAGTCCTGGTGGTTTCGAATTTCTTCCACTTATGGATGATGGAGGCCACTGTGCTCATTTGGACCTTCAAAGTAGCAGAAATTTTTCTGTAACCTTCCCCAGATTTGTGCCTTAAGACAATCCTGTCTCGGAGGTTTACAGACAATTCCTTTGACTTCATGCTTGGTTTGTGCTCTGACATGAACTGTCAACTGTGGGACCTTATATAGACAGGTGTGTGCCTTTCCAAATCATGTCCAATCAATTGAATTTACCACAATGTGACGATGTGGGTTTTGGCTCCATGCTCCCTTCTGATATTTGGAAGCCCTTGAACCCAACACCATCGGTAATGTCACCGATGAGCTAAACAGTGAGACAACATTTGAGCAAGGGGATGGTACAAAAAGTGCAGAAGTGCTTTTATTAAAACAGTCAACAAAACAGTGCTCAAATAAATAAAGTGCAGTGCTTCAAAAATAGTTCCATAAATAAATAATCCTTAAACACACGTGGAGGTAAAACAATAGAAAAATCAATCCTTTAAAAAAAACGAGCTTAAAACGTTCTTATGGAAGCAGACTTTAAAATCGACAACAAGCCCGGTGCCTTCTTTTAACTGGTGACTCCCCTGCTTCTCCCTATCCAGGCTTCGCAACAGGGGAGCCACTCTACCTGCAGCTGACCTTTACTCCACTACCGATCTGGCGGCATCCCGATACCTGGCTTCAGTTCCGCTCCCTCCAGACCGCGACTTGGGAATTCCTCACACAGCCAAGGCTCTCACGTGGAGGACACCACATCCCAAATCCTGACTCCCGCTGCCATCCGCGGCCCCATGCGGAGTCACCCGTCTCCTTCATTGGTCACTCCCGCTACATGCTTGTTCAGCGGGAGCGACAACAACTACTACGCCCTGGGTGTCGGCCTAACACCCAGGCTGTCTGCTCAGCTACCTACGAGCGCTCGCTCGCCCGCTTCCTGCTGGACCGACCTGCTCACTCACTCGCTCCCTGTAACCTCCATCCTTTTCGTTCTTCTTTTTATTTCTGATCTATATCCCTTTCCATCCGACTTGCACTTCTTTTTATATAGCGAAGGGCCATAGCAGCTGCAGCACATTAGCCACAGGAACATCATGGATGTGGGTAGTTCCTCACCTGTGCACTTGGTGAGAAATGCCCACACTGCAGATCGCCCCGGGGCTTGCTATGGCCCAACGCCTCCTCGCTAAGCCGCCGCGAGAGTGGTGATTATTTATTTAAAAAATGGCCTTTACTAAACGAGCTGTGGACCCATAACACCACAGGGACCTTATATAGACAGGTGTGTGCCTTTCCAAATAATGTCCAATCAATTGAATTTACCACAGGTGGACTCCAGTTTAAGCTGCAGCAACATCTCAAGGATGATCAGGTGAACAGGAGGCACCTGAGCTCAATTTTGATCTTCATGGCTGTGAATACTTATGTACATGTGCTTTCTCAATTTTTTTATTTTTAATAAATTTGCAAAAACCTCAAGTAAACTTTTTTCACGTTGTCATTATGGGGTGTTGTGTGTAGAATTCAGAGGAAAAAAATGAATTTAATCCATTTTGGAATAAGGCTGTAACATAACAAAATGTGGAAAAAGTGATGCACTGTGTATACTTTCCGGATGCACTATATGTTACTTGGTAAGTTTCAGCTTTTTCTCTTTTTATGTAATTAATACATTGGGCTACCAGTGTCTCAATCAGTAGAAATTTGCTGGCACTGAAATATTGACTACAGTCTGCATCCCATGAAGATACTGCTGGGAATGATTTAAAGTAATTTTTCAGTTCAAGTGCATTTAGGCACCACCATAACAACCACCATATGGTCGTTACATTTTATTCGGAACTTCCTTGCAGCCTGGTGCTTTAATGCCATTTAGTTCATTAACAGAGATAAAGGAGGGGCAACATTTTTAAACCACACCCTGTGGTTTTCAGTTATTAGTAGAAACATTAAGATTTTTGAGATTTCCCATGGACTTTTGCCACTAATATATTGTTGAAATTGGGCCCATGGGAAAATCTAGTCTTTCACATTAATTTCCCGGTTTGGTGCAGCACATTGTCTCCTGTTCAGTGAAATATGACACAGTTATTTATTTATTTATTTGAGCTTACCTTAAATGTGCTTTTCTTTTTTCTTTTTGTATTGTGCTAACGCTAGTTTTAGACACCCTTTTCACACTCCCACCAAATATTTGACATAATACAAAAGTAATTGTGCTGCTTTTTTTTCCGAATTATTGAATCAGAATTTAGCTTAATTTTCAAACCACAGTTGATTTATGATAATATAACTTATTTTAAATTGTTTGAACTGGATAGTCTTCAACAACGCTTTAACTCAAGTGTTTTTAAGTATGTGTTTGAAGCCGAGTTTATATTTGGCAGACGCCTAAAAATTCCTGCTGTAGGAAGTTTGTTACAGTAGGAAAGGAAGATTAGGACAATTATCCAAAGTGCATTTTTTATCCATGAGAATGAGGTTGTCTTGGAGATTTACATCCATCATGCTGTATCAGGTTCAGAGAAGAATTTTCCCAAAGAGAGTGGAACTTTTTATTTTTGCTCTCAGTTTTGTGTTTTTGCAAAGTGTTTAATAATTTAGCTGCTACTGTGCTACCAGCATTATGAATAAGTTGCTATTCAACAGACATTAAGGAGTGATTTGGCTTTCTTGTGTGTTTTGAGATATTAATAGCAAAGTCTTCTGGATGGCAATTTGCAGCTGTCCTTTATCCATACTCTGTAGCTTAATCTCTGTAAAGTGCTTTGGTATGAGTTGGTAGGTGCAGGCATGAATACTGCCTTTATCATTCATTTATCTGACAACAACAATGTGCAGCACTTAACATTTTTGAGACGCATGTGGTATTGTACTTTAAAACTGTCAAAAGATCATTTCCATCTGTGGTATCAGTTAAAGGAGATTTTCCAATCATTTTTGAAGGAAAAAAGTTTTTTTGTTTTAGCAATTTACAAATCCCTTCATAGAATGTGTGTTTACTAGTTATTGATGTTCGCTTGAATTTATAGCAACTTTTTATTGATAATTTAAGTACAATTTATACAGTTATCATACTTTTAATAGCCCCAGGATGCCTTTTGGAAAGGCTTTCTTAAACAACACAGAAAGTCTACTGGTACGCGGTGCAACATCAGTAATGACTTTGGTTAGACTGCCTAGCCATGAACAGCCAGAACTGCAGAAAACATGTAATGGGGGCTCAGACAGCATCAGAGATTAACAAACATTATATGTTGCCAAACTGTTCCGTGTATTGCAAAAACATCAGCAAATGTGTATTTTTTTACATTGTTTAAAAAATAAATAAATACATGTTAAAATGCTAATTTAATCAGCTTACAACATGGTGGAAGAAACTTTACACCTTAATATTGCATAAAAGAAAATATTATACACATGATTTATGAAAATGCAAAACTGTTTTTTATTTTCACTTTCAATTCCACCATTGCTATCTGACAGGATACAAACTAATAATTTAACTTTAAAATTATACAGTTACCACTTGGCTTGAATTCATCCCTCAAATTAGTTAGTATGCTCAAAAAAGTTGGTGCTTTGCTTCTCCAGTGACTTGAGTTCAAACCCCAATGGAGTTATTGTCTGTATGGAGTTTGCACATTATACTTGTGTATGGATGGTATTTCTCCAGATACTTCTGTTTGACTCCATGTCCCAAAGATGTACAATTTGACTGGCCAATATGGACCCTTTGATGGACTGGTGCCTCATTCAAGGTCGGTGGGTTCCCTGCTGCTAAAATGTTTGTTAGTCTAGTTCAGATGTCAATATTTGATTAACTGGCATAACATTTTCAAATGAAATAATCAGGAACAGATTCTTTATAATGTTCTTTAAGAACAGCATGGTTATTCTTTCCAGTTGCATAATGAATAATTCTTGAAAAGGTTAGGACTTGGACTTTAGTTCTCCTTAGTGGAATTGTTAAGTTATGTGAATCTATTGCCTGATTGATGCAGAGGAGACAGCACTTCAGAATTGTCCCCTTTGCTCTGAAGTTAATGGTCTCAAATTGAGCTTTGATTACTGTATTTTTGGCTCTGGGCATATGGAGATGAGACTGATGATGACTACAATGGAAACTGTTACTGTCATGAGAGTTCTGTCGATTCATTTCCATTGGGATATGTCTGCCATTAGCTCTGTTAGAAGTTCCGGATTTTTTAGTACTCTCATCCTTTAAGTTGTTGGCAGAGCTCCTTTCCTACGACCATGCTGAACTGTAGTTTCTGACCTTTGTGATTTTAGATTGAACTGGGATTGTTATCTTGTGTGAGCCCATTTTTGTCAAACCTTTTTTTATTAACTGTAATTTATACTAAAGTTCTAGAATCGTCTTCCAATCACTATTTTTATTTAACATTCTAAGCAAGTATTCTAGTGATGGTTTGTTGTAGTGAATCACATTACCTTGAACTTCAAACCCAGCCTATCCATGCAATACAAGGGATGACATAATTCATTCTTTAAAAAAAACACCAACTTAAAACTCATTTGTTCAGGACAACGTCAACTTACCCTGAATTTCTGACCCTCCTTTCAGTTTACCCTCTCTTTCAGGTGCCCATGAAAATTTGTGTTTGCACCACACATTGCTGTCTTTTCAGGGTTTTCTTGTAGTATTTGTATTTTTGTATTCTATTCTGGTTTATTGTCCCTTAATGCATTTCATTGCTTTGTATACACTGTATTTATTATTATTTAGTACTATCCATGGTACCTATTGAAGGCGAGTAATAGAATAAATATTTACTGTCTCTTGCCCTGCATGTACCTTCAGTGCCCTTCATCTGTATTAGCATGTGTGAACATCTCTTCACTGGTGTACCCTTTCTCGAGTGCCTGTCTCTGGCAGTGCTTCTCCTGTTCCTTTTCGCACAAAGGAGCAGATAACTGTTCTGTCACTGGGTTGATGCCCTTCTACGGCCCTGTCCAGCTCTCCCTCATGTAATATCCAGTATCTTGGTATCACCTCTATGCTCTTGAGACTGTGCTGGGAGACGTAGCAAACCTTCTTGTGATAGCATGTATGGATGTGCCATCCTGGAGAAGCTGGACAGCTGCATGCTGCCAGTAGTGACAAGGACACTAGCAAAATGCAAAACTGGAGAAGAATGTTTAGGAAGGATAAGGAGAGAGCTATTGTCTGTGCCCACCAGCTGCAAAACCATTCCTTTTTGGGGGGTGTCTTGCTGTTGCCTTTCCAGTGTACCTGTTGTCACTTTCATTTGCACCAAGTTGAAGTTGATACACAATCGCTTATTCTTCCTAACTGGACAAATTTATATCGCTGAAGCTTATTTGACTTGGTATTGGACAGTGATGATTAAGTGTTTTTTGAGCAGTATATGTTTTCAGAAAGGTTTGCACATTTATTAAAAATCAAAAAGTGAAAGTATTTATACCCTTAATTCAGTACTTTGTAGAAGCCCCTCTGGCAGCAGTTACATCTTTGACTCTTCTTGGCTAAGTCACTTGAAGCTTTGTACACCTGGATTTGGGCAGTTTACCCATTCTTCATAGTAGATTCTCTCATGCTCTGTTAGATTGGAAGGGTAGTGTCTGTAAAATATTTTCTTTAGATCTCTCCGCAGATGCTCTTTGGGGTCTGGGCTTTTGCTGGACAACTCAAAGACAGCCAGAGATATGCCCCAAAGCCGCTACAGCATTGTATTGGCTCTATTCTTGGGGTCAATGTCGTATTGAAAAGTGAACCATCAGCCCAGTTACACTCACTTTTTATTCTTCAAGGTGAATTCCTTGGGCTTCATGGCTTATGTTTGTCCTGACATGCAGTGTGAATTATGGTAGCTTATATACACAGGTGTGTGCCCTTCTAAACAATTTCCAGTCTGTTCCAGACACAACTCAAGGATAAATAAAGCAAACAGGAAGCATCTGACTACAATTTGGAGTACATTTGCAGGTCTTTCCAAAAATGCATTCACTTTGCCATTATGGGTTATTGAGTATAGCTTGATAGGCAAATATTTTCAAACTTATGCATTTAAAATGAATTCTACACAACAGTAAAGGGTGCAGAAACTGAAGAGGCCTTAATACTTTGTGAATGCACTGCATGGAAGATTGTGGATGATTGACACCAATAACTGACCTTGTAATATACTGAGAAATGTCTCCCTGACACTGTACTGCTGTCTCTGTTCAACCATTTATCTGTTTCCTGCCTCAGATGTTGTAGAACTGGTTATTCATCACAAGTTATCTAGAGCCTCTCTAGCAGCTCAGAGTGCTTGACAGGAACCGATCCTGAGTTGAGTGAGGTGCACCATGTACGGTAAATAATTGTGAAATTCATAAAATTAGATACCATATTTGATGGTTCTGTAAAGTTTGCCTTTTTTCATGGAAGGCATTGTCATGTTAATTTGTGTTCTTGTATTTTGACTAGTTATTTTCAAAGTGGAGCAGGAATAGGAGTTTTTGGGTGGTCTATAGTTTTAACTGCCTTTGATTTAATAATTGAAGACCCTCTTGACTTTGCATCTGTGTTTACTGTTGACATGAGTACTGCTATGACAGCCCTTATCATATCATTCTGAAGCTTTTACCATTCACAAATTTCCAGTGAAGTAGTTATGTGGTTGTGTCATGTTTCCAAGAAAAAGAAACAGAAGCTAATTGTGTGCTCATTCATGACAGAGAAAGCTGTATCTATGGCTCAAATGCCTTGTACATATCTTAGATAGGGTATTTATAAATGTTAGAATTTGAAATTTCCCGGTATGGCTATTCATATTTGCAGTTCTCAAACTATTTTCTTAGTGTCTAAGGATGGTGAATGGTGTATGGTTCACTTGTGTATGTATTTATGGATTGGCTCTTTTGATGGGTGCATGCACATACTGTTTGTTCACATAGAAATGAACCTGTGCCTTTTTCTGTCTTGTACCTTGTATGCAAAGTGGTATGTGGTGCCTGTCTCTCCTTTACTCAATGATTTGCTACTGAATGACCCCTATCCTGTTTATTAGTCCCACCTCAGTCATGTGCTGTCTTGTCATTTTATATATTTGGTTCTTTTTTTTTTTTCATTTTTTGTAGCAAGGTGCATCATAGCATTTTCCTGTTTGCACTTTGTTCATATTTTAAATTTCAAAGACCTTTCAGAATGATTATGCAGAATTATGAATGAAAGTTTGAAGTTTATTATTTGTGATTTTTAAAATGCATGAAACATATATAAAGAACTGACCTTGATGCTTGAGTTGAAAAGCTTTATTTGTATTTGAAATGAGATAGTGGAGGATATGGGTATGTACATCCGTTTAAGTGCTTTCAATGCCAACTGTAATACTAGGCAGGTGAAGGTATTAGCTGTCTTGATTCCCTGTGCATTTAACTAGTAGTGTTAGACTATGGTAGCCATTATCAGCTTTGCCAATTTGGATTAATCTTAAATCCAGTTTTGCTTTTTTGACTGGTCGGTTTAGGATTTCAAATGCTTGAGTGGTCTTCATTGTGAAAATAGGGCTTTTAGGTAGTGAAGTCCTCCTGAATGTGCTGTGTTGACCCGATTCTTTTTTTTTTTTTTTTTAATATATATATATCACTAACAGTTTTTACATGACCTTTGGTAAGCAGACAGCCTTATCTGATCCGAGACTCAAATAGAAAACTTTTGGTGGGGTTGTCTTTATGCAGGTTATACATCTGAAAGTGTTTATTATTATGAGACGCACAAATATAAAAGATCGAAATACAGGGACAAGGTTGAGAATAGTCAGGTAACCAATAAGCAAAGGAACAAGACATTACTCAGAAGTCAAAGGCAAAACAAATGTTAAACCAGATAAATCAATCATGACACTAGGGCCTACTTGAGAAAAAGCTAACTATGCTAAAAAAATATTTTCGAACATCGAGCAACCACTGATGGTATAACTGATTTGTATTTATACTGTCAGTGTTCCTTGATATTCAGTGCAATAATCATGGTCACAAGATGCTTATGGCCAGCATTGCATAAACAAAAAAAATTTGCCATACTAAATCAAAATGAAAAACTAAGCTCAGAGTGGAATCCTTGAATCAAGAAAATATCAAATACGAGATGAAATGACATGTATAAAGAATGCTTAATACTCCATTTAAATAATGTTCTAATGATATGGTTTTATATGGTATGCCATCTATGTGCTTGCAATTAAGACATTAGATAAATAAAAAAAAACCAATCCAATTATTTAGGCCCCAAGTCAAATACAGTTTACCTGGTGTTTCCAAAACAGTCTCAAGTTGCAATTTAAATGTTACCAAGGTTCTGCTATCAATTACATTATCGGGCAAGTGGTTTAATATGCTTATAGCTCTGTGCAAAAACAATTGTGTAAAATATTACCAGCTTGCAGATATGATTTTGTATGCCTGTTCTCTTTATACTCTGTATTTAAAAGCAACAGCTTGCTTCAGATTTATGAATTTACTCCATAATGCTGGTTAGGAAAACTCATGGCTAGCAAAGAATGTACTGGCCTAATGTCACTGTGGATGAAAAGGACTTGCAGGATTAGTTCTCAGATTTTGATTTGTGTAGCCTTATGTTTTTGGACAACTAGATGATCTATACCATGACCCAATTCCAGTGCTGTCAGTATTAGTCTACTGAGTACAACATTAAAAGATGTTAAGCAAATAAAATAGAAAAAATATCTATTCTAATAGGGAGATATTTGCCAAAGAACAATGGAAAATGTCTGTCTGAACTGTGTTCGCAAGAGGCAGTTTATTATCTGTTAAGTGAAGACCTCTTCCACAGGTGGGAGCTGCTGTTATAAACATGCCAACAAACAGATGTTTAAACCTGCAGGCTTAAAACTCTGACTCATTTTGTTAGAATACATTTCCATTTAGCATTTAAAGTACAAACATCTTCAGTCATTCAGGTTACTGACTTCAAAACACCTGCACATATATTATGTCTTTTTATAAATGTTTTGTTTATGTCTTTGCCTACAGCTGAAGGATTTATTTCAACACCCCGAAATGTATTGCCTACATTTTAACATTCCTTTTAGTTGTGGTGGTCTCCCTAAAATGTCCAATGTGAAACGATTCCTGGAGGGCCAATCCAAATCAAATGATCAAAGCCTTATTTTCCTATAAAGAATGCTTTCTTTTCTGAAATCCCTTTCTTGCAGTTATCAAAATGCATTGCCGAAATAGAGGGGAGCTATTTATCATATCATATATCATAACCTAAATCTCTAACCCTAAAATATAATGATTAATTATCTAAGTTATAAATTTGAAAATAATCCCATTTGTGCTGAGGTCTACACAAATGCAGTAGTTACTCTAGTCTGAAACATTGGATTGAAATTTTCTATCTCCTGTTTGGTGATGCCACATTGATTGTGTCATGTGCCACTAGAAGCTATAGATACAAGTGACCCAAAGAATGAAAAGAAAACAAAAACATTTCCTGAGGACAGGTATGTGTAAATACATCATGTGAATATGAAACTTTAATACATTCAACACAGAAACCCATTCAGGAGATGTTGCTCAAAGCTGAGTCATATTCAAACCAATGTTTATTTTCATGTCTTTCTTGCTGCACTTCATGTTTCAAACACTTTTATTTATGTTTCAGATTTTGGCAGTATTTCTGACAGGCACTGATGTTCTTATACTTCCTACTTAGGCAGTGTAGCTCAGGCTCTCCATAGAGCCAGCAGTTGGGGTAGTGGTTTTAGCAACATCTCCTCTCGTTCTATCTGGAAAGCTACAAATGCTCACCTCAGGTCAGGTTAAGAATGATCATTTCTTAAATGCTGTGAAATTCAATACATTTTGTAAAAGTGAGTTTCACTCAAAATTTAGACTGATGTGAAGGTTTGATTAGCAGAAGTCTTTGATGATAGTTATGTATATGTGTCTCTGTGTACAATATATATAATTGTCTACACATATACAGGGACATACTATACATATTGTACATACAAAGTTCTAATACACATATAAAAATATTGTAAATGTGTGTATTTAATATATAACTGAGTTGTAAGAGAGAATGTGGGTGTGTGCTTGGCAGTGACCTTGTTGTCTGAGAGTGCTTAGAGCCCCTCTTGAATTGCTGGCTGGGAGCCCCCTGTGCAGCGCTTGACTGTTTTCCACTGATTTCTGTGAATTTACTCTGGGAACTCCGGTTTCCTCCCACAGTCCAAAGATATCCTTTAGGGTATACTGGACCCTCCACATTGGCCTGATGTGAAAGTTGTGTGGGTGTGTGTCCTATCACACAGGTTAAGTGGTGGGTTATGCTTCGATTCTGCCAAAATACTCTCCTGTGCCTCATGACACTGACCTGGGAAATGTGGGTTTTGAAAATTAGTGAATGATTGGATGTTGATAGAAAAAATATGTTCATTTTAAGTAACTTTATGGGGAAAAAAAATGTCATTAGTTTTAACTGACTGATATGAAATTTAAAATTTTAAATACAAAATAATGTTTAAACATCTCTTCACTACTAATAGAAAGGAAACATAAGCTTTTGCACTCACAAGTTTGGTGTCTGAATGACTGATAATAAAGTATATTGAAAGTTAGAAGGAAATAAACCACTTTTTTATGTTTTGCCATTCCTGTACATTTTGAAGACCTTAGGTACTTTAGATGACTAGATACTCTCACCCCAGGCACTGTTTATCTTGTATCCTGTAGCCTGCTTGAGCTACACAGGGTGAAGCTTAAGAAGAAGCCTCAGGTGTTAAATAGGTTTGGAGGCTGCAGATTGTTATTCATTCCTTTCTAGCCTTTTAAAATTTTGGAGTCTGCTGTTGGAAGTCCTGCTTGTCTGTTTGGACTTGTATGGTAAAAGTATGTGCGTGTGCGTACATACACAAGATCTTTATACATGTTTCAAGCATTAGCAAGTGTATTCTATACAGGACATTAAAACTGAGGCCCAGTCCACACTTTTCTTTTAAAAACCCCAGACATTAGTCCCAATTTTCACCTTTCATCCATACTACCTCGACATTTTAAACCCCCCCAAAACATTGACTTTCGAAAACACTTTCCAGAGCTGTATACTTTTGAACACGCCAGCTCAGCGTTTCAGTGTGGGCGTAACTTTTCGAAAATGCATACTTTAATTGTGCTGTGAATTGTTTGTGCTTATCACCTGGCCCTTTCCTTAATGGACCCGTTCAACATAGCTGATAAAGAGTTGTTTCTATATCATTGTGTAGCTTACTTGTGTGCATCTAAATTACTTTTTGTACAATTTATATACTGCATACACATGCAAAAGGCAAATAATTTACTGGCTGCTACTGTTTTGCAGTAAATCCCATTGCTGGCAGTGTTACTGTTGTAGTGAAAAATTCATAGCCCCTCAAAAATATGATTGAACATCATAACTCAGTTGATAGGGTTTTATCAATGCTTATTAGTTATACTTGATCCATCCAATATGGAGGGGCACCCCTTAACAATATGGATGGGTGTAGAATGCACCTGAGCTTGCAGGAACACAGGACAGAGATATAAAAGTACATTATAGTAAAGACACATGCGGATGCTTATTCATTTATTCTATTTGATTAGTTTTACAAATGTTGTTTTCTACAAGGTATGCTCCAATCACTGTGAACTGCTTATTAGTAATCTCCTCACGAATGAACATGGAGGGAAGCAGTGATCAGCTCTAAGTGTTGCTTTAACATTTTCTGAGTTTTTATTTAATATTAATGACAAGATCACAGTCAACAACTCTTAAAACTGTTACTTTCAATTGTGATCAGTGCATTAGTGTGACACGAGGCAATTCGCTGTGACTCCTCATAGAACTACTAAATTACGTCACACTTTTGTATACTCTATAGATAGTGACTTTTTTGTCGTCTAATACTAATGGAACTTAGTATGTATGTTTTAAGCTCTGGACTGTGGATATGTAGTGAAAAGAAAATTATCACCATTCATAGTTAGTTATTAATAGTCATAGATATTCCAAAACCAAATATGACTAACAGAGGCCAGGAATTGATATAATTTGAATACTGAAAGAAAAATCAATACAATGCCATGGGCACAACCATAATTTTTCCATCTGAATTTCATCATTGAGACTTAACTGATTCAATTCCTGGTGTTTCTCTTCTCATGATCTATAACCCAGAGTCCACTAGGAATGCCTTTTCTGGTGTTTTGTCAATATTTTTAACCGTGGCAACAAGAAACATTCTGTTTAAAATATTCAGCTAGGGACCTTGGTCTGTCTGATGCCATTTAGGAACATATTCTCCAACTTTGTATTCTTGACTGGCAGGATCATTTTCTCAAAATAAATTGTATAATATCTGCAAAATCCTCAATGAGATTCTCATCCTGCTTCATGTTGCCCACTATCTTGGGGCACCCTGCTTAGGATATGTCTTTGTAAAACTTTGGTTTCAGTGCTTTGCCCCTGACTGAGCTACCCTATTTACTTCCAATCATCTGAAGCCCTAATGTTGATGGGATAGGCCCTGTCCTCATGACTTTTTGATTGACACAAACACTTCAGAAACAGAAGGATGGACAAATGGATATTGAATGTGTTCCTTTATTTCTGTTTTATATATTTTTTTCTTCTGAAAGGTTCCTCCTGAATAGATGTAAGGAACAGCCTTAATAATATCTGATACACTTGGTTATACATTAGATAATTTGATGTCTACAGAAATCCTCCTTGAATCCTAGAGCCTTATGGTTTGAGAACAGGAGCATAGAAGCAATGTTAAAATATTTTGAACAGTTAACATTAACATTTAGATTGTTTACTTGCACTCTCCCAGTTGGTCCTTCCTCCTGGAGTGCAGTGGGTCACATTTTTGTAAGGACGGAGCAAATGATCTGGAAAGGAGTGGGAAAATGCTATATAAATGTCAAGGGCAGGACAAAGGATAATTCTTTAGGTGCATGTCCATTTTTGAAAATGTTGCAGAAAACTGCAAATGTTTATGCAGGAGTAGGGAGGAAAAAAGGTAATAAATTACTTAATGTACAATGTTTTGACTTGCAACCTACTCAAATGAAGCGACTTGTGAGCTCAAGGAACACCTTTGTCCTGTTCTAATCTGGATGGTCTGACTGTAATGCCTATAATTCCTACATCAATGTAGTGTTTCTTTTATTAATTAGTGATGAAAATCTGTGCTGCAAATCCTAAACCAAGCAGTCTGTGCAGAATAAACAATTATAGATGATATGCATTTTTGGCAAGTATTCACAAAGATTGTGTACCTTCATCACAATATCTAACATGAAAATTTAACTTGCTTCAGCTGTGTTTAAATGTTCCCAGTTATAACAGGAAGTCAGTGATTTATACTCAGATAGTACTTTACCTTTTAATGGGTTGAGGTTTGATTTGTCATAGATATGTCCTCTCAGGCACCATTATGTAGCTGAAATTCATGTGAATAGCAGAGAACTCTACATTTTTGGAGAAATGGACAGATGTAAGAAATTATTTGTGATGGTGACAGATACCAGTGGATTTCAGGATGAGATTCTCATTACAGCATCAAGTAGTGTGTATTTCTAATAACTAAGACACTTTTTCACTGACGTGATTTTTGTACAGGGAAGCTGAAAGCTTCCTTTGTTTTAAGGCAGTCTGGGTGGTATCTGTGTGTATAAATTGCTAAGGGCTGTGTCCATCCGTCATACAATTACTCACAAAACACTAGGGCTAGAACCTTAATCTTGGTCTTAATCGAAAGTTTATGATGTGACATGCGCTGATGAAGAAAAAAATTTGGGTTGCACCAATATTCGCTATTGGGGTTCATATGTTTCTTGTGGCTTTCTCTTCGAAAGGGTGACATGCCAGAAAGAAAAGAAGTAGCAGAAACAGCCACTGAACGCGAAGTGCATTGCTAAAGGCTGCACATTTGAAGAAGAAGAAGAAGAAGAAGAACAGCAGTACCATCTGTTGAGTGTCAAGTACCATAAACGAGGGAAACCTTTGACTCCCACTCCTCAGTTCACTGGGGCATCCTGTTGTACGACTCCTGGGCTTATAATCATCAGGCACAATATGTAACCCATCTTTAATACCCTAGAGCAAGGTTTCTTAATTTTTTTTTTTTTTTGGGATGGCTCAATCTTGCCCTTTTTGGTGCCATCCATTCCTTGGTGAGTGCCCAAATGATCATCAGAGTGGGTTGGGTATAGCCCCTATGCGAATCATGGACAGTTGTCAAAGCGTGGGGGTTCCCCATTAAAGAATCATCAGATGTAGCAGGGTTAAACAAGGATGATCTCTGGAGGAATGTTAACCCACTGTGACCCACTTTGCAAACCTTCTGCGACCCATGGTGACATCCCATAATTTAAGAAACCCTTTCCTACAGCATTTGGCACTGCAGGAAATTCCAAACATTACAAATAACTTTTTACACTATCTTCACATGACCTAATTAACAGGAAAAGATATTAATAAGCAAGTGGAAACATCGCTTATAACCCAAGTTTCTGCATCTTTTTTTTCTTCCTGCATGAATAAATGTTAGTTTCATCTTTACATTTTTGCAGCAAACTAATTTTTTTCTTGGTTCCGTTACTTAATATCTTTAAAATTACATTTACTGTACATTTGATCTCCAGGCATGGTTTTTATTTTTATTTTGTTAATCTATTAATCATTTTATAACAATTAAAATTATATTAATAAATATTTAATTTACTCCACCTAAGAAAAGGTTGAAATTACTTTTTATCAGTTCGACTTTCTAGTGGGTTCTGTGCAGTCTCTCTTCTGGAGACCATGGCCTTGAAGATATTTAGATTCAACAATGGTTAAAAAATAAAAAGTTTGTGTCCATGAACTTGTTATTTAGGCAGACAATTTTGTCGATTGGTTAAGAGCTTACTCTGCACAAAAATCAGCAGATACAGTGCAAGGTTTAGCCCTAAATCCATGAATTTTACCTTCATTTTTAAAAATTTATGTAATTATAAGATTTTCCCTCACTTTTAACAATTTGTATGGCATGTGTGAATAAAGATTTTTATGTGCATCTTTTTCTTCTTTGTGTTCCAGATGAAGGGGATGTTTCCCTGCTCCAGATAATTGGTGATCCTCCTCCAGAACCAATCCTTAAAGTTGAAGGTCCAGACAATATCGCTGGATACATGTTTACGCCGGAAGTTAACACGGGCCAGCTAGCTCGTGCCCACTTTCCTGCCATCTTTTACCGGGACTTCTCTCTACTTTTTCACATAAAACCAACATCTGTTAAACCAGGTGTTATTTTTGCTGTCACAGATTTCCAACAGAAGCTCATGTACGTAGGTGTAAAGCTTTCTGCTGCTAAAGGAGACATTCGTAATGTTCTTTTCTACTACACTGAACCCGACGCCGAGTCTTCATACCAGGCAGCATCATTTAAAATTTCTTCACCTATCGATGAATGGGTACGTTTTGCCATCAAAGTGAAAGACGATGAAGTGACATTCTTCCTTAATTGTCAGCAAGCAGAAGTGACCCGTATCGAGCGTTCCCCTGATGAAATGGAGTTGGAGGGAGGAGCTGGAGTCTTTGTTGCACAAGCCGGAGGTGCAGATCCAGATAAATTTGAGGTATGTGTAACATTGCCCATTTCATTCTTGTTTCATCATGAAGATGTTGCCCTACAGTGTATTGTTTACATCTATAATTGTGCCTCATTCGTCTCCCTTGTTAGTTCTGACTTCTCATTTTCATAGAGGAAATCCTGGACAATTTATAGTTTTGGCTTTTTTTTGGCAGTTGACTCATTATATATAATATTCATTCAAAAAATTCCATACTTCTCTTGAATACATCAAGCTCAGAATAAATCAAAATGCTTTACTCCAATAATATGTCTGTATACAGCATTTTTGTAATTATTGAGATGACTAATTAATTCTGAATAGTCATGTTAGCACAGTTTCCTCACATTTTCCATTAAATAGAAAATGGTTGTATTTTATACAATCCAAAATAATAGTATGTTTTAAGGCCACATTAAACAGCTCACAGCATTGCAGAGACCGGCATTAAGTACTTCTGTTTGAAATAAGAAACCCATCAAGGAATAATGGTTAACTGGAAATTTATAGTACATACCAAACGTTTTCACATTTTAAATTTAAAAATTGTCATACATATGTCTGAAAAAATAAAACTAAGCTAGTTTCATATATGGCTTAATTTGTTTTATGTTTTTTATTGCTAGCCTTAGACAGTTAAATATTAATCATCCATGCAAACTACTTTTTTCAGCAACAATTTTAACAGCTTGTTGTCAAGCTGTCAGTACAGACACAGAGTTGCTGCTTTAATGGCACCTCTACATTTTGTATGCTTACAGCTTGTTAATTTTGCGTCTGGATGTCATGATGAGATTTTGAAAATCAAATGGTGGGAAGAAAAGTAAAATGAAGAATGGAAGTACAAAGGCTCAATTAAAGCCTTCATAAAGCACTATTCACAGTTCTTATGATGAAGGGTTGTGACCTTGACACGAAAGTATTTTAGGGACAGTAGAGTCGTGCAAGTCATCAAATTCTTATAAACTAGATTACGCATGCAATAAACTATGTAGGCATTTGCATTTCTTTATTACAAGATTGGTCTTGTTAAAGTATATAATTTAAAAACTTTTTGTAAATCTGTTGCATAGCTTCTATTTAAATGATTAAATTACACATCTCTTGAAATTGTACATTCTTGCATGCTTTGCATATTAAGACATAGCTAGCAATGAAATACTGTAGATACATTGATTTATTGTATTTCATATGTCCAAATTGGAAAATTTAGATTTTCAGATAAGCTCAATAAATAAGTATTACAACAAAAAACACATACCAGAATTAATAAAAGGAAAGAAAACGTCTTAAAGATGAAAAGTACAGTTGCAGTCACAGTGAGGCATTATACTTGCATGTTGCTGTTGGTATACAGCAAGTTGTGCTTGAAAGTTTGTGAACCCTTTAGAATTTTCTATATTTCTGCATAAATATGACCTAAAACATCATCAGATTTTCACTCAAGTCCTAAAAGTAGATAAAGAGAAACCAGTTAAACAAATGAGGCAAATATTATACTTGATCATTTATTTATCGAATATTACATATTTGTGAGTGGCAAAAGTATGTGAACCTTTGCTTTTAGTATCTGGTGTGACCCCCTTTTGCAGCAAAACTGCAACTAAACGTTTCCGATAACTTTTGATCATTCCTGCACAACGGCTTGGAGGAATTTTAGCCCATTCCTCTGTACAGAACAGCTTCAACTCTGGGATGTTGGTTGGTTTTCCTACATTAACTGCTCGCTTCAGGTCCTTCCACAACATTTCAATTTGATTAAGGTCAGGACTTTGACTTGGCCATTCCAAAACATTAACTTTATTCTTCTTTAACCATTCTTTGGTGGAACGACTTGTGTGCTTAGGGTCGTCGTCTTGCTGTATGACCCACCTTCTCGTGAGATTCAGTTCATGGACAGATGCCCTGACATTTTCCTTTAGAATTCTCAGATATAATTCAGAATTAATTGTTCCATCAATGAAGGCAAGCCATCCTGGCCCAGATGCAGCAAAACAGGCCCAAACCATGATACTACCACCACCATGTTTCACAGATGGGATAAGGTTCTTATGCTGGAATGCAGTTTTTTCCTTTCTCCAAACATAACACTTTTCACTTAAAGCAAAAAATTCTATTTTGGCCTCATCCGTCCACAAAACATTCTTCCAATAGCCTTCTGGTTTGTCCACATGATCTTTAGCAAACTGCAGACGAGCAGCAATGTTTTTGTTGGAGAGCAGTGGCTTTCTTCTTGTAACTCTGCCATGTACACCATTGTTGTTCAGTATTCTCCTGATGGTGGACTCATGAACATGAACATTAGCCAATGTGAGAGAGGCCTTCAGTTGCTTAGAAGTTACCCTGGAGTCCTTTGTGACCTCGCCGACTATTACACGCTTTGCTCTTGGAGTGATCTTTGTTGGTCAACTATTCCTGGGGAGGGTAACAATGGTCTTGAATTTCCTCCATTTGTACACAATCTGTCTGACTGTGGATTGATGGAGTCCAAACTCTTTAGAGATGGTTTTGTAACCTTTTCCAGCCTGATGAGCATCAACAACATTTGTTGACATGAGGTCCTCAGAAATCTCCTTTGTTCGTACCATGATACACTTCCACAAACATGTGTTGTGAAGAGCAGACTTTGATAGATCCCTGTTCTTAAAATAACACAGGGTGCCCACTCGCACCTGATTGTCACCCCATTGATTGAAAACACCTGACTCTAATTTCACCTTCAAACTCACTGCTAATCCTAGAGGTTTACACACTTTTGCCACTCACAAATATGTAATATTCGATCATTTACCTTAATAAATAAATGATCAAGTATAATATTTTTGTCTCATGTGTTTAACGGGTTTCTCTTTATCTACTTTTAGAACCTGAGTGAAAATCTGATGATGTTTTATGTCATATTTATGCAGAAATATAGAAAATTCTAAAGGGTTCACAAACTTTCAAGCACAACTGTAAAGGAGCCCTAGCAGCGTTTCTTAACACACTTCTGCTGAATAATTTGTTGGCTGAAAGTCCTTGGTGTTAGTGTATCAAAGAGACAATGTGCATAAAGGTACTGAGTTTTGTCTTAATTCTGTCATCCACTGCTTCCTTCAGATGGTTGAGAGTGCGTCCAATAAGTGTGTAATGGTTGCAGTGCCACTAAGACTCACACCGCTGCAAGGACGGTGATTTGTTTTTTCGATGCAGATGACAGGAATGCACCCAGCTTTGGCCTGACTTTCACATCTCATGAACTGAGACATGGAAACAAAAGGACTTGACCAATAAACAAACTGAATATGTTAAACAAAAGATAGAAGGTAATATATAACTACTCAGTAAAAAAACAGTCCCTCTCTCTGTTCCTTGCTGGCATTCACACAAATAACACAACCCATAAACAACAGCATGCACGATAAACACAAAGTCCAATGCAATCTCCATATGAAAAGGCAAATGATGATGTGGAAATTATGCAGAAGAGATGATCCAGAGAAAATTCACTGTAGTTAATGTAAAACTTTCCTACCCGTATTTCCTTATGCGTTGAGGGGTGATGAGATTGGGAGCGCTCCATTCGATGAAGTCCAAAAAACAATCCAACATAGTACTCACAAGACAGTCAGGCACAAAGCAGTTCATGCATTCATACAGGTGCAGTGATCCAGGACAAAGCAATAATCCAAAGGTAGATGATACAGGTAGCAGACAGAAGGGTGAACACAGACACAAACTCCAGACTTCTGGTTTCTCCCCTCATCAGTTGACCTTCTTCCCAGCAGTCCCCACGACCTCTGCAGACTTCCAACAGGACCAATGCAGGGAGTCATACATTATATTTTATGTAGCATGTCTACAAGGGATCCTGTCATCTTAATTAGCTTGTTTATTTGGTGGGCTTCTCCTGAAGTGATGTTACTAGCTCAGCACACCACAGTGTAGAATATTGCATAGGCCATCACAGCATTGTAGACGATATGAAGGATGTCACAATCCACATTGAAATAATGCAGTTTTTAGAGATAAAAATAACCTACTCTGCCCTTTCTTATATAGTTCCTCTGTGTTATGAGTAGTGCCCATCCCATGCTCAAAGAGCTTCACAGATATTTGAACATGTATAAAAGGAATGTCAGAAGCCTGGAGATTTTTTCTTTTCTTTTATAATAATGTTTCTCACTGTAAAGTGATGGATTTCACATTGGTTGGAAATTGTTTATATTTTTACATATACCTTTTAAATGTTTAGTTAAATAAATAGTAATAAAGTGTTTTATTTCCACCTAAGACCACATTTATGTCCTTTTCGGACTGTTAGCTATGCCATGCTATGTGAAACCATGGAGTTCAAAGAGGGTATGCTTCCTGTTTCACACAAATGAATGTGCACAGATTTTAACTTCATGTCTTAAGGACACTACCTTTAACCTCACCTAATTCTCAAAATGTTCCTCTCATCCTCCTTTATCAAATGCCTTCTGAAAATCATGACGAATAACATCATATGCACCACTCTGACCATATCCTTTTGTTCTTTCCTCGTAGAATTCCACCATGTTAGTAAAACACAGCCTTCATCTGTTGACTGTTTCCTAAATCTCCTGTTCTTGCTGTGCATTGCTCAATCATTTCCTTAATACTGTAATACCTTCCATCAGTTTACCTGAGATGCACATACAGATTATAAAGATCAAGATGAAAGCAAATATCTTTTTTTATTTTTAGAAAGGTACCAGTAATTTTGTTTTGTAAATCGAAGTGTCTCAGATTTGGGTCTCTTTGCTTTTTTATATTGAATGTGTTTTGTTTTTTTTTTTTTAGGGTGCTATTGCTGAGCTAAGAATTAGTGGTGATCCTGATCTGGCTGATAGACAGTGTGATGAAGATGAAGGAGGAGATGATTCTGATGATGTAAGTACAACACCTCTCTAGTATTGTGGTTCTGAAGGTAACTACTACAAAGAGTTGAAGGCAGGGCTAGTAAATCCCCCTTTTGTCTCCAGCACTTGAGTCTCAAATTCTTTAATAAGCAGGGCTTGAACTCCAGAATAGCTTCTGTCAGTTTTTTAAGGGCTGAAACATTAACAAAAACACTCGCCGAAATGCCAACTGGAAATGTAATTTGGTTTAAACTTCACACGAGATACCATGTAATGAAAGCTACACAGCACAAACTTAAAATGCAAATAAAATTATGGAACAAGAGAGTACCACTGGAGCTTCAGGGTGTAAATCGAGTGAATTCAGAAAGTATTCGGACCCCTTCACTTTCTGCACACTTTACTGTATTGTGTTGTAAATTTAATTTTAAATGGATTGATTTTCCAATTTCCCCTTTCAGTCTACATTCAATAACCCATAATGACAAAGACTTGTTTTCAGAAAGGTTTGCACATTTATTAAAAATTTAAATCCCTCATTTATGTAAGTATTCAGATCCTTTGCTGTGACAGTCCAAATTGTGCATCTAGAGTCCATTTATTGCCAAATTAAGTTGAGTGAACATCATTTAAAAAGGAAAACATACATGCCAAGACAAAATCCAACCCATGAAGTCCAAGGAATGCTCTGTAGAGGCATAGACCAGGGCAAGGGGTTGAAACCATTTCTAAAGTTTGGAGTGTTTCCAGGAGCACAGTAGTCTCAATATTGTTAAATAGCAGAAGACCAGAACCACCAGGACTCTTATGACGATTGGCCTCCCAACCAAACTGAGTAACTGGGCAAGAAGGGCCTTGGTTAAGGAGGTAACGAAGGACCCAATTGTCACTCTAACAGTGTTTTCGAAGTCCTATTCTGAGACGGGAGAACCTGTCTCAAAGATGACCATCTCAGTAGCACTCCATCACTCAGGTGCAAATGACAGCCTGTTTGGAATTTTCCAATCAGTATATGAGGCTGTGTAGTATTGAATGCTGAAGAAAAATCCAAAAATGGTGCTCTGACATATGAACCAGGCTGATCAAGAAAGGTGTAGATTTGATTTAAGAATGAGGATGGGCAAAAATGGCAAAAATTTGCAATACAATAAAATGTGCAAAAAGTGAATGAGTCTGAATACTTTCTGAATCCTCTGTATATTATATGCATATCAGAGCTGTGTGTACTCTGATTGCTCTCATTTGCTGCGCAGTAATTTACAAATCAGTTACCAGAGGGTACACTATTGTGAAATGAAGATTTTTAATGTAGGTGTGAATACATTTACTGAAAGTACTTGTTTGGTGTCAGACACCAAATTATACTTTTTTTGATATGGAAGCTGTGTCCCATGAAGTATGACCACGTTCATAATGGACAGACATACATGAAAGATGTATTGCAGGGTCCTTTATATTGTAACACCCAGGTTTCTGAGGTGATATGAATTAAATGAGAAATAAGAAAATTTGCTTGGTGATAAAACAAGTTTGGTATTTCTATCATTCAGAACCATACACTATGTGTTCAACCACTTCATAACTAATTTGCTTAATTCGCAAATGTGAAATGCAAATTGCTGTTTGGAAATTAATTGAAATTCAGCTGAAAATAAAAACTATTGAGTTTTATGTGCTTGGGTCATATCTGTGGAATGCTGTATTACTATATGTATTCATACACTGCATATGCTTCATTAGACTCCTACTGCAGAGCTTTGAGATGATTATCACCTTATAAAAATAGCTTCAAACACACTTCTGCTTCTCAGTTATGTGAAACGATAGACAGCATTTTATTGTTTGTGCTGGAGAATAATACCTTTATATTTGTAGTTTGTCTACAGGTATGAAATTACGCCTAAATACTTGGGTGCAAAATAAAAACAATTTTGTAACCGTTGCTTTTCCGTGTAATCAGTGAAATCACTTTCACATACTGCATAAAGCTAGTTTTTGTACTGCTACATCCCAGAAATATGCCAGTGTTTGTAGGAATTGGAAAGGTTTAGGCAGCTTTTGTCAAAAATAGAAAAACTCATTAAAGTTTTTTTTTTTTTTTACACATTATCAACAGTATCTTGTAAAAATGTTAGTTTCCAACCGAATGGAATGCTAATGTTGTCAAAAAAAGTGTGTAATCTTATTTTCATTAGTTATAAGTGGTTGTAGTAAAAATGTAAGGAAGGTCAGTATAAACACTGAATTGTGCCTTATATTTTACAATTCTTCCGTAATACAGTATTCAGTGTTGTCTGAAAATGCTACCTCTTTAACTGAAAGGTCATGTCATGTCCTTTATTAACTCATTTAATTTAGACCAGGGTCATGGAGAGGTGCTGGAGGCTATCCCAGTTAGCATAGGGTGCAAGGCAGGAACAAATCCTAAACAAGGGGACCACACACACACACACACACACACACACACACACACACACACAAAAAATACACATTAGGGCTAATTTAGTGTCGCCAAGTCACCCAGCCTACATGGCTTTGGACAGTGGGAAGAAACCAGAACACCTGGAGGAGACTTGTGAGAAACACAGGTAGAACATGCAAACTCCATGCAGGAAGGACCCAGGACATGAACCCTGGTTTCCTTACTGTGAGGCAGTAGTGCTACCACTGCGGCACCGTGCAACCCTTCTCAAATGAAATGTTGAAAATTAATTATAAAATACAGTAGGGGGCTATAACCAGCTCCACACCCCAAAAACATTTTCCTTTTGCTCAGACAATGAATTGTGTTGTTCTTGATCCACCCATGCAGACAACTGCGCCTTTTCACTTGAAAACCTGAAATACTGCAGCAGTGCTGTTGAAACAGATTTTTAAATTCTCCCACCCCCAAGTCATAAAAAACAAATGCTAAGCTATTCCCTTACAAACTTTGTTACAGAAAAAGCTTACAATTACCAGGCTGGCAGCCCCCAAATTTCTGACTAATGAATCATACTAAGCTGCACTGGCAAATCTTCAAGTAATGCGCAGATTCACATGCTTTTGGTCATTACTGTGCCACACAAAATATACATTTGTGAACAGCTTCTTTAATATGTCCATTAATAAAGAATTTGTTTGAAGAAACAGTGGCTTTCTGTGTAAAAAATATTTTAATGCATTTTGTAATTGCTTTATAACTTCAAGGCAGGAAAGAAAAGGGAGGACAAACATTGCAAATATTTTACACCCATACTTACACAGCTGGCAAAGAAGATTTCTTTGAACGACTCCATCTGATGACTAATAAATAATGTCTTCTTGTTTTTTTTTTATTTTAATTTTTTTTAATTTTATTGCAATCATTCCATACAAATCAATCAATTTTTACAAAAAGTAGGATTGAGAACAAGTTGACCCCCACCCCTGAGAGAGAGAGCAAGGCCAACGGAGTAAAACTTAAGGCTTGTAAACATACCTAAATTGATGAGTTTGATAAGCCAATAGAGATGAATGGAGAAGAAAATGAAATACAGTACAGAAATAATTGCTTCCTCTGTGCTTTAACAGCTTATTCTAAAATATTATTGATTAGATCCTGCCATGTTTTGAAAAAAATCTGTATAGATCCTCTAACTGAGAATTTGATTTTTTCCAATTTCAAATAGCATAAAACATCGGTTTCCCACTGACTTAAAAGAGGAGAGTTAGGATTCTTCCAGTTTAGCAAAATAAGTCAGCCTGCGAAAAGTGTAGTGAATGCAATCACAGTTTGTTTGTCCTTTTCCACTTTAAACCCATCTGGAAGAACTCCAAACACAGCTGTTAGTGGGTTAGAAGGGATTGTGACACCAAGGCTGTCTGAAAGGTAATTAAAATTTTGGTCCAGAATGACGTTAATTTGGTGCAGGCCCAAAATATATTTTATTGTGTCTGTTTGCTCCATCACTGAAGTGGTGATGGAATTCTAATATTTTACTGTTGTGACAGTAGGGGGCGCTATCGCTCCCTTGAACCCTTAGGTACCATGCCAGACACCAGGTAAAAGTGCAATAATTATTCTTTTTACTATAAGAATTACATGCACTAAGCACCTTCCACTCCACACTACTCATAAATAACAATACTCAATAATAAATCCAATAACTCACAATCCTCCACTCCCAGACGCGTTGTCACCCTTCCACCCAGCTCAGCTCGCTGTCTGGGAGCTCCCTCAATCCTTTTAAATACCCTGACCTGGAAGCGTTCCAATCCCCAGTCCATGTGACTCTCAATCACTTCCGGGTCAGGTAAACAGTCCTTTTTTTCACTTCAGAAGCATGTCATGCCCCTTGTCCATGTGTGCTTCCGGGGCGTATGGAAAATATCCATTGTTCCTCCCTGCAGTGTCCCCTAATTGCCCCCATGGCATCCAGCAGGGCTGTGTATAAAAACTACAATGTCCATGATGCCCTGCTGGTCTTCTGGGGACCTCAATACTGCAAGGAGGGCTCCACCTGGCGGCTTGGGGGTATTGGCTGGGATAAATGGCCGGCCATACACCACACTGTCTAAATGAAAACCCTGTGATTTTCGCTTAATCAGTGCCCCTTCTCTCGGTGTCTGCATGCGTATTCCTCTGGGTCTCTGCTCTTCTTCCAGTGTCCCTTAAAGATAGACCTGTCAGGGTGACTGCAAATTCCAAATCTGCCATTGTTTGTGTGGATGGGAATGGATCTTGCAGTGGTCTGCATTTATTTCGTACCAAGCAGCCCATGCAACCCTGGATTGGATGAAATGGATTTGAGAATAACAAAAATAACATTTATTTCTATAGTACATTTTTATACAAATGATGTAGCTCAAGGTGCTTTACAAGATGTCAAAGTAGAACAAATTAAAATTAGATAAAAATAATGCATAAATGTTATACAAAATAAATAATACACACTTACTGTAAGTAAGACAGTTATACTGTATAATTAAGAGTCCTTAAATATAGAATTTGTTTTTTTTTTTAATTCTCTGAATGACAGACTAGTGATATAGTCAGTTGGCCAGGGTGGACAAGAAAAAAAAAAAACTCCAGTTAAGCTGTAGAAAAAAAAAAAACATCTGTAGGGGGTTACAGGCCAAAAGAACACCCAGCCCCACTGGCCATTCTGCCTAACATAAATATTCTTAAGTCATATTTTATTCATTTTTATTAAGGCTTTGTCTTAATTGAAGTTGGGTAATCTGCTTTCATTTAAATATTCACACATCACAAGTGGCTGCATAGGACTTTGATCGGGTGATGGTGGTGTAGAAAACAGAGAAAACTAGAGATTAATAAAGATTGCAGGTCCAAATGAATGATACATTTATGTTAATAATAGACACTGCCTGAATTGCACTAACATGATAAAACTGGTTTGTTTATTATGATTTCTTTACTCTCTGCCTCCAAGATTTAAATCTTAATTTGATTTGCACTGTGGAGTCTTTATGCTTGTAAAAAGAGAGCACAAAACAACACCATTTGCAAGGGACTGTACCTTGTTAGTGATTTAGCGTAACTTGTAATAATGTCGTACACCACAAGTGTCATAACGATGCTTTTAACTGAAATAGACTATTTAGTGAGCCCAAAAGGAGCCCAGATTGTATTTTATCTTTTTCCACCATATTATTCATTATATATCTAGCACCTTGATGCTAGTTTCTATAGACTTCATTTCCAAAAAAGTTGGAAATCTTTCTAAAAATGCAATAATAACTAAAATCCATAATTTGGTCATTCAAAAACTGCCCCTTGTCACCACTGCTGTTTGCGATTGCCATTTAACCACTGGCAATACATTGTCGAAATACTGATCAGATAAAGGGGATTATCAGAGAAGGACTGGAACAGAAAATCTCCTTATATGCAGATGACATGGTACTGTATATATCGGACCCAGAAAATTCTGTGCCTGCAGTCTTAGCAGCACTCACAGAATTTCAAAAGCTCTCTGGTCTCAGAATTAATCTGAATAAAAGTGTACTCTTTCCAGTGAATTCTCAAGCATATAATATTAGATTAGATACCCTACCTTTTATCATTGCAGAACAGTTTAAATACCTAGGGGTAAACATCACAAGTAAACATAAAGCTCTTTATCAACAAAATTTCGCAGTCTGCATGGAAAAAATTAAACAAGACTTGCATAGATGGTCAACCCTTCATCTCACACTAGCTGGAAGAATTAACACTGTTAAGATGAATATTCTTCCTAAGCTCCTTTTTTATTTCAGAACATCCTAATATACATTAATAAATCATTTTTAAGCAATTAGATTCAACAATAACCTCATTTATTTGGAATTCAAAACATCCACGCATCAAAAGAGCGACCCTACAAAGACAAAAGGCAGAAGGCGGCATGGCTCTACCTAACTTCCAGTTTTATTACTGGGTGGCAAATATACAGGCGATAAGAACCTGGACACAAATAGAAGAACATACACAGGCTTGGACCGCAATAGAAGTAAAATCCTGCAATTCTTCTTTGTATTTTTTGCTCTGCGCTCCAATAAACACACGTTATCGGCAATACACTAATAACCCAATTGTGCTCCACTCACTTAGAATCTGGAACCAATGTAGAAAGCATTTTAAGACGGAGAAGCTTCTATCTGTGGCACCTCTGCAAGAGAACCACCTCTTTCAACCTTCACAAACATATGCAGTTTTAATATCTGGAAAAATTTGGAATTAACTTGCTTAGAGATCTTTATATAGACAACGTCTTTGCATCCTATGAAAATTACATTCCAAATTTAACATTCCAGCTACACATTTCTTTCACTATCTTCAAATCAGGAACTTTGTTAAACAGAACCTTCCAGATTTTCCTCATCTTGCACCCTCAACCATGCTGGAAAAATTATTGCTCAATTTCAAGGAGTTAGACTCCATCTCTACAATATATAAAATCCTTTTACAATCCCTTCCTTTCAAAGATCCAAGAGGACACTGGGAAAATGATCTCTCAATTAATATATCAGAAAAGGAGTGGAAAGTAGCAATGCAGAGAATTCACTCGAGCTCCATATGCACAAAGCATACAATTATACAACTCAAAATTATATATCGAGCACATCTGTCTCGACTAAAACTCTCCAAAATGTTTCCAGGGCATGATCCAACCTGAGAACGTTGAAACCAAGTCCCAGCCTCACAGGTCACATGTTCTGGGCCTGCACCAAATTAACATTATTCTGGACAAAAAATTTTAATTACCTGTCAGACAGCCTTGGACTCACAATCCCTCCTAACCCATTAACAGCTGTGTTTGGGGTTCTTCCAGAGGGGTTTAAAGTGGAGAAAGACAAACAAATTGTGATTGCATTCACTACACTGTTGGCATGCAGACTCATTCTAATAAACTGGAAGAATCCAAACTCTCCTCTTTTAAGTCAGTGAGAAACCGATGTGTTATATTATTTGAAATTGGAAAAAATCAAATACTCAGTTAGAGGATCTGTACAGACCTTTTTCAAAACATGGCAGAATCTAATCAGTAATATTTTAAAATAAGTTCATAAAGCACAGAGAATTTGTTTTTAAATTAGGTATGTTTACAAGCCTTAAATTTACGCCGTTTGGCTTGCTCTCTCTCAGGGGTGGGGATCGATCTGTTCTTAACTCAATTTTTCTTTTTGTAAAATCTTGATTGCTTCGTATGGATTGTAATAAAATTAATTAAAAAAAAATAAAAAAAAAAAAAACTGCAACAATTCATTTCTTCAGTTCCCAAAGTATTACAAAGTGTAATTAAAAGAAGTATGCTGTGAGGGTGCCTTTAAGTGATTTTAATATCATTTCTTCATGTGAAAACTAATCAGTAATACAGTATTTATAGTTAATTTTGATTTATTTACCCTCATTGCACTGTTGTACAATAAACATACTTACTGAAATGAACAAGACTTTAACTTGATTTCATAGTAACTAGTGGCTTTGTAGGTAGTTGGCAGGCCTGTCACTGTGTAATTATGAGTAAGTCCCTTAATATGCTACTTTGGTTAGTAGCCTTGGCTAAAGAGAAAAGTAAATGCAAGTAAAATGTAACCCTGTAGTAACCAAATATGACACAAAGTTTTAACTAACCCCATTATTACTTAAATTTTCAAAATGTATAACTTGTATCTCACATTTAGGCTTCAGGTGACTATGGAAGTGGCATTGAAGAGAAGATTAAAGTTCAAACCGTAAGTCTCTGCTCCTCTTTTGTATTCTGACTATGATGTATAGTGTAGGATAATGGTTTGGTGACACGTCTTCAGTCTTAAATGATTAAAGTATTATTTTGTGTAATACGTCCACATGTGTTATACAAAAACTACATGTACATTAGTCAATGGTGAAAAAGATTAGAAAAGTGAACAAATCATATTTTTGTCATCTGTTAATAGAAGCAGATCAGTTCTGCCTCTGGAAGAATGAGCACACTGTCATCTTTTCTTAAAATACAGATGGTTCTCCAGTTCAGACTTGCATACTATTAAATAAAAGGGTAAAATAGCGGCAAATTCCAAGTTGGATTACCATCCATAATTTACTTTTCTTAGATATAATTCTATCAGTATTTACTCTTCAATTAAATGTTATTGTGCTGTACTAGACTATGATACAATTCTTAAGAATTAGAGCAGACAATGCTGACTTATTAGTTAAAATAAGGAAAAGCAGATGTCTTTTTGAGACTACGTTTTATCTATCTATCTATCTATCTATCTATCTATCTATCTATCTATCTATCTATCTATCTATCTATCTATCTATCTATCTATCTATCTATCTGTCTGTCTGTCTGTCTGTCTGTCTGTCTGTCTGTCTACATTAAGTCCTGAAAAATAAAACGGATTATAGGTTGTCCCATTTACTAATTAAACTACCTTACTTGGCAACTGTAATCTGTAGGATGACACTTAACACTGAATTGATTTCATGTTTGTACAGTATGCTTTCCATTCTTGGCACTTCCTTCATAATAATATCAAATTTTATAATATATTAAGGGAAACATCTTTCCTTAAGAAAAAGGAAAATGTTGGGCAGCCTCATAACAATCAGATTCCTGGAAACCTCACCCTTGAAATGACAATTTCTGTAGTGCTGGGCACAGCAGGGAATGTTTGAAACATGACTTGAGACAAGACAGTGTGTGTTCTCCACATTTAAGAGTTTAGTGGTTCAACTGTGTTTCATGGTGAGCCGTCCTTTTCTTTAAACTCTTGTGTTAAGCTGCCTTTCAGTAAATTCCTTGAGCACACAATAGATCTAATAAAACTATGAAATTTGTTGGAAACATCTCTCCCAGAGAGAGAATTAGAGAGGAAAGAATTGGATCTCCTCAAATATCAGGTTATCCTTAACTTTTTAAAAAGTTAAGATCACAACCAACATTATTTAAATGTCTTACTTGTATATTTCGTGAGAATAATATTTTTTTATCTGTCTGTCATTCTGTGAGGTCCCCCTATCCAGTACCAGGTAGGGCATCTTTTTACTTTATTCTTGCTTCAACATGGTGCTGGAAACATTTGTCAGTGATTTTGGTCTATACTGACTCAATAGAAAAATGAAGTTCTTAAATAAATTCCATCTAAATACCATGCTGCAAACCTGTTCTGTTCTCTTTCAAACTGAGTTTTAAGGACATTGCTGTTAATTGCTGTAAATTGTGTAAAAAGTGTTTGACTGTCGCCATAGCTGGTGTAAGTTAGGTGACATTTTTCCAGTTTTCAGTCATCCATCTTTGAAAATCACATGGCCTCTATCTTTCTGTACTTAGCTCAGAGGAGCGGAACCCGGCATGGTCATCTTCTGCTGTAGCCCATCTGTTTTGTGGTCTGACATATAGTGAATTCAAAGGTTTCTTTCTGCATGTCACCATTGTAAAGAGTTGTTTGAGTATTTGTGGCCTTTCAGTTAGTCAGCCTGTTGTCCTGTTGCCGACTTCTCATAAACAAGATGTGCCAGTTACTGAAGGACTTTTGTTGTTTACACAATCTTTTATTAACTTTAGAGATGGCAGTGTATGAAATTCCTAAGGTGGGCTAGTGTTTCAGAAGCTGGAATGATCACACTTGGCATCATCAATAATCCCATTGTGAAATATGTGGAGATCATACCCAACTTGCTGATTTAACATTCAGTCGATTAACAACCAAACTTCTTCAGGAGCAAAATGACTGCCAGCTTCTTAACCATGTTTTCACTACTCTTTCCCATAACTTCATGCTGTGGCTCAACAATTTTATTCCCCTGTAGTTATTACAGTCCTGCACATCCCCTTTATTCTTAAATATCGGCACCAGTACACTTGTTCTCCACTCCACAGGCATCCTCTCACTTTTCAAGATTACATTAAACAATCTGGTTAAAAACTCCACTGCCATCTCTCCTAAACACTTCCATGGTTCCATAGGTATGTCATCTGGACCAACAGCCTTTATATTTTTCATCCTCTTCATAGCTATCCTTACTTCCTCCTTGCTAATCGATTGCAGTTCCTGATTCACTATCTCCACATCATCCAACCTCTTCTCTCTCTCGTTCTCTTCATTCATCAGCCTCTCAAAGTACTCTTTCCATCTGCTCAACACACTCTCCTCTCTTGTGAGTATGTTTACATCTTTATCCTTTATCACCCTAACCTGCTGCGCATCTTTCCCAGCTCTGTCCCTCTGTCTAGCCAATTGGTACAGGTCCTTTTCTCCCTCCTTAGTGTCCAGCCTCTCATACAACTCATCATATGCCTTTTCTTTAGCCTCGCCACCTCTCTCTTCACCTTGCGCATTATCTCCTTGTACTCTTGTCTACTTTCTGCATCTCTCGGACTATCCCACTTCTTCTTTGCCATCCTCTTCTTCTGTATACTCTCCTGTATTTCCTCATTCCACCACCAGGTTTCCTTTTCCTCCTTCCTCTTTCCAGATGTCACGCTAAGCACCCTTCTTGCTGTCACCCTTACTACATCTGCTGTAGTTTTCCAGCTGTCTGGTAACTCATCACTAACACCCAGTGCATGTCTCACCTCCTCCCTAAACTCAACCTTGCAGCCTTCCTTTTTCAACTTCCACCATTTGATCCTTGGCTCTGCCCTCACTCTCTTCCTCTTCTTGATCTCCAATGTCAGCCTGCAGACCACCATCCTATGCTGCTTAACTACACTTTCCCCTGCCACCACTTTGCAGTCTTCAATCTCATTCAGATCAACTCTTCTGCATAGGATGTAATCTACCTGTGTGCATCTTTCTCCACTCTTGTACGTATAACCCTATGTTTCTCGCTCTTCTTAAAATACGTATTCACCACAGCCATGTCCATCCTTTTGGCAAAATCCACTATCCTCTTACCTTCTTCATTCCTGTCCTTGACACCATACCTACCCAACACCTCCTCGTCTCCACTGTTCGATTCACCAACATGCCCATTGAAATCCGCTCCAATCATCAGTTTCTGTCCCTTGGGTACACTGTTCATCACTTCATCCAACTCACTCCAAAAATCTTCTTTCTCACCCATTGCACACCCAAATTGCGATGCATATGCACTAACAACATTCATCATCACACCTCCAATTTCCAGCTTCATAATCATTGCTCTGCCTGATACTCTTCATCTCCAAAACACTCTTGACATACTGTTCCTTCAGAATAACTCCTACCTCATTTTCCCTCCCATCCACACCATGTAGTACAATTTGAATCCACCACCAATTCACCTGGCCTTACTCCCCTTCCATTTAGTTTCTTGCATGCACAATATATCAACCTTCATTCTCTCCATCATATCTGCTAACTCTCTCCCCTTACCAGTCATACTGCCAACATTCAAAGTTCCTACCCTCAGTTCCACTCTCTTTACTTTCCTGCCCTCCTACTGTCTCCAGACACGTCTCCTCCCTCTACTTCTCCTTCTTTGGTCAACAGTAGCCCAATTTCCCCCCGGCACCCTGTTGGCTAACAGTACTGGTGGCGGTCGTTGTTAACCTGGGGCTCGACCAATCCGGTATGTAAATTTGTATTGTTGTCCGCATATTGATTTGGCAAAATTTTACACCGGATGTCCTTTCTGGCGTAACCCTCCCCATTTATCTGGGACCGGCATGAAGAAACACACTGGTTTGTACATCATGTATTCTTTAAATATTCCTTCGATATTTAGATTGATAAATCCCTCCTCATTGCCTTTGGTGGAAATAAAAAGATGTGGAAAGAATCTACTAAAGAAAGAACACATTTATGTTGCTTTTACTGAAACTTACTCTCTCCAATAAAAACCACAGAAGGAACCTTTTTACTGCAATCGCCCCTTTCTTCACATATGGTAAAACATGTCTGTTTGAGTACATTTACATTACCGAGCTGAAGTGACTCAAATCCAATGTTTTGCCTTAGCATGACGCAAATGTGATGTTTTTAGGGCTGTGCAGACATATACATCTGATCTTTTCAAATCAGATTTGTATCACATCCATATGTGGCCCTAGATCCGAAACATATCAAATGAATGAGAATGGCCAGGTCAGAATTCATGGGTTTTTTTTGTCTATATGCATGGGTTGAGTGCTGCCATCATCAGCCAGCACAACAGTCCCTGTCCCACCATTGCTGGCTCCTTTCTTGTACTCACACATCTCAGCAAAAGCTAGCCACATCTGACTTTTTTTCACCTTCTTGACCTAATCATGTTTACAGTAGCTGACCAACTGTTTGTCGTCCTCCAGAACAAAACGTGATGCATAAACTAGCTACTAGTGTGTTCCTGTTTTCAGTTTTAATATAGCAACTCATCTCACAAATATATTTTTTGTTGCTAGTGACGCAGATGACTCGTGCAGAAACATATCAACTTGCGTGTATATGCTGTTTTGGAGGGCAAATGCGTTCATGTAACAGTTAGATACAGGTTACTTGTACTTATGAATGTGCACTATTGAGATATGCAAATTTTTGAGGAATAAGGCTTGTAATGTAAACATAGCCATATGATATGTGTCACTTGTCTCCGCAATATGTTAGATTATCTACACTTTAGTATCTTGGGAAAACATTAGATGCACTTGTTCTCTGTTTTTCATTGGTGCCTCTGGCTGTTACCCTTTTAGGGTACTCATGCTGACAGAGCTTACCACCTCCTGGCAGTTCCCTCCTTCCTGCACTAGCATGTCAGCATACATTGTCGCTGTTTGTGCATGTTTCTGTCTGTCTCTGTTTTTCTCCCAAGGCAATGTTAAGCCTTGCTTCTGTTCCGCACCACCTTGTCTTGTCTGGCAGTCCCTTAGACTACAGGGCAAAACCCAACACACTCTTTATTGTCAGAAGTTAAACCATATTAGTGCTTTGGGCCACTGTGACTTAAGAAAGACAAAACATTCTAAATAAAATACCAAACTAAATCGCAGTTTAAGAAACTATTTTCCTGTTACAATTGTTAAAGAAAATAACTATATTATTTAAATGATGTTTATATAGTGAACATCTGATTTATTGCAAAGAATGGAAGTCATATCTCTGTTCCCTGATAGTCACTGTTTCCTTGCTTAGTGCCCAGTCAGTGTGTTTTTATTATGGAGTGTACACTGCGGGCCCTTTCTTAGCGCTCCATTAAGCAGGTTTTTTTTTGCAGGTTAACAAGTCTGACATTACTGGCAGGGCTGGTTAGTGAAATTGAAGGCACAGGAGGTGCCTTCTCATAACTGCTGACCCATAGACAAAGTATATAGCTTCCAATTAACCTTCAGTATTGTGTGATGTTTATTATTTAAAAGTCAAATTATACTGCCATGTTAGTTAAAAAAGAAACACACAGAAACTGAATTTTGCATCAATTGTAAAGTACACTGTTAACTTGTAAGTAAGTCTGTTACTTTATTTTCCACATTAAATGTGCAAGTTTCTCTTAACAGCATGTTAATGAATATTTATTTATTATAAGCTTTTAGTAAAACAGAAAGATTCCACCTCCTCTTACTGGATACGTGGGTATTATTAACAAATTCTCACTATCCATTAGGTGAGGTTATAATGGAACTAAACAATGCCTTTCAAGTTTATAATTAGTTTAACAGCAGGAGCAAATAAGGGTTTAAGAATCAGCATGTTGCTGCCTAACAGCATGAGGGATCTTGCTTCAGTTCTCACCCTGGCTTCTGTCTCCATGGTGCTTGCGTGTTCTCTTGAATTTTTTCTGTGTCCTTTGATTTCCTCCTGTATTTCAGATATGTTTGTTAGGTGAATCTGAATTAGCCTGGCTATGAGCTGGAGTCCTGTTCAGGTTTGATTCCCGACTTGTATGCTCAATTTGTCTAGGATAGGTCCTAAAATTTGGAAGATGAGAGAATGTATGGATGGATTAAAATCGTGTTTGTGTGCTACTAAGGTGACCGGAATAAACTGCGCAATGCTTGGAAATTTGGCACACCATTCTTTACATTTCTCTCTTTGTTCAAGACACTACTGCTGTATTCTGTTTGGATTTAAAGACCCAACTTTTGTATTCTGTATTCTAATATCAGTTGTTCTCCTTCCGACCATACAGATTTATTCATACTACTGCCTTTTCCTATACAGTAATTTATTTTGTACTGAAAGTTAGATTATTTTGTAAGGTGTGGAGTCCAAACTACAATTTGAAATCCAATATTGTGGCGTCCTGAATTCTTTCTATTTCTATAGCTAAATAAACTTTATGTTCTTTACTTTACTTGATTTTAAAATTGTATTGTTTGTTCTTAAGGCCTTGCATGGTTTAGCCTCAAAACACATCTGCCATCTCGGTCATCCCCACTTGGGAACAAAAGCTTTTAGGTCATCTGCTCAACTACTTCTTGCCGTTCCAAGATCACGGCTGAAGTCTAAGGGTCCAAGGCTTTAGAATGATCTCTCATTCCACTTCAGATCTCCTTCTATTGAGGTTTTTAAGACTTGGTTAAAAACCCACTTTTTCTCTTCCGCCTTTCATTGTGGGTGAGGTCGTCAAGAGGGAGAAGATGAAAGTTAAATAGTCATTAACAAACTGTTTTACATAATTGTTTGCTTTACAGTTGTCTTTTGTGTTCTTTTGTATAGCACTTTGGTACACCTTCTGTTATTTTTAAATGTGCTTTTATAAATAAATTCAACTTGACTCTTCAGGAGATGAACTCTGCTCCCACTAACCCCTCTGCTTTGATGTCCTTCAAGACCTTCTTTTCAGTTACTGACATGCCCCTTTGCATACTTGAATGATCCCCACTCCCCACTGGGTTTCTAAGAGTGTAACCCTGGGATGAAACATAGCCTGGAATGAAGTCACTGCTTCCTCCAGAGACCCTAGTGCTTCACTGCTGGCAAGTTTCTGCAACTCCTCGCCAGTCAAACAGTTTTATTTTAGCTTCCTTGGTAGAGTCTTTTTTTTTTTTTTTTGCATCATGTTCTTTGAACATTACTTCACAGCTTCAGGTAAAGGTTCATAGCAGGTAGCTAATCCACATCTGTTCAGCCAAGTCTGTTCTCTGCCATGTGCAAGTCATTAACGATCCACCCGCAACAAATATTAACATGCTGGTTCCCTATAAACCCCTGCACAAAATATTAGCTGACTTCTGGCTCCAAATGGCTACATTGCTGTTGCATTCCAAATATTATTACTGCATAAACTGACAGCTTGAATGACTGTGTTGGCAGCTTTTTCAGAGTAGTTTTCAAGAGCTCACAGAGCCCTTTAATGGAATAAGCCTAAATATGTCTTAACCCTTATACTCCATAAACATAAGAGAAATGCGAACTGCAGTGGAGATGAGCTTCTCACCCTTCCAAACCTTACTGTGCTCCCCTTGGCAAACAGTCACTGTGCTCTCTGGAACTCTAATGTGATGTCAGCAGGTGTGGCTGCCTGAGTCCTCAATACAGATTTTTTTACAAAGCTGAGACACTTTCTCTTTTTTAATTGATGCCTTTTTTGGTATTGAAATTGACTTAAAATGCAGATTCTATGGATCAGTGACGCTGAACTGGACTGGTGTGAGAGAGTGTGCCTTTCAATGCACTGCCATTCTATGCAGGATGGGTTTTGGCCTTGTGCCTGTTTCTGCTAGGATGGACGACAGCTCCCTCTGATGGCATATTAAATACAAATGAATGAATGTTATGAAGTATGATTTTAACAATATTATTTATTTAACAATACACTGTTATTTTCTAAAAGTTAAACTCTGCAATACAAGTATTTGGTATACTGTGGTTTATACTAACAATGTGATGTCCATCCATCAATTTGTCAGCCCTCTTAATTGAGTTATCATGTCCTCAAATGTAAATACATAGGCACACCTATTTCATTGCAATGTTAGGACCCTGATAAAGATGCACATAACTTCACATCTAAAATGTTTAGTTTAGTATTGAGAGTGTGTGAGGGATAATTTGGCATCTCAGTCGGGTGGACCCTACTCCCTTGAATGGCCAGGAGACCAGTCTAATGGAAGGTCAGCAAGGGAGCTGTGATATTCCCCATCTGCAATTTGATGTGGACATGGCAACAGTTACACTGGGGCAGGTGTCCCAGCAGCTCTGGTTGGGCCTGGGAGGCTGGAAGGACATGACAGTGGATAACTGTCTGCAATTAGCAGAGCATCCCCATGTACACTGAGCAATAACAACCAGGCTGGTAAACCCCATTTTGGATACCCGCAGATGCAGCATGGGAACCATGGGGTTCTGTAGGGACTACCAGGGGGAGATGTTGTATACTGACTGCACAAGGACTGGTGTGATCCTGACCAGTCTGGAAGTATTACCAGATAGGTTGTTCAATGAAAGCCCAAAGTGTCAGAATTGGGAGAGGAGCTGGACAACACTTGACTTGGAAAAGTGCAGGAGAGAAGGATTGAACTGGATTGAATTGTGTACTGCTCAGGAACAGAAGCCTGTCAGAGGTACAGTTTGAATACAAAGACAACCTTTGGTTGAACCTGGGACTATAATTGTGTCCATGTTCTTCCCATATACTTGTGGTTAGTCTTGGGATACTTCTGTTGCCTCCCACTTTACAAACATCCTCAAGTTATTTGTCAGTTCTGCCTTGGTCCAGAATGAATGAGTGTGCCCCGTGACACACTGGCATCCATTCTAGAGGTGAATTCTGCTTTGCATCCACTACTAGAATAACACACGCTCAAGGCTATGTGTTGACATAAGCTGATGGAGTAAATACATTATTACAAATTAGTTTTACTATTTTCACTGATAGAATGAATTTAAGTTATTATATAAATAAACTGCCAAACTAACTTGAATTCAGCATTCTGTAGTGGTAGTAAAGATCCATAGCTTTTAAAATGTTCTAACACAGCTCAAATGGTAGGAGGAGAAGTAATTACTGCTGTAAGACAAAATAAAATCAGTTTGTTTTGCATAGTGAGAGTTTGCTGTGCATGTTTGTGTAATTTCGATATACATGTCATTTTTAAAATTCCCACACTGAAAAGATAATTGGTTGGTTCAGGTTCCCACTGCCTAAGCATTCCCAGCTGTAGTCAAAAAGTTTTTCAGGGAATTAAATCTGTGATTTGGTTCGGCTGAAGGGGATGAGGGTAGCAATATCATATTTCAACTGATTTTTTTTGGTTGGTATTTTGTGCTTAAAATTTTGCATGAGATAAATTAAACTAATGAGAGCAGCTGTACATATTGCTTTTTACCCTAATATTGTATTACATTTATTTTAATTTTGACTGTTTGTGGTGCCGACTCCCATTTATCAGTCATAAGTTTTTCTTTCAGCTTACTAGTGGTTTTATTCATCTTTTCCAGGCATACTTTCCTGCCATGCTACTGACCTCTCTTGGAATAATAAGAATCTGCTCCTTTTTAAGCATAGCATATAATTCCCAAATGACATTGCAACTATCAAATGTATTTGTGATAAAGATACAATATAGAGCCCATCAGTTGTGGTTTTTTTTGTATTGACAGAGGCATATTACCCCAACACTGGTGCATTTGCCAAAAATCACATGCCTGAGCAAATTACTCATTCCAGTATTAGGTTGGGAGGCATTTATTATAGTATTTTTTTTCTACAAATCAGGTAACAGCCTGATGCCTAGTGAAGAAATGAACAGGTATTTCTGATCAGTGAGACAACCGTGTGAAAAATCTAAATAAATGAAACCCTTTCTTACTAAATGAAGTAGTGAATCGATTGACCTTTTAGCTTCATCTGACTCTTCTAAGCCCTTTGCTGTGGAGTGGTAGTGCCACCCCTAGCCAAACTCGGGTCCTAACCAGAATCTTCTTGCCTATAAAATTAACTAACAACTAAAGTTAATCTTGTATATCAGACTTGCTTGCTTGGTGCTTCAATTCAGCCAATAACCAACTAATAAGCAACTGAGCCTGTGTGTTGGTGAAATTTCAAAACATGTCCTTAATGCAGCAACACTCCAAGCACTTCATATGTTGACTAACTTTAGCAGAACTTTAGCAGCCTTTTCGTAGAGGTTTTGAGGTCTGTATAGTGATAATAAATAATCCACAAACATGTGTCAACAAGGTACTGGAACATCAGATAATATCTGTTAAAACCCTCAATATCAAAGCTATTCAACATAATGCTACTCTATTGTTGCTCCAGTAATCCGTTCTCTTTAAAGTAGTGGCAATTGATGTAAGGCTAGCTAGGTTACTAGAAGTTGGACAAATGTATATTTCTGAAACACACCTGCAAGTACATCACAAGCTGCTGCTTCATGCTTTCGTTTTTTCTTTTCTGTGCTCCTGACTGATGTTGACCTGAAGCCATCACTATGCTCGTGAATGGAAATTTATTACACCAGGTGACTGCTAACAAAGTTAATTTGGCAATTCATGACACAGCAATAATCCTAATAGAGTCAAGTTTGTGGACCTCCAAAGCTCTCTGTTAAGGAGGCTGTCGTTTTACATTATACTTAAGTGATGTTACTTGATATGCCAGGAAACACTATGTTTAAGTTTAGGTGTGTGAGAGGGGTTATCTGATTCAACTCAAGTAAACCAAGTGACAAAAACTTGCATTCTAATGGGCTGTCTAGCATGGCTCCTGAATCGTGGAGGTCTCTGATCCTTGAACAGGTGATTTGCATGTAGGAAGGGGCAGTTCTGGAGAGGTGAAAGCAGGATGTACATCATTTATAAACTCTAATTATGCATCTTCTGCATTGTAAAAGAAAATTGAAAATAGTATTCCAGTTGGTATTTATTTTAGTTTAATTGTCTCTTCAGTGAGTGAGTGAAACCTGCGAGGAACTGACACCCTTTGCTGCTAGGATGAGCTCTGACTCTGATGACCCTGAACTGGATTAGAAGAATTCATATGTTGGTGGATGACAATTCTTTTTTTAATGACAAAGAGTTTGATTATAATGCGCTCCCCTGATCACATAAGTTTACAACAAGCTAAAACTTTATCAGGTCCCAGAGTAGTTCTTGCTCCTGATAAGCAAAAATGACCTGGGTTACAGATCAGATATATTATATAACAAATTAATACTGCTCATCAAAAGTGAAGGACAAGTGCAAAATTGACATTTTCTTGGGTTTTTCATTTTCTAAGCCACCTTTGGTGAGCAGCTAGTTGCACTGGTGCCTCAGACTGGCAATGCCCCCTCATTCATTCAGCATTTTGAAAATTATGCTGTTAAGCTTTTTACCTGTTCTCATTTCTTCTTCTTAGCTGGCACATTACTCTCATATTCTGAGCTTTGCACTTTTATTTTTGTGTGTTTTGTTTTTACTCTGGTACTCGGTGATGATACTACGTACCCGTTCAGGTTTATTTTTTCTAGCATTCAGCTGGTGGGAGTCTCTTTTTTTCCACTCCTCCCTGGCTTTCTGACTATAGCATTTGTTATTAAGATGAACATTCTGTTTTTCATGTTGCCTGCTTTATGTAAACTTTATATAAGTAAGTACTCTTTAGTTTTGTTTTTGTTGTTTTTTACTTTTGTAACTCTGTTTAGCTGTAACTATTGAAAAGCACTTTGAGCTACTTTCATGTATAAAAATGTGCTATAGAAATAAGTGTTGCTGTTGTCCTGAGACAATGGATTGGCAATCAGGTCTGAACTCATTTTATTTATCTTTATAGTAAGTTTAATGAAGAAAAAAAAAAATTGCATTTATAAGGGATTGTAACACAGAGGTAGATGGAGAGTGATGTGCACTGCTTTTGTGAACCTTTGTTAGTTTCGCTTTGTCTAGGTTAGTAGTAAGCCTGTCGGACCCTCCAAGGTAACATCTAACCCTTTGATCCTGTTAAAACTATTTTTCTAAAGCAGGGGTGTCGAACTCAATTTTACAGAGAGACAGAAAGAACATTTTTTTCTATGCCCGATGAGAGCCGTTATATATCAACAAACAACTGCAGTTACTTTACTTTACAAACAGACATGCAGGTACCTCTGTGCTCATTACAGCCATATAGTCTACCTTACAACTGTCTTGAAACTTTTACCCTGTTTATCCATGTTTCTTTTCTTGGACATTGCAGAAGGTTAGGAAAGCTACCAGCAGCCTCAGCACTGAAAGTAGCACCAAGTAGAAAAAAATTACATCTGTGCTCGGGACACCATTTTTGCTGTCCTAGGAGAAGCTGTAAAAAGTGCCAATTCTGCCCCTGAGTATATCTTGGAATGTACAATTATTGCTGTTTTACACTTTCATATAATATTACTTTACCAAATTTTTGTTTGTAATCTGGTAGTTTAAATGGATTATAAATGAATTTATATATTTACATTCATATACGGGCGGCACAGTGGCGCAGTGGTAGCGCTGCTGCCTCGCAGTTAGGAGACCCGGGTTCGCTTCCCGGGTCCTCCCTGCGTGGAGTTTGCATGTTCTCCTCGTGTCTGCGTGGGTTTCCTCCCACAATCCAAAGACATGCAGGTTAGGTGGATTGGCGATTCTAAATTGGCCCTAGTGTGTGCTTGGTGTGTGGATGTGTTTGTGTGTGTCCTGCGGTGAGTTGGCACCCTGCCCAGGATTGGTTCCTGCCTTGTGCCCTGTGTTGGCTGGGATTGGCTCCAGCAGACCCCCGTGACCCTGTATTCGGATTCAGCGGGTTAGAAAATGGATGGATGGATGGACATTCATATACTGTGTATTTTATGCAAACTATAGGTGAGTATTTTTTAACACATTTTACAAAGAAAACCAGCAGTTTACTCCAGATATTAGTTAAATGAATGGAAATTTTAGTTGCATTTTAGAATGGAGTGTATTTTATTTACTATCTGTGTAAATACTACTATATAAATATAACTACATAATAATACAGTATATAGGTTAATTGAACAGGGTAGTTCCATTTTACAAACAAAATTCCAGCTTCAAAAAGTAAATAATAATTGTATCGTAAAGATACAAATGGCTAAAATTCTGCTGAAAAAACAGATTTTTTCTTGTCTTCATCTTTGCTAACTGAGGAACAATATCTTTTAAATCAATTATTTACACCACATGAGGACATTTTATATACATTACAAAGGAGACACGTGTCTGCTATGTTGTATGATTGGGTTTTTCTGTCATTTTCACAAATTTCTCAAATTGTTCATGTTAATACTAATACACAATACAAGTAATGATATTAGCATAGAGTGATAAAAACACAGGCTTAACATACCTAAACAAGGAATATTTATAATAAACCATTTAGCTCAGAGTGAATGATACTGTAAGATAATCAAACAGTTACTTTCTGCGTTGAGTGTGACAGTGGTTAGTGTTGCTGCTGCACAATACTTGGTTTAATTGCCATGCCAGACCATGTCTGTGATGTCCGTGATGTGCATGTTCTCCCTCTGCCAGTGAACGTTTTATTAGTTCATTCAAAAGCATGTATGGGGTTACTAGGGTACACTAAATTCACACGTGAGTGAGTTTATTCTATAATGGCCTGAAGATTGATTTATACTGTAATTTTAGTTTTCTCAGCATAGCCAATAAGGACTGAATTTTGTGTATGTTTATTACATCTTTTTATATTGTTGAAATGACGGTTTACCCTCCACACTTTGAATATTAGCTGTTATTTATGGTCAAAAGCATGCATTCTAAGTAGGTCTCAGTAGATTACTTTAGATGATAGATGAATTTCTCTACTTGTGTAATTTACATAATAGTAAAAATCATAAACACTATAAATCATGTGGCTGAAGTTACGTTTTGCTAAAACAGTTTTAGGAGGGATTCCAATTTTAAAGAGAAAAGTTCTGATTTACTGTACTATTATCTGTGTCTTAGGTTTTGTCCCAGATTGTTTGTTGGCTTTTTATCTTGAATTAATTTTTGACCTCCTCTTAGAAGATAACAGATTAGCCTCCATTTTTATCTTCATTAAACTGCAGCAGTTACCTCTATTAATTGTTTGGTTAACGCCAGTCTTCAATGCAGGGGTTCCCAACCTCAGGTGCCCGCAGCCTCAGGGAGTGTGAGATGGCATTTCAAGGGGTATGACAAAGAGGAAGACTACGGCACAATTCAAAGTCACATTGTCCAACTTTGTCAAGGTGCAGTGTGCCATCATTTGTAGGCCATGTATTAGTTAGTGCTCCTGTTCTGTGATGTGAAAAGAATCAAGCTTAGTGCATGCAATTGCCACCTGTGAATGAGCTGCAGAAATGTGTGTTCTCGAGGGTTCTCATGGAGCGTTCGTAAAGGTGAATAACTTTTTTTTAAGAGAACAGAATTTGGACCTTGCAATAGTCAGAAGAGAAGGGCGAGGTCAAGTATTGATTTCTGTGCAAGATTGTGAAACATCACCGATTTCAAAGTTTGATTGAAATTTTTGCTGAGGGGGCGCAAGAGGAACTGAAATGGATGCAACGCCTGCTGGTTACCCCCAGCCCGACCCTCCTGCCGATGGTCCTGGCAGTAACACAGTAATTTAACTGTGCATCAGATCTATTTTTGAACTGTAGTGCAGGTGTTATTGGGGGGGCAAAGCTTGTCAAATGTGTTTCATTGCTTAGTGGCATGGCAGCATCCGTTGTTTCATGGGGGTCTCCAATCCCCAAAACCCTTTGATCATTTCCTTGCTGAGCCTGATGCTTTGCAGGATACCAATTGAGTGCCTAAGTTATATTTAAATTTTATACACTGAGTTAAAGCTTTTTTGCTTTTTTTTTGAGTTCAGTTTGTTCACCCGCAGTTCAGAATGTGGATCAAAAATTAAAAATGTAACTTCTTTATCTTCAAATGTTATATTACTTTTTTAGGAGGTGTGGAAAATAAATTATTTTCTAGGGGTGAGGATCATTGGAAATGTTGTGAACCACTGCGTCAATGGATAAATCACAATTATCTCTGTGGCAGTGCACAGCAACAGATGAAATCTCCACAAAAAATGAATTCTGTTAATTAGATGTTAATTTAAGAAAAGGACTCAATCTGCAGGCTTTAATGTGTGCTCTGGACCCAGTGGGGTATCACATACCTTGTCTGAACCCAGAAAGTGATCCTCAGGTGCCCCTTGCCTGACAATATGTATTTGTATGACTAGTTTGTCTGCTGCAGAAAAGATTTTTTCTAGAATATGACCTTGTGAACAGCCAGTTCCTTGCTGGGGATTAAAGGCTAGTTGATTTGCTGCAAGGTAGATGCAGCTTGGAAAAACAAGCTGAGTTTATCAGTTCAATTGGGGTGGGGGCAAAAAAACATAAAAGCAGCTTTTTTAATTGGGTTAATTAATAAAAATAATAAAATTGGGTTTTCCTTGAATGTGCACATTAAAAACCACTGCCTGTGATTTTGGAAGCTTCCAATGGCAAAGATAAGTAAACAGCTTCATTTTTTTTGCTTCATTTCAAAGGTGTATTTTACGGAGGCGCTTCTGTAGTATTTTCATTTTTATTGACTTCTGTCTTATATTCTGTCGTGTGAGTGAGAATCAGTTCATCTCATCATCGCCTGTTAAGTCACACTGTTACTTTGGAGAGAGAATTTTGGTTTTGTAACTTAAAAGTTTAAGATTATATTTTTTTATTTAACATTATTATATGTTTACTATGTTTATTGATTTTTTTTCTGAAGTGGTTTTTATTCCTTGTTATTGTGCAGCACTTTGGTCATCCTTTGTTGCCATTTAAATGTGCTTCATAAATAGAATATTGATTGACTGATTGTGAGAGCTAGTGTGTATATGAGTGGTCTCTGTCATGAACTGTTGCTTCAACCTGCTGTCTTGAGCTCAGTGCTACCAGGAAAGACTAAGTGGCCTTCGACTACTGAATCATGTACTTGAAATCAAAGCCTTCAGAAATATTTAGATGATATATTGAGTCCGTGTAGTTATTAGCAACCAAGCATGCTTGCTGGACTGTATGGCCTTCTTTTGTTCACCAGACTTAATACCGTATGTCTATTTTGTTTCTCTCTCTGGTTCATTTTTGCCTTCTTTCCTCGCTGCACAGCGTGTTTACTAATTAAAAGTATCTCTGTTTATTCACCCACAGCCCATATCACACATATCAATTAGTCAGGACGCTTCCTTATCAAGTCTGTTTTTCTGTATCTACTGTATAGCTTGTGGTGCTATCACCTATTCAATCCTTCCTGCAGCGAGATGTATTTGCTTCAAATGTATGCTCCTTCTGGATCAGTGATCAGTCTACTAAAATAAAGATGTATTTGGTTGCCTTAACATTATATTTATGAAGCAATTTACTAAACCAAAATGTATTTTTCTGTTTCTTGGAAGCACGTGTTTGTGTATGTTTTAGTTCAGCACTTACTTATACCTTCTACAGGTTATGCTCAGTTCAATATGTCATAGTTTGACAAAGCTTTTTTTTTTCTTAATTTTTTTTTAGGAGTCCACCATTACAGTTAAACCTTTAGTTCTGCCCCCAGTGACAAAACCCGATATTTCAGTGAAAAAGGAGAAGGACAAAGAGAAGGAGAAGCATAAGCCTCCAGTCGCCATTGAAACTGAGAAGAAGCATGTATTTGAAAAAGGTGAATATCCAACGTAGTACTTAGTTGTGTTCAGGGGTTTTTTAAATGTTTTGTTAGTGATTTTTTTTCATATTGTTTACCCAAATTAGTGGTATGCATTGACAGGTCAGTCATTTTGAATTCCAGTATAATTGAAGTTTTAGTTCATTTGCAATATTAAATGTTCACGAGGGATTTTCAGACTGCTTGTCTTACATGTTTCCTGCTGTCTGCAGCTATTAGCACATTAGTTCAAGTCTTGGCATGATTTATTTTTAATTAAAATTATTAGAGCTTGTGTATATAAGCAGCTGCTACTCTTATTTTGTAGTCTAAAGTCAATCTCTTAATTAAAAAATCTAACAATAGCTCTTCATTAGCACACTAGTGAAAAGTGAGAAAGAGCAGCAAGGCAACATTAACCAGTTTTATTTTGCCAGCTGGTAAAAGTAAGCAATGTTATTTAATGAAAATACCTGCACAAAAAACTTGAAAAGTTTTATTTTATAGTCTTTTTGTCAGATTTAGGTACAACAGTTTAATGAAGATATTACTAAATAGAGGCCATACATCAAAATAGTTATTTTTTCTTCAAACTAAATGTCTTTCAATTTTGAATTCCTGGAGTTAGATGTTGAGTGAAGCATTTGCGCCCCCTAAAGTTCAAAATATTTTACTATAAATGTAACATTTCAAGCATAAGATCATTCTGTTAGGGTTTCTCTGTTAGTGTTATAGAAATGCACATAACAGCAGCACGTGTTGCATTAGCAGACAGGCACACATACAGAATGTAAGAGTAACAAGCCCGTCTGTGGTAATTAAACGTCAGTAACTACTACAGTAGAATCTCCTGACAGCTTACCAGACTTGTTACTAGTTGCTATTATTTAATAATAATAATAAGTTTTATTTATGTAGCGCCTTTCTTACACTCAAGGACACTTTACGATTCAATAAACACATTAACAAGAGAAATTACATACAGGAAAATCAATGAATAACACTCATTGAAGAGATGTGTTTTAACAGGAGTTTGAAATGAATAATAAACTTTTCATTGTGAAGACTGAGAGGAAGAGCATTTCAAATTTTAGGGGCTATCACACTGAAAGCTCTGCCACCCAGAGTTACTCACCTATATTTAGTTACAGTGTGTAAGTTAGTATCCAATGATCTTAATGCATGAGCAGGAGTGTAAGGAAGCGGCAGCTCAGACAGATAATGAGGGGCTAAACCATGAAGGGCTTTAAAAGTGAGAATAATTTTATATTTGATTCTTGAAAAGACTGGTAACCAATGCAAATCATAAAGGACAGGAGTGATGTGAGCAGATTTTTTAGTGTCTGTAAGTAGACGAGCAGCACAATTGTGAACATATTGTAATCTATAGATATATTTAGTCAAAAAGACGTAAGGCCACCAACAAGTCATGTTACCATGTGGTGACACCAGCCTCAGTATAAGCCTATCTGAATGTTTATTCTGCCAGAAAGAAAAGGCAGAGGAAACAAAATTATCAAAATGAAAAGCCTAACAATTCATCTCAAATTCCCTTGTTACAAAAACTTTCAAAAAGAACTGAGAGATGGATGTAGTCAAAAAAAAATGAAGGAAAACCAGATGAGCTAAACACAGAGGTCAATACCACAGCTTTCAAAATTGCTTCTGTGACCCCAGTGTTAGAAAAGTCCTATCTTGGTGTGATAATCCTTACAATTTTCGGCCTTTGTCTCACTTACTTTTCTTTATAAAGTTCTTGAGTATGTTGTGGTCTCCTAGCTCTCTAGTTACATAACTAGTAATAAGCTGATGGAGTCCTTTCAGTCTGCTTTCAGAGCACAGCACTGCTGTGAAGCTGCTCAGCATTGGGTAACTAATATTTGCTTGTGGCAGAAGACTCTGGGCAGACCAGAGTATTAATTCTGTTAGATCTTAATGCAGCATTTCATACTGTCATACGTGGTATCCAACTGTCCAGAATGGAGAACATTTCTTGGTATCACTGACACTTCCCTCCAGTAGTTTAAGTCCTATTTGACTGATAGACAAGAGTTTAATTTTTGATAACAGCAGATCCACCTCAGCCCCGGACACACAAGGAGTGCTCAAGACTTTGTCTTCGGCTCTCTGCTGATCTGTATCTACATGCTTCCCCTTGGCCATATTCCATAACTTTGGACTGGTTATCATTTTTATGCAGATGATACTCATAACTGTTTCAGTGTTGAAATTCAAAGTTCTTGGCAAGCTTTCTCTGCTGACCACTTGCCTCAGTGAAATCGAAACATTGGTTTTGTTACTGTTATATTCAGTCTAAGTCCTGCTAATTGACAGTAAAGCTCAGCTTAAGAACTTGAGCTCCTTTTCAATCGCTCTTGGTGATAATACCATCAGACATTCATCTTCCATTAGGAATCTTGGTGTCATTTTTGATTCCTCACTTTCTTATTCTACAATTATAAATCACATTAGGAAATATTCTTACTTCCAGCTTCATAACATAGCCTGTGTTCATTCATTCCTCTGGTATTCTGATGTTGATAAACTTGTCCATACTTTTGTTACATACCACATTGACTACAGTAGGTCCCTTCTGGCAAGTGTCCCTTCTAATATCCATCAAAGCTTCAGTTGGTTCAAAACTTAGCTGTAAGAGTCCTTACAAAAGCCAGCAGCAGTGAACACAGAAAACCCATCCTGCTCCATGTTCAGTAGCTCCCTGTTTCATATAGGAATGAATATAAAATGTTATGAATGGTCTTGCACCTGACTAAATCACAACCTCTTCTATTTCTATGTTTCTGTCTGGCACTAATGGTCCACTGTTTCTGACAATCTCATTGTGCCTCATGCTAACCTAAACACTATGGGTGACAAATCCTTCAGCTCTATAGCAATCAGAATTTAAAGCAAAGGGAAATGTGATATATAAATAAAACGCTATTATTAAAAAATACACAAAGTCTTACAGAGTTTTGCACAATCTCCGATGGCTTGAAAAAGCCCAGTGCTGACCCTTTATCCTGTCATAGATCTGACGTCTCATTCATAATAATACTCAATAAAAAGGACAGGTTCACCTTGAATCAGGCAGAATTTCTTAAAGAGCAACCTTGATGTATCCCATAAAGCAAGAGGCACAGTTTCAGTGTTCTTTTATGTAAAAAAAAAAAATCCTCATTTCAAAAATAAATTTCTATCCAGTTGCATATTCTTCAACCTATAACCTACAGTATTTCTGGCATATAAATGGCATAGAAATTATATTTCCTTCTGCAAGATCTTTTTGTCTACACAAACTTCTTCAGCTTATGCTGATTTTTATTTCAAATGAAATCATTTAAAATTGGACACTAACTTTCTCACACAAAGTGGAAAAGCATCAGTCGTCTGGTTTTGATTTGAAATCCTCTGCCAGCACAGACACAGTGCATCTGAAAGTATTATAAGAGGAAATTTTAACTCCTGTAGAGTTCAAAGCACAGCCTGTCTACATGAAAGCTGCCAGGGATATATTCTCTGTTGGATATATCGTTATTATTATGTTTATTTTTTATTATTGCTTCCTAAGCACCATCTGAGAAAATCTAGCAGCACAAATTTCACAATAAGACATCTGAAAATGGTAAATTGATTATTTTAACTGCTAGTTCTGTCTTTAGGAGTTGGAACATAAAAAATAACAGCCACAATAAAAAGATGTATTATGAAATCTTGTTTTCTACATTTATTTACTGAAACAGGGAAGGATAACAATTTATTTTTGAGACATTAATCTTTTCTTGAAATTATTGCCGGAGCAGCAGTATAAATTTGAACCTTTTTCAACTTTTCTTATTCTTTCAGTTGAATCTTTACCCCCCAGAGTCAAAGAAGGCATTCCTGCTCAAATTGGTAGGTTTCAGTTTTCTGCCCACTCAGAATGTGTATGTTTCTTGCACGTATATCTTGTGTATACAAGCCATGTAACTGGGGGCTATGTTTAGAAGTTTAACTCTCCTGTATATAATTATGGGGAATGGCCGATGTACAGTTTTTTTAGTGTATGACTCCAACCCCTGACCTTTCCCCAAGTAGGGGGACTACCAGATGAAGCTGTGCCCCAAGGTAAATTAGCACAATGTCTTCACTGTTTGCATTGAAGGTTTAGTTATGTTGGGGGTGTGGTACATTTACAGGATTGCAAACTTGAATATATCTTTGAATATGTAATAAATTGTGTTTTTTAATATATAGAAATTTTGGTCTAGACATGATAAAACCTCTTCAGTCAACCAAGCTGTACTTTATGTTTGCAGTGAAACATTTGTGGATCCAAGTGCAGCCATAAAATGTTTTTCATGTGAAAAAAAAGAATTATGGTTAGATCTCTACTTCATCTAAGCCATTGATTTGGAAACCTGTCTTTTGAAGCAGAGCAAAGTGACTGAAATGAATTAAAGAGTGGAAAACAAACTAATTTGCATTTATGTCTCAACTGAGGTAGCTTTGCTTCGACATTTGCAGAAAAATATGATATATCCACTTGTCTGTGCCAAGTAAATGCTCTAAAAAATATACAAAAAAGAGACAGAGAAATCTGGGGCTGAAGAAAAATGTCTGAAATCTCCAGATGACATGAATGTAAAAGATTGTCATAGTCACTGGTTCATTGCACTTTTCCAGAAAACGGACATCTTAACTTTACCAGATAACAAATCTGGCATCCTTGGTAAGAAGAAAACAGGAGGCTGTGTGTTTTATCCAACACAGAGGGCATCTCATTACAGTATTTTGGGGAGAAGGGGAATATGAATGCAAAAAATAGGCACACATTTCAAAATGTACCCAGCTTGAAATTTAAAACAATCCCAAGGTAAATATAGCCAGTTTTAAAACAGAAGGCACATGACGCTCTGTGAACAGATGTCCAATACTGAGATTAATAAACTAATATGCTTTAAAACAAAAATCTTTATTGAGGTAAAACTGTGACATACCCATTCTTTCCTTGAAGTACATATTGTAATGTATTACAGGAATCCTTTAGAGGATGAGAAAATTAATCTAAAGTAATTTTAGACAATTCTGATATAAAAATAAAACAACAAATTCAAGTGTTTGTCCCCGTTAATGCAGGTCTTGCTGGTCCCAAAGGAGAAAAAGGAGATCGAGGGGAAAAGGGCTCCAGAGGCGATCAAGGGCCTACTGGTCCAAAAGGAGACAATGGTGCTATTTCAACAGGCACTCAGGGTGGAAAGGTAACCTGTGAAAAAGCTTTAAGGCTACCTGATGATGTAAGCCAACAAGAACAAGGGAATCTATTAGATGAAGACAAAAAAATATATTTAAATAAAAGAAATGTCAGTCTTCTAGAGTTTGGAGTATGCATTTAAGTAGCCCTGATTCATTAAAGTGTCCCCAGTCACCTCAGTATACTGGAGTTGGATCATTCTGTCTAAGGGAAAATATTTTTTAAAGCTACTCTAGTTTTCCTTTCATGTTTCAAAAATGTGAAGGTTAAACAGTGATTCAAAAATTTGCCGAGTTTGAGGCCCCTGCCATATATTCCATTTTCAGTGATTCGATCGTGGTCAGGTAGCACTTGACCACATTTGACTCAAGAGGAAATGCAAATGTGTTTTCTACCCACATACAACAACCACATAAGCAGAAGTTGATTTGAATTTTGCACAGTTAAAGTGACACTGATTCTCTAATCTGACACAATGCGGATGCATTTAATGACAGGATTAAATGTAAATTCTCTGAATTATAAATGGATTCCATCTGCATACACAACACATGTTAATTCTGGGTGTAACTACAGTATATACAGTATATATTTACACCCAGAATTAATGTATAGCGCATATAGATCAAATCTATATATGCATCAATTTTGAGAATAAGTATATATATATATATATATATATATATATATATATATATATATATATATATATATATATATATATATATATATATATATACATACACACACATGAACACAACTGTGCCTTGGAAGTATACAAAATTGAATCAGGGCGGATTTAATTTAGCTTTTTTGACACTGATCAATAGAAAAAGATTCTTTTATGTCAAAGTGAAAACAGATCTTTTTAAAATGATATAAATTAATTACAAATATAAAACACAACACAACTGATTGCTTAAGTGTTCACCCCTTTAAAGTGACACACCTAAATCATCATTAGTGCCACCATTTGGCTTGAGGAGTCACAGAATTAGTTCAGTGGAGATCACCTGTGTGGAGTCAGGACATTTCAGTTGATTGTGGTATAAATGCACCTTATCTGAAAGGGCCAGCTTGTGGAGAGCCAATATCATGGCCTAACATATACAGTATATAGTGAAGACAAAAGAACGCACCAAGCAAAGTAGTAAGAAGGTGATTGAAAAGCACAAGTCAGAGGATGGAGGCAAGAAAATAAGCAAGTTACTGAATATCCCTTAGAGTCCAGTTAAATCGGTTGTTCAGAAATGGAAAGAGCATGGCATAGCTGTAGATCTGCTAGAGCAGGCTGTCCACAAAAGCAGAGTGATTATGGAATAAGATGACTAGTAAAGGAGGCTACCAAGAGACCTATGTGAACTCTAAAAGAGTTACAAGCTACAGTTTCCTGGGTGCTTCAACATCCTTAGCTTTATAGGACAAAGAGAAAGCGACTGTTAAAAATACACATTATGACATCTTGGCTACAGTATGGCAGAAGGCACATGGGAGACTGTGAAGTTACCAAGAAAAAGGTTCTATGGCCTGACAAGACCAAAATTGAGCTTTTTAAAATGGAAAAATGGATAACTGAGCAGAAGTCATTTAGAATGAACTATTGCAGTGTTTTAACATCTTTCAGATGACTCTAAATACTTTTCACTTGAAAGGAAACAAATGTAGGCAACTTTTTCAGGGAGTCAACATTTGTTGTACAGTGCCTTCCTAGTGAACACTCCCTCAGATCATTCAGATGTATTAATTACCATGTCACCTTGTGTTTCTTCTGCTGTTTTTCCTTTTTGTGCTCCTTAAAGTATCTTCTGATGTAAAAGTTATGTAAAAGCAATAATAACATCTGAGAGAAAGTAAGCATTTATAAACATATAAACCACAGCACTGTAAATTTGACTTTGGCATGCAGTTAGTGGAGGTTTGTGATAAAGATATGGTATAATAAGAAAATATTTTATATACGTAGCAAAACATTCGAATAGGTATTTAAACATGAATTAAAATGTACTTGCTTTAATGTGAAAATAAAACATACCATACCATACCATATCACCTGGTAAGCCTGCTTAATCCTCAGCAGAGTACCAGAGAGGCTGGAGCCTATCCCGGCAAGCATAGGGTGCAAGGCAAGAACAATCCCTTTACAGGGTGCCAATTCGTCAGTGTGAAAACACAGTTGCACACATAAGGTCCAATTTAACATCAGAAGTCCACATAATCTGTACACCTCTAGACTGTGGGAGTAAACTGGAGCACCCAGAGGAAACCCCCACAGACACCGGGAGAACATACAGACTCCATGCAGAGAGGACATGAATCCTGGTCTCCTTACTATCACTGTGCCACCCAAAAATAAATACATAGGTATAAAATAAAACAAATGTTAATTCAACTGGGTTATTGTTGACCCAATTATTTAAATTAATCATGATCTGTTCTTTTATGCATGAGTTACTGAATATTCTTATTCCACCACTGCAACAGCCCTAATCAGAAGTGACTTTAGGGTGACCTGTAAGCATGCTGGCCTGAAGCACATGGGGTGCAGTTGAATACAAGTCATGCTGCTTTGAATAGTTAGTACATTTTACGTTAATAGAAAATAAGTGTTTTAAAAATAAAAAAGATACTCAAGTACACAATAGGAACTACAGTACTTGCAGTCCAAATTAAATAAGTAAATTATATCTTGGCAAGTGTTTCCTATACTGCAGTTGAATGCCTTGTAAATATATTAAAATAAATACTGTCAAGAGTTAAGAATGTGTGATTTGAATGAATCACTATGCAAAGGCACTTTATAAAATAACAGTGTTAGTTTTTGATTTATTTCTGTTTGTTCTCTTTTAGGGGGAACCAGGAGAAAAGGGAATGAAGGTAAGAATTACATACTTTAAACGGTTAACCTGCTTAAGGTGTTTAGATGTTTATTTTACACAGTTGTTTTAATTTTCCAACCCTCAACATACCCTTGGAGTGATTCAATGCCATCATAGTGGTTGGTTTAGGCAGAGTCATTGTTCATTGAACTCCAGTGTCTCTCAGAAAACTCCCATGATCATGTATTTGTTTCATAACAGTGTCTCATTTTGATATTAAAGTTTATTTAGTTAAAAGTGCAGTTGGTAGAAAGTACATCTAAGCAATAATTGGCAACTACTTTAGCACTTTAATTTACAGAAATGTTCTATTTAGAATAAAGGCTGCTTATTTATTTAATTTTTGTCTGGCTGTAGAGCAAAATTGAAGCTTCTGATACTGTGACATGCAGGGAACGGATACAACTAGAGCAGAAGATATTCAGAATTTCTAGATTAGTGAAATAGATGATGGATGATGAAATATTTGCTTAAGTAAAAGCATAAGGTCCAAAAAATATATGAAGTAAATAAGTCAAACAAGCATTTTAAAATTGGCTTAATTATCAAATGTGAAATGTAGTTCTCTTTAAGCAAATTGTATAAATGTATATTAGAAACATGCACATGTTGCCTTCTGGGGTGACAATTTGTTTTTCTCTTATTCTTGATTGTTTACTGCATATTGGACTCAAAATAAAATAAAAATTAAAAAGTACAATTCTAGGACACTTTGTGTAAGAAAAAAATATATAATTTGAATGTGTATATGCAGCTGGTGCATGTTTTGAATCTTGGACATTCAAGATGGTTTTATGGCAAATGTGTTCTCAAATCAGATGATTTCATGGCATAATGACCTTTGTGCTGCTGTATGAGACACTTGGCACAGTTTTGCGCAGGGCATCATTTGTTATAAGCTTTGGCAGAAAATAACCATTACTGAAAGGGAAGTTGAGAGACAAAGGTAGGAAAATATGCAGACAGAAGCTGCAGTGAGGTGTAGGAGAACTGCAGATATGGAGTGTGCCTGAAGAAAACGTTAAACTCCACCCATGACGGCCACTACAGATGGACAAGTGAACAGGAAAACATATACTTACCTTGAGAAAAAAGCACCAAAAATCTGTAATAAAATATATTACTTCCACCTTAGTTTGTGTTGTGACAAGGATTCCTGAGAACCGCGGAAGGCACTTTTTCTTAAATCAAAATGTTTGCCACGCAGTGGATTTATTCTAAGTTTTAAGGCTTTTGTTTTCATGTTTGGACCCCTGTCTCTTGAGCTACATTTTAAAATGCAACAATAGGTTAGATGTTTTTTAGAATTTATAAAATAAATGGTTTACTTTTGAACACGATTTCAATATAGCAAATTAATATATACCATGATTGGAAATAAATGATTTTGACTTAAAAATACTGAACTTTTCCTTTAAGTATATGACTATTACATTTAGTGCATTTTAACTACTTGTAAAATGTAGAAGAGAGAGTTTAACTGATGAATTATTGTTTAAGTACTTCTACATAAAGTGTACCTTCTGATGTAAGGTGCTAGAAATGTGCTTTCCCTGATACCTTCATAAATATAATTATAGGTATTTTGTTAGCCATTTTGTAGTGTAACTTGTCTTATTAAACAGACATATACAGGCTTTCAGTTGTTCCACAGTGAAGTAATCCCAGTATGCCATGTGTACCTTCAGTTCGAGATTTGACAGATGCTCACATTCACATATTTTTTCCTTGTCCATAATAAAGCATCTCTCGTGGTGATAGCTGTTGTTATATTTTTCTCATTCTGGCTAGGTTTATTTCTGTCAAGTTCAGATACCTAAATGATTAAATTAGCCATTTCTTCCTCAATTCAGGTCATTCAAATATTGAAAGGTCTTCACACCTTTATTAGTCTGGCATTGGTTTTTGTGCATACATTCTCTACGGACAACTTTGTCTATTTTAGAAGTTTTTCTAGCTGTAGGTAGTTGTATTTTTGTCTGATTTTAGTTGACATTTATTGTTCTTAATAATAAAGGGCACAAATGTCAGACTTTATGTGAGATGCTTGAAGACACTGGTTTATCTTGTGAAAGTCCTACTAGTAGCTCCCATTGGTGGCGACATGCATGACCCAAAAGCATCTTTGTCAGTTAAAGAGCCTGAAAGAAAAAATTATATAAATTAAATTGGTAGTAATAACAGAAGATGTCATCTTTCTGTTTTGTACACCTTTTTGTTTATAGAGCCTTCCTACTGAAAGTGAAATAATAATTAAACAGTAGTGCAGAAAAGTGGCACAGCTATATTAATCAAAGCTCACATGCACACACAATACTTTGTTAGGGAAAGATACGTAAATAAAAAATGAGTATAATTGCAATATGATTTTTGAGAATGTCTTTTTTGCTTATTAAATATTAGGATTCTTGAATGTTAACGGGATGCATATATGTGTGTCTTTGTATACTAGGCTAACATCATTCATTCATTTTCAATCTGCTTATCCAAGACTGTTTCGGGGTCAACAATCTTAGCAGTGAGGCCCATATCTCTCTTTCCCCAGCCACACTTGCCGATTCATACTGTGGGATCTTAAGGCTTTCCCGGGGCATTTGGGAGATATCATCCTCTCAGCGAGCCCTGGGTCTTCCCCAGGTCTCCTTCCATCTGGTTGTCCCTTTAAACCTCCACAGGGAGGCATCCATATTAGGTGCCTGAACCAGCTCAGTAGGCACCTCTGGATTTGGAGGGTCACCAGCTTTACTACAAGCCTCTATCTGATGACACTAAGGGAGAGCCCAACCAACCAGCACAAAAACCCACTCTCTCATTCTTTTATTACTCTCATTCTTTATTATTATTATTATTATTATAGTCATTACCCAAAGCTCATGACCATAGCTGAGGGTAGGGTCGTAATCGACTGGTAAAATGAGAGCTTCACCTTCTGATTCAGCTCCTTCTTCACCACTACAGACCACCCCTATCTGTCTGTCAATCTCACCATCCCTTTCCCATCACTCTTGTACAAGACCCTGAGGAACACAGGCTCCTCCACTTGGGGCACTAACTCACTTTCCACTAGGCTATTAAAGAGCAAAAAACAATATGAGAGTTTCTGAAGTGAGATTGAATTATGAGCTGCATTTAAATATCAGGAGTAATGTAAAAAAAATTGTGTATGATTGCAGATTTTTTACTTGGCTTTATGTTTTAGATCATCTGTTACAAGAACTACTGTGTGTATTTTAATTTGATGCAAGTGAAGTGTTTTATGTATCTTGTGGAATGGCTGTCTCCTAGTAGTTGTCCATTTCCTGTAATCTGTGATACTACAGAATACTTAAATTGAAATTACTTTGAAATTGCTTTACCCCCTCCCAACCACATTAGTATTAACAGTAATCCTTTTAATGAACCTTTAGTGATTGTGGTGTTCTACCTCGCAATTGTATGATTAAAGGCTAAATTAGTGTCCCATATTCATGGGCTCTATTAACTGTTGTTTGATGATTGCCTGATAATTCATTTACATCTCATCGGATGCTATAATGAGTATATGAAATGATTACTTTGCACACAGGCTTAATCTTAATATGAAGGGTGAGGAAAGTATTTTGAGCCTACGGGGTACTGTATGGTGCTAATTTTAAGAATATCTCTTCTGTACTAAAACAGATGAATAACACGTTAGTGAATTCTGACCGAGATCAATTCAGGATTAACTTAGGGAGGCCTGGTCAGCCCAACACAGCAATGTTGCTACCATAACATCATCTAGGAAAAGGGGGATAAATGATGATGCTACTCATGACGGCAGGGTGTTTCTTAAGGTTTAAATTCTCCAGGTGTTCTAAAACATGATTAAAAAAGAAGGATTTCCTTACAAAATATCATCCTCTGTTGTTTTGTTAAGTTTTGTTGAGTTTATATACTTTTATATCATATCTTAAATAATTTGCCAATTTTTATATAGAAACTGAAGAGGCATTAATCCTCAAGTCTTTAATTAATGTGTTAACATATTAATCCACTCTTTGGTGAATGGTAGGCTGAACATTTTTTTTATTGCAGGGAAGTGCTGGCTTTGGATACCCTGGACCCAAAGGAGATACAGGTGCCCCTGGACCACCTGGCCCTCCTGGTCCTCCAGGACCTGCACCAGAAGTAGTTAAACGTGGAGATGGTACTGTGGTGCAACAAGTTTCAGGACCTCAAGGACCTCCTGGAAAACCTGGACAACCTGGTGCACCTGGACCTGCTGGGGCAGATGGGGAACCTGTGAGTAAACACAGATGACACTCACTAGCTTGTGTGGAGCTACTGATGTCAAGCAGCAAACATTGCTTATTACACTACTCTTGGTTGTTACTAAATTATGTTCTGTCCTTTCTTAAATAATAATAATTATCTCAAATACACAAATGTCTAATAGTATGCAATAGTACATCCACCATACTTTTGTTAATTATTAATACAAAATATAGTCTTAGTGTTATCATTATTTTTATTTTTATTTGGCTGACGCCTTTATCCAAGGCAGCTTACAACACCTGATATAAAATTATGGAAGAAGGACATTTTGTTACTTGGACTAGATTGACAATATAAGTTGATGATATAGTAGAAACAGTGTATTAGATACAGAAGTGTCAATCAAGAGAGTAACGTTACAGGAATCGTCAACAGAAAGAGTTACTCATGATTGCTGGACTTTATGTTGATTTTATTATTATAATAATACATCTTAACATCCTTTAAGAGAGTTAAATTTTTATGAGGCCACTTTTAAACTGTTTGTGGACAGTGCTACAGTCTCACTGCCCCAGAATCAAGGCTCATAGCTGCGAGGGATTTAATTTTTCTCTGTTTCCAGTCCAATTGGGCTTTCTTCCAGGTACTTCAGTTTTCCTCCTACATCCCAAAGACTTTGGTTTATTGACTTCAGTAAACTGAGTAATTTTGAGTGGTCATGTGTGTGTACCCTGCTGTGATCAGGTACAAAGTCTATGGGTTGTTCCTGTTTTGTGTTTAATTCTTGCAAGATCATTTCTGGTTGCCATAACTCTCAACTGAATTAAGAAAGCTGTATAATTGATGGATGGCTTTACAGTTTACTTATCTGAAACCATCAAGATTTCATATCCAGTGTTTGCATGTGAGTGTCCATTCGATAGACTGAGTTAAGCTCTGGTACCCCACAACTTTCATTCAGAGTAAGTGGTCTTAGTTAGTAAATGATTATACTGTAGGGTTATTGTTCTGTTTTCAATACATACTGTTTCATAATGAATAAATCATTATTTCTGTCTTTTTTTGCCTTAAGGGGGACCCGGGTGAAGATGGAAAACCTGTAAGTAGATTCTTGATTAAGTTCAGTTTTCTTCTCTTGTGAAGGGGCGGTAATACCTTTAACTTGCACAATCTGCATGGTTTGAATCTTACATCAGATGTACGTGAGAAAGAACTGGAAGAGTTTTAGAGAATTTGAGACATGGGAGAGACTGTGAGACCTTCAGTCTTTGTTTCCATTGTCACTTGTTGATTTCCTAATGTATACAGATTTTTGGGAGCATAGAATTAAGAATTAGTTATTCATATGCTGTTGTCAAAATATCCAATGAACGTGTTTATCAAATTTTGCATTAATTTTAAAGTGCTGGATAAGAAACCGGGGAAATAATTATTCTAAAACCCAGAACATCTTTAACCTAAGAAACATTCTATAAAACAAAGTCTTCATAATTAACACAGAATGTTAGTCATGAGAAAATAGAAACAATGTAATCTGTAAAGCTTGCATTATAGATGTAATGCAAAGAATAACAAAAAATAAACCTGTAATAAAACGTAAATGACCATATTTCAGAAAATGGGTATGTGTGCATTTTAATGGAGAAGGAGCAGGTATATCAGCTCTTTACAGTCAGGTGAGAACTATTGGTACGGGTGTTGTTGGGATGTATAAGTACCCTTGAGCTGCCTGTGAGGTTTCATTTTGTCATCTCTGTACACGTAGGTCTGCTGTGGCTCAGATCCACCTACAATGTAAGCAGGGCCAAATTGTTATTATTAGTGTCCTTGCCAAAAAGAGTCATTACAATATCGATAATATACGCATATGTAATATAAAAATGAAAAATACAACCAGAGAAGGCAACTCAAAATGCAATAAAGAAAAGTATTTGTACTGGTTGTGCCATTTCGGAACTCGTTCAAATGGAGGATACAATGACAAATGAACTTGCAGCAAATATTGAAAAAGCAAATGAAAAGCAAAAGCTGTTTCTTTGATGAAGGCTTGTATGTTTGTTTTCTTTCAGTTTAATACTATTTATTACCTTTCATAAGTTAATAAGTCTTAAAGTAAACAAAACCTCAGGGGAAACACATACGGTTGGTTATCTGAAACAAGAGTAGAGAAAGGCGTACAATATGCTCCACATTTTATTCTTGGCTTAGTCATTGTGGCTTCACATTAATGAGAACCTCTACGTGATGTTTTAGAAATTTGAGGTCACTGCCTCTGTCTTATGATATCCCAACACGCACAACCTGAGCAATGGCACAAGTACAAGCAGAAATATGGGTAACACTTTAGTTTAGGTACTGTAAAAATGCATCTATCACTGTTATGAATCAAGGCTTTTTTGGTCATCATAACACTTATAAAACATTAGTAGATACTGTGACAGATAGGGGGCGCTATCGCTCCCTTAAACCCTTGTCCAAAACGCCAGACACCAGATAAAAGTCCAAAAAATGACTTTAATCGTTAACAGCAGTGCACAAAGCACCCTCCTCTCCACAATACTCATTAATTGACCAATACAATAACAATAATCAATCCACCACTCCCAGACGCGCTGCCCTCCTACCACCCAGCTCAGCTCGCCGTCTGGGAGCTCCCACAATCCTTTTATAGTCCCTGACCCGGAAGTGTTCCAATCCCCAGTCCATGTGATCTTCTATCACTTCCGGGTCAGATCAAAAGTCCTTTTCTTCACCCCGGAAGTACGTCACTTCTGCCGTCGCTCTGCCTATGACGCACTTCCGTGTAATAGGGCACATATGACTCTTTTCTCCTCCTTGCAGCTCCCTCTTGCGGCCCCTGTGGTATCCAGCAGGGCTGTGGATGAAAACTTCATTGTCCATGATTCCCTGCTGGTCTTCGGGGCACCTCCATACTGCAGGGAGGGCTCCATCTGGCGGCCTGGGGGTATTGGCTGGGATGACAAGCCGGCCATAGACCACAATACGTTATTCATCTCTGTGCAGTTTGGCATATTGACATGATGGTAAAATTACTTGTTAATCTATCTATCTAAATGTGTGATATCAGGAGAAATGTGTCTCAGTTAAGACATCTCAGACCACTCCAAAGTGAAATTCTGTTAGTAGGTCACATTGCAGAGATGAATAAATACTTGACTGTTGTTTTGTAAATCTTATGGATACCAAAGAAGTGTACATTAAGGTCTTATTACATAATGGTAAATGAGAAATACATTTGGAAAAGTAGGACATGCAATAATACAACATACTGAGAGCTGGTTATTGTACCACATCATGAAAACCAAAATCCAGGTGTTTAGATCTCAGTTGTTTTCCTTGCTATGCTAAATTCATTTTCTTTCTCCTTCTATGACTCCTGCGTTTCTTTTCAGCTAATTTATTCATTGCTCTAGTTAATTGCACTAAATGTAAACTTGATGTATTTAAAGGAATACTTCACCCAAAAACAGTATTATATTTAAATGTTACTTATCCCATATGCTTTACAGTAACAGTCAAGAGAAATGTTTAATTTTGTATTTTCGGGCAGATTGAGAGAAAACACTTTATCGTGTAATGAAACTTAACAGTCACCAATACCGAACAATAGCAAACAACATGAAAAAGTCCGGGCGGCACGGTGGCGCAGTGGTAGCGCTGCTGCCTCGCAGTTAGGAGACCGGGTTCGCTTCCGGGTCCTCCCTGCGTGGAGTTTGCATGTTCTCCCGTGTCTGCGTGGGTTTCCTCCGGGCGCTCCGGTTTCCTCCCACAATCCAAAGACATGCAGGTTAGGTGGATTGGCGATTCTGAATTGGCCCTAGTGTGTGCTTGGTGTGTGGGTGTGTTTGTGTGTGTCCTGCGGTGGGTTGGCACCCTGCCCAGGATTGGTTCCTGCCTTGTGCCCTGTGTTGGCTGGGATTGGCTCCAGCATAACCCCCGTGACCCTGTGTTCGGATTCAGCGGGTTAGAAAATGGATGGATGGATGGATGAAAAAGTCCATGGAAAAAATAAAACTAATTCTCATGTTACTTGCATCACATAATCCATATGGCTGTTATCTGGTCAAATACTCAAAATGTGCAAAAATTATACATTTTTTCCTAAAATGCTAACAATTACTTATGGAAAAAGCAGCAAAACGGTACAATGCATTCCTACAATTCTGTGCTTTTAAATTGAAGACAGGGCTTGACAGGGAGAGGCAGGTCTTCAATGTAGGGGCAGATTTGCATTTTCGTATTCTTCCTTATTCCCAACAATATTTTCTGGGAATGGTTAATTTAAAAATATTTTAATAAAAAATACATGTATGGGAGTTTTGAGCCAGTGAAAGGATGACTTTACACATGTGGATTACGCAAGACGAGTTACGTGAGATTTTTTTCGTGGACATTTTGATATTGTTTGCTGTCACCTACTGTGACTGTTAAATCATAAACTTTCTTACCTACATTCTGTATGGAAATGCAAGATTAAATATTTCCTCAGAAGGCACTATAAAGCATGAGGAGTAAGTAACCTTTAAATAAAAATACAATTTTTGAAGGGTGTATTCCTTTAAAGCACTCTGTCCAAGTAGGCCATTCAGTTGTTGGCTTTGTTTTGTTTTCATATGAGATACACCCGATTGTTCTCTAACTGTATGCTCCCTGTTAAAACAGCTTTTATCTGTTTAATAAAATAAGGTTCTGGAAACCTTAAAAGTAATACCAAAACGTAAGCTGTAAAAGTTCATTAAGTAATGTTGATTGTTTCTGTTTTTAAAACATGACAATAAGAGGCTCCTTATTAAGCAGGTTTTTTATCTCAGTGCTTAATCCTAGCACAAAAACACCCAGATGGACCTCAAAACCTTTGTGAATTTCCCCTTGGGATTAATAAAGTATCTATGTATCTAAAACAGGGTAAAACACTCTAGCATCAGAGAAAAATATCACTTAGCTTGGCTTTTAATGCTGGTTTAACTTTCTGAAACAAATCGCTGTGAAGGCAGCACATTGACTTAAACAAGAGTCACTGGTAGCGGGCTTTGTCTCTCCAGCTCTGTCTCGGTTCAGAGAAAAGCACCAAAGGCCTGATGGCTCAATTAATTCCAACAGGGTGGCACTCAAATACCCATTCTAATAGGTTAAAGTCTTTGAGCAATGAGCTGCTTCATCATCGTATTCAAATATTATTTGCAAAATTAGTCCACTAAACTATGCAATTTGACATACGACCCACTGTTCTTTCCTTAACTGGTATATTCCAGTAATTATTTGGTTCTGTAAACGCTTTTGTGCCTGACCCTCAGCTCCATTAACTTTTCTAGTTTGTTTCTGGTTGTTTCAATAGGGTCTTGTTTCACTGCTCATATAGCTTACTACAAGTTAAAATACTTTTATATGTATGTATAAATATAAACCAGCTTTATTTATAAACTAGCTGAAATACCCAGCGTTGCCCGGGAGGAAAATAATTTTTTATTTTTTAATTGTTTGAGAAAAACATAATTAAAAAAAAAAACTTTAAAAATAAAAATAAATTAACAAACAATAAACCTGGGTTCGCTTCCCAGGTCCTCCCTGCGTGTAGTTTGCATGCTTTCCCCGTGTCTGTGTGGGTTTTCTGCGGTGGGCTGGCACCCTGCCTGGGGTTTGTTTCCTGCCTTGCGCCCTGTGTTGGCTGGGATTGGCTCCAGCAGACCTCTGTGACCTTGTAGTTAGAATATAGCGGGCTGGATAATGGATGGATGGATAAAGACTCACTAACGTACTTGTCTTGCGGTGTTTTGTGTATGTTATCTAGTTGACACTCGGAAGCGGCCAACTCTGTTTAATTTGAAAAGCAACAGGTGTGGGTTGCTGCTCAAAAATAAAGAATGCTGGCAGTCGCCTGGTATACACTAACTGTGTAAGCCGGGATCCTAGAAGTACATAAATCGTCAGAACTACTCTGGGCATCTCTCTGCTACAAGGATTCATGTTGCCGAAGTGCTTGCATCATTTGTGCATTAGCAGCTAAGCGACTGTCTTTCTTAGGAGGTTTCCTTTTGCCGGTGTACTGGCCTCACTTGCGTATCCTTGAAGTTGGAGCCCTCACCCCGACTCTGCGTCTCACTTCCGGGCCAGACAGACACACACACTTGCACGTGTAGAACTCTATTTAATTTCAAAAGCAACGGGCCCGGTGGCACTCAAACATAAAGAATGCTGGCAGTCGCCTCCAGTTCACCCTCTGGTGGTTGTTCCGAGTGTCAGCTGCATGATAACATGCATATAAGACTGCAAGATCACCCCCCACCCTAGCCAGAAAGGGGTGGGTTACGGCTGATTTCGCCCTACAGTATTTTTAGTCGACCAATGAGAAACATGTGTACCAAGTTTCATGAAAATCGCTCCAGCCATTCGGATGTGATGCTGGAACATACATACAAACACTGACTTTTATATATACTAGTGGGCTTCGCCCCCTGCTCGCTTCGCTCGCCAACCCCCATTTTTGTTTTTCTGGATGCACACTTTTAAGATTTTTTTTTTCTGTAAAAACAATTTTTTGAATCTTTCGAGTCCCAACCTGCTGAATCTTTTTAATGAGGTCAGTGAGACATGTGTTTAATGACTTTGCACCATAATTCAGGATAGCTTTCTCTGTTTTGAATTTCAGCACAGACAAAATGATCTACATTATCAGCAGTTAATAATTTTTTTGCAAAGTGACCAATAAATGCATCTGAGGCAAACTCCGTCTTTAAAATTCTCTTGACTAAAACTTCAAAGCCTTACAATATTTACATACTTCTGACATATCACCTATGTCCATATATTCGATCTCTATTCGCCTTTACGTTATTTTTCCGAGTAATAATTTCTCTTTCTTTGCGCTAATGCGATGTTTACTTTCTTTTGTTTTGACACTGTGTTTTTTTTCAACTTTCATATTCTGTATCTTGCTCTGTATGTGTTTCACGCCTGTTTTTTTTTGAGTCTTTTGAATTCCAGTTTTCATTCTCTAACCTGCTCTGCATGTGTTTGGCCCCTTGTTTTTTAACCTCTTTATGACGTTTTACTTTGTTTTCTACTCTGTGTTTTATTTCTGACCTCGCTTTATCCTGCTTTCTTTTTTAATGACACCTGGTCTGTGGTGATTATTACCTTTTTCGAGTAATAATTTCCATTTGTTTGCGTTCCTGCGATCTTTACTTTCTTTTTTTATGCCTTATAATTTTCCTACTTTCATTTTCTGTAACTTTCTCCACATGTATCGCGCCAACTATTTTTTTTTTGAGCCTTTTGAATTCTACTGCTTTCATAATCTCTAAACTGCTCAGCCTGTGTATAGCACCAACGTCCAGATTGGACGTGCTTTTTTTCAATTCCACTTGTTCCGGGCTGATAATTGCTTTCCTTATTTTCTGAATTTGCACCTAGATTATTCTTTTTCTTTTTTGTCTCTCCTATGCTTTTGAGTCTCTTTCTTCCACGCTGCTTTCTTCTTCTCTTTGTCTTCTATGTTTCATTTATAATGTATTGTCCTTATACGTTTTATATGCGCTAAGAGCCCTGGATCTGTTTGTGCTCAAAACCAAAATACGACTGAGTGGGTGGCTGGCTGACCGTGCTCTTATTTATTTGTAAGTAGGGCGTGTCTTGCAAGAATCTCATGTTCTACGTCATCGCAAGTCGGTCCTGGGTCAGTCTCTTGGCACAAAGTCTCATGTTTAAGGTCCCTGCGAGATGCTCTGAACAAATCTCTCTAGTCTCGCGGGTCTTTTAAGTGTCTTCTGTTATTTTAATGTGAAGATCACATTTCGTCGCCCTACTGTTTCTCTCCAGGATTTTTTTTTTATAATAGAGAGATATATAGATATAACAGTACAGCAAAGAATCACATTTAGAGTATGTATTTATAACCATTTAGAGCCTAACTCAACGTGAAATACTACTTACTTATATTTGCTGCACACTATAGTGACTAATAAAATGTTATAGTTATATTTTTAAATCATAATTACAAAGTAGAAACACTTGGATATAATGTCTTCTATTATGTCTTACATTATATAGTCTAATGATTATCAAAGTGATCCAGAATGTACTGTGTATTCTGTCCATATTTATCTGTGATGCTCCTAATTCTGAAGAGGACAGAGAGCAAATATTATGGCAGTGTTGCATAGTGATGTCAAAAACCAATAACAGAAATAGCAGGTGTTTCATCATATGCAAAAAAATATTGCATGGCAAATATGTGCAGAGGTCATAGATAGCTTGTTTCTGTATCATACTGTTAAGGAATAGAAATGATTTAGGGATAAATATCTGCTTCTCATTGTATAGATTGAACAAAATTACAAATAGGGTTGGGGTGCCATGGTAGCCTCGCCGTAAGGAGGCTAGGGTTTGTGTCCAGAGTCTTCCCAATATGGAGTTTGCATGTTTGCACTTTTTCTGTGTGGGTTTCCATGGGTGCTCCAGTTTCCCCCCCCCACTCCAACAGTCCAAAGACTTGCAGGTTAGGTGAAGAGGCAATGCTAAATTGGCACTGGTATGTGTGCCTGGTGAGTTGGTGTGCTTGCCCTGCTAGGACTTATTCCTGTATTGCACCCTATGCTAGAAAGGATCGGCTCCAGCTCCCCCAACTAGTGTGACGCTGGTCTGGATTAAGTGGGTTAGAAAATGACACGACAAATAGTGTATTTTTTTGCCTGGGATTTTTTCATATTTCCATAATCCATGCATTCATTTGAAGCGCTCATTTACTTTGACCTGTCAGTGCTCATCTAACCAATTAACTGTTGTATCTTTGGTAATTAAGAGGTTTACAAGATAAGTAGTTCAAGTCTGTTTTTAAATTTTGGTGAGGCAGAGAGACACTGGATATGTGTAGCTCTGAAAGTTCACAAATTCACCATGTTGAGATTCAGTCCTTATCCATGGGGAGTTTGCTTTCCCTGTGTCTGTTTTTTTTTTTGTGTGTTTTCTCCACATACTCCAGTTTTACTGTCACATTCCATCATACATGCAGGTTAGGTTCATTTGTGATTCTAAAGTGGCCCAGTGTGGGTGTTTGTGAAGGTGGGGTTTGCAATGGACTGGAGTGGTGTCAAGAGAACCTTAGTGCCGTGTGTTGCTGAGACTGGTTCTGGCTCCCTGTGCCTTGAATTGGATTAATTAGTTTGAGAATACAATGTAATGTGTCATTTTCAAATTTTGGTACTTGGTCATAATATATATCTAGTGTCTGGATTTCAGTTCTGACTTAGTAAAAAGTTTTAACTGTATTTATATGCACATTTTTGGGAGATAGATGACCTTTATTTACTCTTTTTTTCCAGGGAACTGTTGGCCCACCTGGATTTCCTGGATTACCAGGTGACACGGGTCCAAAAGGAGAGAAGGTACAGTGGATGAACAATATGACTTACGTGGGGCATGACTGTTTAACTACATAAAAATACACTTTGCTGATGTAGAAAAAGTGTGGAATCTGGAAGAGGACAGCCCTTTCAGTAAAAATGTCAAATAAAATAAAATAAAATACCACCTAAAGAAAACAACTGGCAAAATATAAAAGAATGCCATTGTGAGGTTATCTAAAATATGATAATAAATAATAATAATAATTCATTACATTTATAACCTACCTCAAGACCAGTGGTGCAGCACACTTAAAGGTAAACGTGTACTTTAACAAGTCAGATAATTTTCATGATTTGTTTTATTACCAGCCACATATGAAATATTATCCTCTTTTTTTTTTAATTTAGTTCAAGAAAATGTGTTTGTGGTGAAATTTGTTTTAATTTAATTCATACCATTGGCATCATCTTATAAGTACAGTACTTGCTTTAAAAAAATTATACTTTACTAAGTCATAAGCATTACTATTTTTAAGTCTATTGGTTAAAGTAAATTGATAACTTTTGAGCATTGATATACTTTATCATATCAAGTATGCCTCTAATATTATTTTTTATTTGTTGGTTTGAGTGCTCCCATTTATTTCAGGAAAAAGGTAGATTTTTTCCTCCACAAAAAATACATATTTTATTTTGCTCTTATTATATATTGAGATAATTAAAATACATTCAGCTATTTCCTGTGTGTCAAGTTAATATGGGAGTACACTTAGTGCCCACAATGTTTAAAATGTTTGATATTCTTTTTAATTTTTTTTATATTCTTCTAATCATTGGTATTAGGGTTAGATAGGATTAATTGTTTTACTTTCATTAAGTTAAGTTTTCATTAAGTTTCTGAGAATTGCAACAATAACTTTTTACCACAGAAAGCTGTCAAATATACCATTTCTTTTAATTCACCGTCGTCTTGTAATTCTAGTTCGGACTAGAGGAAAAGTTCAAGTTGTGATGTTTACTAATAGACTTCTCGATGCTCACTTTTCCAAGGGACAACATATATTCTCAAATTTTGTCTTTAGACCTTTTACCTGTCTACATTCGACCCAGAAGTACAGCAAATGCACAACTGCTCTTTGAATCTTTATCTTGTCTCTTCACTCAATGCCATTCACATTTAGTCTTCTTCCTATGTGCCTTCTTTGGTCCAAAGGTTGGCAACCACAGTTTTCCACTTCCCCTTATCTTCTGCCTTTCTAATTGCTTCCCCCCATTTTTTTCAATGGTGATAATTGTTCTATATCATCACCCCGTATTTATTAGTTTGCCTTAGTAAAGTCTCACCGAGCCTCCATGATTGCCTGTGTCTTAAGATGGGTTTTCAGGACCGTATTTTAAGAGAGACGAACTAATGGGTGTTTCCACCTTACCCTCTTATTCTATCCTCAGGGAGTTTTAATACAGTATGTGTACTTTTTATATTGAAATATCACTTATAGTCCATTATTACAAACCCTTAGCGATATTTTAATATGTGGGAATGACTTTAAGGCAGAACTGATTTTATGAGGCCATCACAGATGCTGCTTTCTACTTGAAGCTGTGTCTAATGTATTCAGAATTTTATCCAATAAGAATAACAGTTTAATGACTAGTAAATGGCATAAGTAACAGAACTTTTAGAGAACAATTAGTAAACAATATTTATTTAAATTTAGCATCAAAATAGTATCTGCCAGGTGGTTTTTGTTTCACTTTCTATGAGTGCTGCATGGTCAGAAATGAGTATGTGTGGTGGTGATGAGGACATAATGGACATCTGTTACCTTAGAAATTCACAAAATGTATTTATTCTCTTACTTTTAAAGGTATAATACATAATATACTCATTAAGTATTTTACATGCATAGAAATGGTGTATTACTTAATGAATGAAAACTTTATTTAATTTTTGTTTTGTGACAATGATCTGGAAATTGCAGAGTTCCATGCAGTTTCTGTATTTTAATTGTTTGGTAATGATCCCTTTCTGTGTCTTCTAGTTATTGAGCTTATTGTTTTCTGATATAATTGTTGTGTCAACCTGAACCTTTTTTTTTCTTTCAATGTTATACAGGGAGAGAAAGGAGAAGGGCAGCCAGGACCAAGAGGACCACCTGGACCTCCTGGCCTCCCAGGACCCCCACGCTCTGACAAACAGGTGATAATAGAGCTCTTCTTCAACACATCTTTTATTACATTTATTTTTTACTTTTAATTTGCATTAATATTTACCCAAGGGAACATCAAATTCAGTTAGGATATTTATTTTGAACTCAGAAATATATTTTATGAAATGTGGGAGAGGCTGTCTGTAAGTTAGGTAACAATGGGCATTTATGAAGTTGTTTTCTTTGTTATTCTAAGAGGCAGGAAAAATAAATACATAAACAATAGTGTTATTTTAAATGTATGTGTCCATTATGTCTCAGAAAAAGAAATAAAGTAGCTTTTCGTGTTCTATAAATAATGAACTATACAATACTGCAAAAGACAATAGTAAGTGAAAGATTTTTACTGTTGACAGTTCACAAAAATAGATGGCATTGTATCCAGTATCTATATGTCTATCAATCTAATATTTACAAGTCACTGCACTGTTCCATAATTTGATTTAAATTCTACACACTGGTTTTACTGTTGTTGTATTTTGTGTAAATGTATGTTGTTTTACCCAGTCAGGACATATTGCAATGTAATATGAAAATATAAGATAATCAGTTAGTATTTAAATTTGGAAGGTACTTGTCATTCCAATGGATAACATACATACTAGTAACAGTTTATGTTCAGTATGGCTCTGAAGTATGGTTGGAAAATATGTAAAGTTATCATTCTGAAATAATATTTGTGTTACAAACTCTGAAAGTTTTTATCCTCAAGAGCGCAGTATAATTCCACAGTAATCTACAATTAATATTTTTTATTTACAATAATATTTTTATGCCAAAAACTATGCACAAATGCAAAACTCTGAAAGGAAGACCATGTGTTCCAACCCCACCTTTTATTTTGTAGACCCTTGCAAGAGTTAAAGTGCTTGATGCGGTTAACCCCTTTCTCAATATAGCAAAGTGATTTACGAGAGTGTCATGAAGTGGAGTCCTCACAAAGGCCGAATGAAAACAGGCCAGTACCTTGACTAACTTTTCCAGAAGAGGCTCACCTAAACTCGCCCCAGTCCCCAAAGACTAACTGCTGGCTTCATCCAGAGCAGACCCCCAGAATGGGGAGCAAGAAATGTCCACAAATCTATCAAAAAGCACCACAGAAGGGATGATACCCATCACCCCTGGCAACAAAATATTTTCGTTAAGTCAAAAGTTTATTTACAAAAGTCAGAAAATATAACAAAATGCTCAAAAGAGGAAAAAAGACATCAAAAAATTTGTCTAATCGGGCAATTCAAAGTAAAAAAAAAAAGGTCCCAATAAAATATTGTCCAGAAAATTAATCCAAGAACAAAAGATAAGAATATTAAAAAAAAAAAAAAAAAACAGAACAGTAAATCCAGACAGGAAAGGCAATACTTAGAGGACACGGCAGTAATTGAATGGCCTCTGGTCTCCAAGCCTTGTCTGCCAAATTAAATAACCAGAGGGGAGGGCTTAGGAGTAGTGATGTCAGGGTAGACCCACCTTCTAAGGCTCCACCCACAAAGAACATAGGTGCTTTAAGAAGGCAGTGCATAATTAACACATAATAACCAATATCGACAGAAAATAACTTATAAATTGAACAATAACAGTACAAAGAAAACAAAATACAATACATCACATGGTAAAACATGAAGAAGCATTTAAAATTATTACCTGTATGAAAAATAAATCAAGCTCTTCAAGCATTGATCAGTCTGAAGCAAGGATTTATTGCCAGACACACATAAATAGCCTACGCCCTGCTAGGGCCTTACTGAGTGTATGCTCATCGCATTGAGCTGTCTGCTTTTATAAGTTCACACACGTCATCATTTATCTCTTTTTCTGAAAGAGCAAAATGATCTTAACAACTAAAGGGAAGTCTAATTTTCATACAAGCTTTATAGACAACTTTACTAGTACAAACCAGAGAGAGACTTAAGAGCATTAACATTGCTGCTGCTTTATTTGTCATAAGTTAATGCATAAGTTAAGGCAACAGATAAAAATAAGCAAATATGGGCTTAAATAAAATATAAGTCAAGACCGCTGCATGGTTAGAAAAACAATTTAACTCTTAGCACTCATACTTCAAGATTTTAACACCCCAGAACTTCATCAATCTTACATACATAACAGAGAGTGTATTTTTACATTTTACAGTATTATGCAAGTATGAAGCTGAACTGTGTTTACACTGCAAAATCACCAGCTTTACATTCATGCTTTTGTAGATACATAGATAGCCCTCAAGGGATTTTCAAGTAGCAGGCCATTCTTTTTGCACCAAGAAACAGAGCTCTCCAACTAACTCCTCTACTCTGTGTAATTCTTCTAATCAATACACGCCATAAGTGCAGAATTGTCCAAAAGGTTTGCAAATGGCTTGGCCTGGTGTTCAGTTTATAGCACTCTCTCTGTTTAGACACTCTGAAGTGCTCCTTTGCCTCTTTATCAGTTAGTTTAACACTGGAGGTTTTGCTGTGTGGTATTTAAGTTGCTTCAAGACCCTGTTATTATCTCCACTATGTGAAATGAGCAATAAAATAATAAAAAAAATACATGTTACATTATTTGTTTGAACTTTTCTCTTGTTCAACACATTTCATGAAACACAACCATTGTTTAAGATTTTACTTTAATCTTCTGGAACAAATAATACCAAGTGGCATGTTCATGTCTTAGAGGGGCAGCTAACTGGATTGTAACCTACAGCACTGTAATGTTCATTTTCCCATCTTTATTATTGTACATTGTTCCCTGTATAATACTAATTATCTGAATTTATTAGAAAAATATATTCTGTTATTACTTCAGTTTACTGATTTTTGTAATAAATGTTTTATTCCTTTCTAACTTTTCAGACCTTTTTTGACATGGAAGGCTCTGCATTTCCTGATTTGGACAGCATTAGGGTATGAGGCTTTAGCTAATATTTGGCATTCTTTTTTTGTGTTCCTTAGAAAAGGCTGGAAAAGATGTGAATTGGATACATGAACTGAAACAACAAAATAATTGCCTATTATTAGCTTTAAAGAAAGCAGCTTTACTTTGAAAAATGCAACCAATATGCTTCTTTCACTTTTCTCATTTCAGCTTAATATTGATGAAAAGTGCATGCAAAATTCAAAGAAAAGTTGCAATAGCAGACAATATACAAATGCAGGAATTATATAGGAGGAAATAAAATTAAAAAAAATAGTGACAAAGAATACATGTATTTATTATTTGTTTTCTTTCCCAAAACAGAGAGGAGAATGCTTATGATGAAACTAATGCCAGTATAGACATTTTGTCTCCAGCATTATTGTGGGCCATTCTGGTGCATTCTGGTTAAGTATAGTCAGATACCAGCTTGCATTCAGAGTAGATGATTCAGTGATCAATTTGTTTAATGGAGGATGTATTTGTATAGTTTTAATGAATGCGTACAGGATGCAAGTCTACACTTTTCTCATAACCAAAATGAGGCGTCTTTGCATCTCTGCAGTGATATTGTTTGCCTATCCAACACATACTGCTGTTTCCATTCTTCTTTTCCTGCTTTTCAGATGATGTTATCTTTTTACACAAAATACTTCCCAGCTTGTCCTCTACTTTTCTGATGCATCTTTTTTTTGTACCTTTTGACACCACACTTTACATTCTCCAGAAATGATGGTCTTAGAAGCTATATTCATTCTCTACCTTATATACAGTAGTTATTAGTATTTATGATGTTAACTGATATTCTGCACTTTTTAAACTGAAATTCAGATAACAGCATTTAAGTTACCCTTTTAGCTTCTTAAAGGATAAACATTACTTAACATCTACTCTTAAACTATTAAAACAGTGTTGACAAACTTCTACTGTTGTGCCTTAGTTTATAACTGTACTATTTGTGTATTTAGGGTCCTCCTGGACTGCCAGGTTTGCCCGGGCCCCCAGGTCCACCAGGCCCTCTGAGCACTACTGGAACTCTAGGGCCAGTTGGACCACCAGGGCCTCCAGGCAGTAATGGAAAAGATGGAGCTCCTGGTCCCCGTGGTCCTGCAGTAAGTACTGCTAGAGAAAATTTAAATTATTGAGTGGAACTGTATAATTTATTTGGAAATGAATAATGTAGAATTTACAGAATAAACAAAATTTAGTAAGGCAAGTTTTATTTTTATATTAATGTGAATGTCTACAAATTACATTTAAGGACCATTTATTACATTTGTTTTTTGTGCCTGACAGGATTCTCTTTTAATCACTGTGCTATGTCAATATATTTACATGTAATTATGTGGGGGTTGCCTCCCCTTTGAGATTTTCAAGATGTCATTTTCTGAAAATTGCATACTTCCAGAGAAAGTCAATGCTGTGCTACTACTATTGTGATAGTTGCTGCTTATTATACTGTATTCCTTATGGCAATGCCGTATGTTGAATAAATAAGACTTAATAAGTAGACAGCATGGTGTAGTAACTGAGGCACTGGGCTAAACAACATGGCAGCCAGTTCAATTGCTGCATCCGCCTCATTGCTTGACCCTCATCAAGGCACTTAACCTGCTTGGTCAGTTGCAATAATATATTTTTAATGGTTGTAATGTATACTGATCTTGTAATTGACCTTAAATAAAGACACGTCAAATATCCAGTAATATAAGAAAGTTGTTGAGAAATGAGGATTTAATTCATGAACTTTCCTTGTCTTATTGCCTATACAACTGAATGTGGTAGCATAATATGACATTTAACGTGATAAACATTTACTTATATATGACTTGTGTTATTTTAATTTATAGGGTCTTCCAGGACCTCCTGGTAAAGATGGGAGCGCTGGACAGCCTGGAGCCAAAGGAGACAAGGTCAGCTAAATTCTCATGATTATCTTTTACTAAGTCCTTAGCTTTAATCCCAAAAATGTTGTGGCTGCATAGAAATTTCCCACAAAACCCAGTGATGCAATCACTGAAATGAAATTACATTGGGTCCAACTATTTTTAATAATCAATTAAGTGAATAACCTTAATAATGTTGTGAACACTGTATACAATTATATAGTACAGTGATATTTAATTCAATTCAGTTTATTTTTTTTATTCAAAATTCTACACAATGTTCCTTATCTATTGAATGTGTTACAAATATAAGCCTACCTCTATCTGGTATACAAGAGACACTTGTTTCCCAGTGACAGTCATCCTTTAGCCCTCCTTTTTCTTTGTCTTGCCTTGACAATTGCAACCACCTCCACTCACATATTCATTCGCTTCACAGCCACCCTCCATCATTTCCACTGCTTTTACTCCAAGTGCCCAAACTGCCCCGCTCTGCTTCTCTTCTCCACAGGTTTTTTAGTCTCAATGCCAGCGCATCCTTTCAACTCCACACCTTTATCAATAAAACCCTGCACACCCAAGCATTCTCATTTTATACCTACCTATCCTTGTTTTATATTACTCCTTCATCAGGCAGACATTTTCACATAAAGTATAATATCTCACAATGACCTGAAAGAGATTACTTAAATGTCAAAAAAAATTGACAGGTCCCCAAGCTTCTTTTTTGACTCTTCAGTTGTATTGCATGTTTGATTTAATCAGCAGAATGTCTCCGCTTTCTGTAATGTTCAATTTATTCTTCTAATATTAACATCTTTCACTCCTCTGATACACATTCAGCAAATAAAGGCCACACTTAACTTGTGCACACTACCCTTAAAATGCACTATACATTTTAGTAAACTTTAAAAAGTTCATCCAGCCCCTGTATCGTATGGATTACATTGCCATGACATTTACACACTTTTTTGTATCTTTTATTACTTTACACTGAACCATTTTTGCATTCACCTTCAATATTTCTTATTTCCCTATTCTTTATTTCAGCATCAGATTTAAAGAATACATAATCTTTTATTCCAGACATGTGTTAACCAGGAAAGCTGTCATCCAGACATGCTTTAAATCAAGTCAACAAATTAGCAATTCATTTTGATCCTCATTGATACCAGTCAGCAGTATCCTCTTAAATGCCAGATCCACTAAGATGGTCTGGACCCAGAACAGATCCTCAGCTGCTATCCTTCCATCTCTCAAACAAAATCTGTCATATGTTAAGGGCCAAAACTACACATAATCTGGAAATCCCTCTTTGAACACTACTTCTCAGGCCAGATTTTAAGGTTGTTCCTGATTAGCCAGTATGAGTTATGTCCACTCTCTGTCTAGTCTCATTATACCCAACGACAGTATCACAGTAGAGAATCTCTCAAGTGATGTTCAGTAGTATCCTTCATTTACATCATTTTAGCAAGTTGGAAGCATTCAGTGGCACACTCTTGTGTGTAAAATGACAAATGTTCAACGACAAAATCAGCAACTGCAGCCGGCAAGTCTGATATGCACAATGACTAGAAGTCGCATATTGTGACATTGACTTCAGTGACATCTTTGCATTGTGCTCTGATAAAAAAGAGACCATTTGTGAACATCAGTTTCAAAAAGTTATTTCGCAAAAAAATTTTTTTCAATTGCATTTGTTATTTAGATTTTTAAAAAAGAATACTCTTATCATTCTTTATTTAACTTTGTTGATGTGCTGCTTTCAAAATGTTCTACTTACGCCTTATGAAATTTAGTTGCTTCCCTCACAAGTAATGGACATTTTTTTATTGATTAGTAAAAATTGTAAGGTATATAATGTGTAGATGTCTAAAGAAGTTCCAGTTTGTGTATTCACACTTTACTGCTATTTAAGAAATCCATTATCATTTAAAAGATTTTAAACCATTTTATGATTTTTATGTTTTCCAAATATTTAAAAATGAATGGCCAAATTATGTAAAAACTGTATATTTCTTCTTCAGGGCGAGTCAGGTGAATATGGACTTCCAGGACCAAGTGGAGAAAAAGTAAGTGTGCTGCTGCATGCACTCCACTGCTTCTCACTGAAGATTTTTACAGCCAGAGATTCTTAACCTTTTTAGAGGCACAGACCCCTTTAAGAATCTGATGAAAGCTATGGACCCCCTTCTGCAGAAATATTCACATAAACACAACTTTGCATGCAATGAATATAATGTACTTTATTTATCGAGATTTGATTGTGTCGTACATATACACAAATTATTATTAAACTTTAAAGTAAACAATCTGAAAAAACACTTCTTTTTTTATGCAAAAAGTAATGGCCTTGTAATTATGAAATACAATCCTCTTGTGCAAATTAAAACAGATCTACTACTAGTACTATGTTTTCTACTACCACATCTACTCTAAATCAACAGTACCGGGCTGTATAGTGAATATAAATGTTAATTTTTATCTGACCCTCATAGACCCCGTAGGGGTCCACGGACCTCAGGTTAAGAATCTCTGCTATAAGCAAACCGAAAATATTCTCTTAATTTTTCACATTTACTTCAACATGAAAAAATAAATAAAAAAGAAAAGATTAATCTTCTTTTCAAAGATATCACTGTCTTATAAACTGAGTACATTAACGGTATGACACTGTGGATTCGATAATTCATCATTGCACTTGTATAATCTAATTTTGAAGTTGCAGAGGATCAACCCTAACATTGATCCTAATATATATTATATATATATATATCCTAATATACATATATCCTAATTTATATTTCCCACGGTTGGCACGGTAGAGTAGTGAAGTGCTGTGTCTGTCTCACAGCCTTAGATTCAGTCAGTATCAATCCAGAATTTTCATGTTCCCCCTGTGTCACAATAATTTTCTTAGAGTACTTCCGTATCCTCCCACCTAAGATTGATTGATTGAGTCTAAATTTACTCTGTATGTGTGACTGCTTTTTTGTGTTACACCTAATGGTGACATAATAAGTAATGTTTGGAAATGTCTAAGCACTTAAAAATGGATAGATATGGATAAAATATATTTTGACTATGACATTGTCATAAACGTGTTGTGATATCTGAATCCCAAAGTGTAAATCATTTTTACACTTACATAGTTCCGTGGATGTGTGATACCCAGGTTACCTGCAGCTGGCATACTCCTCTTAAAACCAGACATCAATAGTCAGGAACCAAGGTAGACTAGGGCGAGTGAGGACACATGACAACAAGAGTGGGTGCAGTGAAAGTGCATTGTGCCATTTACTGAAACAATCAGCAGTCTCCAACAATAAATAATAATAACAATACATTTTTACACAATGTAGTGCCTTGTGGTGCAAGTTCCTTTATCAAATAAACAAATAATCCACATTAAAACACAGTTGCTTGTGAGAAAGTTAAAAAAGCAATAAATAGAAATACACAAACCCCAACAATAAAACCAGTCAGGATTGCTGTCTCTCCATTGCAATGCTCCTGTCGCATCTCACCCCGCTCACACTTCCCTTAGGTGTGGTCAACAGTGCGAGAATCCCTAAGAGCATCTGATCACTCTTGCTCTTGACTACTCAGCAGAAGTGATCTGATCTGCCCCTTGAGAGCCTCTTGCATCGCTCCATCTTGGGGTTTCTTTGCCTACTTTCTGCACTGCCCTCCATTCCAATCCTCTCTGCTCTTTTACTTTCAATTGACTGAGTCCTCAATTTTTTTCTTCCTCTCTGTCAATCCACCCTAGGGTCGTTGTATCTTGTGGGCACAGGAGCTCCACCAAACGACCTGTCAGTGAAGAACGGCTGAGCTTACGACAGCTGCACATAACCAGCAATCAGCTTGCCTCTACAGTTTTGCCTCACAGTGGAGCGCTCCTGCACCCACAAGCCTGAGCTACTGCACTGTTTCTATCTGAAAACACACGGCCATGGACCTCTTAATACGCTTTACCACAGGCTATGCTCCAGAAGCCCTGTCCACAAATCAACCTAAGCATTCATTTAAGAAAAAATGTATTCCAGTATTTAAACCCAAAAACAATAATAAATACCAGATTTGGCACAGAACTGAATTATCACTCTTTCAGTTTTACGCTTCACTCACTCGCAAAACCACTCTACAGACTATGCCTTGCTGCAGGCACAGTGCTTCCTTTTCTTGACACAGCTTTCTGTCAAACAAGCAAGATATGCTTTACGGCAGTTAATGAATATACAATATAGAAGGAGACTACATTTTAATTTAATGACTTCTTTTTCAATTAGCAGGCCACTCCGCTTACCCAATAAACCATGCTTTCACAGTTCAGCAAGGCTTTATGCCTGCAGTCAGCTATACATTATGCACTGCTGTCCTCCCATACAGTGGCCCTGTTAATCTTTTTAAACTTTAGTTACTGTGATTCAGAGTTAAAGGGATTTAACTGGTTGCTTGTATTATCTTGTATTAGGGTTGGAAAAAAAAATTGATTGCAAGATCCAATTTTCCCATTTTAGATTTGTTTATCTATTATTTGACTTTGCTTGAGCTTTGTATATTTCAGCTCACACTAGATATTTTTTATATTTATGATGGTAATTGTAGATCATGTTAATGAACAAAACCATAGTGACTTTATTTTATATAATCAGGTCATATAATCTGCCCATAATGAAGAGTAATGATAAATCATCACTCTAATATTTCACACACTGTTCATTCCAGTGAATTACACACCCCTGTTTGTGGTTTGTGCATAGCATTGTACAGCTAATTTTAGATTTACTTCCTTTCTTCTTGTCCAATTAGGGCATGATTCCTACTATCCCTCCTTACCTTGTAGAACTGCTGTCCTATTATACCAAGCCCTCATCCATTAGGGCAGCATTGGTCCAGGTATCCTCTTTCGGCATGCTACTCCCTTGCATTTTGTCCGTATTGAACATTTTCCAGCATTTAGGATATTGCATCTGGTGAATGAAAGTCCTTGCATTACAGCATATAATTTAATCATAGATTATTATATTAGTTAAAACTGATATGTACAAATATGAATTTCCTGGTTAAAAGTGTTAACTGTCCTCAGTTTTGAAGTTGTTTTTGGCCTTCTTGTCTTTCTTGTGATTGATTTATATGCTTTTGATTACTGCTTTGTACGAAGAATTCTGAATGCTCTTTTTTGTTAAAAGTGTGTTATTTGCAATTTAATATTTGCCAAATGATATCATTAGATATCAGTAGTGAGTGAAATATTTCTGTACTTTGCCTGCTTCTGCCATATTAATTTTAAAATTGTGGTGGTCTTTTTGATTTTCAGTTTGCATGCATGAGCTGGACAATTTTTTTATGTTTCTGAGATAATCAGTGAGGCAAAATTTGCATGGACTTTATAAAATGCATGTTCAGCAATTCAGCATGTAAATAAAATAAATAAAAAATATTTAATTATTAATGTTTTATCAAAATAATTATTAAACAAGATTTAAGCAGTGCAATATATTATATTGTATAAAACATTCACAAATCGGGAGCAGCTGATAACTGTAGATATTAACATTTGCAGTATTTAATAATAATAATTTTCCAAGAAATAAGTAAACTTTCCTGTTATGTTGAACTGAACATTTACATTACAAACCTATACAAAAACATATGCAGTTCTTTGTTTTAATGTTTAAAACCACCTTAGAGGGCCATCATCTGCTACTGCTGCACACAAAAACGTAAATGACAAGCAACATGAGAGCAATGAGCAATCTGATATGTTTATAATTTGTATACTTATTATATACTGTATATTTTATATACTGAAGGAACAAGTGGCTTAGATTAAAGCTTAGATAACAAAGGAAAATAAAAATGAATATTCTTAATACTAATGAGTATTACCTATCACAGTAAATGCAAATAACATTTTATAGCAAATTGTTACAAACATACTTTAAGCTACAAATCATATATATATATATATATATATATATATATATAATATATGATGAAGTTATTTACCAAAATGTCAAATACAGTGGGGCCCAAACACAGTCATTGGGACCCAAAGTGGCTACAGGCTTTTGTTTCAACCAGATCCACAATCAGTGATAATAATTGATCTCATTTTCAGTAGTTAGCTGGTATTTTTTCTCTTCTCTTATTCTGCATTCAGTGTGATTTTTACATTAATAAGACACTAGCTGAAATGCCCATCATTGCCTGGGAGGAAAATAAAGAGCTTTTTTTTTTAATTGTTTGAGAAAAACATAAGTAAAAAAAAAAAAAACATAGCTTTAAAAATAAAAATAAATTGCCAAACAATAAAGACTCACTAATGTCCTTGTCTTGCAGTCTTGTATGTATGTTATCATCCAGTTGACGCTCGGAACCAGCCAACTCAATTTAATTTCAAAAGCAACAGGGGCGTAGTGGAGCTCAAACATAAAGAATGCTGGCAGTCGCCTGCTATGTGCTAATTGTGTAAGCCGATCCTACAAATTATTGAAATCGTCAGAACTACTCTGGGCATTTCTCTGCTATGAGGATTCATGTTGCCGACATGCTGGCATCGTTTGTGCATTAGCAGCTAAGCGAGTGTCTTTCTTAGGATGTTTCCTTTTGCTGGTGTGCTGGCCTTGCTTGCGCATCCTCGGAGCTGAAGCCCTCACCCCGAGTCTACATGTCACTTTCGGGCCGGACAGACAGACACACTTACACGCGTAGAACTCTAATTTAATTTCAAAAGCAATAGGGGTGCAATGGTGCTCAAACATAAAGAATGCTAGCAGTCACCTCCAGTTCGCCCTCTTGTGGTTGTTCCGAGTGCCAACTGGATGATAACATGCATACAAGACAGTAAGATCACCCCCCAGCCCAAGAACGGGGTGGGTTAGGGTTGATTTCACCCTACAGTATTTTTAGTCGACCAAAGAGAAACATTTGGCTGCAACTACTTCATCATCGGAACAGATGAAACCACACCACATGAAAAAGCAGAATGAAAATATTGTTAAAAAGTAAAAAACAAAAAACAAAAAAAAACCAAAGAACTACAGTATTCCCATATAACTTCTTAACATATTTAATTACAAGATTTAAAATGGGTATATTTTTCTATTTAATTGTATCAGACAGTGAAGGCATATGCAGTTTGAAAGTGTGAAAAACATGGTAGATCTAAAAGGGCCATCAAGATCAGGAATATGTTAATTAAGCAATATTAAAAGGTAGTATAAATGATTATAATTATAATAGATGCTAAAAATATCTAACAAAATATTTCTATAATATGCATATCAGGAATCTGATATACAGTACAATATAAAGGTGAATGTGTGATTGTGTATGTGTGTGTGTGTTTGTCCAATACTCTCTACACCAGATGCTCACGTTTTGATTTTTTATTGCTCAGTTCTGTTCCTTCATTTCTTGTCATTCATCTCTGGCTATGTAAAACTCAAAGGTACAATTTTTAAATGGCAATCTGGTGGATTTATTGGAAATATTGTTCAAGCAAGTATTCCTTCATTACTTGCAATCATTTTTGTTTATTTAACTGTATATTTTATATACTTTATGGGCATATAGTGCATTGTGGCAACTAATTAATATATTATTGCTAATTGTATAGTTCATGCTATTTGCAATTGTCAAATTGAATGCATGAAATATCAAAATAAAAAAAAAAATGAAATAAAAAGCAACTCTTTATCATCGACACTAAACAGCCAGATTCTGGCCTGGGAATAAAGTGTCATTTCATATCATGTTAATTAAACAGCCAAAATAAAAATCTAATTTTAATTTAAAATGACCTTTGTGGTGCTTAGCAATTACTGGTGAAATGGGCCACTGAAGACAAAGCTTCATAATAGCACCATCTTATGACAGAGACACATTTACTGTACTGAATACTGTAGATGGCTATCAAAAACAATTCTCTCCAAGCATAAACAGTAAACATCAGAAAGCTAAAAACAATAACAACAATATTTATTTATATAGCACATTTTCATACAAATAATGTAGCTCAAAGTACATTACAGGATGAAGAAAGAGAAAACAAGACAAAATATAAAAAATAAAATTAGGCAGTACTAATTAACATAGAGTAAAAGTAAGGTCCGATGGCCAGGGACGACAGAAAAAACAAAAAAAAAAAACAAACTCCAGACGGCTGGATGAAAACTGGTCTGTTTTTGACAGATTTAACTAGTCAAGTGCATGTCTGTCTCTCAAATATCAGTTCTCTGTTAAAGCCTAGCAAATCAAGAGATGTCTGACTGGGATAAAAAAAAAATTCAGTTAGACGTGGTTCTCATCCAGAGCTGCAATGTCTTAGAAATAAGATTTGAAAGTGCTGAACTTGCACAACCCTCAATTTAAGAACAACTATAGATTTCCCGTATTTTTGTTGATCATACTTGCATTGAGCCAACTATGCAAACATGACTTTTCCACAGTGAACTTGTTCAAGAGCCGCTATTTGATTCTGCCAGTAATGCACACAAAAAAATTAAATGAGTTTAATGGACAATCTTTTTAATGCAAACACAAAATTGTAGGCTATGATTACTTTTTAAAAATAATTAATTAATGCGAAGCTGTAACCCACCTCAAGTTTCTGTTTCTTTAGTGGCCCAGAATGTTGAGCATCCTGATCTATATGTAAAACACTTGCACCTGTATATATTAAAATAAAAACAAGAAAGGTTTGTTCATCTATGGAGACTCTAATTTGTATAAATGTAATAGAAGTACACAACTTGGATGTGGCTGATCCTTGTATTTTTGGTCGTTATAAAACTGGACGTATTTGAAATATGCTACCATCTTCTACTGATGGAGTCCATACTACACTTCATCACTCGATGAGCCCTTTCTTCATGAGACAGGTTCAATTATGTGTCGTTCACTTATATTGCTAACAGTGTCGGCTGTGGTCAATTGCCAGCCATTGTTCTCTGTTCTCATCACAGTTGAGTCCCCTGGATGCGCCATTTAATTGTGTGCAAAACACTGTGTTTTATTTCTTGCTATTTGGTATGTAGGGTTGAAGGTCACATTTAATCAAAATGCTTCACCAAATCCAAAACACTTTGTTTAGTCAATAATAGACAAATTAATAGAAAGCTCTGAGTATAAACTGATTGATCTAGTTGATTGTGTACACTTTTCTGCCACAGTATAAATAATTCATGGCAATGTTACTTTTCTTGGTCATCAGTGACATCTTTGTGCTTGTTATATTGCTTATTGTTTTATAAATACTATTCTGTTTTTGCTTCCCCAAACTCTGTAGTTTATAATCTTTCCATGATATTTACAAAGCTTTCTGGCATCATAAAAAAGTAATGCAATAAAATGAACAGATACTGTACAGTGCCAGGATTGTCGTGTGTGTGTATGTGTATACATTACATAGATGCATTAGGAATTACATTATATATAAAACTAAGAAATTGTCTTGGATTCCTTAGGGTTCAAAGGGTGATACGGGCACTCCAGGAAATCCTGGTGAAATTGGATTGGCTGGACTTCCTGGACCCATGGGCCCTGTGGGACTACCAGGGCTACCGGGACCTCCAGGACCTCCAGGACCAGGATTTGCATTTGGCATTGTAAGTATAAAGAAGATAACATATATGGCACTCTTAATTTACCTATCACTTTACAGAAAGTGTTAAAATATCTGCTGTGCTAAATTTGATTAGTTGTGTGCCAGTTCTAGATTATTTTGCACCTTAGGCCAAGCTTATTAGTGCGCCAACCCGACTGTTCAGTAGCCTGTATACCTGTATTTTTTCCCCCCCGCTTATGCACCGCGCCCTAGGTGAATGCCTAATTTTTCTTATTGGAGGCGCTGGCCCAGGCCACACCTATGTGTAGACATTATCTCATTCACTTGCTTATTTAGCTCATTAAGTCAAAAATAATAGCAAATTTCTGAAGTTTTATATTTGTTTATGTCAAGGTCATTGATAGGGATGCACTGTGCATACCTTTAGCTGACTTCCAGTGTAAACTTGCAATTATGCACAGTTTACTTTTTATATTTTTACTTATTTAATATTGCTGTTAATCTGTGTAAACCAATGAGAAGAAAGAAGAAATTAAAGTGGAGTATTTGATATGATCTACCAAGTATGCACCATTTATTGTTTACATTTTATTTAATTTTTTAAATTTTCTCAATTTAAATCCAGTAGAAAAGAGCAAAAAATCAAAAGGCTTTGTCTTTGAGGTGACTATAGGAAAACAACTTTTGTTTAAGCTGATTAACAAATATTTACATTCTTCTTCTTTTGCAAATGCTTTTTACTCTGTACATTAAGTGGAAAAAAGTTAAAGGTCCACCTGCATATGTAAAAATAAAAATGCAGTTATAAGATGAAAACTGTTAGCAAATAGCTGAGGATGAGAATGGAATAAAACAGAATACTTTTAATGTTATTATGCACTTTACACACCTCGGTTTCATAATGCAGTTAGGAAAGAACACAAATCTGAATGTATCCTTTGCTCTCTTTATTTAGGACGATACAGAAGGCTCAGCATTTGGAGTTAGTGGACCAGACGGTAAACCAGTGAGTATTTATTTTCCAAATAATTTACACATCTAGCACTATTTCCTATCATTAAAAATCAAGATAAATTATATAATACAAAGTGTATTTCCTGTCTCGCCTCAGTTGTGAATAGGAGCCCAGTTCTACTTTGTACTGCATTGACCAAACACCTGCTAGTACACTAGTACACTTTTTCATAAAAATGACATTTTTAAATTAAAGCAGTCCTCATTCACACTAGCATTTTCACAAGAAAGTATATCCATCCATACTAAAATGACCAAATACGTATATGACGTAATTGTCTGCCTACAATGGGCATGTGCACACCGTAGATATGCTTAACCATGTTTACGCTGTCCAATTTTTACAAGATTTTGCACCCAATTTGCAGTCACAACTGATTTTCTGAGTCAGGTCTGAATTGCAGCTTCTTTATCTTTTGTTCCATATGTAGTATGACAGTGGTTGTGGTGCCTGATTGCATCTTACAACTGGGTGGTCACATGATTGGAAAATTTCTTGTCATTAGAAATTTTGGCTGGCCATCTTATAGTATGAGCAGTCTCATGTGCCAATTTCCTCATGTCGGCATCTGAGTGTGCTTTGAACACATATAGTTTGAACACCCTCGTCATGGCATGTCAATCATACAACTGGTGACTGTGTTGTGCAGTGTGACTTAGCAGCTTGAGGAACAATTTCTAAAAATTGCACTGAACACAATTTAGATGCATATAATTAAGTTACACAATAATGCCATGGAAAGCAGCCCAGTCTGTCGGAATGATATTTTTCTGTGAAGTAAAATGCTGTTCGAGCATTTTTAAGAGTATCCAGTTCGGGAGAGCATTTTCAGAAGTATTTGTTTCCTTTGGTTGAAAATGCCAGTGCAGTGTTGACAAAAGGTGAAAACGAGGAGAAATGTCTGTGTTTTTAAACAAAAACTTAGTTTTGTTTACAGGGCCTAGTTGTAGTCAGTCATCACACATCATCTGCAAACATGAGGTAGACATGCAAACTACCCATAGACCATATATAAGCAATTCCCAGCCTTTCAGCCAGTACATACTTAATTTCTTGCATGTCTACTGAATTTCGCTCTGCTTATGATGGTATTGATTTCAGACTACAGGGTCACAAGTGCATTTGGCACTGCGGAATGAACAGCAGCTGGCAATGAAGTAAAATGTGCCTACCTTGCTTTACATGATTTGTAAGACTTTTTTTAAAGCATCATGGGAGCTATTTGTCTATTTCAGAAGAACGAATCCCCTCTGTGTGAGAATTCAATCAAAAAAAGTATGTGAAAAACATATTAGAAACAGATATTTTAGGCATATTTATGAAATCAGTCACACATAGAAACAATGAAATGAGAAGTCCAGTTAAGGAAGTAATTCAAGACAAAACATATTTAACTGAAAATTATATGATGATTGGAAAAAGACACCGTCCACAAATCACATGCTGTTTCAAGAATTATGGCAAACATTTCTGTTTTTTAAAGCTGAATCTGCCTGTATGAGACAAACTACTAATGCATAAGTAGCGAGTGTAAATGTGTCATTACAATTGAGAGGGGTGTATGAAAACAGTGGAAGAGGGAATCTGTACAGCAAGCCACAGCAAAGCGGACATTTAACATTAGAGCGGGTGTGTGACTTCAGTTTAGATCTTTCTGAATGCAACTGTCACCATTCACTTTGGAGATGATCAGCTCACAGGACAACTTTGTGTCACTCCTACAGAGTCTGACCAGGTTGTGTGGCACACATGACTGCTGGTTGCTTTTCCGTGACCACCACCACTCTTCTCATTTGAACTATAATGGGATGTCAGTTTGGGTTTTCTTATGGTTTGGCACCTCCTCTTAAACCAGTTTGCCCTTTGGTAACCCAAGACTCCATCTTAGCTCTAAGGACAAGTGGGTGGTATTCTTCATGCAAAGGGCATTATTTTACAAGACAGCCACATTTTGTTTGGTTTCTTACAGTTTGCCTGGTTGTATATTGCACTTATTACCTAAGCAAGCCTGTGATATTTAGTATTTTGAACATGAAACTTTGTGTGTGGTTTTCACTCCCTCTTATGGTCAGTTACAAAGTAAAATATAAAAATAAATGTATGAAGTTAATTGTTTTTAAATTTATTGATATCACTGAAACAGAGTTTCAGGATTTTACTTTCATTCTAAAATTCAAAACTATACGTTAAATATTTGTATATATTTCCTCCATAATGGACTCCACTGAAAATAAATGGTAGAGTTATGTCCTATTTAATGTGTCACGTACTTCGCAGTACAGAATTCTCTTTTCAATGTTTTATGATACAAACTTGTATAAAACTTGTTTTTTCTTGTTTTCTAGGGACTACCTGGAGTTCCAGGCATGCCTGGACTAAAGGTAAGAAGTGATTTGTCTTGTTAGTATTCAGCAGGTTTACTTCCTGTCACTTTGTTTTCATTCATATTTTAATATTGTATGTGTTTATTGTCACCATACTCTGTCTCTTACACTTTTAGGGTGATCGTGGAATTCCTGGTTTACCTGGATTAAAGGTAAGTGTAAGCACAGGTGTTTGAAAAAGTCATTTACCAGCATGGCTCAGTGTGTTTCTATCTTGACCCTTACCAGGAAAAAGCAAAAAGAAATGATGATGACCTAATGCAGCATCAGACCTTCGGCAAAAAGTTAGAAAGTTTTACCAAGGAAAGACACTTCAAAGACCTTGCTAAAATGATCTGTGCCTTTTTCACAAATAACAAAATTACAGTAAATGTATTTGCTAAATGTAATATTCACATGAGTGAGGTTGATGTGTACTTTGTCACAGAATGGCAGATAAAATATGAGATGCTTGGTAGAGTAAGGGTCTATAAGAGTGGTGGTCCCCTTCACTTGTGTATGCTTGTTTCACTTGTAAAAGAAGCTTTTTATTCACATTGTAGTTTCCCAAACTAAACCTGCTTAAAATTTTTCTTTTTTTTCTTTCTTTTTATTATGCTGTTTAGATACCATACGTTTCTTTTCCTTTCCTCTCCCTTAACTTTGTTGTGATAACTTTGTAATCATATTTTTAAATAACAAGTTTATCTTCAAAAAGCACAATTTTAAATGTATCATTCTTACTGATTGTGTAGCAGTCTGAGTTCTCCCCATTCCAACTTGTGATGTCATCCACATAAATCCCCGTAAAATCCAGACAAGATGACATCTGATCTCTGAATTGGCACTTCTCTGAACTTTCTAAGGCTACTGTGATTGTCTTACAGTCATTTAAATTAAGAATTATTTAATTAGATAACCTTGTCTACTTTTTAACCCTTAAAATTTATTCATTTGGGACTAATCTTACAATTCTGAATACTAAATTATCAATAACTACCATACCATCTTTTAAATTTGCCTAATCCTGAGCAGGGACACAGGGTGCTGGAGTCTATCCCATCATGCATAGAGCAGAAGGGAGGAGCACACCCCGAAGAGGGTGCCAGTCCTTCTCAGGGTGAACACATAGAGACACTGGGACCAATTTAGTGTCGCCAGTCCACCTAACCTGCGTATCTTTGGACTGTGGCCATATAGAACAGCTAGCAAGCTAATCACTTGATAAAAGAGGTCACATATGAAGATCTAAGCCCAGGGTTTTGCTGTCTGCACTTCTCTGTGTTATTCCCACGTCCTTATTTGTGTACTAGGTAATTATCATCCACTTTCGGTCCCTCTCAATCCAAATTAAGGTCACAACAGTGAATAAAATAAAAAAGCTTTAATGCCTTGATTTGTATTATTATGCTGTCCTGGCTGCAGGTGTATAGAAGATTATTTGTGTCAAAATGAATTGCAATCCAACACATGCATCTTCTTCTTCTTCCTTCGGCTGCTCCTGTTAGGGGTTGCCATAGCAGGTCAACTTGTTCCATATCTTTCTGTCCTCTGCATCTTGCTCTGTCACACCCATCACTTGCATGTCCTCTCTCATCACATCCATAAACCTTCTCTTAGGCCTTCCTCTTTTCCTCTATCCTGGCAGCTCTATCCTTAGCATCCTTCTCCCAATATACTCAGCATCTTTCCTCTGCAAATATCCAGTCCAACACAATCTCGCCTCTCTGTCTTTGTCTCAAAACTGTTCAACCTGAGCTGACCCTCTAATGTACTCATTTCTAATCCTGTCCATCCTCGTCACACCCAATGTAAGTCTTAGCTGCAATATATATGCATATATCATATCATAATTAAAAATATATCAACCAAACGATCAATCAATTTTCAGTATGCCTGGTCTTCAATCGAAATACAGTACACTGGGAGAGGCCGCTAAGCTTTTAGTTATGACGCACAGTCCGTGGACATGGATATAGGTTATGTATTGCATTTTTGAGTGGCTTGAAAATTGTGTGCCATAGAGACAAGCAATCAATCATTTAGTTGATATGTTTTTAATTATAACATGACCAATTGGTGCCAATCCATACGCATTGCATTGAAATGTAATTTACACATTGAATCTTTCATACAGGTAGCCAGCCATTGCCAAGTGGGTAAAATGAACAAAAAGAACATAGTGTTCAAACAATATCAGTGTCACTCGCTTCTGGCTGTCAGCGCGTACTCAAATGTTTTTTATCATTTTGCTTTTGATAGGGTGAATCTGGAATACCTGGAGCAGCAGGAAAAGATGGTCAACAAGGGTTAGATGGCTTCCCTGGACCAGAGGTAGGACAACATTACGTATTTTCTATATTGATTTCAATCATTAGAGAGGTTTGTTACAGGCAGGGAAACCTCAGTGTACAGGAAACTGGTGTCATGCGACGACACCCTAGAATTCACGTGTGGTGCTTCACAGCAATGGAATACCCTTGGTACCAAATAAAATGTAATTTTGGAAATAAACAATCACATTAAAAATTGCAGCATTATATATACAGTAATCCCTCCTCGATCGCAGGGTTGCGTTCCAGACCCCCCTGCGATAGGTGAAAATCCGTGAAGTAGAAACCATATGTTTGTATGGTTATTTTTATATATTTTAAGCCCTTATAAACTCTCCCACACTGTTTATATACAGTAAAACCTAAATATTATTTTAAAGATATCAAGTGTCTCTGATATCACATATGTTACAGCCATTACGATAGAAGGCCACCAGCAACAAATACGTACAATGCAAGAAAAATAGTATACAGTAAATGTGTGTACAGTGACACTAAACGTACGTACATGTACTAAGTACTGTAAGTAGAAAATTAATTATGGTTACTCACCAACAATGACACGATGACTTGTCCGATAACAATGAGTTTAATTTTACTACACAACAAAGGAGAGCATTACTGCCCTTATTAAGGAGCCACTTCAGGCGATTGTGTAGCACTGCCGTTGTTCTTCTTCTGCCAGTCTTCAATCCAAATGCCTAAAGCAGATTCCATCCAGACTACTGCCTTATTACATCCACTTACAACTCGTTTTGCACCCTGGTTAAAAGGACACTGCGGCCGTAGATCTTATATTACTTTCCTACTTTTTAAATAAAAAGAATCGTAGCCTCATTGATGCCGTAATGGCGTCCTACGGCGGTGTAGCTTTTCCCTTCCTTCAGCATATCCAAAACGTTTACCTTTTCAGCAATCGTTAACATCTTTCGTAGGCGCTTGGGCACGGCCCCTGAAGCAGTAGCAGATCGTTTTGGAGCCATAATGAAGGGCTTGACTATGCACAAAGATAAACACAAAAGAGCACAAAAGTTAACTCTTTACACAGTGAAACACGTTGATTGTGAATGAGCGAGACGAGACTTCCTGGTTAACACTGCATTCAGCACACAGGAACTTAACTGCGTGCTCTGATTGGTTAGCTTCTCAGTCAGGAGAACTTAACTGCGTGCTCTGATTGGTTAGCTTCTCAGTCATCCACCAATAGCGTCCCTTGCATGAAATCAAATGAGCAAACCAACTGAGGAAACATGTACAGGAAGTAAAAAGACACATTGTCCGCAGAAGCAGCGAAAAATCCGCGTTATATATTTAGTTATGCTTGCATATAAAATCCGCGATAGAGTGAAGCCGCGAAAGTCGAAGCGAGAGATAGCGAGGGATTACTGTACTGTATAAATGAGTGTGAAAAAAGTCCTGTGATTACTATGAAATATTATAATTTTATCCTTTTATTGTGTTTCAATAATATAGTTAAATTATTGCTAGTTTTATTTAAAAAATCTTCTTTTGGACTGTTCTAGTTATTACATTTAAAGTCAGTGCTGTGTATTCTTGAATGCCTCTCCAGAAATGTAGAGCATTTGGCAACTTTGTTTCCAAGTATAATTTGTAACAGAGTTAAAAGTTTTCAAGTGGCTTTGAAATATCTTTTGTATATTTTATAGAATACATGCAGTTCCTCTATAAAGATAATTTAGAGATAGAGGCAAATCAGAACAAATGTGGGTTATTTAATATTTATTAGTCATTATTAGTCATTCACGCCAGTTGTACTATGTGCTTTCCTTATCATTTATTTAATTCCAAATTAAGAACCACCCAGAATAAGTGTACAAAATTATTGCCACTGTGGCTTATGCTGACTTGTAAGGACAAAACTGCCATGACGCTTTTCCCTCCTCATGGACAATGGTAATTGTGCATTTTTAACATGGATACCACATTTACTGTACAGTAGTTAAGCTGACAGGCCGTTTTATATTCTGTCAATGTCTCAGGGCTCACAATTTTGAAAATGTCCGAGCAATAAGTTCAAATCATTCACCCAGCACAGTACAGTACATCTTGTATGTTGCATCACTTAGTTTGCCATTCTTTTCTTTTTGATTTATTTAAAAAATCCATAACATTAGGGATGTGTACTGTAATTCTGTGTAACAGATGCTTGATGAGTTTTGACTTATTAGAACATTCGAAAATTATGACTTATGATTTTGCTATTATTGCATATGCCATGATTATGTATTTAAAATACAGCATAGAACTTGAATAGTTTTAAAGTCATCTACAATTTCTGTGATAATGAAGGGCTGAGGCTGCCTCATAGTTAGCCTTAAAGATGCAGGATTTTAGTGAGTTTTGAAGTGAAACTGGGGATTCTTTAATACAATGTTCCCATATATAATACAGTCTATTTTAAATATCATTTATTGTGCTGTGTCTTGCTATGTCTCCTTGCATAGTGCTTTGTGTTATTTGTATTCTGGGTGCTATATAATTTTAACAGCTAAAGACAGATTTGGCATGACCACAGTGATAATCTAACAGACCTGGTGAGCTCAAATAAATGAATAAATGTTCATTTCACCAGTGCTGGTTCACAGAAAAGTCAAACTAAGCCTAACCTCCTTAAAGCATGCCTCTCAATGGGAAAAGAGTGGAAGCAATATTAAAAAAGAAATATATGATGCTGCATCCCATTTGGGAAGTCTGGAAAGGCAAAATTTCAATATTCCTATTTTCAAATGAAACGCCCTCACAAGTCGGATCTCCTACTTGGAACCTCAGGGCTGGTCTGTCAAGTCTGAGTTTGTCCGACTTCAGACCAAGACGTCAATCCAAAATGGATGAAAACTGTAATATGATACTGTTTATTAGCACTTCTATCTGTTTGTGTCTCATAAAGTCAGCCGTTCACACAGTACTCTCCAAACCCCATCAGTGGACATGTTACTATGGTGTTTGGATGTGCAAAGTACTGTGTAATGCATTGTTATCAACTGGTATTTATTCTGAAAAAGCAAGCACAACAACAGTTTTCCTGGAGGTGTGCGTATTGGTTTCCTGAATGTTGTACTGGAATGAGGTAAATGGAAGCATTAGTCCCAGTCAAGTGAGTAAGTTGGGAAAAAAGAGGTGTGTGAATCCACCGATTCCTGTCCTCTAAGTTTAGTCTTTACTCTTTCCGTATGTCTCATCTACAGTTTGTTTGGTTAAAATAGGGCACACAAAGCAGCAAAAGAGAAACAAAAGTCTGTTTAACTCGGAATAAAAGTACCCTAGAGAAAAAAAGTTGTTATGAGAGTGTGCTGCTTAAAGCCATATAGCAGGACCTGTTGGGGGTTTGCCTTCATCCATGTCTGAACTTGCATTGTTCTGCTCATATTTTCCAAAAATAACATGTTACTATATTTAACAACAGCACAATTTAGAGCATCTGCTAAGTATAAAAGAATGCTTGTTTTTTGAGGACCAGAAATATATTTTCTGATTGTTTAACCACCAGTACATGAAAATGACACGCATTTTTATATCAAGTGTAGCCGCCAAAGTGTAAGGCAAGATCAAGCATGGGTAAAACGTGTGCCGAAAGAAATCTCTCAGTCTAAAAGTTTGTTTTAAAAATATTTAGTGAAAGTTAAAAACAAATAATCCACACAAGAATAAAAGAAAAAATAGCTACACACATAGAATAAAAGGCAAAAAAAAAGGAAAAATGTATCTTCTCAAAAAGGAAAAATGTATCTTCTCTAAACTTAGATTTTTTTGAGAAACTTTAGTTATTTCTGTACTTAAAAGTTCTTTAATTCTTCTTCTTTACTTAAAGATTCTTAATTTCTTCTTCTGTACGCCTTAAGCGTACGGTACAGTATTTAAATAAGCACTGTTTTCTTAGAGTTGTTTCACTCACTCAAAAGGCCCTTAGGCCTGCAGGTACGGTTTAAAACTTTTACCTTCTACACCTTACACATGGCAAGGTTGGTCACTAACTGAAGAATAATGTTTACTCAAAGCTGTTAGAAATGGCAAGAATATACCAATACAATTCTACTTACGGGAGTTTTAGGAACCTCCAATAGATTATGCTTTGTCATCTAGTAAAATATTCATGAATCTTACAGAACTAGAAAAATAGCTCTTACATCAAGGCTTTGAAAATAAAGATGGATGATCTCTGGCATTGGTAGTCTTTAGCAGAATCATTCAATCTGAAATCTTATATAAAGTGCTTTTTTCTTATAGTCAAAATAATAATTAGATTGCAACTTGTATAGATACTACTTTATGTTTCCAAAAGGGAAATTCATGTATTTGATATTCATATATAAAGCATTTTGCTATGGGAATATGCATTTTGTGTTCTTTCTTTAAAGATACTTTAAAACACCAAGGAAGAAAACATCATCTGTCAGTCCTTGCCTATATTTACCTATTTGATGAGAATAAGGTGAAATACATTTTATCTTAATCTGTATATTTGCTTTTTCTTTTAGGGGCTGAAGGGAGATAAAGGAGACCCGGGTGAAAGAGTGAGTGTGTTTTGCTTTGTTTGCCCATACGTGTAAGTGTCCTACTCAGCACAGAAGTAAAGGCACCTGGTAGTAATTCATAAGCATTGTCTTTGAAGATTTACAAAGCATCTTGAATCGTGTAAAGTGAAGGGATATCTCGGATGGTGCTAAATTTCCCAGCTATTGGCTCATCTTCTGAGATTTGCTTTTCAGACAAATGCTTTGCTTTGAACCCACCCAGTCTTTACATTTGATTTATAACTGACATGATTTCTTTTGTATGTATAGTATATGCAATGAATTGTTACCCAATACTGACTGCTGCTTAAACAGCTAGACACTGTCGCATTTAAAGATGAGATGGCATTTTTATGCAGAAGGTAAATTGTTTACTAGTATTAGCACATTATGTGATTGACTTGAAGGGTTCCTTCTCATGGAATTATAGGAAATAAAATAGATGTCTGTACTGTTAAGCAGCCTGTGTCTCTCCCATGGCAGAACAGCTGGTTGGCATTGGACATGCAGTGCTGATCTGGATGACTGTAGATTCACCAATGAGTTAAAGGACAATCACATTGGGTACAAGGAAGATGGGGTGGGGGGGTGTAAGGGCATTACAGAATCGATGGAAAGAGGAATTGACAGAGTTTTGAGAGAAGCTGCAAATTTAGAACATAAAACAATAAAATGAGTGATTAACCTCCCTCCAGAAATCTGCTGAAACTTGACATTCTTTATTCCTTAACCTAATCATGTGATATTTGCTACAAAAACAGAAACATGTACTTATTCAGTCTACAAAGATATTTTCTGTCCGGCAGTTTAATGGCCATGTTCTGGGTTCATCCAAGTTAACCAGTTCCCCACTTCCCAGAATTTTTGGGGGTATTGGAGCATAGGTATTTTAAGGCTATATGTCCTTCCTCATAGCAACATGTTTAGTCAGCCATTAAAACACACAAGAAGAATGGTGACCTTATTCTAACCCTGGCCACGTACTAAGAGATAGTTCTTTATCGGTCTACCAAAAGCTTTAATAACAGATTAACTGATTTGAGGCAACTATTACATTGTTAACTGATGCCAATGTACAGTGCTTTATAAATATTTGACAAAAAATTTTCTACAAAAGGGGCAGCCACCAAGATGTTGCTGTAGCCTAACTGATCTGTCTGATCACTTACCTTTGATACACTCATGTTAACAGGATCGTTTTTATGAACAGAGTTAATTTATTCTTGTAAATTAAGAGTATAATAGTATTATTATGGTTACATAGTTAGTGAAAAATTGTGTTAGCAGACGTTTGCAAAGTGATAAAAGCAATGGCTAATTACAGAAGAAGGTAAGAGATGCAACATTTCATCTGTGAATCCTCCATAAAACTGATGAAAGCTGTACAGCCAAGTCGTTGGGTCTTTTACATTATTAAGATTGGACATAGGCAAAAAAAATTAAGCTTCATTTACTAAGCAACTGCGTGACAATTGTATTCAGTTCTATGTAAAAGACAGGGATGGAGCTAACATGACACACAATGAGAATTTGGGAAAAGGTTATATAGAGAAGGTTTGGGGAAGAGACCACCATAAGGCAGGAGCAGTTTGGTTTTACGCCAGGGAGAGGATCTACTGATGCAGTCTTTGCATTGAGACAGCTGATAGAGAAGTATGAAGAAAAACAGAAAGGTCTGCAAACGGTGTTTATTGGTTTGGAGAAGGCTTATGATAGAGTAACACATCAAGAGGTTTGGTGCATGAGAGAGAAAGAAGTAAAAGAGAAGTATGTGAGGATTGTCTAGGAGTATGTATGGGGGAATGAGAACTCAGGTTAAAGGGGTAGGCAACAGAAAAGATCCCAGTTAGAGAAGGTCTGCACCAGGGATCTTCTTTAAATCCTTACCTCTTTGTTCTAGTTATGGGTGTGTTGAGTCATGGGATAAAACACTAATCCCCTTGGTGGAGGCTTTTTGCTGATGACATTGTGTTGTGTAGCAGTAGAAAACTGGAAGTGTAGACGAAGTTAGAAGAATGGAGAAGGGCTTTGGGGGACTGAAGAAGAAGGAATATATGAGGTTTAAAGATGATCAGGATTCAGATTTTACCCTGCAGGGTGAGCTGCTGAAATGAGTGGATACATTAAATATCTAGGATTCAATGGGAACACTAGACGCAGAGATAATCTATAAAGTGCAGAGAGGATGGAACAATGGATATCAGGAGTATTGGGCGATTGAAGAATTAAGATAAGGGTTTAAGGTAAGGTTTTTTAAGACAGATGTAGGACCAGCAATAATGTATGGAACTGAGACCTGGGCAGTAAAGGGAGCTCAGGAGAAGAAGGTAGATGTGGCTGACATGGGAATGTTGAGGTTGATGTGTGGAGTTACAAAAATTACAGAGTTAAAAATGAGAAAATCAAAAGTACAACAAAAGTGGGAGAGATAACTAAGAAAGTACAGGAAAGAAGGTTGAAGTGGTATGGATGTGATGAGGAAAAACAATAAATATGTGGGCAAAGGAGTGATGGGAATTGAAGTTGGGGTGGATGAAGTAAAAGAAAATCAGAAGGAAAAGGGCTTGACTGAGGAGGTGGTGCAGGAATGAGCTGTTTGAAGAAGGTTGATCAAGCACATCGACCCCACATAGAAGTGGAAAAAGAAGAAGAGAAAAAGAAGACAGTAACTGTTGTTTTAAATTTCACCAATTTATCATGTGTTTGTTTTATTGACCTCGAGAGTTAATGTAATAACACCACCATTTTGGTGATAGAAGGTAACAGTGAACTTTTGAAGCTGTGACAGCAATTCACTGTCAGCAACATATTGACAAAAAAGAAACTATTCCAGCAATAAAGCTTGCTTGTTTATCTTACTGTCTTAATTTCTTATCCAGACATTTTGTACAACTTGTCAGGGGCTCTGTTTCAACAACTGTATATGACTTGGTAGTTTACACCAGACCTCCAAAACTTTGTTGTCTTCAAATTTGTTGTTCACTATTTAAGTGAAAGAATTCTGTAAGATGGGAATTTATAAATCCTGCATTAGCTTTCGCTCTAAGACTAAACAGGTGAAGTTCTGTTCACACTTGAATTTTGGGATGGACTGCAGTGTTCTTTTCTGAATAGCATTTTGTGTAGTTATGTGTTTGTCACCATTTCAGCAGAATTACTCTGCCAGTGCTATTACTAGCAGTGTCATGTGTACAGAGTACAGCGAAATGTCTGCTTGCATGTCCAACCAGCATGCAACACGTCGCCACTCTCCAGCAACATCCATATTACAGTACTGTGAAATCTGCTGCACCTAAAGCATACTGGGTGGGGCAAAGATAGTTTTAGATTTGTTACTGAAAGACCCTGTAAGATCTTTCAATGACTAGCATATATTTTTACTTAAACTACTTCCGTATTAGACAATACAGTGATTTATGAGAAACTAATTATTCTTAAAGGAGAATACTTTCACAGTAATACGGAAGTTTTTTTTTTTAAAAAGCTACTTCCCTTTTTTTTGCCTTATTTTGCATGAAAATCAGGAATTTGACACTCAAAATTTCATGTTTAGTTACTTTCCTTGCCAGCATGGCAGATCTGTGTTAAACAAATAATGCCATCTTTAATAAGATTGTTCAATTTTTTTGCTTCTGTGGACATCTGTTAATTCACTTCATAAAATATCATCAGTTAAGGTAATAAATATGGAACGTCCCATTGAGAATTTAGCATTCTAGTGAACCCAGAGTGTCTTACCCATTTCTTTTTCTGACACCACATTTTAAATTAAGAACACATTTACAGTATATGAACAGAAAGTCTCTTTGTTATCAGACCATGATACAATTTTACATTTCTTACATGTTTGTAGGGGGAGCCAGGAAGAGATGGAGCCGGACTGCCAGGCCCACCTGGACCACCTGGTCCTCCTGGAAGAACCATTTATGAAGCATCAGAGAATGTAAGACCATGAACATTTCTTTACAGATCATTTTTGAAATACTGGTATTTGTTATTTGTATTGAGGGTGTGTGTTCTCTATCTCCTAATGGTTTAACTAACTCTGTTAACTATAAAAGGTGATGTATGACTTGTTTTGAGTGCAGGCCTGCTTCATAATACAGGCTTTGACTACCTCTCTTGCTGTCTTTTTTATACATGTTTTATGCTTGGTGTTCCATGCCAAATTTCATCTGCCAAGCCGGTCAACATACCACATGTGACAGAGTTTCTGCGAATATTTTGGTGATAAAAAGTAGACTGTGCTTTATATTGGCCAATATGGAATTGTGGTGGGGTTATTTTAATTAATGAACCACTGGCAGGGCTTTTGTGCTGCTCACTGTCTGATGGTTTTATTCATTAGACAAGAATCTGAAGATGGTAAATGACTAGTCTTCATGAGCTTGCTGCCTCTGATGAAGCAGAGCACAGAAAATGAAATTTGTTAACACTTTAGGTAGTGAAAAAATGCATCTATTACTCATTTACTCTTATGTAACAAGGCCTTAATAAACACTAGTTTGTGTCTTCATAATACTAACATAATAACAGCAGTAGATAGGTTATGCATCTCTTTGCATTGTGGCATATTGACAATTACATGTCAGTATGGAGTTACAAGTCTTATACTAAATATGGAATATCAAGAGAAATGTGTCTCAGTTAAGCCACCTCTGACCACTCCAAAGTGATGTTTTATTAGTAGGTTATATTGCAGAGATGAATAAACACTTTACTGCTGCTTTGTATGTGTTATGAAGACCCAAATACGCCTTTGTCAAGCTTTTGTAACATAAGAGTGAGTGAGTAATAGATGCATTTTTGCAGTATCTAAACTAAGGTGTTACTGAAATTTCATATTGTTCTTCCTAGTTGATTTTGTGGAAGATCCTTCTGATTCAGAAACACATTGAGTCACTTGGAACCCAATAGTAATGGATGCCCACCTTGGGCATGCCAACGCATGAAAACAAAAATGCACAACCCTGTTCTGCATAGGAAACACATTTTAATAAAGCCAATCATCCATTGTTTTACAGATTAATCCATACATCTTAAGATAAAGTAGAAGTACAGGAAACTACATGGTTGGTACTTCACACACTACACACAGTATTGTACAATAAATAATAAAATGGAGGTTAGCTACTTGCTATGCTCACATTAATGTTTCGGAACAGATTAAATTTACCTTTACCATTCACTTCAATTTTTAGCATGGATTTAATGGAGTACCAGGACCAGAGGTGAGTTTTTACAGCTTTGTAAGTTTATATTTTCCACTAGTTTGGAAACAACACATTTCTTTAGAATGTTAACAGAATTTGAAGTTTGTACGACTATTTTTTTAGACCTATACTTTTTTTGTCCCTGAGCCTCAAATAAAGATAATCCTAAAATATTGTTGAAGGCATTTTCCCATCTCAGCTGTAATTGGTGTTTACTGCAAATTCATAAATGATTGTTTCTCAGTTATAAAAATGTTTGTGCTCCCTCCATACAATGTCTTTATTTACTTGCTATAGATGAATTACAGTTTAGAGTAACCATAATTTTATTATTATTCATTAGTAAACTTTTACAAACCTTGACGATGGTTGAATAGTTTCAACTTTATTAAATCTATAAATAATAAATAAATTACTGTTAAAGAAGCCTTTTATAATCTTGCCAGCACAGTGGTGCAGTGGTAGCGCTGCTTCCACGAGATAAGACGACTAAGGCTTTGTGTCCCTTGCCCTCCCCTGCATGAAGTTTGCATGTTCTCCCCCTGTCTCTATGGGTTTCCTCCAACTGCCCAAAGGCATGCAGGTTAGGTGAACTGGCGACACTAAATTGGCCCGTGTGTGTGTGCCATGGACTGGCGCCCTGTCCGGGGTTTGTTCCTGGACCATGCTAGCTGGGATAGGCTCCAGCAATCCCCACCCATGACCCTTCGAATTTACTACCATTCGTTTATGTTTGTAACCATAAGATTATGAAAGTGTTGACTAAATGTTTACTATGATATGAAGTCCTGACCCTGTCTTTAGTGCAGCATGTAAAACATTGATGGTGCCAACCACCCTAACAAACTATTTATTTATTATATAATATTTTATGGACTATTTTTTGACTTCTAAGAAAATGTTAATTTCCATAGCTTTGCAAAGATAGATTATGCTTAGGATTCTTTATGTTTGAGAAATAAAGCTTGAGGGTTTGTGGAAAGGTCTAAGCACCTAATCAACTGTTTGTCTAATCTTAGTGTTTTAAAAATTATGGCTTAGTGTTTGAAAAAAGATTTGTAATGCTTTTTCATTAACTCCTTACTGTTTCAGGGAAAACAAGGTGTAAATGGACAAGCAGGATTCCCTGTAAGTAATTAATATTTCTGTACATTGTACAAGACTTCAGCATTATGCTGTAACTCCTCCTCTTCTTCTGTCAAGTGATACTGGCATGGGCTGCACCTCTTCAAACACTTCCACTCAACTGTTCGCCTTCTTGGTTGTCCATTGTCTACCTAATGTTGCTTGTGCGCTAACCAATCTGGGTATTTATAGCAAGCTGTGGCGTTTATTTAGCTTAAGCTGCTGCAGTTTTATCTTGGCCTCTAATTTCCAGCACTGTCATCTTCTTTGACTTCCTCCCTGTTTTTTGTTTATTTTACGCTTTCTTATACAGTTAAACCTCACCTGTGCCCATCTGTAATCTGTTTTGATAACCATGGCTTTGTCATGTCTTTGTGCTCCTATTTGCTTTCCAAACTGATGTTTTACTTTTTCTGATTCACAATAGAGTTAATCAGGCCATAGAGACCTTCCAATGATAGATAGATGGAATGTGTTTTAATCATGAAGGAAATAGCAGGCTTACAGCAGCAGACAAAAACATACAAATAAAGATGTAACAAGGATTGTAATAATCTTGAGTATGTTAACAATATACAATACACATATAATTGTCTACGAGGTGAGACACAAAAATAACCGGACTAGGCTTGGGGTTTTCCTGGAAAACCGTCTGGAGGTCAGCTGAATGCGAATCATAAAAACTTTATCCCCTCCTACCCGCCCTCTCAAACCACAGACCGGATGGATAGGTATATCCTGTGAATAGCCCAGTCAATATCTGTACAGCAATCGCTACATGAGTTGCTGTGATAATGTCGGGTGACAAAAAAGAAAAGTGAATCAACATCAAATTTCTTACAAAACTGAACAAAACGGCCACAGAAACTTAAGAAATGATAAAAACAGTGTACGGTGATAACAGTTTGTCTCGCACACAAGTTTTTGAACGGCCAAATGTTTTAAGGGAAGGACAAGAAAATGTGGAAGACGTTCAACTGCCAGGTCGAGAGGGGGTGGGTGCTTCACCAAGACAACGCTCCCGTGCACAATGCTGTTTCCGTAAAGCAGTTTTAAAGTGACAAAAACATTCCTGTCCTCGATCATCCTCCCTGTTTGCCCGATTTGACCTGAAGGGAGCACACTTTTCTTCAATGGATTAAGTGAAGACAGAAATGGCAAACCTGTTGAAGATCCTCAAGCAAGAAGACTTCCATCACTGTTTCAATCAATGGAAGATACGAATAGAGGGGTGTAGAGATTGGGAGGGTGAAGTATATAGAAGGTGACAATGTTTAGAATGCTGTAATTCAGCAATAAATATTTTTTTGTGTCTCACCTCATATTTTTGTGGTATATTTATGAAGTAAATTCATAAAGTATTGGTATTTGCCAAGTGTAAAGTGATTAGAATTGCACATACAGTACAAGCTACAATTTTACAGTACATAATTATCAGCCATTGTCACTGTATTTTACACATAACATTGTCTTTAAACTTCCTGCAAGAAGTTTGCACGCTCTCTCCCTGTGTCTCCATGGGTTTCCTCTGTGTGCTCCAGTTTTCTCCCACAGTCCAAAGACATGCAAGTTAGATGGACTAGCAACACTTTTTTGACTGTTGAGCTGGCATCCTTTCTAGGAAATTGTTTCCTGCCTTGCGCCCAATGCTTTCCGGATTAGGCTCCTGATTCCCTGCTATGCTGCTTAGGATTAAACATGCTTAGAAAATTATATGGTATGGTATGATTGTTGTCTTTTAAGATGTCTACTAGATCAGCCCAGTACCATTCAGCAAATAGGTAAAATACCTCCTCGGCTAAGAAGAGGCACATTAAAATGCCTGATGGGTTGAATGACCTTGCATGTCCTCTGCCCAAACCTCATACCAGGGGACGAGAGTCATTGTCCAGGATAATAAGCAGCATACTTGAGCGCCTGCTTTTTCACCACTTCCTCCAGTGAGCCTAACCAGACTCCCATTATTGAACCTGCCTTTTAAATCCATCTATTTAGTTTATTGGCATCACTTGCACAAATCCCATTTCCCCAGCACCCTACTGCAGAGAAAAATGCAGTGTCCACTACAGACTGGTAGCAAACCTGTAAGAGTGGCCTGCACACAATATCATTCTTTGTTCTTGTCCTTAGTTGCCAATATTGCCATAATGCTTGAGTCTGTTATTAAAAAGCATCTTCTATGCCATCCTAGACCCATCTCTGTTACCTTTTATTTCATCCTACTTTTACAAGACATGATTTGCAAAAAAAAGGGAAAATGGGAGAATGGCTTCTGCAGCAAGCTTAAAGAGTTAGGATTACTTGAAATGCTTTAGGAGAGATGGAGTTGCAATAATTCCAAAATGGTCAGTATATTTCATTAACTATTTTATTGAAGAAAGAAAATTGCCTTCCATCTTCTGTTGTCAGAATGGATTCTAAATGAACGTCACCACCTGCAGCACCTTACCATTTCAGAACAGGCCTGAGCGTAGTAGGCAAGCACTCCTGTGGAGAATAGTTGAGGAGATCATCAATGTGAAATACTCTTGATGTTTTTGCAAACATGGTTTTGGAATCAAACGAAAACAGTTTAGGTTTAGTTAAATGTTTTTCTAACCATTGTCTCGTTTGACAATCACCAACAAACACATAGACCATTGGTCTCCTTTTATATGTAGACATCTCCAAGTGAGTAATAAAATATTTACTTCTATTTAAATTATTCAACTTTGTTTTAAGGGCCCCATGGGACCAAAAGGTGATAGAGGAGACCGAGGACCACCAGGATATGGAATTAAGGTCAGAGCAACTACATTTTTTATTGTTTGTGTCAGTTTTTAAATACTCTATGCAACAATAAGTACCCATACTTCATAGTTTTAATTATTTCTGGAACATAATCCTTTTTTGTTCCTTTTAGAGGGACAGTATTGTATAAATGATTCACTACTATGAAAAATGTAAAGCTATGAGTAGTGACATCTACCGTTTAAAAATTAGATACTGCATATAAAAATATCTTTTAAAAAAATGTTTTATGTGTGTCTGTGTGGCAGTTTTAAATTTCTACAATTTGTAATTTTCAGGGAGAAAAGGGTGAGCCTGGTAGCTTAATAGGCCCTGATGGAAACATCATGAATGGGTACCTGTCTAGAGCTGCTAAAGGAGAAAAGGTGGGCACTTTTTTCATTTTGATGCAAGGTTTAAATTGTGCCACTACTGTCTCAAGAGGCCACATGTATGCCAACTCATTTTGTGTATCCCAGTGTTACATTAAGAGTTAATTTCTGTGAAAGACTGAGGGCAGCAATCAGTCGACTAGCAACACATGCATGAAAGAAAATGTAGTCTGAATAACGAAATAAGTAGGAGACTAATAAAAAAATGATTAATAGAAATGGACTAGTACCCATGTAATAATAGAATACTGTAAGTGACACACTACAATATAAGTGACATGTAACATTTAATTTACATATCATTCGGTGGAAAACTCTGAATGACAGGATATACATGTATCTGTAAACTAACGGAGAGCAATATGAACAATTTACGAATAATCAAAAGCAAAGTGAAAGTGAAAAACAAATGTAAAATGAAATCCAGCTGACCACAGATACATTATGTATGAAATTACTAGAAAGCAGTGTGCTGATAAGGAACAAGCAACCAGTAAATGCAACAATAATAAATCTAATCTATAGTGATATTTCAGCAGTGGCAAAACAAAGAAAAAAAATATAGCAAAAGATACATAAGTACAAAACACAGTAGATTCAGAAAGTATTTAGACCCCTTCTCTTTCTGCACATATTATTATTTTAAATGGTTAAATATGCCATTTCTGTGCTTTTGTTCAATAACCCACAAAGACAAAATGGAAATAGGTTTTCAGAAAGGTTTGCAAATGTATTAAAAATCAAAAACCGAAGTCTCCCATTCATTCAGGTATTCAGAACCTTTGCTACAGCACTCTAAATTAAGGTCTGGTGCATCCAGTTGGCTTTACTTTTCCTTGAGATGTTTCTAGAGCTTGATTGAAATCCACGTGTGACAAACTGTATTACTAGGACTCTGTTTAGAAAGGCCCACCCAAGTGTATATACGGTCCCACAATGCACACTACATGTCAGGACAAAAACCAAGCCATGAAGTCCAAGGAACTCTCTGTAGACCTCCACGACCAATAAACTTATCCCTAGCCCATTTGTAAAGCTTTGAGTGTTCCCAATAATTGAAACGGAAGAAGTCTAGAACCATCAGGACTCTTCCTAGAGTTGGCCATCTGGGCAAACTCAGTATCAGGACAAGAAGGGCCTTGGTCAAGGAGGTGACCAAAAACTCAATGGTCTTTCTAACAGATGTCCTCTGCTAAGACAGGAGAAACTGCCAGAAGGAAGACCATCTCAGCAGCACTCCATCAATCAAAAGTGGTTAATTCGTGATTGGAGTTTGTGAGATGGAATTTAAAGGACTCAGAACACAAACGAAAAGATTCTTTGCTATGATGTGATAAAAACTGAACTCTTTTATTAGAACATCAAGCACAATGTCTGACACTGCTCATCACCGGACTAGCACTATCCTTACAATGGAGCATGGTGGTAGCAGCATCATTCTATAGAGGTGGGGACAGGGAGACTGGTCAAAATTGAAGGATAAATGCAGTCAGAGAGGCCTTTGAAGAAAACCTGCCCCATAGTTCACCTGACCTCAGACTGGTGCACCTGTTCACCTTTCAGCATGACAATGACTCAAAGCACACAGCCAAGACATAGTTGGAGTTGCCACAGAACAAATCGCTGACTGTCCTTGAGTGGCCCAACTAACTCCCTGACTGAAACATCTATGGACAAACTTGAAGATGGCACATTACAAACGGTTCCCATCTAATCTAACAGAGCTTGAGTAGATCTTCAAGGAAGAATGTGACAAACTGCCAAAATCCAGGTGTGCAAAGTTTGTTAAGACTTACTTAAGACGATTTGAAGCTATAATTACTGCAAAAAGGGCTTCTACAAAGTACTGTATTAAGGGTCTTAATATTTACATAAATGTAAGATTTCAGTTTTTGATTTTGAATAAATTTGTAAACCTGTCTGAAAGCATGTTTTCTCTTGGCCATTATGGGTTATTGAGTGTAGATGGATGGGGAAAAATGGCAAATGTATCCATTTAAAGATAAATCTACAACACAAAAAATTTACAGAAAGTTAAGGGGTCTGAATACTTTCTAAATTCACTGTATAAATAAAACTATACATAATATTGTAATAGCCAATAACCAAGCCAAAGGAAAGAATATACGAAATAAGGTGGGGCACTAATCCAGTAGAAAACTACACACAATCAAGAGAAACAGTTTATAACAATGATAATGAAGTATCAAAAAGATCAACAAAAAACAATTCATACTAGGAGTTGGTGAGTATACGTACTTTGTTCACTTTAACATTTTCTTACTACAGAATTATGAGAGCATACAATGGCATTTGTATTAGTGAAGAATAGCACTTAAAATGGTTTCTCTTCTCTTAATTCCTCAGGGTGACAGAGGACCTCCAGGACCTTTTGGCCCCGTGGTAAGTTCTTCCATTGTTCATTGTCTTTGTTGTTTCTAAATAACACCAACCTGTGGTTCAAGTCATATAAAGACATTAGCTGCAGGTAGTGCTGTGTGTGACGATGCAGGTTTGCTCCATGCTCCCCTGCAACCTCCGTTTCTTTTACTTTCTCTTTTTTCTTTCTTCTTTCTCTCTCCCCCTCTAGCTGCCTCGTGCTTCTATTTATCAAGAGGACGTGGCAGCTGTGGCAATCAGCAGGTCCTGGGAACAATTACAGATGCGGACCGTTTCTCACCTGTGCACTTAGGTGAGAAACACCCACATCACAAGCTCCTCAGGAACCGCTTCGGCCACACAACCACCATGCCCCCTCGCTAAGCTGCAAGCGCGGCGATTATTTATTTAAAACTGGTTTCTTGACGTGAGCTGTGGACCCGCTATACCACTTTCCACCCCCCATAAGCCTCCAACTGCACGGGAAGGCTCCACGCCACTGCCAACCCTGTGCAACTGGCGGCCCAGGTCCACAGCTCGGCCACACAACAAACTATACTGCACTAAAATCACCCCATTAAAGTACTAAAACAAATAATTCCACAATAAAACCAACCCAAGCCACCCTTCGTAAAAACAGGACATTAAAAGAATAAGAACTTTTAAAAGACAAATAAAAACAGTCAATAAATAAATGTCCATTAAAAAGCTCTGTCCTTTAAAAATGTCCTCCTCTGGCTTGGGTCCGTGGGTTTTTTAAAAAGTCTGTCACCAATCCCGCTTGCTGCTCTGTCTCCTCTTCTGTCCCCGCTGCCAGCTCATCCCACCGCTGCCACCAAATATGACGATGCAGGTTTGCTCCATGCTCCCCTGCAACCTCTATTTCTTTTACTTTTTCTTTTTTCTTTCTTCTTTCTCTCTCCTCCTCTAGCCACCCCATGCTTCTATTTATCAAGAGTACATGGCAGTTGTGGCAATCAGCAGCTCCTGGGAACAATTATGGATATGGACCGTTTCTCACCTGTGCACTTAGGTGAGAAACGCCCACATCATGAACTCCTCAGGAACCACTTCAGCCACACAGCTACCATGCCCCCTTGCTAATCTGCAAGCGTGGTGATTATTTATTTAAAACTGGCCTCTTGACGTGAGCTGTGGACCCGCTATACCACACTGTGTAGTATACATCTGTATTTGGATTTGCTGACAAGCACTTAATTTTATTTTATCTATTCAGGGCGCAACTGGACACAAAGGTGAAATTGGGTTGCCTGGCAGGCCTGTGAGTATCAAATGATTTCTTATTGGCAATAAAGTCCTGGTAATGAATGCTGTACCTGAAAAATACTATTTGAAGCAAAACCCATCTCACATCTGTTTTTTAAAAGATTTACATTTTACATATAAACACAGATCTGTTTATCCTTTTAAACTGGCCTGTAAATATTCATTTTATTTTTGTTTAAAGCTGGAAGATTTTGTTTTGTTTATAAATGAGGACAATGTCACTTAGTACAGTAAATTAAGATGTAAAGTAACTGCCAAGCTTGGCATGAAACAGTTCACATGTTTATCATCAGAAACTTGGCAGAAATAAACTGTATACACAATGATCAATTATACAATTAATTCAATAAGAAACTGCATATCTTTTGCAAAAAGTACACAGACTTCTAAGGGATTTGATATTACAACAAAGTTTTCTTACTGAAAATCAGAAAATTGTAAGCCCAGCATTTGCTGTTTTGTTGAGCTTGAGGCCACACTAGCATATATTAGTAACAAAGTTGTGCAACATGAACACCAACATGAACTTTCAGACTCAGTACTACAGCATATGAACAGTTGAAAATGTTGTGCAAGGGATGAGTAAGATAATTGTGGCTCTACACTGTACTGTAGTTAATACTCATAAGAATATTAATGCAGAGGTAAATGTGATTTTTATTTAGCACTTCCTAGTATTCCTCTCACATGTACAGAGTACAGTGAAATTCTTCCCACACAACCTTATAGCTCAGTTGTTTACACTCGTCGTATGTTTCTATAATTGGACCAGAATGACAGCCATTGAGTTGGAGATGGGCTTGAAGCAGCCCCCAAAAGTGTAAGAGAACCTGATAATAGCCAGTCAAATTTCTACTCTCATTATTATCATTTGTAAAGGTACACTGATATTCTTGATTACGTGAATCCTTTTTTTATATCCTGTTCTGTGCTCAAGACCTTTGCATTAATACTTTTAGAAGACAACTTTATATTTAATTGTGATTTTTAAAATAATAAGTGGATGCTGGTAATGGTTGTTCTTCTTTATTTAATTTATTTTTAAAAATCATTTGCATTTGTTTAGTTATTATACTTATTTGATTAAAAAATGTGATTACCCAAACAAAGAAAATATTCTTAAGTACCTTGGCATTGGTGCGTGAATGATAGGGCCACTTGAGAGCTGATATCCAATGATGAGTCTGCCTTGTTCTTGATGTGAGGCACTGATTCCCTGCGACACTACAATTAAAAAATCCATATATGGATTAATGACCTGTTTAAACAACATTTATATATTCACAGGGCCGTCCAGGACTTAATGGATTCAAAGGAGAAAAGGGAGAGCCTGCAGACCCCAGTGGCAGATATGCTGTGGTGGTAAGTGGCTCATCCTTTCAGAAGAAGATGATTATTCTTACATGTTATGTATTTAAATTTTCATTTATTCTTTTCCCATAGCTTATCCAATGTCAGGTTATGGGGGCGACAGTCTTAGCAGTGAGGCCCTTATGTCATTTTCCCCAGCAAAACTTGCTAACTCATACTGTGAGATCCCAAGGCAGTTCCAGGCCATATGGGAGATATAAACCTCCTCAGGGTGGAATCCAGGAGCACTTCAAATGGCTCCTTCCGATGTGGAGGGTCAGCGGCTCCACTCTGACCCTCACTCAGATGTCTACACCTCTCAACCTATGTCTAAGGGAGAGCCCAGCCACCATGCGGAGAAAGCTCCCACATCCCAAGCGCCAGTTTGTGTGACTGGGTTCCTGTCTGCCAAGGCCTATGACTTCAATCACCTCCCAGGTCATATTGTGCTCGGCACCTATTCCTCCTGCAGGTGGTGGGCCCACAGGATGGCAGTCCCATATTACGTTTTCGAGCTGTGCCCAACCAGGCCCTCACCTGCGGGCACTTCTTCTAAGACTGGCTTAGACTGGCTCCAGAAGGAGGCTCCAGTAACTCCATATTCTTACATATTCATATTCTTCTTGTTCATATTCTTATCTAAACCTTTATTCATTTAAGCTTTTCAAGTTCAATCAGTGAATTTTTTGATCAGATCTTTTTTGTTTATTTCTTCTCACTTATTAACAATATTTTTAGCATATTTTTAATTGTGATTTGATATGCTTTATTAATCCGTGAGGGGAAGTTGTCTTTTTGCATGACATTTAGAGGTCAGAGCACAGGGTCAGCCATTGTATAGCACCCCGGAACAATTTTTTGGTAAAGGGTCCGACAGAGTAAGATCCTTTCTGGAATTAATGGGATTTGAACCAGCAACCTTCCAGATACCAGTACAGATCCCCAGCCACAGAGCTGGTGGCTAATCATGGCTTACATTTTAACACTCGAATTACCAGAGCGTACGAAAAAACACGTAGATCCAGCCCACCTTAAATCCGTTCACACCTCTCCGTCAGTGTCTTTTGTGCTGTAAATGTGCCGATAAAGACAAGCAGCAAGCAGCCTGGTATCCCATCCCCCCACTGCCGCAGAACGTGCATAATGTTCTCTCAGCTCATGCCTTGATTGATTATCTGGGAGTGAAGTGCTGGGGTTTTAGAGTGAAAATAATAGATCTTTATTTGGAACACATGCATTTCATGTGTGTTCCGTTTGTACAATAATCTGTGTAAACACATCGTTAAAACAGAAACGTTTTTCATATTTTAGCAGTAAATGGCAAAATGTTGACATAAACTATAGAATGTGTGACGCCTGAAGATCAAATAAACACTTTCAAAAAAGGTTCAAGGACGATACAATATCTTCCGTGGTGTAGCGGTAAGATTTGCTGACTTGTAATTAAGAGTCCCCGGTTCGATCCCCACTGCCTCCTGTATTTGCCGTTTTCAGTAGTGAGTTGCTCTTATTGTTAATACTAGCAGAATACCCGCGCTTCGCAGCGGAGAAGTAGTGTGTTAAAGAAGGTACGAAAAAGAAAAGGAAAAATTTTAAAAATAACGTAACATGATTGTCAATGTAATTGTTTTGTGTATTTGGTGGCAGCGTCACAAAGTTATTTTCGTCTAGCTGCATCAGAAAATGTACCACGACGTCTGACATGCCTCCTTTTTACTGTTTTATCACAGCTTGGATTGTTGCTGTCATATATATATATATACACACATACACATACATACATACACACACACAAATTATATATATGTGTGTATATATATATATATATATATATATATATATATATATATAATCTAGATAGGGGTGTGTGTGTGTATATATATATATATACACATACATACATATATATACACATATATATATACTTGTGTGTATGTTTGTATGTGTCTATATGTGTGTGTATAGCTTTGGTCACTGATTGCAAGGGAAAAATAATAAAATGTAGTCTATAAGTTATTAAACAGTAAAACATTGACTTTTAAGAAGTACAGGTACATTGAGCACTACTGGAGTGGTTTCAGGTAAACTACATTTTAAAGACTGTGTAACACAACAGGTAAGTAACTAACAGCAGCTAAAATGTATATGGATCATCTCTCGGTAGTAGATCCCTTTTGAAAGGCGCTACACGACGGCTGTGGTATAGAAATTACATTTTCTATGTGAACTTTCAAATTTGTGCCTCTGGTAATGTGCCTTACCGGCAATTAAAGAAAATTATTTTTGTGTCCTTTGCAATGTTAAGAGAGAAAGGCTTTGGTTTGGGATAAAAGGAAAAAAGGTGTAAAGAAAGGAAAGTTGCCTTTCCTTTTATATAGTATAGAGATGTGTTCGCTGACGATATGAGCATCTTCTGGGGACAGTCGCAGTGGGTCTTGTGTAGACTGGTGAGACGTCCCCGCCATTAATCGGCTGTGATGGCACTGTGAGTCTTCCACTCCTGTGCGTATCTTCATAATCCGAGCTGAGGACCTCATAATCGTATACGTGCAAAAGAAAGTGTGAATCGCCTTAATATTATTTTGCCGTGGTGTAGAAAAGGGGTCCCGTGTTTGCACTTGTCTGGGCTATAGCGCAGGGGAGGAAGAAAAAATTAAAAGTGCTCACTTTGACTTAAGGCAGAAGCGCAGTCAGCGTCTCAAAGGCCGGCACAGCTATGCACGCGCTGGCTGCTCGACTTTTGCTGGGCAGGAGACCCCTTTTGTACACACGTTCATGATATCAAAAGTCTCAGCGCTCTTTGGAGGTCATTCATATATTATATATATAGCAAAATACCCGCGCCTTGCAGCGGAGAAGTAGTGTGTTAAAGAAGTAATGAAAAAGAAAAGGAAACCTTTTAATAACAGCGTAACATGATTGACATTGTCATGAGTGTTGCTGTCATATAAATGCCTGCCTAAATAAGTCACCCTCGCTTTGCTCTTACTTTTTTACCGTTCATTTAATCATGGCTAGTGGCGGAAAACTTATAAAATGGAAGGAGGATGGCTTTACCAAAACAAATATTGATGGCGAATCGATTATTCATAAAGCTTGAATTGGTGATCTGTTTTTCTGTGTTAACCTCATATTTTTCATACTTCTTCTCAAACTAAGGTGGTGCGAGGGTAAAATGAATCGGGATACGGTGATCAATGTAATCGGTGTACCAGGAAATCATGCATTGACAAAAGCTCCCTTTGCTTGTAATGCAAAGTGTGATTAAATGCATTATTTTTTAACGCGTTAAGGAGCACATGCATCGAAGCTTCTCAGCTGTGCTTGTGCTAAGAACGAAATGAGATGAATGGGAGGGGTGATGATGACGTGACTCCCCCACCCGCCTTAACTGTCAATCCCCACAAACACAGTCTCTCGGAATTTGCATAAGCACACCCCTTCACCTACAATTTTAACTTAGTTACAAAGTGATCAAAACTCTCGTTTATATCCTGCGTCCTCTCATTAAACTTGTATCCCGCATTCCCGTGGGCATGTGAAACGCCAGCGGTAGCCTGTCTATGAACTTAATTTAAAGTTTAGGTTTGCACCTTGCTTTCTTTCCGAGGTAGCAGCACTCATGAATATGGTAGTATATGCCACTCGCTCGCTTCTTATTGTTTTTCGCTGCCTTCTCAATTATATAATGCAAGTTTTCTTAAGCGCTTTTTGGAGGTCTTCCTGATTTTCTACGCACTGCGTTGACAGTCAGTTCACGTGATTACGTGGGAGGCGTGATGATGTCACACGAAACTCCGCCCCCCACGTCTTTCCAGCTAAACTCTATTACAGTTAATGGAGAAAAATACCTTCCAGTTATGACCATTAGGCGTAGAATTTCGAAATGAAACCTGCCCAACTTTTGTAAGTAAGCTGTAAGGAATGAGCCTGCCAAATTTCAGCCTTCTACCTACACGGGAAGTTGGAGAATTAGTGATGAGTCAGTGAGTGAGTGAGTGAGTGAGTGAGGGCTTTGCCTTTTATTAGTATAGATTATACAGTACACACATACACTTAAATTGCCTCTGCAACAGATGGTGTACATTTATAGGACTTGTTACAGCTCCCTTTTTTCTCTCACTTTTATTCTCTCAGTTATGATCACTATACATATACATATACATAAGCTCACGCCTGGTGCTTGATGTCAACGCAGCACGGAGAAAAAAAGAGACAAATATATGGGACACTGGGTATAAATTTATTGTACTTATAAAAGTTAGCTTTTTTTCAGTTTTATTCTCTCAATCATGATCATTCTCTAACCCCCCGCCCCTCCTGATCTGACTGTAACTAACAGCGCCAGTATAAATTCACACCCGATCTGATTCTGTTCGCTTTCAAATAATATTGCATTCTTGCGATGATGTTTTCTGATTGGTACTATTCAGGTCATAAAATGATTTCTTCAAATGTCACATATATTGTCTCTTTCTTTCAGGTGTGTAATAGAAACCACAGCATAGAGAGAAGTGTGTACATTGCAACAGGTACACATTTCGTAAATGTAGGAAGGACGGTCATTGTGTGTGTGTGAACTGTTAACATTAGAATTTGATGATTGCATATAGCGCTGAACTGACCTCTCTGTACTATTCTTTCCTCTGCATGTCCTGGAGTACAAAAGAAACAGCACCATACAGCAACGTGGAGACTGGCAAGATCGGGGGGGGGGAGGGGAACACGCGGTCTCCAATTACAACTGCAAGATGTTATGTGAATAAATATGAATAATATGAATAATGTTGCATCCATGCCACAATGTTTTCCGAAATGTACTATACAGGTCATAAAATGAATAATTGCAAATATCATATATACCTATGTCTCTGGGTTTTTTGTTTTTTTTTTTATATCATTGACCATAAGGTGCATACTAATTCAGCGTGAGCAGGAACACTCAATAAAACTGAATTTAAAAAAAAAATCAAGTGACGGTGAGATACGAAGAAGGCAGATTCACCAGCTTTTGTGTGTCAGCTTTTATCCCTCCAGATCAGAGAATATCCAGATCCACTGCCTCAAAACACCACTCACATCTACAGTTATTCCCAGTTTCAAATAAAAGCTAACAGCATAAGATCCCTAGGGCGGTAGTATGTATAGTGATCATGACTGAGAATAAAAGTGAGAAAAAAATGGTAACTTTTACAAGTCCTATAAATGTACAACGTCAGTTACAGACTCAAACCAAGTGTATGTGTGTAGTGTATAATATTAACCCCTTGTTGCCTACATTTATTTACAATTATATAAAAAAATAAATTTGTGTTTTTGCTGTCAAACAGATGGTAAATTAAGTGGAGATTGTTAATTTGAATATAGCACACAAGCAAACAATAAACTGGTATGTATTTTTATTTTAGCACAACTTTCCTCAAATTTGGACAATTTCTCGAAATTAGCAGCCAAAATCCACATGCACAGCCACGCCAACACTTCGCTTCCATCAGGTGGATATAGTTTCTACTACGACTGCTGGATGACCAGTGCTTCCAATGCGATCCTTAGTATGTATCGAATACGCATCGACCGGCATTGGTGGGATACATACGCCACCTCGGCTGCACTCAGGCTGGAAGAGGTTTGAAGTGATTTCGTGAAAATCGCCTACAAGGGGTTAACAATAAGAGCAGCTCACTACTGAAAACGGCAAATATAGGAGGCAGTCGTGATCGAACCGGGGACTCTTGATTACAAGTCAGCATATCTTACCGCTACGCCACGGAAGCTGTTGTATCGTCCTTGAACCTTTTGTGAAAGTGTTTATTTGATCTTTGGACTTCAGGCTTCATCCATTATATAGTTTATGCCAACATTTTGTCATTTACTACTAAAATATGAAAAAGTTTCTATTTTAACAATGTGTTTACACAGATTATTATAGAAACGGAACACACATGAAATGCATGTGTTCCAAATAATGATCTATTATTTCTACTCTAAAACTCCATCACTTCACTCCCAGATAATCAATCAAGGCATGAGCTGGGAGAACATGGTGCACATTCTGCAGTGGTGGGGGGATGGGATACCAGGCTGCTTGCTGATTGTCTTTATCGGCACATTTACAGGACAAAAGACGCTGACGAAGAGGTGTGATGGGATTTTAGGTGGGCTGGATCTACGATTTTTTTCGTAGGCTCTGGTAATTCTAGTGTTAAACTGTTTCTTAATTGGAAAGCAATTCTTTAGGTTCATGGAATATTCAGTTTAATCAGACCTTTTGCTTTGGTTCCTGTTACCATCCAGCTGATCAGAAATTTCTACCAGTGTATATTTAACCTGCCTATTGAAATGTGGAGTGGAAGGTATTAGCCTTTTTGATTTAGTAAAATGATAAATCAAAACATACAATTTGGAAAATTGATAGAATTCAGTGTACTGAAGGAAATGGCGGTAATAACAATTTTTCTGAATTTCAAAATTAATAACAATTGAACTATTCATTTTTTGGATTTTAGATTGAGCACAGGAAGTTCAAATAACAAGTCAGATTAAATTCAATTTAAGAAACTGGTAGGCTACAGTTAGGGAAGCTGAATCACTACCAATAAATCTCTGTTTATTTTAAGATATTAAAGGAAAGGCAGTATGATATGCTTGCTGATATACCAGACTTTAAAACCTCAGAATTGTCAGTTCAATTCCTGACCCTGTCCAGCTGGGTGACTCTAAACTGCCTCTGCTCTCGCTTTACCTGTAAATACAGTGGTGTGAAAAACTATTTGCCCCCTTCCTGATTTCTTATTCTTTTGCATGTTTGTCACACAAAATGTTCATCAAACACATTTAACCATTAGTCAAATATAACACAAGTAAACACAAAATGCAGTTTTTAAATTATGGTTTTTATTATTTAGGGAGAAAAAAAATCCAAACCTACATGGCCCTGTGTGAAAAAGTAATTGCCCCCTTGTTAATAAATAACCTAAAGTGTGGTGTATCACACCTTCGTTCAATTTCCGTAGCCACCCCCAGGCCTGATTACTGCCACACCTGTTTCAATCAAGAAATCACTTAAATAGGAGCTGCCTGACACAGAGAAGTAGACCAAAAGCACCTCAAAAGCTAGACATCATGCCAAGATCCAAAGAAATTCAGGAACAAATGAGAACAGAAGTAATTGAGATCTATCAGTCTGGTAAAGGTTATAAAGCCATTTCTAAAGCTTTGGGACTCCCAACGAACCACAGTGAGAGCCATTATCCACAAATGGCAAAAACATGGAACAGTAGTGAACTTTCCCAGGAGTGGCCGGCTGACCAAAATTACCCCAAGAGTGCAGAGACAACTCATCTGAGGGGTCACAAAAGACCCCAGGACAACGTCTAAAGAACTGCAGGCCTCACTTGCCTCAATTAAGGTCAGTGTTCACGACTCCACCATAAGAAAGAGACTGGGCAAAAACAGCCTGCATGGCAGATTTCCAAGACGCAAACCACTGTTAAGCAAAAAGAACATTAGGGCTCGTCTCAATTTTGCTAAGAAACATCTCAATGATTGCCAAGACTTTTGGGAAAATACCTTGTGGACTGATGAGACAAAAGTTGAACTTTTGGAAGGCAATTGTCTCGTTACATCTGGCGTAAAAGGAACACAGCATTTCAGAAAAAGAACATCATACCAATAGTAAAATATGGTGGTGGTAGTGTGATGGTCTGGGGTTGTTTTGCTGCTTCAGGACCTGGAAGGCTTGCTGTGATAGATGGAACCATGAATTCTACTGTCTACCAAAAAGTCCTGAAGGAGAATGTCCGGCCATCTGTTCGTCAACTCAAGCTGAAGCAATCTTGGGTGCTGCAACAGGACAATGACCCAAAACACACCAGCAAATCCACCTCTGAATGGCTGAAGAAAAACAAAATGAAGACTTTGGAGTGGCCTAGTCAAAGTCCTGACCTGAATCCAATTGAGATGCTATGGCATGACCTTAAAAAGGCGGTTCATGCTAGAAAACCCTCAAATAAAGCTGAATTACAACGGTTCTGCAAAGATGAGTGGGCCAAAATTCCTCCAGAGCGCTGTAAAAGACTCATTGCAAGTTATCGCAAACGCTTGATTGCAGTTATTGCTGCTAAGGGTAGCCCAACCAGTTATTAGGTTCAGGGGGCAATTACTTTTTCACACAGGGCCATGTAGGTTTGGATTTTTTTTCTCCCTAAATAATAAAACCATCATTTAAAAACTGCATTTTGTGTTTACTTGTGTTATATTTGACTAATGGTTAAATGTGTTTGATGATCAGAAACATTTTGTGTGACAAACATGCAAAAGAATAAGAAATCAGGAAGGGGGCAAATAGTTTTTCACATCACTGTAGTTGTAATGAATCTTGAACTTGCAAGTGGCCTTGGATTAAGATGTCAGCGTGTTTATCATTATAATAATCAGTAACTTAATTTGAAATTTTCTAGGGTCCTCCAGGTCCTCCCGGTCCACCTGGGCCTCCAGGGATTGCAGGATATGACGTAAGTACAATCCCAGTTTTCAAGGGTTTCTGTTTGGCCTCAGCTTATATTGAAAGACCGAAAACAACTGTAATGTGTCTAATAATGGGGCAGTTTTCATTGTTAAGAAATCCATGAGATTGTAAAAAGAATGTGAGTGTCAAATATTGGTTAAATTATGTTAATACTTAATAATACAGACAGTAAATTAAATTTTTTGAAAATGTTAGTAAGCAAATAAATTTGCAGAATATTTTTATCCAAATGCAAAATTCCACCTAAAGAGGGCCATCTGAAGTAATCAAATAAATTAATAAGATGGCATTTAGCCAAATTATTTAGGGATCCTCCTCATACCTAACAATATTTCAGAGCTTAAATTCCTAAAATGTGTGCGAATCAGCAATTGGCTACTTCACATACTTTCATTTAGTATACAGTAAAGCACTAAATTCTCCTTTATATGTGGGATTCACTGTACTATCGGTTATTTTTTTGTAGGAAACGGGTGGAGCAGGTCGTGTGCTCACAGGTATAGTAGATTTAAAAATATAAGATTATTTTTCTTTGCATTTGACATATTGTTTTCAAAATCTAAATTACAAACTTTATTATTCAAGTCCTTAGCAAAGCTTGTTTTGTAGCTTACAGATTTTTTGTAGTGTATTCCAGGTCTTAGTTAATTGTCATTCTTGGTGACTTTTGCTCTGATTGGACAAACGGACATGATTGTCTATTCAAACTGCCAGCTTTGGATCATAAACCAAAAAGAACCAAATAGGCCTCTTAATCTGAGGAAATCACATTCAAATGTTTTAGATAATGTACCTACACAAACAGAACACAACATATAGTAGTAACCATACCAGAAACTGCTTTACACTTATGTGTTGCTGCCACATCCATCCATTATCCAACCTACTATATCCTAACTACAGGGTCTTCTGGAGCCAATCCCAGCCAACACAGGGTGCAAGGCAGGAACAAACCCCAGGCAGGGTGCCCACACACTGACACACACACCCACACACCAAGCACACACTAGGGACAATTTAGGATCGCCAATGAACCTAACCTGCATGTCTTTGGACTGTGGAAAGAAACCCACGCAGACACGGGGAGAACATGCAAACTCCACGCAGAGAGGACCCGGGAAGCGAACCCAGGTCTCCTAACTGCGAGGCAGCATAGCTACCCACTGTGCCACCCTTGCTGCCACATGCCTTTTTCTTTTTTGTTCATTACAACATGCCTCAATTATTATTGATCAAAAAGAATCTACAGTTTGCATCATATGAAAAATGAATAATGTATGTGTGTCATATAATCCTGTATGGGATGAGGTGAGGAAAAAGGTTTTAATTGTTCTATCTATGAATAGGTGGTAAAGGAGAAAGAGGATTCCCAGGGTATCCAGGAGAGAAAGGAGAGCCAGGAGAACCAGGACAGCCTGGACTTCCCGGACAACCTGGTATGCAAAAACTGCTTTCTTAAAACTTTTTATTGTGCTTTACCTACAGTGTTCCACATCAAGCCTACCCATAGAATGTTGTCTGTTAGGCTTGCCAGAAGCATTTCTTCAGCTCGTACTCTTCGTGGCCAGCACTACATCACACATCAGCCACATACAACAGGAAAAAATATTTCCACATTAGTTGACATGCCTGCAAACAAAAAAAAAAGACTGGATCTAATACTGAGACACAGCAACAGATTTAATTCACAGGAGTGTATGACTGTACCATCAAGGATTTCAGATAATTCAGTAATTGATTTTACTCAGTTTATTTCAATGATGCCATTATATTTTGTAAAGATAAAGTGATGCCGGAACATTGAGGAAGTATGTGGCTTATAAAAAAGCAAAAACACACTTAAAAAAAGAATTCAAACAGCTAGTAAAATCAATATTGTACACTATGAGGTAAGGTAGTCACTTTAGATAAGGAAGACTGGAGTTTCCAAGTAAGGTTGTTCTACTCACTAATCATGAGGCCAGAGAGTGCTGACTTGTGCTTAACATGTGCAGATGAGAAGTCCACTGTAAGCCTATTGCTCCTCGTGAGCTCTTGATATTAAAAATAAATTAACACTGGCAATTAATTAAATGATTTCAGTCAAGAATAAGGTTTTAAAATCCTCTGCAAATCAGTTGTTTATTTTTTTATTTACTAACTCTCATAAGATCATCAGAGTTCATGACGATCATAACCTTGGCATTGCAGAAGGACCCTGTTTTAAGACTTCTAACAACAACAAAGAAATGGCTTTGCCAGATCAGAGTACTGAGGTCCACCTTAGAAGCCAAGCCTAGGGATGGAGTGATAACCTGGTGGGCCTAAGTAGACCAGTTGAACCTTGCTGGAAAAGCCAATGTGGAGTTGCCACCAGTAAGGCCAAAAATGGGCTGTAGGTGCAATGCCAGTTTATATATCAGGTGTACTTTTAGGATTTCATATGTGATGACTCTTATAAGTATTTGGTCTGAAATGATTTACGTTGCCGTTTGGAAAATAATGATCTTTTGTATTTACTGTTACTTGTATGTGCAAGTTACATATAAAAATATTTTTTGCAGGGTCACTGTCAAACTTTGATGTTCACTCATTAAAGGTAAGAACCCCTCCTATTTCTTGTCATCCATCCATTTTCCAACCTGCTGAATCCTAACACAGGGTCACGGGGGTCAGCTGGAGCCAATCCCAGCCAACACAGGGCACAAGGCAGGAACCAATCCTGGGCAGGGTGCCAGCCCACCGCAGGACACACACAAACTACTGAAGCTAAATTTACTTGGGTGCCTTGAGTCCTGTCTCAGTAGGTCAGCTTATTTTAATACACCTTATTGTGAAACAAATTTAAAATAAGGCTGAAAAAAGGAAAACTCTATGATAAAGTTACTGACTTGAAGTTATTAAATGATACAAACTAGGGAAAGACTATAAGAAAATGTCAATATTTTTTGATTCAGATAGAGCACTGGTAGCCCCACGAAGACCCTTGTTTGACCAGTGATCACATGATTTGAACATACTGAGATGTTAATTCTAATTTGAGCATTGAGATTTTTTAGCTTAGACTTGACAAGAGAAGCAAAGTATAAGATGCTATTGTTGATTTATCGTTAACTGGAAGCAAGAGATGCATCCTTGTATTTGTTAGGGTTGGTCCCATTGCATGTTTGTAGCTTTTTTAAATGTTCTAGTTCTGCACAACAGACACGGGTGTAAAACTATGGAGAGGGCAACAGAAAACGTAAATCTAGCAAAAATGAAAAAGAAAAAAAATACTGTTGACTTTAAATACAAATTGCATTGGGTTTCTACCTAGAGAGTGAAACCATAAAATTGCTAGCTAATTTAGAGCCAGTGATCATCAATTATTATGACTAGCATCTTTCATAGTTTTTTTGTTTTGTTTTTTCACGTTGCAAGTGCACAGTTTTGCATTGACAGACAAGTCCTTGCCCATACCTGACTGGGTCATTAAAACCGAATTGAAAAGTACTTGAGGTGCAGACATGCATACCAAATGAATTCATTAGACATTAAAAACTGTGAGGATGGAGGACATTAATGTAACATAATACTGTATATGGGCGTAGAATATATGAGGGTCTACCTGCACACAATCAACAAACAAAGCAGAATTCTGTGCCACCAGAAAGAGCTCTCAGTAGATGTCAGTCAGAGTGAAGTTAAACTATTCTTATGTTGCTAAGTTTTGATATTGAAGTATTACTGGTAAATATAACCTTGTTTCCTGATGTACTCAAGTCAATCATATAATCAACAGAGAGAACTGAAAGGGGAGAGGGGAGACGTGGGACTGAAAGGAGAGAAGGGAGAACCAGGAGGAGGAGGAGGATATTACGATTCCCGATTCTCAGGAATTCAAGGCCCTCCTGGAAAACCAGGTCCCCAAGGACTCCCAGTAAGACTTTCACCTTTTTATAAAAAATCTGAAATGAATAACTCTACTGTATTTCTCACTTAATGCACATTGAAGCTTCTCAATATCCTCTCATTTAAATATTACTTTATTCTTTGTCATTTTCATAAGACAACACACTGTGATGTGAAGTACATTTTAACCTGACATGACAGTATATTTTTGACAGTCTATTGTACATCTTTCAGTAAATTAAATAAAAAGATAACTCCTTTGCACCTCCATTACTTCTTATTTAGAAATTTTGAAATCCTGTTTTCAGGACTGTCCCTCCAGGGAGCCATTTCGTTCCTCTACTTTTCTCTACCATGTGGAGATCACCTTTGCGGATGTCAGGATGTTAACATTTAATGCATTCTTCACTTGAGAGCTGGAGTGCTGCCAAGTGTGCAGCAAGATGCCATTGAATTAAAATATTCAGTTTTTACCTCCGTAAGAAGTGAACGACTGGCCACACTCTAAGTCAGTGCCACGTTCTCTTTTAAAGCCTGGAAGCTCTCCATTAGCGTGGGATTGGTACTAAAATTTGACATTTGTATCAATACCAGCTTTCAGACCTCCGTACCGGTACCAAAACAGTTCTGGAGCGAATAACGGATAACTCCCATCAAACCCCCACCTCAGGGCTGCTTCATTCCTCCCTGCTCTGCCGCACTCTGCAAATGATTAAGTAGAGCGGTTGCCCGTTTCTTTTGAATGTGTAACACATTTATTTTAACATACAGTATATACATTTGAAGAGTAGCTAGAGCTGTCCCATTTGGTGATTCGAGGTAGATATCACACGTACTTTGTATGTTTAATTTAAGAATCAAAGAGCAGGTGCCCCTTGAAATTCCAATCGTGCTAATAAATGACTGAAACTTAAAAAACTACCATTTACTTCTGATGCCAAAATTAAAGAAATTGTATTGTGTTAAAAATAGTTTTTTTTCCCCACAGTACTTTTTCAGTACCTGTATATTGTGCAACGCTACTCTCTATATTGTTATACTGCATGCATATATGGCCCTGTCTTTGTTTGTACAGCTTCTCCTTTGTGAGATTTTCCTAATTCTGTGAACAGTATTTTCTCTGTCAAGAAGTCTACCATTGTATACAGCTCCTATAAAAAGTACTCGCCCCACATTTTATTGTTATACAACACTAAACCACAGTGGATTTAATTTGGCATTTTTGACACTGATCAACAGAAAAATACTTTTTAATGTCAAAGTCAAAACAGCATTCTCTTAAAGTGGTCTAAATGAATTACAAATATAAAGCACAAAATAACTGATCACATTAGTATTCACCTCCTTCAGGTCAGTTTGTCAGCCATGACAGCCTTGAGTGGGTGTACACAGGTCCCTGTATAAGATGTTGCACTTTCCCCCATTCTTACTTACAGAACTGCCCAAGCTTTGTCAGGTTGACCCCATGAGAGTCACAAGTGAAAAGACTTTTTCAAGGTCAGTCCCAAATTGTCAAATGAATTGAGCTCTGGACTCTGATTCTACCACTAGGCACACTAACAGTGATGTTTTTTTAAAGGCACCCTAGTGTAGATTTGGCTTTCTGCTTGGGGTCTTTTGTCTTGCTGGAAAACAAATCCTCTCCCAAGGTACAGGTTTCTTTCGGACTACATCAGGCTTTCCTCCAGGATTTCCCTGTATTTTGTTGCATTCATTTTTCCCTCATAAGCCTTCCTGGGCCTGCTGCAAAAAACATCCCCATGGCATGTTGTTGCATCCACCATGAAGGGAATGGAGTGTTTTTCATAAAGTTGTGTTTAGTCTGATGGCCAAACAGCTCTGTTTTGTTCTCAATAGACCATAGGTCCTTCTTCTAACTAACTTCAGTCTCTCATGTGCCCTCTGGCAAACTCTAGCTGAGATGTCAAATGTGTTTTTTTTTTTAACCAGTAGTTTTCTCTTTGCCACACTCACATACTGTAATCCGTATGACTGGTGAAGCACTGCATAACTGTGGATGTCTGCAGAGTCCCTCCATTCTCACACACTGCGGCTTGTACCTTCCTCCTTCAGAGTTCTCATAGGTCCCTTGATGGCCTCCCTCACTAGTTTTCTTCTTGCACAATTGTTCAGTTTTTGGGGATGGCCTGCTCAAAGCAGATGTACAACAGTGCCTTACTCGTTCCATTTCTGAATGGCTGACTTAACTGGACTCCGAGGGATGTTCAGTGACTTGGATATTTTTTGTCTTCATCTCCTGACTTGTGCTTTTCAACCACCTTTTCCTAGAGTTGCCTGGAGTGTTCTTTTGTCTTTGTTGTGTATGTTAGTCCACCATACTGACTCTCCACAAGTTGGACCTTCAGGATAAGGTGCATTTATGCTGCTGTCAATTGAAACCCCAGATAGGTGATCTCCACTAAAGTAATTCTGTGACATCTCAAACCATTTGGCTGTGCCAGTGATAGTTTAGGTGGGTCACATTAAAAAGGGTGAATATGTACTCTATGCAATCAGTTATTTTGTGCTAATGAATTATACCTGTAATTCATTTAGACCAGTGTGCAGTGATCTGTTCTCACTTTGACAGTAAGGAGCCTTTTTCAGATGACTAGTGTCAAAAAAGCCAAATTAAATTCACTGTGATATAGCAATAAAATGTGAAAACATCCAAGGGGTTGAATTTTTTAAATAGGTAATGTGAAAAGTAAGCAGAACTGGCATATAGGAAAGGAGCATGGAAAATTATAGTCTGAAATGTGTCGTAGTTAAAAGCTATTAAAGGGAAAACAAAGCTGAAACACCAAAGCCCAGTACATGAATCAAAAACAACAACACATAGCCAAAGGTCCCTCGACAACTCACTAATGTACCGCAAAATGTGTTTGTTGCTCATCCAGAAACTTGGACAGAGCAAACTGCACAGCATCTTAAATTGTTGATATTATCCGATGCAACATCCAGTCGTGATGCATTAGCAACACGGCTCATTCATTACAAGTAACAAGTACAAAGTGACATCACATAAAATAAAATAAATAAAATAAGTAATCACAAACAAGTGAAACAAAATTCAAAATGAAGAAATAAATACAGACATGGGCTCTGAATAACATTAAGCCCTAAAATTCATGACAAAAGAAAACAAAATATTTTTCATCATAATGATCAATTTTCTATTCTGCGTTCTAAATATCTATTTTAACTGTTTTAAGCAACTAATATGGATTATTAACTATACATGTTTTAATATGCCATCAGAATGTTTGTTTAATTTCTTAAATTTTGACTTGTATTGATTAGTTGATGAATCTATTAATGAAAAAACAAACTGTTACTGTAATTTATTAGTTTGTTTTTTTTTTTCTTTCTTTAACATTTAGGGCCCTAAAGGTGATTCAATTAGGGGCCCTCCAGGTCCACCAGGGCATCAAGGACCCCCTGGCGTCGGTTATGATGGCCGCCCAGGTCCTCCAGGCCAGCCAGGCTTACCAGGACCTCCAGGACCAAGTGCCTCACCGGGAGCTTCCAGGCACAGTAAGCATTTTATCCATTGGTTTAAGTTTATATGGGGTATTATTGACCTGCTGCTAATAATTTGGTGGTTTATATTTCTTGACTTTATTTGCATACATATTCACACTGCTGAGAATAAAGTCTTCAAATGCTAATAAACCTTCTTTGCAGTGATGTTTTGTTCAGATAAACCTACAATGTTATTAACAATTGTTCCACAAAGAAATGAAACAAATATCTGTCTTGAAGAAGAATGAAAAGTTTTGAAAACATTACCAAAATCTGTCCTTTGGTCAACATGTAGTAAATACAGAAAACGTAGAACTCAAAATTTTATTCCGCCTTTTTTGTTCAGTTTGTTGCGATTTCCATTTTAAATATAGAGGCAGACCAGACTGAGTTCATTGGATGTATATTCACTATAGTATACATTGAATTAAATAAAAAAGATTTAATAAAACCAACTGCTTTTTTTTTTTTACTTTAAGTAAAGCATTTAAGAATGAGATATATTGCTGTGCATTGACTAAAAGGAATACATCCAGCCAAAGCGCCACCAAATCATAAGTGAAGTCTGCCATTTGAACTTTTAGTACCCACCACCAAATGTTGCACTGATTTTATCTCCTTCATTGCTGTTTTCAGAAATATTTTATGGGGTTTAACCAGTCTTTAGGGTTTATGCTGTTACTCTGCTGTTTGCCAGTGCTATAAGGGTATATTACTCCAGAGACACTGGAATATGGTTCTTATCAAAAGTAAAAAGTAGAGTGCTGTAGGGACCATAAATCGAATGCACATGTTTGCAAGTGTGGACTGTTGTGGAGACTGATGTATTTCTCTTAAAGTGCAAGCAGACGTATAAGTTCATAATGCAAACAATGGAGGGAGTTGCTGGTTCTTGATGTTGTTAATATCATCTACCCCTCATACATATTAAAAGTGCAGCTTGTTAACTGCCACTTTCTTTATCTTTGTGATAAAGCTTTTATGTATATAAAAACTTGCATTAAGAATGTGTATTGAACAGTCAATGCCAAGTTAAGATTTGTAGAAATAAGATTTAAAAAGCTGAATGAATCTATGAAAAATTTGCATCTTTGAATACAGGCAGGCCCCGTGTTGCGTATGAGATAGGGACTGTAGGTTTGTACTTAAGATGAATTCGTATGTAAGTCAGAACAGGTACATTATTTTAATAAATGCTATTGTTGGCCGGCTGTAACCAAGTGCTCTGTCAATGAATGATGGAGTTTCACTTCTCTCTGACCTTTTTATTATTTCTACTTTATTTTCAGTGGTGATGGTTTTTCTCTTCTTTACTGTATCACCAGCACTTGCATCAGATTTGTGTTTCAGAGACATTCTTGAAGGGTGAAGACAAAAGGTTAAGATGAGCTCTTCTGCACAGCACTGTACACGCTGTCACAGCAGGAAGGCACCCGTCGTCAACACGTCTGATGTACTGATAAGAGACAACTTCCTGCTATGTGCGTAACAGTACAAGCAGACTTGCACTTGCTATTGAGAATGAATGGGGCATCGACGGGCGGTTCATCACCAGCCCCCTCACTGTCATCTCCATTGCAGTATGCTGCTTGCAGCATCCGCCCGCCGAGAACAAACACGGTAGCTAATTGCCCACCACCACTCCCATTCAACAGGCAGCCACCCGAGGCACACTACAATGGTACACCCCGCCACCCTGTTCACCCTCAATGACCTCCGTTCAGCCACAACCAGGTAACTGTTTGCAGCATCACCAGCTGCCCACCGCGAACAAACCAGGCAGCCGTGTGTGGCGGGTGGGCAGTGAAACACCCCCTCCTGCTCCATCCAGCCTGCGCCCAGTCAGGAGTAGTAACTGCGGCAGCGTTATGGGTGGGCAGCGAACCCCCCATCAAGCCTCCGTCCTGCACACAAACAATAGCTCTGGCCCCGGTAACTATGGACTACAGGTCACTGCTTGCCACCTGGAGCCACCTAAGGGACACTACACTGCGCGAGCAGCGAAATCACCCCCCTCCAGCCACCGCTTGCTGCGTCCCCATTCATAAGTCGTAGGTTGGATGTCTGTAACTTGGGAACTACCTGTATTTGCAACTTTCATCGAAAATCCAAAAAAGAACCGTTGGCATGCTAACTAGGTCACCCCTTTTAATGCTGCCCCCTTAATGAAGATATCTTTGTAAACCATTGTATCTGCACAACATACAGCATTGTGTAGGACCGCTCCCAGCACTCCCACTTCTATCCAGCAGAAGGTACTGTAGTATCTGAACCAGTTCTGCCAGGTACTCCAATGGTGTTTACTCCTTGGCTGTCCAAACTCTGAACACTGTGCTGCCCCTCACCCTCTGATCTGCTCCTAGTAGCGAATTTACGGTATATCTGTTATACTTGTCACTACTCTTGTTTTTTATTATTAGTTTTCCTGTTATTATTTATTAATTACTGTATTTCAGTTCTTACTGCTGTATCTATTCACCTATAATTTCTTTTTAATTATTTGTCTGTTTAAAGTTTAGTATAGTTCTTTACCTGTCTTGTACTTGTCCTGTGTTTATGTATATGTTAAAACACAGTCCTGCGGAATGTTACTTCGTGGCACTGTATGCTATATGGATGGTATGACCGTAAAGTCAGCTGACTTGACTTAACTTGGTGGGGTTAGGCAAAATAAATAGGAGCAGAGTGGAGCAAAACAAGAACAAAATAGCAGGCTGAAATGCCTCCCTAATAGGTTCAGTCCAGATTTGTAGAGCAGTCTGCTGTCTCCCAAAATGAGAAGCCTTCTTCTGGGAACACCTCGGCTTTACAGTGTCTGGACTGGAAGGGGGGAGTCAATTGCCTTCATTGCCCGTCTTCTCTGAAGTGAGGCTAGAAAAAGAGACGGCACTGTCAGCAACTGCACCCCCTTGTGTTACAGAGTGGTAGTGCATGCCTCTGGTGTACCCAGAAGGTGACCCTCTGACTCGCATGCGTCACACAAAATGACTGACATCTGTAGTTCCAAATGGAAAGAAATGGAAGGTAAGGTAGATTATATTTGCAGGGTTAACATCACATATATGATGGTGGGAATGAGGCACAATTACAAATTATAATATGGTATTCTGTGACGTATATACGGTATGTGAGTACAATAGCAGGAGTCTGATAATGACAAGCCAAATTACCATGTAGCAATAGGTACATTTTCAGATATCACAAAAATATTTGAAGATGTCTTAAAAGGACATCCTGGTCAGGTTCAGATGCGTTTAGATAATTCAAATGCATTTTGGAACAGTTCTACAGTAGGTGGTTTGAAACAGCTCAGTTAAATAAATGGTGCTGTTAGGTATTTGATGTTTATCTCTGAATACTCTCCCAATTTTCCCTTTGCAGGTATTAGCATTCCTGGCCCACCTGGCCCCCAAGGCCCTCCTGGACCACCTGGATACCCGTCAGGGGTAAGCACTTTATGCAGTTTTAAATAAACATCTTTTACAGTTGTGAACTTTGAAAATGTGCTTGGCTTCAGTTACAGTGAAGTTCCTTCCTTCATTTAGAATTTTATTTTATTACTAACTCTTTACTGATTACAAAAGGATTTCTAGTCTGCATTTTAATTATGATAAGTAAGATGTAATATTTATGCCAACAAATACAGTATAATATACTGTGTTTTGCAATTAACGTGTTCAAAGTAATATTGTTATTAATGTCAACATTTTCTAAATTGCTGCCTATGATGAAGACTAGAATAACATTTAATAGAATAATTCAACCAAAATTTAATGTATGTTCTAAGTTTGTAAAATGTCAGCTAACAAAAGGAATTTTTTGGTTTATTGTTTTTTAGATTTTCTAATTAATACATTAACAATGGTAACACACAAAATAAAATCTTTACGTGGCATCTTCAAAGCATTGTCATTCTGCAGCTTAAATTCATAAGAAATTTTGCTGATTAATACATTAAGAATGTGCATAAACAAACGTATTGAATGGGCTTCAGCTGGATGTTGTGAAAAGATGCAGTTTAATGTTGAGGGTTCAAACAGCAAAGTCCATGTAGGCGTTTTCAGATCCCACAAGAGTGGCTGCCCACGGTTTGCGTTCAGGTGGTAGTTTCCTGTGGTGAAGCCAGTTAGGAGTCTGTGGTGGTGCGGAGTTTTTAAATAAGAAGAGTGGGGCTCAGGCTTGTTTGTGAGGGTGCTGTTCCAATACTGTGTAAAACCCCGGAGTGCTTATTGGGGGAATCGAATGAACAAATGTGTAGATACGATCAGTTTAGCTAGTTTCCTCACTGATTCTCTGTGGGCTGTTAAGCAAAATACCTGCACCTACAAAGAAATAAAAGGAGTCTGAGCAGGACAGAAAGGAGAATCAAGAGAAAAAAAAAGACTAAGAAAGAGCAAAGAGAGTAGGGGCAGGTGGTCAGACCACTGCAGTGGTAAAGAGGCATTGCAGTCAGGGAAGCGAGGATAACAGTGCTCCCTCTGAGATGGACCATACTGAGCTGTCGGTGCATGGAGAGATTGGGGGCTTCCAGACGGCGGTGGATGTTGCAAGAATATGGCAGGATGAGGGAGCTGAGCTCAGTGTTGGTCCTGACAGACACCAAAGGACTGTGGTCAGGACAAGAAGGAAAAGTAGGTTCAGTACATTGCTGGGGTCTCAGCCTTGTTGAACAGATCCATGCAGGTGAGCAGGGGAACAAGTGAGAGGAGCATTGAGGCACATTGAGAGATGATGCTGTTTGTGGTTTTATTCCTGACTATCTGTACTACCCATATAAGAGGGGTTGAAATCTAAGTAATCAACATAGACTTCAGCATAGACAAATGCAGTTTTATATTTTTATGGATCTATTATCTATTGATTGGTTTTATCTTCTGCATTTTGTGGTTGTAAGTGGAATATTTATGAATTATTTATTTCTGGAACTGCACCGCACTTGGAAACACTGCTTGATTTGTTTGAAATCAAAGAAGTTAATCACAATGACAGCTCCGTTTGTAACCATGTATTGTCCATATTGGTTGGCTACAGTCCAGCTAACAGTCTCCTCTCTCCATTACTGCAATTGGTTAAAATGAGTAAGGCCTAATTCAGCATAACCCTCTTCAAATGGTATTTTCAAACTAATTTGTTAGCACTGTTTCCTATGACAAGTAACTACTCAACACATGTGGAACGAGCACTGAAACCCAGACAAGTTTCTCTTCAAAAGTTTATTGTCCTTTCTCATACACTGTGCGACTAGACCAATTACCAATACCCAATTATTACTAAAGGTACATTGTTTGGAAATACTTAATAAAAACTTCTGGTCAGCTTTTATAATCCAACATTCAAGCACATATTCAATGGGGCTCATAATGTTTTTCTCTTTCTTCTAAACAACCTACCTCACCACCACCACAAGCTCTGTATATCAGCGTTGCCCATTCTAACACAGCCATTTTGCTAGCCCAAGGCAGGTCATGTTGGTTGCTGTTTTCACTATTGAAGTGTGATTTCTTCTTGTAAACTTTGTAGTCTATGGGTTTTTATCAGACCAGCTGCTTTAAAAGAACACAATGGTCATATACGATATATTGGCTTATTTATGTTATTTTGCTTTTGTTTTCTGCTTTATTTCATTCAATTTTTAAATATACTTCTACATTTTTTCAAAACTACTTTTATGATTTGATCATACAGGACAATCAATCTAATCTGAGTAGTATAAATATGATGAAATACTAATTTTGCTGTTTTTCCTTAACAGGTGAATATTGTACGAAATTTACAGACCATGATGAGTACAGCAAGAAATGTGCAGGAGGGTACTTTAATTATGATTTTGGAAAAGGGAGACCTTTACATCCGAGTTCGGGATGGATATCGGCAAATTATGGTAATATTAACTAAAAAAAAAAATAAAAGTTTCAATGTACGTTGTTTCTTCATTTTAATCTGTACAAATCCATTATAACAATACAAGATAATCTGTTGTTATTATTTAGCTTTTGCCAATTTAAAATGCATGCAGATTTCATGGTATCACTTTAGATTAGGTGTCCCTAATTATGCTGTGCTTACCATGTAATTAATTACCTGTAACAGGTGTGACACAATAATTACAGTGCATCCGGAAAGTATTCACAGCGCATCACTTTTTCCACATTTTGTTCTGTTACAGTCTTATTCCAAAATGGATTAAATTCATTTTTTTCCTCAGAATTCTACACACAACACCCCATAATGACAATGTGAAAAAAGTTTACTTTAGGTTTTTGCAACTTTATTAAAAATAAAACAAACTGAGAAATCACGTGTACATAAGTATTCACAGCCTTTGCCATGATACTCAAAATTGAGCTCAGGTGCATCCTGTTTCCCCTGATCATCCTTGAGATGTTTCTGCAGCTTAATTGGAGTCCACCTGTGGTAAATTCAGTTGAATGAACATGATTTGGAAAGGCACACACCTGTCTATATAAGGTCTCACAGTTGACAGTTCATGTCAGAGCACAAACCAAGCATGAAGTCAAAGGAATTGTCTATAGACCTCCGAGACAGGATTGTCTCGAGGCACAAATCTGGGGAAAGTTACAGAAAAATTTCTGCTGCTTTGAAGGTCCCAATGAGCACAGTGGCCTCCATCATCCGTAAGTGGAAGAAGTTCGAAACCGCCAGGACTCTTCCTAGAGCTGGCCGGCCATCTAAACTGAGTGATCGGGGTAGAAGGGCCTTAGTCAGGGAGGTGACCAAGAACCCGATGGTCACTCTGTCAGAGCTCCAGAGGTCCTCTGTGGAGAGAGGAGAACCTTCCAGAAGGACAACCATCTCTGCAGCAATCCACCAATCAGGCCTGCATGGTAGAGTGGCCAGACGGAAGACACTCCTTAGTAAAAGGCACATGGCAGCCCGCCTGGAGTTTGCCAAAACGCACCTGAAGGACTCTCAGACAAAGATTGAACTCTTTGTTGTGAATGTCAGCTGTCACGTTTGGAGGAAACCAGGCACCGCTCATCACCAGCCCAATACCATCCCTACAGTGAAGCACAGTGGTGGCAGCATCATGCTGTGGGGATGTTTTTCAGCAGCAGGAACTGGGAAGACTAGTCAGAATAAAGGGAAAGATGACTGCAGCAATGTACAGAGACATCCTGGATGAAAACCTGCTCCAGAGCACTCTTGACCTCAGACTGGGGCGACGGTTCATCTTTCAGCAGGACAACGACACTAAGTGCACATCAAAGATATCAAAGGAGTGGCTTCAGGACAACTCTGTGAATGTCCTTGAGTGGCCCAGCCAGAGCCCAGACTTGAATCCGATTGAACTTCTCTGGAGAGATCTTAAAATGACTGTGCACCGACGCTTCCCATCCAACCTGATGGAGCTTGAGAGGTGCTGCAAAGAGGAATGGGCTAAACTGGCCAAGGATAGGTGTGCCAAGCTTGTGGCATCATATTCAGAAAGACTTGAGGCTGTAATTGCTGCCAAAGGTGCATCAACAAAGTATTGAGCAACGGCTGTGAATACTTATGTACATGTGATTTCTCAGTTTTTTTATTTTTAATAAATTTGCAAAAATCTCAAGTAAACTTTTTCCACATTGTCATTATGGGGTGTTGTGTGTAGAATTCTGAGGAACAAAATGAATTGAATCCATTTTGGAATAAGGCTGTAACATAACAAAATGTGGAAAAAGTGATGCGCTGTGAATACTTTCCGGATGCACTGTATGTATGCAATTGTAATTGTTCTTCCACAATTTTCCACAATACATATGTATGTACTTATAGAGTACACAGTTTCACGATAAAAGCAATTAAAAGTGTGAGGTATTATATTACCCCATGACCCTGTAGTTAGGATATAGCGGGTTGGATAATGGATGGAGATATTACATTAATTGCCCTGTAGAGGGTTAAGGGATCCAACAGGTAAAAGTAACATCTCATATTCTTTACAGATAAATTAGGAGTAGGGTCATCTCTAGGCAAAGGTCAAGTAGGCACCAGCCTAGGGACCCGAAAACCCCTCCTTGAGCTTCACCAACCTCCCCCGCAAGTACGCCTTATGTGTCCATGAGGGTGCTGATCTCCAAGAGGGAGCCCCCCACCCCCTCCACCTTTGTCGATTTCAATTCCAGATCGGACACACGTGTTTTAAGGGGGGACTCTGTTTTCAACGTCTCTTCACTGCCTTAGGGGGGCAGTGTACTCTTGAGCTGGACCCATTTAGGAGCACATATTTTGGTGATATGTTGACATTGGTGGAATGTTTGTGATACAAGGAACTGCAATGTTCTTGGAATAAGCACAGATGTCTTAACAACTTGAACATAAAAAAGAAAGAAAGAAATACTTCAAAAAGATTAAAGTATTTGACATGCAAATGTTGAGAAGTTCAAAACATTGAAAATTGCTGCATTTAGAAAAAGTGAGTGCAATTTATGCTGCCTTTTATTGTTTAATCAATGTGCATTTCTTTTTCCATTTTTTTTAGCTAGGAGAATACACTCCATTTTTTGGACCAGGTGGTGGAATATTTGTAAGTGATCTGTTTATTTGTTATTTAAGGGTTAATTCATTTTAAATGTAGTACACGCCACCATTTTTTATGTAACTTTAAGAGTTCCAGACATGTTGCCTCTCTGTTACTCAGCTGTTCACTGACCTAGACTTAAAATTCTGGTTTAATGCTTACTGCAAAATGTAATATTCCAGCTCTATAAGCTAAAGAGGTCCTTTAGCCATTTATTTTTACAGTGATACCTTTTCGTTGTTTAAAGATGCTACCTGCTTCTTTTCACCTTGCCCTTTTTTTTTTTGCCCCACATTTTTAAACTACCATATTTCATAGTGGTTAGCACAGATACCGCACAGCTCCTGGGCTTTGGATTCAATTCCTGATGGTGCCGCTGTCTGCGTGGAGTTTACACATATAACTCATGTCTGCCATTTAAGTAGAATCCCTGTAGTTTACAAAAAAGGCGTAATCCTGGGCCACCTTAAATTCCTTCACACCTCTCCATTAGTTAGTTTTGTAAATGTGTCAATCAGCACAAGCAGCCTGCTATTCCATCCCTCCCACCACCGCACCTCAAGGCTCTCTATCTCGGTTTGAGTTGCCTGGAGTTGTATAAGGTAAATAATATATCATTATTTGGAACACATTCATTTCATTTGTGTTCTGTGTCTACAACGATCTGAGTAAATGTAAGATGACAGGAAATGCGAGAAATGCAAGAAATGTTGAACACATAGCTAAAACAGAAACTTTTTTGATGTTATAGTACTAATGACAAAATTTTGACATGAAGTGTATAATGTGTGAAGACTGAATAAACACTTTCGCAAAAGGTACAAGTATAACAAAACAAGTGTGCTTTTATTCAAGAATATAACCAAAGAAAAAGAAATCAGGTTAGGATACAATGCTGACACGACTGCTTGACTGGTGCAGAGGTAAGAACTGCTGACTCGTAATCAAGAGGTCATGGGTTCAATTCCAGCTCCTTCCTAGAATTACCGTTTTGAGTAATAAGCTGCTCTTATTTGTTACAATTATAGAATAAAACCATACATTTGATTTGAGTCTGTACCAGCCGGTGTAAATTTATGGTACTTTTAAGGTTAGCATTTTTTTTTTTTATTCAGTTTTGTCCTCTCAGTCATGTTCACACTCCCCCCAATATGACACTGTTAGTTTTCAAATAAAAACGTGCTATAACAGAGGTGAATTTAGATGAGAATTCTACATCAGACTCTCCATGCTAGTGTTTAGATCTGGCAGTGCCATGACTTCAGCTGGGAGAACTTTTTGCCCAACTTGAGCTCTGTCAGTGGGGGGTACGGCATAGCAGGCTCCATGCTGCTTATGCTGATCAACATATTTGCAAACCAAAAGATGCTAATGGAGAGGTGTGAAGAAATTTAAGGTGGCCCGGGATTACGTGTTTATTTTGTAGGCTTCAGGGGTTCTAGTGTTAATGTATAGCTACACCAGTTACCTTCCACACCCCAACAACATGCATATAAACTGGTGTCTTTGAGTTAGCACGGTGGGCATGAGTAGGGCTTGGTGGTGTTGTATGCGTTCTGCAACTTCCTTTGAGCACATTGGTTAAGAAAACAGTTGAGTAAATGGAGATGTTTTGCCTTTCAGCTTTTGAAATGATGTGTTTCTCTAATGGAAATAAAAATAAAACTAAGTAAGCCTATCTTCTGTTAAGCATCTTGGATACAGTAAATGCATTCTGAGGCTGAGTTTTTCTGTGTAGCAGTTCTCTATATCATCAAGATTGTAAAGTTAAAACCAGAGAGAAGTGACAATTTATGCATTACAAATCCTAGTACAAGGACATAACATTGTTGTCCCTCTGTCAAAAGCTCTGTCTCTAGACAGACAATATTAGCTGTGATGAAGCCCTCAAATAACAGACCTCTGAAATTTCACATTTTCCTCTTTTGCATACTCCAATTAATTAGAATTTATAATAACATTAGACCCAAATTACTTGGAAATATAATGGTGCACTGCATGTCCATATTACAGTGAAATTATCAGACAGGGATGTGAGATCTCAGCTTTGCTTTTTAACCTGGTTGTCCACTTAATACACAAGTACAACCAAAGACAAATCAAACAATATCAGTTGGCCATTCCTCCGCACGATGCAACACCCATCAGCATATGCAATAGAAGGCAGACTGCCTGAATACTTTTGCACAGCAAGTAAGACCAAGCAAATCAAACTGGAATCATGACCCTCCACCTCAGCAGTCCAGTGACAATCAAGGTACTGTAGATGACAAAGAACTCCTGAAGACTGAAGGCTTCACTTCTGTACACAAACAGCATAGTCAAGCACAATGGCATTCACAACACAACAGAAAAAAACAGGAATGTGTTCAGGATGCTGAACAGTACTATTAAGTTCTCCCAATATAGAATCTTCTGTCCTAGACCCATGTCTCATCATCTCTTCTGTACACTGGAGGATAACTAAACAAATTAAAAAAACATTTGACTAGTCTGTCACCATTTCATATCAAAAGTCTGCAAAGAATCCTACAGGTCTTCTGTCCAAGAACTTCTACAAATGACGAACTGCTTGATATTTTGACATGCTTTCTAGGTGGCATTCTAAGATCATAATGAAAAGACACACCTGAGATGGATGAGCAGTGTCGTCAGAAAGGAAAACGACTTCAGCACCAAAACTGCCTTACACTGAGCTCCCAAGATCACGACTGTGAGGCAGATTTGAAGATCTGAAACTAAGAATGGGACACCATACAGCAATTCACCCAATACAGTCAAAAGTAGAAGATCTTCGCTGCTATCCTCTATGCTAGTAGGCATAATTAGAAACGTTGTGACAGAAAGAAGCCATTTAGCCCAATGACCTTGTCCAAAATGGCCATTATGGATAAAACCTTTCTGTGCACAGGAGATTAAAAAAATATCCTAATTTGTATAGATTCAAGCACTATAGTCTCCACTTCAAAAGATTCAGAACTTTTTGGAGTGTGTGTGTGTGTTTGAGTGAGCCACTGAAAGCATCCTTCATGAGTCCCCAAAACAGAACAGCTTCTTCTTCTCCAAGCAAGCAAAGTGATGGTGGTGAACTGTAGCAGGCAAGCCCCCATAAGGGGGTCCACTGACGAGTTACTTATTTTTGGTCAAATTCTCATTCTGTTACCTTGAGAGCAATGGCTTGAGGCATTTAATAAATCTGTTAGTTGTCAGTTCTCTAAATATCAAACATGGATTGTTGGGGTTTTTTGGGGTTTTTTTTGGTCTCTTATTGTTTCTTGAAATAATACATAAATAGGACATTAGTCCTAAAAATCTTATGGTTTCTCTATGAAATTTAAAAGCATTTTACTGTTTAAAATGAAGCACATGTATTTTTTTTTTTGTTGAGCATTAAACAATCATTTAATCACAATAAATTAAACAATGGTTTGAAAAGGTGCAGACACACAAATGGAGCAGAGTTGGTTATACGATCGTTTATTTTGCAGATACGGTGTGCATCCTATGTAGTTTTAAAAATGTGTGTAATAATTAAGTTTCAGCGTGCAAAGCAAAGACTATTTACAGATTATAAAACATACCTTGTGTTGCTTCTAAAGTGACATCTTAGCCACAGACAAAATTCTGACTAGTCAGAAAAGTAGAAGCTGCTGTGTATGTGTTTTAGCAAGGCATCATGGGAGACAAATCCAATAAATTAGGATTTGAGCCATAGTTATAGCACTGTTGAAGTTAAATGTTTGAGATTATTAAAGTGTAAGATATATTTATAATTGTGTGTATATATGTGTTCTGTTTTCCAGGAAAATGAAGTGGCCGCAGTTCAACCACCTCCTGTTATACTTTATCCCCACTCCCACCCTTCCCAGAGTGCTGCAGAAACTATTTCTCAGGGTGGCCAAGACATAAAGCAAGACCTACCACCCCACTCTCCTGTACGCCAGCCAGATTATGGCCATAACGTCTATCCCAGTGTACCGGATCCACCCAGAAGGAATCCGCTGTTGCCCCAAGTCAGCTATCCCGATTCACCCCAACACAGACCACATCTGTCTGAATCGTCTTCCTCTGCTATTCATTTACATGGCACAGGGCCTGCTGTGAGTATGGCACTTCATTCATCTGTCATTTGTTGAGCAACATGAACAGAAGAATGTCTAATGTAGCATGTATGCTAAATGTTTTCCTAAGAGACTTAACAAAGCCCTGTTGTACCATAGGACATGTTAAAATAAGAAGAAATGAAAACCTATTACTAGTACAGTATTCCAGTTTCCCTCCCTGGCCCAAAGTCGTGCTTATTAAAAGAACTGGTGACATTGTACTTTGTGCTGCCCTGGTGACCCATCCAGCACTGGTTGTGAGTCTCACCTTTCTGCCAAAAATACTCTTCAGAAAAAACAGAATGAGAAAATCTGTCCACACATAGCCATACATTGTGTATAAATCTAGAAGTTCCAGGCTATAACACTCGTAAATGTGAAACACTGTGTCAGGGTTTAGTATCAGGTTAAGGTGCTTTGACTTGGATATCACAATCAATCTGTGTGTTTTATTTAGGGCAGAATCAAATTCTAAAATTATTCAGGTTTATACTTTTTAAATACAAAATGTAATCATTTCCTACTCCGCCAATGTTCCATTAAGGTCTACAGCTTATTAACACAGTAGATACATGGTGTAATATTTGATATTTGAACAGTTATTTTAGGTGATCGGCTGTTCTGTAGGCTTTGTAAAATGGTTTATTATACAAAATGCACATTTAATATTACCACAAAAAATATTAATCTTTATTATTAGTCAGAGTTAAAGTCTATTATAAGCAGATGCTATCATCTATCAGATGGTTCTAATGCAATCTAGAAATGAGAAAATATTCTTCTTTGTTAGACACTTGTAATGGTCCAGTCCATTCAGAACTGGCCCAGTGAAACAGCCAGCAGGAAACAATGGTAGGTTTTGTATTTTCTAGGTCCACCACCGCCTTGTCAAGCACTGACACAGTATTACAGCTACATTGTTGTTACTACGTTGTTGCTGTATTTGTTAAATCCTGACACTAGTGTCCTTAGTTTATAAAGGCCCATGTCTAAGTCTACACTAAAAAAAGCTCATACAAGTCCAAATCCACAAAGCACTCCATCGGCCTGTTACCCAAGGTGCAAGCATCTCTTAATTCTGCCTTCTTTCCATTAAGCAGGGGCTTGGTTGGTGTCAGAGTCTCCATTAGGCCTTTTATGACTTCATTACAGACTGAGCTGGTGCTACACACCGTCCTGGCCTTTCTGTATTCTTCAGATTAGATGCAGGTTCAGATCGAGAAGCACTGCACACTAGAGACAGAGGCAGTAACCATAGTCTCTGAATAGCCAAAGCGCAAATAATTCCAACATATTTTGCTTTTTAAAGATAATACAAGAGATTCTGTTCGACTTTACTGCTGAACTTAAACTGCTAAAAGTGTTGCTTGTGTACAGGCATCAGACGTATCATATGAAAGCCTTTCTTATATTAACAGTCAAGTGGACAACATGTAGAAGGTGCAAACAACTTTTTAGAATAATGTGTTTTTTCCCCCTCTGTCCTAAAGTTACATCTGATAGCACTCAACAGTCCTCAAACAGGAGACATGCGAGGCATTCGAGGAGCCGATTTTCAGTGTTTCCAGCAAGCCAGAGCAGTGGGACTGACGGGCACATTCCGGGCCTTCCTCTCATCTAAACTTCAGGACCTCTACAGCATTGTGCGCAGGGCAGACCGGAATACTCTGCCAATAGTCAATCTGAAGGTATCCATTATAAAACCTTCCATTGTCAAATGGTCTGTGTTTTTGGGATTTATTTCAGTTACCCAAAAAAAGGTCTTTTGGTTAATTGCATGCTCCAAAGTAATTTGAGCACATCAACAAAGTACAAAGTTAATGCCCTCTCTACTGACTGTAATAAAAAGTGAAGGACAATGGCTGTAATTGTATCAAATGCTTTAGTATAAATCTCTCTGACACATTAAGAAAATTTAATAAAATGTCACTACCCTTGTAAGTCTTTTACCTTTACTATACAGTAAATTTAGTAATAATTGTGTCAAATATATCAGAATATTAGCATGGGCATATGCTTTAAAAATGGCATTGGGAGTAAGCTGTGCACTACATACAAGACTAAATGAAATGCTTTTTTTCCCCTCAGGATGAAGTGCTGTTTGACAGCTGGGAGTCGCTATATAATGGTCTAGATGGCCAAATGAAACCAAATGTTCACATTTACTCCTTTGATGGTCGCGATGTCCTTAAAGATAATACATGGTAAGTGCAACAGTTACTTATGTCAATAAAAATATAGCTGACAACTAAGTATCGTGATACCCTGTGCCCTTGGACCCCAGGCACATTTCAAACTGTGGGTATTTGTAGTTCATGCACAAGGCCCAAGTGACAGAAAGAGAGACACAGACATGTCGATCCCCATTCTTTATAGTGAAAGGCAAAAATGAATTTAATTCAATTAGGTGTTTAAAATGTCATAGGAATCACTGTTTCAAACTTCAAAACTCTGTTAAAAGTACAGATAGACATCTTCTCAGACTTAAAAAGTAAAAAAAAAAATTCTTCTCACCTTTTTCACTTGAGCTACTGAAACAGAAGTCAAATATAACTCTGTACTTAATCACGACTGCCGTGATTAGTTCCATGACTCCATTTGTTCAGGACATCCATAGGCCGACCACCAAGCACTGTCCGTTACACTTTTTCCCCCAAAGCTTCTCTCTAGACTAGTGATTTGCTCATGACTAGTTCCACACCTCCTTCCTCTCTGCTCACTCGAAGGCTCAGTTGCAAAGCATTTTCCTGTTCACACAATCCACAGACTGCGGTGGGCTGGCGTCCTGCCCGGGGTTTATTTCCTGCCTTGCGCCCTGTGTTGGCTGGGATTGGCTCCAGCAGACCCCCGTGACCCTGTAGTTAGGATATAGCGGGATGGATGGATGGACAATCCACAGATCACTGCCAGTTTCCTCTTTCACCGTAAATCATGCATTTGTCTGTGAATCTCCATCGTCCCTGCTCTCCACTGTGTTCAGAAGGTCAGATATGGATCTGGAAGATACAAGAATGATACAGACTCCAACCAGACTAGTCAAGCAGATTGATTGACAAGACACCTCAGTGAGACGTGCACTGTGACTGCTCCTTACTGTGTCACTCTCTGGAATTAAATTCAGTCTCCCGTAGAATGCACAACCACTTGCAGCTGTTCTAGTTTGCTGTCTCCAGTTATCCCTTGCTGGTATTCTACCAGTACCATATTTACCCCATCGGTTCCCCCACTGGTTCTCAATACTTCTCACTATTATCGCCATCACTACTGTCTGTGCTCGCACCCAAATTTACTTTCCAGTTTATCACTTTTACTGTCTGCCAGCAATTACTCAACTCAGTTTCCCCACTGAAACACACCAGCATCAGAATGCCTAAACACTCCCAGTGCCACTTGCGGCACAACCTGCACCATCCCCATCTCCAGGTATGTACTGTATGTGCCCGTCCAGCCTACACAAACATGCAGATTTCCCACAGCACTGTGACACGACCTGTCAGAGTTCCAAGTCTGAGTGTGCCATGTAAAACACAGACACAGTGGTTTTTATTTGCAGTTGCTCAAACAGTTTTTCAAATCAGTTGCAGAAACAAATAAAATAAAAAAGGCAACTGAAGGCCATTCAGCATTGGTAGCTTCAGCCAGGTTAAATTAAGATACCACGGAGATTCTTAACACATACAAAACTCCAGCTGATTTTCTGTCACACACCTTTTTATAAAGACTTTATACAGTACATCCGGAAAGTATTCAGAGCGCATCACTTTTTCCACATTTTGTTCTGTTACAGCCTTATTCCAAAATGAATTCAATTCATTTTTTTCCTCAGAATTCTACACACAACACCCCATAATGACAACATGAAAAAAGTTTACTTGAGGTTTTTAAAAATTTATTAAAAATAAAAAAATTGAGAAAGCACATGTATAAAGTATTCAAAACCTTTGCCATGAAGCTCAAAATTGAGCTCAGGTGCATCCTGTTTCCCCTGATCATCCTTGAGATGTTTCTGCAGCTTAATTGGAGTCCACCTGTGGTAAATTCAGTTGATTGGACATGATTTGGAAAGGCACACACCTGTCTATATAAAGGTCCCACAGTTGACAGTTCATGTCAGAGCACAAACCAAGCATGAAGTCAAAGGAATTGTCTGTAGACCTCTGAGACAGGATTGTCTTGAGGCACAAATCTGGGGAAGGTTACAGAAAAATTTCTGCTGCTTTGAAGGTCCCAATGAGCACAGTGGCCTCCATCATCCGTAAGTGGAAGAAGTTCGACACCACCAGGACTCTTCCTAGAGCTGGCCGGCCATCTAAACTGAGCGATCGGGGGAGAAGGGTTTTAGTCAGGGAGGTGACCAAGAACCCGATGGTCACTCTGCCAGAGCTCCAGAGGTCCTCTGTGGAGAGAGGAGAACCTTCCAGAAGGACAACCATCTCTGCAGCAATCCACCAATCAGGCCTGTATGGTAGAGTGCCCAGATGGAAGCCAATCCTTAGTAAAAGGCACATGGCAGCCCTCCTGGAGTTTGCCAAAAGGCACCTGATGGACTCTCAGACCATGAGAAACAAAATTCTCTGATCTGATGAGACAAAGATTGAACTCTTTGGTGTGAATGCCAGGCATCACGTTTGGAGGAAACGAGGCACCGTTCATCACCAGGCCAATACCATCTCTACAGTGAAGCATGGTGGTGGCAGCATCATGCTGTGTGGATGTTTTCAGTGGCAGGAACTGGGAGACTAGTCAGGATAAAGAGAAAGATGACTGCAGCAATGTACAGAGACATCCTGGATGAAAACCTGCTCCAGAGCGCTCTTGACCTCAGACTGGGGCGATGGTTCATCTTTCAGCAGGACAACAACCCTAAGCACACAGCCAAGATATCAAAGGAGTGGTTTCAGGACAACTCTATGAATGTCCTTGAGTGGCCCAGCCAGAGCTCAATCCGATTGAACATCTCTGGAGAGATCTTAAAATGGCTGTGCACCGACGCTTCCCATCCAACCTGATGAAGCTTGAGAGGTGCTGCAAATAGGAATGGGCAAAACTGGCCAAAGATAGGTGTGCCAAGCTTGTGGCATCATATTCAAAAAGACTTGAGGCTGTAATTGCTGCCAAAGGTGCATCGACAAAGTATTGAGCAAAGGCTGTGAATACTTATGTACATGTGATTTCTCAGTTTTTTATTTTTAATAAATTTGCAAAAACCTGAAGTAAACTTTTTTCATGTTGTCATTATGGGGTGTTGTGTGTAGAATTCTGAGGAAAAAAATTAATTTAATCCATTTTGGAATAAGGCTGTAACATAAGAAAATGTGGAAAAAGTGATGTGTTGTGAATACTTTCCAGATGCACTGTATAAGAAGTGGGCAAGGGACAAAATGAAATGGGCGTGACAAAAGAAAGGTGGGCTTAAGAAGGATTGTTTGAGATGTGCAAGAGGTAGCCAAGCATGTGAAATGTTTGACTGAGGAAGTTCTTAAAGCATCGCGTGATTGTGCTTCAAGAATTTGGGTGTCACAATAATGAGGTAAGGCACTACCACAGTGCTGCATATGTTACATTATTATTGAAAAATCCATCTTTAATCAAAACAATCCATTTTCTAAAATTAAGCAAAATTTTATTTGTAAATGTATATTTGTGTACTGCTTAGGAGAACTGTCAAACAATAGAGGAATAAATATTTATATAAGAATGAGCTTATGTACAAAAGAGAGTTAACCACAATATTCATCATTGTAGTCGACACAGTAAGTTTAACCAAGAGCCAGTCAGTAGGACACAGTCTAAGGGGGGATGTCTGCTATAACACTCTACAGGTAATGTAAGCCACTGTGCCACAATCTAAAGAATACTCGGCAAACATTAAGTGCTCACTCACAAGAAATGATAGCAACGTGTTCGGGAAATGGGCAAGATGTGACTCCACAGGGACTACCCATGTGCACGTCCTTCAGGACTACACAACAGAGAAAAAAAGAAAGCTTGTACTAGACCTCCAGACCTCACTTTCAGTAGATGATGTTCAAGGTCAGAGGTTATAAGTGCAGAAAAATATGAATACAAATGACATTATTGGGAGGAATCCAGAAGAAAACACTTCAGAAAAAGGCCATCAACATAACCTTGGAGATTTTTGGAGAAATGTCCTCTGGAACGATTAGTGTAAAGGTGATCATTTCCATTCACAAATTGATCCATCACACCTCCCAAAAACCTAAAACTTTCATCTGGTAAAATGGCCATCGTCTTAAGAACGGTGAGAGTGTCGTGGTGGGAGTGTCATGGTTTAACCCGTGTTTTTTCTATTTCATGGGTGTGGATGAGTCACCACCATTGAAGAATATTGGGCCCTCTATCATCGAGTCTTCCAGCAGGACGCTAATCCTGAACACTCCAGTAGATTTACTAAAGAAATTTTATGTTGCGGCATGGCTGACTCAAAATTCAGACTACAATTCACCAGCCATGTCATGAGGCCTGACCACCCTACACAGACTGCACAGACTACCGGGCCAGCTTACACTTCTGCATCAAGCCATCTCACCTATCTCTAGCAAGTTAATAGCTAGTGGAGAGAGACAGCATCATCATTTCCATACAAGTCAAGTGGCTTTATTGTCATATTATCCATACACTGCATTGCAGCATACAGTGAGATGAAATAACGTCCCAGAACGGCAGACATGGAAAAAACTATAAACAGATAAATCAATAAATACCAGGTAAATGAAAAGATAGTAATAAATAAATAAACAATAATGTAACCAGCAGGAACTCAACTAAAGTAAATAAATTTAAGTCAGTTATATATATATATATATATATATATATATATATATATATAGTATAATATGTTAATCTAGCATTCCTTTCATTAAATGAATGAATGTACTTCAGGGATATTTCTACAATGAGAAGAATAAAAAAAAAAAACAACAAAAGACACACGGCAACACTGACTTCGATATGTGGGAATCGTGAGAAGGGTCTATTTAAAAGTAAATTGAGAAAACCGAGAATAGAAACTGAGAAATTATCAGATAGAAATGGACATCTGAGCTAAGGGGAAGAAACAACTAGACAAACGGGACTGATTATGGATGATTTTTTTTTCTTTGTTGATATGAGGACCAAGTTAAGTGGACACGTTATAATAATCTAAACAGGGACAGAGACATGGAATACAAAACGTGACTTTTATTTTGATCCTCTCCTTTTGAATATAACTGATACTGAGAGAGAAAAAATAGCTTTGTGAGACACATTTGTTGAAAAGGTTGGCCTTATGAACTCTTAGACATATTGATTGAATGGTTTGTGTAATCTTTTCCTGTGCTCCCCCGTAAGCAGCACAAACATCTTCTGACCTGGGTGTGCTTTAACTCTGTCCTTCTTTCACAGGACCCAGAAAATGGTCTGGCATGGCTCAAACAACAAAGGTCAGCGCATGACGGACCACTACTGTGAGACGTGGAGGACGGGAGTCCATGAACTGACCGGATTTGCCTCGTCGCTTGAGGCAGGACGACTACTGCAGCAGCGTCCTGTTAGCTGTTCCAGTTCTTTAATTGTTCTCTGCATTGAGAACAGCTTCATGACACAAGCTAAAAAGTAACGGACCCCAAGAGCCCGCTCTCCATAACCCATCACGTGCAGTGTCCAAACTGCAGGCCGCCTGCGCTACGGGCCTCCCATGATTCCCACTTCTCAAGCCTCCTGCCGTATTGAGAGAAGCCAAAACACTCGTGTAGACCCCACTTTCCAGTCAGCCCCACCAAACTATGGTCATAAAGTACCAGGGTCATTTTGGCAGTATGTTATTTTAATGGTCTTTGTTGTATAGGAATTTAATGTGTGTTCTGTTGTTGATTCTGTTTTCTGAACTTTTATACATGTAATCGATTTTTACGTAATAATAATGTGCATAATACCCTTTTTTTATTTTTGGAAGACTGTCGGACATTGTCAATAAGCGCAGTAGTATTTTTGGATAAAAAAAAAAAAGTTATTTATTTTGGTGAAAAAAATTTTAAACAGGCATGAAAAAGAATAATAATTAATTTGGGAGCCACTTTTTTGGTTTGTTTTTTTTAAAGCAATAATTTAAATGAGACATTTGCAATACACTACAGTCAAAGGCTGATTTTTATTAATTTTGATAACAAGTACAAATTTCTATATAAGAATGAGCACAGTGGGGTAAGATTGTACACGTTTTCCCCCAAACGTATTTTGTCGAACCAAAAATGGTGCATTTTTAAAACTGTCGATGCACCAGTGGAAGACATCTGAAGTTACTATTTTTCATTAACAAACAGTATTCCAAACTCGAAATCGTGGATAAGCAGTTTATCCGCTGGCAGTGCCAAATTCAGCATAAATCAGTCTTGAGCACAGGGTGGGGACGTGTGCCTTAAGGGGACACGTCAGCTCTGACAGACCCTCCGACGGCTGTGGTCAGGAGGAGGAAGCTGCAGTGAGAGTGAGGGCAGCCTTTCGAAAAGATTCAAATTCATTTGTTTGAATTGGTGCTACTTTGTTGTAAACTACTGTTTTGGAAATCCATGTGGGGCAATTGAAATGTCGCAACGGAAGTATTTTCATTTGACATTAGCTGTGTTTTCTTTTCTAACTACAGTATCACTGCTTGCCATGTTATCAGTTGTGTACCTAAGCGAACCTGTGGATTTCCATTTTTGACTTGCTGTTTATAACTTGTATTGTGCTGTAAACATTTTCTCTGAGGCACTGAATAAAGGTACAAATCTTTTAGACGTGACTGTTGTTGTGAACTGTACTTGGGCCTAGTGCTGCCGGGATGGCCTTCATGACGCTGAAATGGACTAAGCAGGTTTGAGATTGTCAGATTATTATACAACACCACTTATTTTTTTGTATAGTGCTCTTCACTGAGTGTGATTCTCAGTTAAAACACAAGTTTCCATTTTACTGAATGTAGAGCAGGTACACACAGAAATGGAGATTTGTTACATCACACAGAGACCAAGGTTGACACGGATTAAACCTAAACAGCAGCCCCGCCGTGATTTTGTTTCTGCACCATCACAGAAGTGATGTACTTCTTAACGTGTGTTGCCGGTGAGGGACTTACATTTTGCATCACTATAAACAAACATTTTTTTCTTGTTATCGATTACCAAGGGTTTATTCTCCCGCTCATTCTAGGCAGACCAAAAATCAAGATGACCACCATAACATGTGGGCCAGGGTTGACATGTGCAAATTGGCGCTGCATTATTCTATAAGTACTTACCATGTTTAAGAGCCACTAAATCCAGCACTTCTGTTCGTTCCCGATTTCTCAAAAGAGATGGAGGTACAACTTGAACAAAAAAAAGACAAAGAAATCAGTGAGCCTAAGATGCCACTTAAACTGACACATAACGGATTTCTAATTCTGTTAATGGTATGTTGTGTCCCCTGCTTATGGCATGATGTTAGCACTTGGGTATGAGCTCAGCAGTTGATTGCCATCCACCTCAAAGGGTCAAAGGGTGTTGCTATGTCTTTGTCATTCCAACAGATGGCACATTACCACTGCTTTGATGAATCCCTTATGAAATGGCATATAACTGAGACAAATGCCTTGCAAACGTTAACACCAAGGTCTTTGCTGATTCCTCGGATTTCAGCCTCTCTCAGACGGGTGACAGAGGCAGTCAGACATGACATTACAATTGTCAGGTTAGCTACTCCATACCTTTTTATAAAGCTCTCAAGTGCCCCGTTCAGGTTTTTTCCTTCTTTGCTCCACATTCAGCTGCAATGAGCACAAGCTCCCCACAACTCTGAAGAGGAAAAAACAGGTTTGTTAAGTTAAGAGGGTTGCACATATGAAACAGGCCATCAGATCTCTGCCACAGTCATAACAGAAACCAGTAATCTTATGAAACATTTACAAAACTGACCATGGCCATTTGATACCCAAGTAGCATTATGGCGCTTATTGGGGCACGTGTTACCACACTGAATGAATGAATGAATGACTTCAGTTGCTGCTATGGTTTGATCTGCGCCCATTTAGAGTAAACCTCACAACTGAGCAACATTGTGGAATTCCAGACAGCTGCAAAACAAACTGCTGATCGGGTCAAAGTACATTTAAAAAAATGGCTGGCCAAAATACAAGGAAGCACATGAAAAAGTCACCCATAGATCATGGAGTAGTCTCTGACATGACCTTCACAACACACCCATCTGCTGTAATGATCACCAGAGCAACTTCCCATAAGAGCCACAATGTCGGCGACAAACTCTGGGTTAAAAATGGAAGGTTTTATTCATTTAGATGAAAATGGAACTAGAACTAGACTTTTCTGCCAATTGTTTGTTTCGCAGCAGGACTCACAATGGGATATTATTTTATGAATCCCACACATGTCAACTTGAGTGAGCCTACAGGTACATAACAACAAAACAATGCTAAACGTGCACTGGTTCTTCCCAATAACTTTACCGGACTATACAGTATTTGCTGCTGCTGGAGCTCCTTATAGTGTGTGGAGCTTATTTTTTATGACACCACCCTGTAAGTTCTGATCTGCTGAAGTTCAATAAGACCCACTCAGCCAGGCATCCAGCTGCAATGGCTGGGGTGGAACCCAGACCTCCAATTTTCCCTGCTATGTATAACTTTTTACACTTCCCTGCATCATTTATGGGCCAATTGGATGCCAAAGAGTCAGATGCGATACTCTTTCCCATGGTGGCCTCTGGCCCTTCAACCAATCCCTACCAAGTCCTTCCGTTCTTCTCTAATCTTCCATTAGTTAATGTTTTGTCCATGATAAAATTCTCACAGGAAGTACCTTGTGCTTTTATACCTTCTGCCCAGTCTGACTTCAGGCACACCTCTTTAACCGTTCTAGCCTGTCATGCAACAAACCAAGCATCTCAGTACGTCTTATAATTGAGTAACTGCTAGGCAATTAACACTAAACTTTCCAATGTTTTTATCTCAATTGTATTGTGTTTCTAATCCCTCATTTCCCAACCTGTAGGGATTACAAGTGGGCCATGGCCAACACCTGACGAAATCCCCACCATTCACCACTCTGACAAATTGTGTTTGATTCACAGTGGTAGCAAGTGGAGTGTGGCCAATCCTGGATGATCTCCCCAATCGCAGCTCTGACGATATTGTTAGAGTCACCAAGGAGGAAAAACACTGATGATCATGCTTGATTCATATGATGCTCTGATGACCCTGCTTTAACAATTGAGCTAAACTCACGGACTGGACTGTGACACCACAAATGCTGGGAAATGCTAGTCTTTTTAGTACTCGCAAAAGATATAAGAAAAACACTGCACATAATTATTCATAGTCCATCTGCAGATCGCTACCCCTCTTCTGTTGAGCTACATCTAAAGTTGCACTAACCCAACGAATCAACCAACCACCACATGTTTGGTTAACACTGCAGGTTTGCATCCAGCCTATGTAATCACCGCAGTAATATAGTAATAATAGTAATATGCAAAACATAGACAAAGAAGTTTTCTTAATTTTCTATATGAGATAATTTCAAGTCACACGAGACAAGACTTTGTGCCAAGAGTTCTAACCACGCCCGGGGCCATAAATAAAAGACAAAGAGTAGAAGACAAAGTAGAACATCGTAAAGAGGTTCAAAAATGTTGGCGTGATACACATGCAGAACAAGTTAAGAGATAATGAAAGTACTAAATTTTGAAAGTCTCAAAAAACTGATAGTAGAGATTGCATTAGCGCCAACAAACGGAAATTATTACTTGGTGAGATAACAGAACAGCGAAAAGAGATTGAATATACGGACATAGGTGATATGACAGAAGTATGTAGATATTGTCTGGCTTTAAACTTTAAGTCTTGTAGATCGTCTAATTCATGTTGCCAGAAGGAAAAAGTAGTGTTTCTTCCAAATGAAGAGGCATATCTGCGAGAATTAAGAGATTTGTTGTTTGAAATCCACATACACGAGCAGAGACGTGAACTGGCTGGTGTGTAGCGCAGGCTTGGGTGTTGGCGAGCAAAGCCCCCTAGTATTAAATACAATGATGTATGCAATTGAAAACAGTGAAGAATGGAGGATTACACACAAAACATTAGACCTCACCTGGAACGTGTACAGCTGTTTACGCAAAGAGACTTACTAGCTTAGCCTAAGCAGACCCAATGGTTAAGCTATACTTGTGCCAATCACCACAGCAGGTGCCCCTCACCACACTGCTACTATGGGAAAATATATTTTCCTCAGCTGCTAACCATTGTGTGAATATAGTGTGAATCACACTCGACAGGAGCTCTCACCATTATACCTTGAATATATTATTATGGAGATCCCTGTGCTAGTATTTAGGTTCACTTACACCATACTGACTGTTAAATTGTATTAGGTAGCTGCTTTACAGCGCACCACGTGGTCTGCTGCTTCAAGCAAACAGACTTACCAGCTCTGCTCAAGCACACCAAATGGTTGTCTTCAGAAAGCACCTGTGAGAAGCTGAGTAGAGCGTTCTGAGACGGCACTGGGGAGCGCAATGGAAAACATAACTGAACTGAATGTAGCAACAGCTTTTGAAATATTTTCAGGATATGGTACAGCTTTGATTTAGCACATTGTTACTGAAATCTAAAAAACATATACAAACATTCATAATTAACAATAATATCTTTTTTAAAAGTTTAGAAAAAACATTTCCGTATATTTTAATGGAACTTTATACATGGCTGCATGCCGCTTAACTTATTTGAATTAGTTGTGACACTTTAGAGCTGCTGTTTCCATTTCTATTCTGCCTACTTAACCTTTGGAAACCGGTAGAGACAAGAGGGCAGCAAGCTGGTGGAGCACCTCTGGCTACCTGGTGGTGCTGGATATGTGGTTTGCGCTACTTGCCCTTTTCCCACCCTGCATATCTCTTCTTAATAGCAGTTTTGAACCAAACACTCAAGGTTACTATTAAATTAATCAAATATTTCTTTTCTTTTTTTTTTTAACATGTGGGATTATTCAGTTTCCTAAATTATGCATGCTTCAAACAAAGATAAAATTAACTAAAACTTTTTAAAAGAACTAAAGCTTAGTACTTAATACACAATAGCAAGGAGTTCAAAGGATGTCCTTCATTTTAACCACAACCATTCACATTCTTCTGACAGGTAATTGTCTACAGAGCTAATCAGCACGAGATGAGAAATGTTGAGTTAACAAGAGCACTACATACAGTACGCCTGATTCGCATTAACAAACTGACAAAAAGAGTTTGCATATTTTGGAGTATCCTCATTGGGGACAATAAAGTATAATCTACATGTATCTATCCAACTGGCTAAAAAAAAAACAAACAGAATGCCGAGTGTTATGAAGTGTAACATTTACCAAATAGATGTATAAACTGTGCAGGCTTTCTGCAAAATATTGCATTTTCAAGATAAACACATTTTAATTGTAAGTTACTATTGATTTCCCAGACGTCTATTCATTAGAAATAATTTTACAAGTACATTTGAAAGTTTTTTTTTTTTTTTCCCATTTTAAACTTTTAATTTAACACACAGGTTTTACTGCAGCTATCAAAAACTTACTTTAACTGAAAGTCCACTCTTGGCCAGTTATTTTCAGAATCCACTTTTCCACTTCAGTGTCAATAGTCTGAAATCTGTGCAGGAGCCAAACCAGACTGGGAGTCCAATTTATAGTACAATCCATATGAGAGAGCAAATCTAGACATGTCAGTTAAACTGAAATCCTCTTAATACATTTAAGGCGCACTTCTGTTTTATGGACCAGTTGTTTGAAGGTACTCATGCATCAGGTAAGAGGCTATTTTTGGTTAATTAAATTTTTTTTTCTTTCCACTGTTTTTTAATCTACTAAAATGATTACCGGTATACTGTTATAATTTATTAGCATTGTTTTTATTTTTCAGTACTGTAGTTTGATTTTATAGTTAAGATTTTTCTCCTGTGCTGCTTTATAGTTAAAACTAGGGGGTTCCCCCCACTCGCTTTGCTTGCCAATGGATTATGTTCCTAAGTTTATTTCTGTTAGTCACAGACAGACCCTCGTGGCAGGCCAGGAATGAGAAAGTCAGTAAGTTCTCAATATGGCATATACTGTATAATAGTTCTGAAGGATGCTAGTTAAAATGTTAATTCTCATCAGCCTTCTAAATAGCTGGATATGCTCGTCATTTTTTGAAAATCGCATGTTTTCATTAAAATTCAAGCTATCATGCAATATGGTTTGCAGGTACTTAAAGCTACTAACTCTCCTTACTTGTTCACCATTGACCAGTGGTTACAACGGTGCAGCATTCTTCCTAAAGCCAATGAGCAGCTCTTTCGTCTTATTCAAATTTAGTTTCAGCTTCTGCTCCTGGCACCAACTCTGCATCCTCTTGGATTCTTTCTCAAAAGGTCATCAATGCTGTATCATCTGCAAAACGACATCTAAAAAACAGCCAACAGATCCTCAATAGGGGCAGTCATTGGGCCATTTGAAGCTCCTGTTGATGTATGATGGACTGCAGAAATATAACTGTTATCCTTAACAAACTTCTCCCTATTAAGGAAAAAGTTCATACTCCATAGGCTGAGAAAGGGTCCGCCTGTAAGTCCTATAATTTATTGCAGAGGATATCAGGCTTCATGCACTTAAAGTAAAGTCAACAAACATCATTCTCACAGTTTCTCCGAATGTGTATAACTGGTATAAAGAACAATGATGACCGCATTTTCTACTGAATTGTTCTGTTCACATGGAAAATGCAACTCTGAAGTAAGGTGAAAAAAAAAAACACTGGACATAATCATGTCAAACATGTTCCTAACATCAAAAGTACAGCTGCTTAATATTTACAAATTTCCTTGCTATGCCTTAGCTTGAAGATAGAATATCAGTCTCACACACATTTCAACCAAATTTCAAGATTACAATGTCCCCAGGACCACACAGGCTTGTTTAACACTAGAATTATCAGAGCCTACAAGAAAACTCATAAATCCAGCCCACCTTAAATCCGTTCACACCTCTCCGTCAGTGTCTTTTGTCCTGTAAATGTGTCGATTAAGACAAGCAGCAAGCAGCCCGCTATTCCATCCCCCCACCGTCGCAGAACGTTCACAATGTTCTCCCAGCTCTTGCCTTGTTTGATTATCTGGGAGTGAACTGCTGGAGTTTTAGAGTGGAAATAATAGATCGTTATTTGGAGCACATGCATATCATGTGTGTTCCGTTTCTACAGTAATCTGTGTAAACACATTGTTAAAACAGAAACGTTTTCATATTCTAGTAATAAATGTTACAAAATGTAGGCATAAACTATATCATGTGTGAAGCCTGAAGTCCAAAGATCAAATAAACACTTTCACAAAAGGTTCGAGGGCGATACAACAGCTTCCGTGGCGTAGCGGTAAGATTTGCTGACTTGTAATCAAGAGTCCCCGGGTCGATCTTGACTGTCTCCTGTATTTGCTGTTTTCAGTAGTGAGCTGCTCTTATTGTTAATATTATACAGTACACACATACATTTGGTTTGCGTCTGTAACAGACCGTGTACATTTATAGTACTGTACTTGTAAAAGTTACCTTTTTCCTTTTCACTTTTATTCTCTCAGTCACGATCACCATACATACACTGCCCTAGGAATCTGACACTGTTAGTTTTTATTTGAAACTGGGAATAACTGTAGATGTGAGTGATGTTTTGAGGCAATGGAACTGGACATTCTCTGATCTGGGGGGATAAAAGCTGACCGACTAACGCTGGTGAATCTGCCTTCTTCATATCTCACCATCACTTGATTTTTTTTTATTTAGTTTTATTGAGTGTTCCTGCTCACGCAGAATTAATATGCACCTTATGGTGCAAAAAAAAAACAGACGTAGGTATATATGATATTTTGAAGAAATCATTTTATGACTTGAATAGTACCCATCAGAAAACATCATCGCACTAATGCAATATTACTCAGATTGGGTGTGAATTTACGTTGGCGCTGTTACTTAAGATTGAGATCAGGAGAGGCGGGCGGTGGTAGGGTGTTAGAGCGTGATCGTGATTGAGAGAATAAAACTGAAAAAAGCTACCTTTTACAAGTACATTACTATAAATGTACACGGTCTGTTACAGACGCAAACCAAATGTATGTGTGTGTATGGCTAAATTTTGTAACATTTATTACTAAAAAATGAAAAAGTTTCTGTTTTAACAATGTGTTTACACAGATTACTGTAGAAATGGAACACACAATAACGATCTATTATTTCCACTCTAAAACTCCAGCAGTTCACTCCAAGATAATCAAAAAAGGCATGGGCTGGGAGAACTTAGTGAACGTTCTGCGACGGTGGGAGATGGAATAGCAGGCTGCTTGTCTTAATCAGCACATTTACAGGACAAAAGATGCTGACAGAGAGGTGCGAACAGATTTAAGGTGGGACGGATTTACGAGTTTTCTCGTAGGCTCTGGTAATTCTAGTGTTAAAGACAAAACTGCATGAGTGCCTCGATAAAGTAGAAGCATCCACAGAAAATCATTGGTTTAAGGGTTTACAAGCAAACTACAGAAATAATAAATGATAAAGCTATTGCCTGTAACAGCTGAGGGGTTGAATACAGCCGCCATATAAAGGCATTCACAGTCATACCGTGAGATTAAAGCAAAACTAGCCCAGTCATAAGAAAACCACACTCAGTATCCTGTGTTACTATTTTTCAAGAAAACTGAGTTAAAGTGTGCAGGGTAAGCACCATTGTGAGGTGAAGTTTACTTACATGAGATGCTGTGTGTGTCATGTTGTTACCAGGGGCGGCATGGTGGCGCAGTGGTAGCGCTGCTGCCTCACAGTAAGGAGACCTGGGTTCACTTCCCGGGTGCTCCATGCGTGGAGTTTGCATGTTCTCCCCGTGTCTGCGTGGGTTTCCTCTGGTTTTCTCCCATAGTCTAAAGACATGCAAGTTAGGTACATTGGCGAAACTAAACTGTCCCTAGTGTATGCTTGGTGTGTGAGTGTGTGTGTGTGCGTGTGTCCTGCGGTGGGCTGGCACCCTGCCTGGGATTTGTTTCCTGCCTTGTGCCCTGTCTTGGCTGGGATTGGCTCCAGCAGACCCCCCGTGACCCTGTAAGTTAGGATATAGCAGGTTGGATAATGAATGGATGATGTGGTTATAATAAAGTAATAATTTGCGCCAGCCTTTCCTCCTTTCACTTACTTGAAGCAGATTAAATTACGGACTGTGGGGTCTTTGCGTTCCCCTGGTTTGGAAATCTGTGGCACACTCTGTACTTATTGTAATCCAGCAGAGCGTTCCACCAGGAAACATCTGCCAGTTTGTTTAGGATTTCAAAAATATAAACCAGTGACACTTTCTAAAATTTTACATAGATTACAGGGCTTACTTATTTTTAGATAATCATTTGGTTTACTGATTATACTTTAGCTTATTTTAGAAATATCTGAATGCTCTTAGTATATGTGAGCTACTGTAATTTCTCCTTGCAATCAATCATTTTTTAATATTTCTTAGACATAGAAGATTATATATTCAAAGATGATTACTTTAAAAGATGATTACTTTAGAAAATATTTCACAAACTGCAAAGTTATGCCTGAGATTTTAATACGTTCATATCTGTTGGGTTTATAAGGTAAAATTAAAGGCCTGCACTTTTAGAACTTTAAAGGGTTAAATACAGTAAATTATTCCACCCATGACTTATTTTACTAACTCCAATAAATTTAGCAACAGTTCTTATGCTTAACTGAGACAGCAGCACCAAAAAAAACTTAATAAAGGAAACTGTTTGATTAGAATGTAACATTTGATAATAATTGCCTGTTAACAGTAAAGAAAAAAAAATCAGTATTTTAACACAATATTCTTAGAAACTGAAACTTACTTACTTGGTACAGAGTGACTTAAACAATCTCTGTCACTAGTTACTTTTCCCCACTGGTTTGACTTTGGCTCATTTATCACTGGATGCCACTATTGTTGCTGATGAGAGACATTTGCTTTCTCATTGTCTCCCAACTCTGACTCAGATTTTGCTTCTAAACATCGGGCATCAGAAGCAGGCGTCCACTAGTCCAATTCTGGGCATTTCAGAATGATCACAGGTCTTTTTAAGCACCTCTTTAACACTGACATATGTGTCTACAATAATCTCCATTTTTATTAAAGCAGAATTGCCTTCACAATTAAAATATTTCTCTGAAATTGATTCTTTCTTAGATTCCTTTTTAATATCAATTGATTCTGACATTTCAAAAAGCAATTCAATATTGCAGAAATAAGAAATGTATTTTTAAAAAAGTAAAGAAAAAAACAAAACACAATATTGATGAAAATGTGTAGAAATAAATATAATCTTCTACTCACCAGTGCAACATCACACTATCCACCCCAAATCAGAGGGGGCACAAAACAAAATCATAACCTGAACCATCCATCCATCCATTATCCAACCCGCTATATCCTAACTACAGGGTCATGGCGGTCTGCTGGAGCCAATCCCAACCAACACAGGGCGCAAGGCAGGAAACAAACCCTGGGCAGGGCGCCAGCCCACTGCAGGGCACACACACACACCAAGCACACACTACTGACAATTTAGAATCGCCAATGCACCTAATGACTGTGGGAGGAAACCCACGCAGACACAGGGAGAACATGCGAATTCCACGCAGGGAGGACCTGGGAAGCGAACCCAGGTCTCCTAACTGTGAGGCAGCAGTGCTACCCACTGCACCACCGTACCGCCGATAACCTGAACCATTAACTGAAAAGATCAATCAGTCAGTCAATCATTCAATGGATGAGTAATTCAATGTTCTTACCCTGCATTTGAAAGTATATCAAACCTAATTTAATTTTCCTGCTTCAACAACAATAAATCAATAAATAGGGCCAGCACTGCAGCAAACTAGGGAGCACCTGTGGATAGGGGCTGGCAGTGGTAGTGGTAGGTGGTAGTGATTACGTGGTCTGTGCTATTTGCTCTTTACTGGCTCTGCAAAGCTCTTGGACCAGATATTCATGGTTACTATGTATGAATAAGATTTACATTTCTAAGTGGTTCTAGCCTATTGTATTCTTAAATTACATATGCTGCAATTTTGCTGACAGACAAAGTAACTACATTTGTACTTTTTAAAAGCACTAAAAATAAATAGTAAGTACACTACAGAAAGATGGGATTCCAAGCATGCCCTTCATTCTACCTACAAATATGCACACATGTCTGAGCAGTACTATTCTACAACAGTAAATAAGCAGATGATATACTGTGACAACTCGATTATGTCAAATTAAAGCTATTAATAAGCTACATTAATACATTGACAAAATACAGGCATACAATTCAGAACTCTAAACAGGCTAACACTTCAACAAAACAAACAGATTACCTAGTCTTATTTAGCATGAAATTTCCAAATAAAGTTTTAAACTGCAGGTTTTCTGCTAAAATGTAATTTCCAAGAGGTTAGATTTGGGCCTAATCACAAGAAATTAAATGAACAAGTCAATTTAGTGTTTGAAAAAAAAAAATCTATTTTCTAAATTCAATACTTTCATTTCAATGTTAGTCTGAGTCTATACAAGAATTAAACCCAGATGAGAGTTAAATTCATTGCAAATTACACTCTCCTACAAAGTGATAATGTAGAAATACCAGTAAACTTAAAATCCACTTAATTAAATTGTATGAAGGAACACTGAGAAAATGTATGTAAGTAAAGAGTAACATGCAATGCACATGGCAATAGCTGTGCCAGTATTCTGATTCACATCAGTAATGCTTAGTAAGTGTAACAGAGATAACCGCTGCATCACTGTGCCACGCAGAGCTAAATGATGCGGATTAAATCCATGGCAACAGCTTCACTTTTAAATGCAAGTTCTTACACTCTGCAGGCAGAATGATAATGACAAGGAAAAAAAAATTGTATATGATTTTCATTATTCTTTCTAAGTCTTTGCCCTGGTAGTTATGGCAAACAAAATTATTATCATCTATTATACAAAAAAATCCTGGAGAGAAACACTAAGGCGTCGAGACATAATCTTCACAGAAGACACTTAAAAGAAACCGCAAGATGAAAGAGATTGGCCACGGAGCGTCTCGCGGGGACCTTAAACATGAGACTTTGTGCCAAGAGACTGTCCCAGGACCGTCTCGCAATGACGAGGAACATGAAATTCTTGCAAAACACGCCCTACATACAGCCAATATCAAATAAGACCGCGGGCAGCAAAACTCTCAAGTCGTGTAAAGGCTGCACACACAGATCCAGGGCTCTCAGCACATATAAAGCATATAAGGCCAATACGTTATAAATGAAACGTAGTCGACTAAGCAAAGAAGAAAGCAGCGCGGAGAAAAGAGACTCAAAAGTGTTGGAGAGAAAAAAAAGAAAAAGAATAATCTAGGTGCAAATTCAGAAAATAAGGAAAGTAATTATCAGCCCAGAACAAGTGGAATTGAAAAAAACGCACGTCCAATCGGGGTCAGACTTAAGAGACAGAGAGTAAAAGACAAAGGAGAACTTCGTAAAGACATTCACAAACATTGGCGCTATACACATGCAGAGCAGGTTAGAGATTATGAAAGCAGTGGAATTCAAAAGGCTCAAAAAAAAACGGTACGATACACATGTGGAGAAAATTATAGAATATGAAAGTAGGAAAATTAGAAAGTATAAAAAAAAAAGAAAAGTAAAGATTGCAGTAGCGCAAACAAACAGAAATTATTACTCAAAATAGGGAAAATAATCACCACGGACCAGGTGTCATTGAAAAAAAAAAAGCAGGACAAAGCGAGGTCAGAAATAAAAGACAAAGAGTACAAAAAAAAGTAAAACGTCATAAAGAGGTTAAAAAACAAGGGGGCCAAACACATGCAGAGCAGGTTAGAGAATGAAAACTGGAATTCAAAAGACTAAAAAAAAACGTAGGCGCGAAACACCTGCAGAGCAAGATACAGAATATGAAAGCAGAAAAAACGAAAGTGTCAAAGCAAAGAAAGTAAACACATTAGCGCAAAAAAAGGGAAATAACAAAAAGGTGAATAGAGATTGAATATATGGACATAGGTGATATGCCAGAAGTATATAAATATTGTAAGGGTTTGAAGTTTAAGTCAGAGAATTTCAAAAATGGAGTTTACCTCACATGCATTTATTGGTTACTTTGCAAAAAAAAAATGATTAACTGCTGATGATGTAGATTCCAAATATTGTTTTTACAGAAGTTCTGAAATAAAAGTGAAATTAATGAAATAGCAACAATTCAAAGAAAAAAAAAATCTTAAAAGTGTGTATCCGGAAATCAAACACAGGGGTTGGCGAGCGAAGCGAGAAGGGGCAAAGCCCCCCAGTTATTTAAAAGGAAATAATACTTTGAACACTTTGAATACTTTCTTCCATTTCCCAATATTTGAATGCTGTATACAGAGAAAAAAATATCTGTAATATATGCTTTTTACCTGACTTGTCAATGCCAAGTCCTCTAAATTTCTATTTGTAGGCAGCACAGCATTTAAGCACTTGGCCTGAATTCTTCATGAATATTAAGGCTGCATGTATATTTGCAGTTTGACAAAGCTGCAATTAGCGGTAATTACATTTTTTTCCCCTAAAGACTGTAGATACATGGTCAGGGGAGGGATATACAGTACATCCTATTTCTTGCACATATTTTCATTCTGCTGTTAGGGAAATTAAGGACTCTGATGAAAGTAAAAATGTGTTATTTTTCATTTCATACTTGGATGATGAACTCTAAAATTAAACTGACTTGTTCATTGAGGTTTGTAACCTGGAATGTTAAAGGACTCTATCATAAACCTAAAAGTAAAAAAATGCTGTCACATCTTGCAATATACACTTCAATGGAAAGGTTCGCACACCCCTGGCCAAATGACATATTTTGTTGACTTTTACTTTTTTAATCTTAGTTCATGGAATTTGTAATTGCACACTAACATTTTCATTAAAATATCACTGATTTAATGTGTTTGCTTTCAAGGTTGTATTTACTATTTTATACTTCAAATGTCTACAAAATATGGAGTTTGCCCGGGGTGTCCAAACCTTTGCATGGACAGTACAATCCAATGATTTCACATTAGAACACATAACCACATGGGGTGTCCACTATTGCCATTTTTAAAACTGTTACAGAAGCCTTAGATGTATTAATTTCAACAATATAATGGAAACAAGATGCTAATGGATTTTTATCTGTCAAACTGGGACCATGTTAAAATAAATAGCTGTCCAATCCAATGTACAGTACAGCAACAACAACATTTATTTCTATAGCACATTTTCATACAAACAGTAGCTCAAAGTGCTTTACATATTAAAGAACAGAAAAATGAAAGACACAATTATAAAACAAAATAAATCAACATTAACATCGAATAAGAGTAAGGTTCAATGGCCAGGGGGGACAGAAAAAACAAAAAAACTCCAGACGGCTGGAGAAAAAATAATGTACAGTATATTTCTCTTTCAAATTATCTCTAAATATATTGCCACTTTTTTAAAATACTGTAAATCCAGTTGTAATTTTGACAATTGGAATGGGAAAATGCTACAAATTCAAAAGACAACTCTGCAAAGTTCTGAAGCATAGGGTGCCATAGCATTACCTAACAAAGTTTTATTAAAGGAAGTGCAAATACGCTTACCTTGGTATGGAAGGCATCAGAAGGTAACAGAACTGCAGCTGCTTAGTTAGCGTTAAAGGTGAGCCTTCAAACTCCTCTTTATATATACACTGGACTTTGCTTTATTCTTCAGCCACAAATTACAAAAATTTACTAGCAATCCAGTAGTACATCACTCACTTAAAATATGGAATCAAATACAGAAAACGCAAACATTGTTCTGTGCTGCTCCATTACAGGATAATCAGATATTTCAGACATCTTTAACTTCCATAGTATTTGGTCATGGAAGCTGTTTAGTATCCAGACCTTAAAAGGTCTCAGTTAAATATGTTTTTTGCAACCTTTAACCAGTTGTTAGCCATGTAGAAGCTTCCTGTGACACAGACATTTTTATGTAAAAGTCAGAAGGAACTTTACCTCCCTTAGTCTTCCATCAATATCTACACTTGAATTCATTTTGGGAATGCGTCACACCAAGTGGAAATATTTACTTTTCTGCCAGACAGTGTTGAACTTAGAATTCCTCCTAAGGTGCAAATAACCTCATTTAGAGCAGGACAAAATGGAATAAGATTTTGCAAATAGTGTACTGTAATCTCTTATTCTACAGTGCTTGCATGTCAATGTATGTCTTTTAACCTGAAGAATCTGACAGAAAGAATTATACAACATTACAATAATATACAGGGCTGGGAAAAGTAGATTTACGGTTTGTTCATGTGGAAAAACACATGCAGGTTATGATTATTACAATAACTTTATTAATTCAGAAGACTATCACAATAGCATAGTGCACTTAGGTACAAACTTGTAAGTGTTCAAGTTGCTGGCCTTCATTATTGATCCATTCTTGTAGTATAGTTGCTACACTCAAGCACACTTTAGTAATAAGAAGAAGATAAATAATGCAAATAAACAATACAATAATAAATAAATAACAAAAATCAAGAATAAGCTGTTTCATGTACTCACAACTGTAAACCTACTTTTGTCCACCCCTGTATAATATTAAAGAATAAAAATATATCATATTTCACTCATTAAAAGTAGGAAAAAAGTCTCTTTAGAATTTTGCAAGCAATCATTAATGTCGTTTTATGACAGTCCAGTGTTATTTTAAAGAGAAAAATGAACAAATATTACAGATATGTAAGCTGGATGAAATGAAACTGTCATAAAGTATTATGTTAGACTCTGCCTTTTTCTGGCTTCTTAAATGATAGCGCTAGGGGAAAGATAGATCATTCTGTTGGCAGAAATATTATTTTTGTTATTTCATTTAATACTAAATCGAAGGTTTCTTCACAAATTATCATCTGTAATAAGACATGATGCATGTACTATGCTTCTCAATTGATAAAAATGTAACTTAAACCAGATTTTCATGCTAACAACATACACAAATATTTAGATGACCACATATTGTGTAGGAAATCGCATTATCTGATAAAAGTTAGATTTTAATCATCAACTTCATAATCACAAAACTTCTAACTTTCTTCCAGTTTTCACAATGTTCATAGAAGAACATTTTGTACAGTGGGGCTTACACACAGGATGAAATAATTTCTGGTGATACTAAAGCTCATTTGATTCTTTAATGCACTTTGAACATTCTGCACAGCAAAATGGATTCTTTCCACTGTAACTTTTCATGTGTCTTTTGAATGCACTTTCCTCATTAAACCTTCTTCCACACTTGTTACAACAAAATGGCTTCTCTCCAGTGGGAATTCTCTGGTGTTTCTAAAATTACTCTTCTGACTGAAAGTCTACCCAGATATTGTACAACAGTAAGACTTTTCTCTACTGTGAATTCTCTGATGTCTTCGATAATTACTCTTTTGAGTGACGTTCTTCCCACATTATAAGGTGGCTCTTAAAATTACTGTTATCAATGAACTTCTTTCCACATACTAAACAACTGTAAGGCCTGTCCCAAAGATGCCGTCTTTTGATCATGACAAGTTTTTCCTGACAATTATTTGCAGCAGATTCCATCTCAACCATAACCTGTACTTGCTGGATGTTTATCAGTAGAAGCTGATTTTGAGATTCTGGTGATTTATGTGGTACAATAACTTGAACGAATGATTTGGGAATTTTCAGCACCATTGGTTGCTTCCACTTCAATAATAAAGTAATACAAAATAAATAAATAGAAAGGGAGCTTAAAATAATATTATTCCAAATGTACAACACTCTGTTTAGTGCTACATTTAAGTGTAACTCAAAGCCAATTAATGCATTCAGGTGATAACACTGCCGCAATATATAAATACTACTTTCCTAAAAGGTCTTCAGTGTTTAGATCAATTTCTAAATGATACACACCTTTAGTAAGAACACATTTTACATGTAGTATTTGTTAAGCCTTGAAATCCATTGTGCTGCATTCAAGGATATCTCAAATCCCTATTTAAGCATTTAGGTGAAAACACTGATACGATATTTAAATATTAGTTTCCTAACAGGACTTCACTGTTAGATGATATTCTAATGATTCACAAGTTGCATCTCTGTTGTTAGTTATTAGCACTAACACATAAGTAACATGATAGTTATAATTGGATACTAACCCTCACCTATTCTGTTTCTCTTCTCGGTACTCAAATGTGGCACTTGGTGCCACGGCCCACCTGCCAAGTTGTTTTGCCTGCCTAAGGTAAAGTCATCCCTGATGGAGGATCGCAGGAATCGTGGGAAAGAGGGGTCCTTTCATTGGATTGGCTGTTTCAGCTGTGAAATGACCAAACAGGGGAGGCAGCGTGATGGCTGAGGTCTCCAGGACTCTAAACAAATCCAAATCACATTATGTGATGTCATCTACTGTTAAAGATTTTAGAAGTACGGAGCAGAGTTTATTTTTATACTGTATTGAGGATTTGTTCTGATCTGTATATTGTATTGTATTGACCCCCTTCTTTTTGACACCCACTGCACGCCCAGCCTACCTGGAAAGGGGTCTCTTTTTGAACTGCATTTCCCTACTATTTTTTTATAGTCACCAAGATCAAATGTTTCAACCCAAGAAAGCAGTCTGTGCAAGCACGTTACTGTTAAGCTTGAACAAGCACGCATTTCGAGAGATATGTTAAGGTTGCAATGACATCCATTGCACAGATAGTCACACAGTGAAAATATTCACTCGACAAACACCTGTAATGCAGGTGCACAGACAAGGTCCTCGGCCACTGGTGCCAGAAGGCTGTATGGTGATGATTTGTGCTGCCAGTACTACAGCTAGTGAGGCACTGACTCCTTCAGAGTCAGATTTACAAATATATGAACCCAAAAGAGTAGCTTATTCACTATTTAACTGGCAGCATGCACATTGACTACTGGTCATGTTTCAGATCTCATCAGCATTCTTTACACACAGATAGGTAAGGCACATATTTGGCTTAGAAAGAACGGCGAGAGATAGTGCATTTGCTCTGCCCCCTTCATGTGTTCTAAATTTGCCGTTGCAATTCCTTAAATTCATACTCATTCAATACAAATGCAAGTATAGAGTGGTGTACAAAAAGCATGGATTTCAATTTTAACCTTACTTGAAATATTTAGTTGTTTTTAAAAGCTTTTAATTCTGATGCTTTAATCAATTTTAATACAGACTGTTCAACAAAAGGATAACAAGAAAATCAAAGGAATATTTTATTTAAGGTCAAAATTTAGTTTTTAAAAAGTCCTCCTTATTTTCCTTTAGTTTTAGAAGTCTTCCATCTTGGCAGTCAGTCAGAACAAAAAATAAAAATAAACGGACCGCTGCAGTGCACTTGACTTTCTGATATTGATAACTTATTGGCACAGAGAGCCTCTGCGTAGAACAGCAGCAACAAGCACCCGTTGTGCTCACATGCGCCCCCTTCAGTGCGGTACTGTACCGTCTGCCTCTCCTTTTGCCTTTTCATTGCAGTTTTATGGCTGATCAAGCAAGACTAAATATGTCACACACATTCATTAAAGATATTAGTGAGACTGTGGAAAGTCAGGGTGCATAATAAACGTGTCTGCAAACATTATATTGGTGACATAAAGAGAGACAGCAACAGGCACGCGCCAATTGCATGCATCAACCCAGTGTGTGAGGGAGAACGCAGTCCGAGGTGAGGCGAGGCTCGTCAGTGCCGCATCTCATGTTTCTCCCCTGTATTTGAACAGGAAATGTGCCAATTCAGAGATTTTGACTATAAAAATGATCAAAATTATTTACAGAAAACAAATTTATAGCACAGACCAGTGGGCAAATTTATTTTATGTTATCATTATTAGTTTTTTTTTACTTTTCATAATGGCCCCTAACCACATGTCCCTGAAGTGCAGTCATGGTGCCAGTGAAGTGCTGGACTTCCACTAAGTACTCATCTGAGACTCTTTTCTTCTTCTCACACACTATATTTGCTTTTATTATAACCTACGGTATAATTATAGTATTTCCACATGTTACTTTCTCACTTTCTACCCGCAAACATCTGTGCAAAACTCGCCATCGTCAAACACACATGCTTACTGCTTCAACCCAACGAGCCAAATGTGCTCAACAAACAAACAACGGTCCTTTACAGAAGTTGCGCCACGTGACTACAGTAAGCCCAAGTTACGAGATCACCACATAGTGAAGACTGCAACGTAACTGAAGGGTCAGGGTGACCTACAAACAATCTCTCTGCATAACTGAACCGGACTGAACAAAAATGCTATTTTTTTTGTTTTCACTCAGTTTTCATTCTTGTTTTAGTTTGTTCACATATCACAAATTTTTATTTAGTTTTAGTTTCTCTCTTAATTTTAGTTCTCATTCTCGTTTTCGTTATGAAAATATCACTGGACTGGCCACGCAGGGCTTCCCTGTTGGTTTACTAGGGGGTGGCCATGGGGAACTGAAGGAAACTGACCGCCTTTGGCCAAGGGGTTCCGTCTGACCTGGAAGTCCTTCCTGGAGACAAAGGATTGACGAACGGAAATACTCACAAAGTAAGGCTAAAAGAGAGCCTTCCACTTTGTCAGGAGAGGAGCGGAGGAGAAAGAAGAGAAAGAATTGTATTGCTGCGGAGTGTTGTGCAGAAGAAAAGGAGAAGCAGCCTACTAAATGTACTTTGTTAAATAAAAAGCACTTGTTTTTAACCCAGTACTAATATCTGTGGAGTTGGGTTTGGGGCTTGATGGCACCCGCTAGTGTCCACAATTGTCTATAATTTAAAATGTCCCTCAGCTATCTGCCCCCTATCTGTGGCACCCCTGCAAGAGAACCACCTCTTTCAACCTTCACAAACATATGCAGTTTTTAATATCTGTTAAAAATTAGGAATTAATTTGCTTAGAGATCTTTATATAGACAACGTCTTTGCGTCCTATGAACAATTCCATTCCAAATTTAACATTCCAGCTACACATTTCTTTCACTATCTTCAAATCAGGAACTTTGTTAAACAGAACTTTCCAGATTTTCCTCATCTTGCACCCTCATCCACGCCGGAAAAAATATTGCTCAATTTTAAGGAATTAGACTCCATCTCTACAATATATAAAATCATTTTACAATCCCTTCCTTTCAAAGATCCAAGAGGACACTGGGAAAAAGATCTCTCAATTAATATATCAGAAAAGGAGTGGAAAGTAGCAATGCAGAGAGTTCGCTCGAGCTCCATATGCGCAAAGCATACAATTATACAACTCAAAATTATATATCGAGCACATCTGTCTCGACTAAAACTCTCCAAAATGTTTCCAGGGCATGATCCAACCTGCGAACGTTGCAACCAAGCCCCAGCCTCACTGGGTCACATGTTCTGGGCCTGCACCAAATTAACATTATTCTGGACAAAAATTTTAATTACCTCTCAGACAGCCTTGGACTCACAATCCCTCCTAACCCATTAACAGCTGTGTTTGGTGTTCTTCCAGAGGGGCTTAAAGTGGAGAAAGACAAACAAATTGTGATTGCATTCACTACACTGTTGGCACGTAGACTTATTCTGATAAACTGGAAGAACCCAAACTCTCCTCTTTTAAGTCAGTGGGACACCGATGTGTTATATTATTTGAAATTGGAAAAAATCAAATACTCAGTTAGAGGATCTGTACAGACTTTTTTCAAAACATGGCAGGATCTAATCAGTAATATTTTAAAATAAGCTCATAAAGCAGAGAGAATTTATTAATTTAGGTATGTTTACAAGCCATAAATCTTACACCGTTTGGCTTGCTCTCTCTCTCTCTCAGGGGTGGGGATTGATCAGTTCTTAACATAATTCTTTTTTTTGTAAAAAACTTGATTGCTATGTATGGATTGTAATAAAATTAATAAAAGAAAAAAAAAATAAAAATAAAAAAAAAATAAAATGTCCCTCAGCAGAGTTTAGCCTTTGGTACAAAATCCTGAAATCCTTCCCCATAAACACAAACCATTTTAAACAATTTTCAGTATCACTCAGAAACTTTCTATTGGAAATACCATAGATAACAAGATACAGTATTGGCTGCCACTGTTTTAGACATAAATAGACAATACAATATTGTTTGCAAATAACAAAGAAAAAACTTACAAATCAAATCAATATTTCTACATGTGCCACAAGCAATATGTGGAATAATAAACTTTCCAATTTTGTCAGTCTCATACTGAATTCCAATCTGAAATAATATTCATATAAACCATAAATTTAGTCCAAAACATTCCCAACCCCCGAGAGCTAATTGAAACTGAAATTTTGTCTTTTAGGTGGAATAAGAAGAAAGATGTTTATGATGCTTCTCTTATACATGTATTTAATTTCTTTTTTTGTAATAAAACATATTCCACTTTGGAATATGGTAATATTCATTCTGTAATTCTAACTAACAAAGCTGTATGTAATTCTTCCAAGACTCAATGATAAAACTCGTGAGTACAGTCAAACAATATTTTTTAAGTAAATTCCCCTTGATCATAACTCTTATCATTACTTTATAACAAAAATATTTATATATCCATGGTTTATAAAGTTCAGTATATTAGTTGTGTTACCTTCACCCAGGAAATCTCTTAAGACAATGGGCCTTGTTTATAGTGGCATCACTTAATTGGATACATCAAAGGTACTATCTAACCCTGAATAGGATTTATTTTTCCAGGGGCTAATATTAGTAGTTCACTGGAGCTCCTTACTCTTGAATATGGTAGATACTGTATATACTGTATTGCCTTGAGTAAAACATTTGTGCCGTAGATCGATTCTTGCATATCCTAGTGACTGACTATGGCATTGTTTTGAATTGAAACTGGTAATTAGTACGAATAATTGGAATTGTGGGTATAAATATAATTTCGCCATGTATGAAAATAACAGTTTGATCTGTAATCTTGTACCATTTCAAAGTTTTGGAAGGTTTAGATCAAAAGCAGTATACACTGAATCGTACTTATTACATGGAACATTTACAGGCTGGACATTTACATGGCACATGAAATGAATTGAATGTTTTATGCACTGTACAGAAAAGAACAATTGAAAAGAAATTATTTGGTCAACTATGTATGTATGTACTATGTTCTGTCCATGAGGGACCCCTTTACTGAACACAAGTGTTTAAACTTACCCAAGCATGCTGTCACTCCTGGCATGTGCTTGAGGTGCACTGGTACACTATACCAGCACTTAATTGTTTCTGCTTTGCAAACTGCAACGTAGTAGCACATCACCATCTGACCTTCAAGTGGACACCCCAGTTCTCTGCAATGTTGCATATATTTCGTTATTAAGGACCCCCGTCACTCACCAAATTGTTTGAAATATCTGTACTTGTTATAAGCGAATCAAGCAAATCATAGATAATGAGACAAGAGGCTGCCATATGAGAAAACTCACCTCTTTGACAAATGTAATCAACAAAAAGCTTTAAAGGGTGTGGACCATATTAGGTGTAATGCTCTTACAGTTTCACTGAACCTTGAGTGAATGACATGGAGGCCATGATACTTAAAATATGTTTTATCTAACGATAAATAAGAAAGAAGGAAGGAAGGATGAGCACAGGGAAAACACAAAAGTACTCAAACAAAGAACAAGGAAGCAAAAGCCTGCTGCCCCTGAATCCTTGTAGGGTGGCCTTTCCACTTGCCCCATTAAAAGTACCACACAAAAGTATATCAATGAATATAATTACTCAATTTAACTGAAACCTTGAAAGTTAATTCTGCTTAATATACAAATAGGTTACGGAGACAAGCATAGTATGCTTTTACATCAACTGATCGGCATTTTATCAAAAATAAACATTGCAAATTCATTTTCTGCTTAAGTGTCTGTGTCACCTGTCTTACAACAGTTCTTAGATACCATATAAATGACAAAGACCACAGAAAGAAAATTTTTACAGGCAAAGAAGATTGTCATTTGATTCTCCATCTTTCCCCATGCCAAGGCATACACTCGATAGATGAAAAATGGCCCATCCAGCATTCCCACTGTGACAATATTGCTCCACATTTCACTGGAGAAACAGGTCTGAAGGAATCCCTTTCTTGTTTTTCCTGGTTCCCTCCCTTCCTCAGTGGCAAGAACATCATACTGGTTTGTGGCCACAGATGTTGTCTGTGTAAGGACAATTGGGAACTGAAGAAAGGCCCACGAGAAAACAGAAAGTCCAAAAATGAGCACTCTGTACTTGATCTTGATATCTGGTTCCTTGAATGGTTCAAATAGCTCCAAGATGTCTGCTCCCATTCCAATGTACATCATTAGCAGCTGTGAAAGTTGGTCCTCAGACAGCTCTCCTGCAGGCATTAGCCAGCGGCCAAGCACTAGTATGAATAACATTGATTGTTCCAGTCCAGTTGTCCAAATTGTTGTGTCAAATTCCTATAACCAAGAAATACATGAACTGATTTAAACAAATGCTTATATGGACTTGCAAAAATGGACTGGTGCTTCTGGTAGGACTCGTTTACTAATATTCCAGATTCCTACATGCTTAAGTTAGAATTTTCATCTTATTATTCTGATATTTTTATGTACTCTTTTAAACAGATCTCAAACAGGGTTGCAGAGAGCTGAAACCTATTCTGAAAGCATTAAGTACAAGGCAAGTTTCCAGCATGAATAAGATGCCACTTGGGGCAATTTAGAGTCTCCAGTGCAATGAATATGAATGCCTTTGGGAGCAAAATTAAGTACCCACAATATAAACTCCACAAAGACAGGGACAGCTGGGAATCTTCTAGAAAGTCTTCTGAAGCTGCCAGGCAGGGTTGCCTATCGCCTTGACACCAAAAAGCAGATCTTGTCTTTAGCGTTTACATCCTATGTACCTTTGGTATAGACAGTCCGTGACGCTCTCTTCTGTGCGCTGACCCTAAAGAGTCACTTGGTACAAATTCCACCGTATTCAGCTCCAGAATCCAAACACAGGGAAGGACAGAACAGAGGTACAAAAAGACACTCGGGGAAAACCTGTGTGCAGAAATCAATAATACTGAGAGGAAATAATATTTCACATTATTTCCTCTCAATTTCATTAATTCTTCTGTATTGATTTTTGAAATAATTTTAATTCATTTTCAGATTTATAAAGCCTGCTCTTGAAGTTAACCCTGTGACTGTTGTTTTCAAATTGATCTCACCATTTCCATTCCCCTCTGCTTGTGTATCGGAGAGTGATGAAACTTTCTATGATGAGAAGACACACTCCAATTGCTAGTGCCCAATATACTTTGTCTCCTTTTACCCAGACCACACGCCACACCATCACCACTCCATGAATGAAGAACATCAGACGGCTTAGCTGTGCTTGGCAAAGGGTTTTATTGATGCATTGCAATTTCATCTGTCCATCATCAACTATAAAGAGTAACAAATATTTAGAAAGAAAAGAAAAAGATTTTACCAAAGGAAAATGGAATGCATTTTTACAAAAAAATAAATAATAATAACATTCAGAATTCTTACTTGTCAGCGGTGAGGCCTCTTGTTCATTTATCACGCGAATGACAGCAACAATTCTATAAACCTCAAATACAATTGAGATGAAGTGTTTTCCAATAAAGAAGATCATCATCTGACTCCTGACCTTCTCCTGAATTAATAGGTACATTCGGAAAACTAGAGAGGGTCCATCTTGCATCCCTATGATGATGAACAAGCTCCACATCTCACCAGACATGCACGATTTGAAGAATTTTCTGGCTCTGCTTACCACACTCTGTTTATCAGTCACATATGCAGAAGCATCTTCATCTGAATCACTGTCTTGAGGATCATTGGCTTGGGTAAGGGCCAAAGGAAACTGCATCAGGGACCAACTGAAAACAGTCAGGCCAATGATGCGTACATTTCGGCTTATCTCAACTCCCGACTCCTTAAAAGCATCAATCAGGTCCAGGATGTCAGCTCCCAGGCCACTGTCCATCAGGAGCAGCTGATACAGCTGCTCACTGGTCATCCCAGCTGAAGGCATCAGCCAGCGACCAATAACAAGCACCAGCATCATTGACTGTTCAATGCCTGCCACCCAGGCCTCCTCATTCAAGCTTTTAAGTTTCTAAAAACACAATAAAAATGTTTTTAAAAATATTTAAACTATTTCTAGACATTGTTTATAAGTAATTTGATATATGGCATATGATGCTGTCATTTCTAAATAAACAATTTGAAATTCTAGTAATAAGCATAAAGTGTAGGCATAACAGGCATGTAATTGGCCAGGAAGGGCGTAGAAAAAAAATCCAAGGCACATAGGATGTATGAGAAGGAATACAGAGCAAGACGTAGATATAATTATGGATGCTACCATAGTAAAGCTGACATTAAAACCACTTTTATAAAAAATTAACAATTTCTCTATACTGTATTTACAAAATTATCACAGAAACAGACATCAATAATAGTAGTATTAATATTTCTACTTGTACAGAGTGCAGTGAAATTCTTCACTTCAAATGCTAGACCAACATGCGACAAAACTTTAATTTCTAGTCTTCCTCACTAACATTTTGACTGTATAGTCTTCATCAGCTAAACATGAAGCCTCATACATACAGCATGCTAGTTTTATTTTTCTGTGCAGTACTGTACAATACCATTGATATCTTTCTTTTTTTAAAATTAACATTCAATCTTCAAATGTAGATTTTTTATGAATGTTTATTAAATAATATATTCTTAAATGTGCCCTAATGCAATTCATTTCCATTTTTTTTCAACATGTCACCACTTTATATGATTAAATTGTCAACATACTGTAAAAATATCCAAAATTAAATTTGCTGTAAATCCACCTTCTTTCATTTTAGCACAATTAATTTGAAAAAAATTTATTATTCAACCCATTTATGGCTAAAATGCAGTTTATTTTTTATTGTAAGCCTTACTAATAGGCTTTCACAATGATGAAAGTAAAAAATACAGTCATGGCCGAAATCATTGACACCCCTGGAATTTTCCCAGAAAATGCACCATTTCTCCCAGAAAATTGTTGCAATTACAAATGTTTTAGTATACACATGTTTATTTCCTTTATGTGCATTGGAACAACACAGAAAAACAGAGAAAAAAGCCAAATCTGACATCATGTCACACAGAAGTCCAAAAATGGACCGGTCAAAAGTATTGGCACCTTTTCAAAATTGTGGGTAAATTGTTTTATTTCAAGCATACGATGCTCATTTGAACTCACCTGTGGCAAGAAACAGGTGCTGGCAAAATAGCAATCACAGCTGAAGTCAGTTAAAATGGAGACAAGGTGACTCAACCTTTCTGTTGTGTGTCTGAGTGTGCCACACTAAGCATGGAGAACAGAAAGAAGAGCAGAGAATTGTCCGAGGACAAAAATTGTGGAAAAATATCAACAATCTCAAGGCTACAAGTCCATCTCCCGAGATCTTCATGCTCCTTTGTCTACTGTGCGCAACATAATCAAGAAGTTCACAACACATGGCACTGTAGCTAATCGACGTGGACATGGACGGAAGATAAAAGACTGCAACAAAGGATAGTCCAAATGGTGGATAAACAGCCCCAATCAACTTCAAAACATATTCAAGCTGTTCTGCAGACTCAGGGTGCAACAGTGTCAGCTCAAACTATCCATCGACATCTGAACGAAATGAAACGCTATGGCAGGAGAGCCAGGAGAACATAAACACAGAAACATAAAAAAGCCAGACTGGAGTTTGCCAAAATGTTCTTGAGGAAGCCAAAATCCGTCTGGGCGAATGTCTTGTGGACAGAGGAGACCAAGATAGAGCTTTTTGGTAAAGCCTCATCATTCTACTGTTTACAGAAAACGGAATGAGACCTACGAAGAAAAGAACACAGTACCTACAGTCAAACATGGTGGAGGTTCTAAGATGTTTTGGGGATGTTTGCTGCCTCTGGCACTGGATGCCTTGACTGTGTGAAAGGCATCATGAAATCTGAAGACTACCAAAAGATATTGGGGTGCAATGTAGGGCCCAGTGTCAGAAAGCTGGGTCTGTGTCAGAGGTCATGGGTGTTCCAGCAGGACAATGACCCCAAACATAACTCTAAAAGCACCCAGAAATGGTTGAAGACAAAGCGCTGGAGAGTTCTGAAGTGGCCAGCAATGAGTCCGGATCTAAATCTGATTGAACACTTATGGAGAGATCTCAAAATTGCTGTTGGGAGAAGGCGCCCTTCAAATCTGAGAGACCTTGAGCAGTTTGCAAAAGAAGAGTGGTCGGAAATTCCAGTCGAGAGGTGTAACAAGCTTGTTGATGGTTATAGGAAGCACTTGATTTCAGTTATTTTTTCCAAAGGGCGTGCAACCAAATAAAGTTGAGGGTGCCAATAATTTTGTCCAGCCTGGTTTTTGAGTTGTGTGAAATTGTCAGATTTGGCTTTTTTCTCTGTTTTTTTTGTGTTGTTCCACTGCACATAAAGAAAATAAAAGTGTATACCAAAACATTTGTAATTGCAACAATTTTCTGGGAGAAATGGTGCATTTTCTGGGAAAATTCCAGGGGTGTCAATGATTTCGGCCATGACTGTACATTTTAATCTAGTTTTCAGATTTAATGTAAAAAATACACTCTAACAAAACTTGTGTTATTCCATTTATAACATGGATACATTAAGGTTTTTCATAAAATGGTACTTGTATTTCTGGGCATTGTCCATTTTTCTCTCTATTATAAAAGGAAATCTTGAGACAAGACTATTTCCAAGAAATTTTTTTCAAGTCCTGCCCTCCTCACAAGCATTTTCAAACACGCCCCTGGGCCACACACCTCTTATTTGTGTGAATGCTTTTGTCAGACACAGTTCCTACTCTCTTAGCTCTTAAAAATTTTTACGTTTTCCTCACTTTAAGTTCCCAATAAAAGAAGTCTTATTATGGCCAAATCTTATTGAAGAATTTCATCCAGAACGGTTGTCAACAGATGAAACGAGTACATGGGCAATCCTAGCATCGAAAAACAATGAAGTCAGACGAATTAATGAGAAAATTGTTGATCGGTAACACAGCAAGTTGGTTAAATGCGTATCAACAGACTGTGCTGAAACAGTTGGTGATGATGATGCGCAAGATGAAAACATTAACTTACAATATCCTGTAAAAAAACAGCCGAATTACTGTTGAAAGAAGGATGTATCGTATATGACAATTAACAAATCACAGGGACAAACATTCAAAAATATTGGTTTATTTATTAGAGAGAAAGAAACGATATTCACTCATGGGCAGTTATATGTTGCGTTGTCACAATGTAAGTCCAAACACAGAACCAAAATTCAATGCAATATTGACAAAAAGTTAATTCCAAATATTGTTTTTACTGAAATTTTAAAAGTTTAAAAAGTATTTGCGTGTTAATTTCAAAACCAAACAGAACAAAAATGTATAACACAATGAATACCACTAAAGCAACATGAAACATAATTTTCTTTCAATTTGTTATGTTTTACTACGGTCAATTACTCGCTGTAATGTAAAATAGTTAGTTCTATTATGCATATGTAACAATTCCCATTAAAATAACAATCAGTTTAAATTGTACATCTGCTTCACAATATGCGAGCAGCAGATCCGCAAAGTGGAGGTTGGCAAGCGAAGCGAGCGGGGGGCAGAGCCCCCTAGTTATTTCAAAACATTGCAGTACATTTTACTGCATACTCCTCTGAATTGCACATAAGACAAGTAGTTTAAACAGAAATGTGTAGATGCGAAGCATAGACTCAAAGAGAATAGCAGCTATTTGAAATGGACAAGAAGATTTCAAAAGATGACAAGAACCTATGATGTTAGTACTAATTTATCTGTGGCTACTGGTTCTGCCAGTATGCCACTCCAGTCAGCTGTCATTCACCTTCAACCTATCAGCCTCTGAATTAGCTTATGACATCAGGGAAGGACTTAACAGACAATACCAGAAACCTCAGCAATCAAATTTACCGAGTCCTCCCCTTTACTGCTTCGAAGTACCATACAGCCTACACTCCAAGCTGGACTATCCCCAAGAGTAGGACAAAGTGGGTATTGCTCATTCTGCTAGGATTTCATGACACACCAGACCTATTAAGAAAGCACATTTAACAGGGATGCAGGCATCCAGCTGCACACCCTCACTTGCATTCCAAACTAAGAGACTAAACTCCAGCACATACCAGGATCTGCCTGGATTTCATCTGATTACAAAGGTGTACATCAGAAGTGACCTGACATCTCATCAGAGGCCTCTTCTGCAGATCACTTGAGCTAGAAGGCACAAAATGGATTAAAGCAAGGACAAAGACCTTCAAAGGATGACAACTAAGATGAACAGAAAAGCATACCTATTAGAAGATACTGAATTTGTAATTGAGAGTAACTTTAATCTAGTTTGGAGAAGGTTCAGCCTTCTTTAAAAACTTTTTGGATCATCCTAAAGAAATTCTCTCAGGGGTATTCATGGGACATTCACTGAACTCCCTGGGGAGGGGGAACTCTGAAAACATCGGATTCCTGATCTTTGAACCTAAAAGCTATAAGCTCCTCTTACTTGCTTAGACAAATTCATATCTTTGTGGAACAAAAGCTGACACCCAGTCTGTCAAGTCAAAGGTGTGTGCCAATAGTTTGACAAGGCTGAGAGGCCATGACTTCAAGATGAGAACTGCAACATCTAAACTCTTGGGCCAGAATGAGTAATGCTTTTACCCCAAAAGAAAACAGAAGGGAAACTGAAGAAACTGCAGCATAGCAAAGACAAGGATCATGTAGCAAAGAGAAAAATTGCATTCCAACTCATGAGAATTTTCTACTTGAACCTGGAGAAACAACAAAGCAAACAACTCCACATGACATCGGACATCATTCATAAAGACTCTTATCATAAACTGTGCCAAGATAAAGTAGAACTCTAAATATCAGTGAACAGCCAGCCTATATGTTATATGTTTGTCTGTCTAATGTCTGTGACCAGTCTTGTACTGTATGTCAATATATATACAGTATATATGCATTTATATAACTTCTATAATCCTTGTGTTTATCCATAGATTATATATATTATTCTGCTTCTTAAAATGAGTGTGCTTCAGATACCTTGATATAATTCTTAAGGCCAGGAACGTGCTTCCTACAACAGAGAAAGGTAAGTAAAGTAGGAGCCTTGCCGAATTATTTGATTAATTACTGGTATCACCAAAGGCAAAACTGATAATTAATTAACCAAGTTAAAATTTCTTTTTCAAGTCCCACATTATAATAGCTTCCCCCTATTGACCGAGTTATTGATTATTATTAATCATCAAAAATCCTATCCCAATTATCCTCCAATTTTCATGAAAATATGTATTAGCCTTTTTGAGTAATGTTATAACACACATATAAACAGAGAGCAAGCCAGTTTTATTGTGTAGATCTTTCGATAGGTGACACCAACTTTTTATGATATCTGACTCAGCTGTTAATGCAGTAATAACGTCCAAATTTCCTGGTTAAAAGACAAGTGTGCTCTGCGACACTCTTACTCTGTTGATGGATCACAGTGTATGAATTAAAGCCACGTGCTCCTATTAAATAACAGAAAAGGATGAAAACTCATATTACTGGAAGAAAACATATTTAAAAAGTAATGATGATGATAATAAATGCAGTATTCTTAATGTGATAGATGAGATAATGATACTGGAAAAGGACACCAGCATTTTCTTTAAAATATTCCAATCTACTATATATTTTAATGAATACTCACTGTGCTACAAAATCCATTAAGGACTAACTTGTTCAAAGAGAATCATTATGTAAAATTGAACAGTTCTCGAATGATTTGAGAAGGTTATGAAGAAAAGTCCCTTCTAAACTGTTTCATGAAAAAAGAAAAGAAGTTGGCTAACAGCTTTAAACTACTTATTACAAAAATGGCCAGGACTGCAGGTTCATGGCAGTCAGGAACTTTTTGGATGCTTAGAATTAACATGGGAATGTCTGCTCCATGCTGATTGTGATTCTGATGTTCAGAATCAAAGCATTGCAAATATATGCTATGCAATGTAGGCATTGGCATTTGGAATGAACACATTGCTTGCAGAACTCAAGTGCATTTGCCCTAAGACAAAAAAAAAACCTGAAGATGCAATAATACAGTGCATCCAGAAAGTATTCACAGCGCATCACTTTTTCCACATTTTGTCATGTTACAGCCTTATTCCAAAATGGATTAAATAAATTTTTTTCCTCAGAATTCTACACACAACACACCATGTTGACAACGTGAAAAAAGTTTACTTCAGGTTTTTGCAAATTTATTAAAAATAAAACAACTGAGAAATCACATGTACATAAGTATTCACAGCTGTTGCTCAATACTTTGTCGATGCACCTTTGGCAGCAATTCCAGCCTCAAGTCTTTTTGAATATGATGCCACAAGCTTGGCACACCTATCCTTGGCCAGTTTCGTCCATTCCTCTTTGCAGCACCTCTCAAGCTCCATCAGGTTGGATGGGAAGCATCGGTGCACAGCCATTTTAAGATCTCTCCAGAGATGTTCAATCAGGTTCAAGTTTGGGATCTGGCTGGGCCACTCAAGGACATTCACAGAGTTGTCCTGAAGCCACTCCTTTGATATCTTGGCTGTGTGCTTAGCGTTGTTGTCCTGCTGAATGATGAACCGTCGACCCAGTCTGAGGTCAAGAGCGCTCTGGAGAAGGTTTTCATCCAGGATGTCTGGTGGTTTCAAACTTCTTCCACTTACAGATGATGGAGGCCACTGTGCTCATTCGGACCTTCAAAGCAGCAGAAATGTTTCTGTAACCTTCCCCAGATTTGTGCCTCGAGACAATCCTGTCTCGGAGGTCTACAGACACTTCCTTTGACTTCATGCTTGGATTGTGCTCTGACATGAACTGTCAACTGTGGGACCTTATATAGACAGGTGTGTGCCTTTCCAAATCATGTCCAATCAACTGAATTTAGCACAGGTGGACTCCAATTAAGCTGCAGAAACATCTCAAGGATGATCAGGGGAAACAGGATGCACCTGAGCTCAATTTTCAGCTTCATGGCAAAGGCTGTGAATACTTATGTACATGTGCTTTCTCAATTTTTTTATTTTTAATAAATTTGCAAAAACCTCAAGTATACTTTTTTCATGTTGTCATTATGGGGTGTTGTGTGTACAATTCTGAGGAAAAAAATTAATTTAATCCATTTTGGAATAAGTCTGTAACATAACAAAATGTGGAAAAAGTGATGCGCTGTGAATACTTTCCAGATGCACTGTAACCATTCAAAAATATTAACTGTTTCAATAGACAACAAGCTCAACAAAAGAAAACAGCACAAAGTGTAGCAGAAGAGAATAGGTAGAAACTGACTAATGCCACAGGGAAAAACTTGTTGTGCAGCAAAAACACTGAGCAGTTCCCAGGTGCTGTCATGAGGCTATAATGTCACTTCTGCCGAGTTTGCCCTTATCAAAATGTCTACTTGCACAATACAACTGCTCAGTGTCATTCAAAGGACTGGCCTGTGCATTACTGCTAGGAAGGATTTGTATTTTACATATTCAGTCTCTAATGAGCTTGGCGCTGCCGTAATTCACACACGAGTGCAGTCTATTACATTCGGGTAGGCTAAATAATATCATCAAGTGTCACTGTTTTAGATAATTCTATTTTACAGGAATTCACATTTTATGTAATGTTATCCAAAACATCTGTTTGAAAATCATCATTACAAATACAAGCAGGACTTGATTCCTATATCGAGTGTTTTTATTTTATTGACATATCGTCAAATAGAAAACAATTTTTAATATGTCACTACTATTATAAAATAATAAAGATGTCAAGTCCATTTAATTATTGATGTGTTCAACTGAATCTAAATATATGCCAGTCTGTATTATTTTTACAATGTACATACAAATACTGTCATGACTCATGACTTATATCAAAAAATGACAAACAGCATTCTTTCATTTATTATTTAGTTAGTGGTTTATAAACTGATCATAATAATATGCAAGGACAGCAGCATACCAGGGTTGACCCTAGAAGGTCTACATGTGTGGCATTTTTTCTCAAGTATTACATTATTATAAACATCTTTACGCTAATTTAGTGTAAGAGGTTTACTGACTTAGAATTGTTACAATTATAACTGATGATTGTAGCAATACAAACCCTTTTAAGACTATTTTATTTTATTACTATAACTTTTCCTTTTGTCTCTTGCTGACAAAAAGATCAATGGAGATGAATGGCACAATAATTAAAATGTGATATATTAGTTCTTGTCATTTTTCAAAAAATAGTGTAACTTTTAATGCTTTACCACTTTGCAACAAATACCAGATCAATTTAAACATTAGGGTAACCAAGAATGAAGCAGCATTAAATATGCTACAAAATTTTGTCACTGACAAAAAAAAGGTGGTAAAGAATGTCATTATTTAAATGTAATTTATTTTCAATTGCTATTTCAGGCTTTACCATTTTAAAACGAACATTTAAGATGAATTTAAACGAGAATTCACCAATATACACAGAGGCGGTGTGTGCGTGCTGTTGTTCAGTAGATGATAGTGTAGGAGTCGGTGTAAGGTTGAAAGAACTGGCAGCAATGTTAGTGAAAATGTGAATAGCCAAACATGCATTTGAGTCACACCCATCAAAAGGAGGTGAAAAGGGCGGTCGTTGAGATCGCTGATAAAGAAAAGACATAGGAAAGGCAGATTTCAGCATCAAAACACCATAATCAACAAATTTGTCAAATGACACCAAACGACATCCAACTTCTGACTGAACATCTAAAAAATTAACTAACCAAAGTTAACATTATTGTTTGATTGGAATTACAAACACACCATGCTAGAATATAGCCACACATTTTAACACATAGAATATACATAGAGGACAATGTTTATCTAAACTGTATTTGCTGTTGTTATGCCATAAATGCAATAGTCAAAACAACAGAAAAGTATCATAGCAGAGAGAAGCACTTCTTAAACAAATGGAGCCCAGTAGCTGCAGTGCTCTACGTGAGTGTGCCTGTTTGTCTTCTCTGTTGCGGTGCTCATTACAATATACAAATTAATCATTAAGCTTCAGCTACCTTCTGCTACTGAGATCCTGAATTGAAAATAGCAATTTTAGTGTTTTATTTTTTCTCAGCATTAGGCCTAACTATTTTGCTCATTTTCTTTCGCTCTCTCCCTGCAGCCTTGGCAGTTTGAAGTGCACAGACTAGAGGAGTTAGGAGCAGGTGTTTTAAGAAGCCTCACGAGTGTAGCCTTTACATTGGCATATTTCACTGCTTTTCACTTCAAACCTTGTAACTAGTTGTCCACACATGTGTATTCTCGTTTGAGAATTATGGCTGAAACTGGGAAACTAAATCTTTTGTTCAGTTTATTTTGCTCTTTCCCTGAAACCCCGGCCATTTAAAGTACACAGACTAGAAGAAATCAGGGTAGGTTTTCAGGAATAATCCCTGTGGGTAGTCTTTTCAGTACAGTATTTCACTGTTATTCACTACAAATTTTCTTTAACAAGGTATCCCCAGACATGTATCCTTATTCAAGCACCATCTGACCTCATAAGACTACAGTAGTTGTAACCCAGATATCCTCACCAAAATGTTTCAAGTCTCCCATTTGAAGCACTCACATATTTAATTTTTTTCTGATGTGTATGGAGTCCACCACATACTTTCAATCCTTTTTATTTCAAAATAAAGTCCTTTATATATGATTATATATGTAACTAGCTGTTCTACTTGGTTTCACCCAGGAGAGTGATCAAATGTAATTAAATGTGTAATATAAATAAAAAGCTGATACGACACTTAAGACCTCCTGATCGTGGCAGAAAGTCATGCATTTTTTACTATTACCTAGAATCTCGTGCTTTTGAGCTTATTAAGCCCTTGTGAAATTTTACTGTAAAATAAAGTGTTTGATTAACAGAAATATAAGTAATTTTGCAACAAACAACAATTCATAGAACAATAATAATAATCTCAATAGTTTCAATAATAATATTGAAGTGTTATAGAGTATGTAAAATGAACCACAGTAGTAACATACAATTTGATAACTGAGAGACAAATGACACATTCAGCGGCACATACCTTCTTCCTCCTTCCTGAGCAGCACTCCTCGCGGACCCCCTCTCACCCTCACCATCTCAAGACTTTAATTACTCCAGCTCAAGCAAGGATCCCATCACAAATGGGTCATTTTCTTACTTATTATTTGCCCTCAACAAAAACTGAATAAGACTTTTTTTTTTGTTCTTCATATAATGAGTATTTAGTAAAAAGGGAACAGATTTTTTTATACAATCAACAGTTAAAGAGTTATTGAGTAGCCAACATGCTCAATCTCTTAATCTCATAAAAATCTCAGTTTTTCAAACACGCTCAAATATTAAAAAATTCTTAATAATTACTTTTGTCAACATAGACACCTAACATTTGCATTGTATTGTTACTCATGCATTTCTAATTCTTTTGTAGTTGAAGTCATGTTGTGTTCTGGAGATACAGAGTTTAAAAGCATCTCTTAATAAGGTTATCTCAGTTTTTATTTTTTAATAGACTAAGGGGCTCTGCCCCCTGCTTGCTTCACTCGCCAACCCCCAGGCGGGCGCTACGAGCTAGCCACTTCACAGATCTGTTGCTTGTATAGGGGGAAGCGGATGTACAATTTAAACAGATTTTTGTTTTAATGGGAATTGGTACATATGCATAATAGAACTAACTATTTTACAGTAAAGCGAGTAATTAACCATAGAAAAAAATAGTATAATGTAATAAATTGAAAGAAAATTATGTTTCATATTGTGTTAGAAGTATTCATTGCATTATACGTTTTCATTCTGTTTGGCTTTGAAATTAACATACAAATACTTTTTAAACCTCCACTTTTACTGTAAAACTTCAGTAAAAACAATATTTGGAATTAACTTTTCGTCAATATGGACTTACATTGTGACAATGCAATATATAACTGCCTCAAGTGAATATCGTTTTTTTCTGTTTGTCCCTGTAATTTGTTAATTGTCATAGCAAAAGCTAATCTAATGGGAAACTTTAAATGTTTTAATACGAATGGAATATCAAGATCTCCTTTGGTGTCTAATGTTATCTGCAGAAGATGTACTACATTACCTTTCTTGTCGCCTGTTAAAATATTTCATGTCAGAATTGTTCGATCAAAATAAAATTCATCTTGTCCTATTGCACAGCCCATCACTCATACATAAATAACGCAATAACATTACAATACATTCTTCTTTCAACAGTAATTTGGTCGATGGAAGACCAGATGGTGTTAACGGTTGTAGATATTCTACGGGATATTTGAAGTTGATGTTTTCATCTTCCGCACCCTCACCACCAACTGTCTCAGCATAGTTTATTTGCACTCTGTGATGGAAGGCCGGCAGCTCATCCCGGCCGACACATCCAAGACGCTAGATGGTGTCTTCCCTGCAGCATGGAGGTGCCCCGGATTCCTGCAGGGCCCCATGGGAGATGGAGTTCGGCTTCACAGCCCTGCTGGGTGCCATGGGTGCCATCGTGGGATGCTGCAGGGAGACGCGGGGATTTTTATTTTCCCGGTAGCCCGGAAGAACTCCCAAGTCACGAGGACGAAGAAACAGAAGTACTTCCAGGCTGAAGAAAAATATAAGTCTTTATCTGACCCGGAAGTGCTAATCACATGGACAGAAAGACAGGAGCACTTCCAGATCAAGCACTATTTAAAGGACTGGTGCAGACCCAGCAAGCTGAGCCAGAGTTGGGTGGGTAGAGTGACAGAGCTGCTGGGAGGACAGGAGGACTGATTTATTGTTATTGTATTTGACAATTGATTTATTGTTTATGGTGGTGCTAGTGGTGTCTACCGTGGCACAATATCAAAAAAGAAGAAATTATATAAAATTATTTCTGGTACTTTTACCTGGTGTCTGGACGTTTGTCTGTGGGGTTTAGAGGAGTGACAGCGTCCTCTAGTGTCACAACACATTTAACCAATTCGCCGTGTAACTGATCAACAATTTTTGCGTTATTTCATTTGACTTCATTGATTCTCGGTGCTAGGAGTGCCCTGTACTAATTTCTTCTGTTGATAACAGTTCAGGATGAAATTCTTCAATAAGATTTGGACATAATACGTCTTCTTTTATTGGGAACTTAAAGTGAGGAAAACGTAAAAATTTATAAAAGCTGAGAGCGCAGGAACTATGTCTGACAAAAGCATTTACACGAATGACATGTGACAGGATCATGGGCATGGGCCATTAACCTGAAATGGTTGAGAGGAGGGCGGGACTTAAAAAAAATCTCTTGGCAAAAGTCTCGTCTGAAGATTTTCTTTTATAATAGAGAGATGTTTAAGTGTAGAAAAGTGAAAAATGTATTAGCCTGTATTCTAAGTTAGACTATACTGGAAATAACTTTAAAGTTTTGTAGAAATATGTGTGGTGGGGTTTATGTCATGCTCTAACAACCATAGATAGAGATCTAGATAGATAAAGATATAGATAGAGAAGGGCACAATAGTGGCATTCCTGCACGCATAGAATAATAGCCAAGGGATTCAGAAGAATACATTTGCCATTTTGATAGCTAATATTCAAGCAAGGGATAAATATAGTGAAAGTGGCCAAACTACAAAGGATAAGGCAAAGATAAAATAACACATACTGTAACCCTGGGTCTTCCCATATAGGTGGATGACAATATCTATATGTTGGGATACTCACCTATTTCCTCATATCCAAGCAGTAATGTGCCTGCTGCTCAACATTCATTTAGTCACTGAAAAAGCAGAATCCCTTTTTAACCTCCTTAGCGTTAGATCTAAGTATAATCTTGGACTATAAAAACAGTGCTAAAAGCATTAGTCCCAAGCGTCACTCAGGCAACTGCATAGACGAGTCTTGTGTAAGCATTAGACACAAGGATTACTCGGGCTGTAAAAGTGGCAATATCATTAGTATTGAGAATTGCTCAGGAAACAATACAGGCGTGTCTTGTGTAAGTTACAGGCCCGGGTGTTACCTAGGCAACGGTGCAGACACGTCTTCTCCTAAACCCACCTGGAATTGTTAAAGAAACATTTTTTAGCAGGTGTTGCATGCTCGTGTCATTGATACAAGCAGTGTTGACAAAATGTATCTGTCTTCAGGCAATGAGATTGAAACAGGCAGTGAATTCAAAAGTGATTCTGATGAATCCGAAAGTGACACTTGTGTCAATCACACATGTGCAATGTGCTGTTCAAAAGCTGATCAGTCTGGAAATAAAATCTGCAAGGAATCACGCTACTGTTGTCATGACTGTGATGCTGGACTGTGTATTTCTCCGTGCTTCAAGAGATACCACACAGACGACACATTTTGAAAGTATATATGGTATGAGCATTATTATTAATACTACTATTATTATTATTTGTATCATTATTATATTTTCTACATTTCTGACGTTATACTTTTATGGTTTTTTTACATTTTACAGTAGAAAGCACAGATTTAATAAATTTGTAATTTTTCAAGCCAAAAAATGCAATGCTTTATACATGTTTATTTGAGAAAAAATGTAATACTAAGGAGGTTAAACATTTACTCTTTTGTAAATTGAGGAAAATGTGACAAGTTACCACACATTCATGGAACCAGTTCCAATATACTGTATAATCTAAACAAATTAAATGATAAAAAATAACTTTTTTTTGCACTTTTTTAACTGCATAGTAAGAAAAAAAAAATTGGGATGGAGCTTATGTCTCCTGTTTTTAGTCAGCATCTGAATGGGTGAAATGCCTGCTCAATAAAGTCCAATTGGATGAATGATATTTGCAATTTGCCTACCTGCAATGGAAACAGACCATGATGTTCTGCATGACCTTTAGAACTGTTGCAGATATGCGGTTCTTCTGTTACTAGGCCAAGTTCCAAAATCCATATGCATGATATAATGGTGCATAAGTATAAGAAGATCATTGGAGAAAACCTGTGTACAAAAATAAAACAGCACTTTAGAAATCTTCTTGATAGTTTGGATTCATCCACTTGAAAGCCTAATGATTCTAATATGATTTTTAAAAATTCCAAGTCACCCCAAAAACAATAATTTTTATTAACTTATTTTAAAGACAAGATTTAATGGAACATATCCTGAAGTGGTTTCCTATTTAAATACCCCAGAGCATTTCAGAAATTTCAGATAAAACACAATGTTCCTGGATCATTAGATTGAGGTGGATAATATGTGCCAAAAGCAATAAAAAAAATCACATAACTAAAAAATATCAAGAAAACATGAGTCAGCTTTTAATTTATCAAATGGAAAGGACCACCCAGAACGGGATGACAGACCATTACTAACAACCACTCACACCTAATGACTGATTTCCACCACAGTGAATGCTGACACCTCTCTAGCAGACAAGCTCAATAACTTCTATGCAGGCTTTGATGGGAATGCTAATATCAACCAGCGGTACAACACACCTGTGGCGGGAGACCACTTAATGAGGAAAGAGCACTAACATTGTCAGAGCACAGTTTACAGGAGAGCTTTCATAAAAGTGAACACTAGGAAGCAAAAGATCATAACGGCATTCTAGGATGTGCTTTAAAAATCTGTGCTGATCGGCTTGCACCAGGGTTCACAGTAATATTTAATCTCTCCTTATCACAGTCTGTCATACCAACATTCTTTAAAATATCCACTATTATCCCTCTACCTAAGTAAGTAAGTTCAATCTTTCTGAATTACACTAACACCTATAGCAATGGAGTGTTTTAAGTGGCTATGACATATCCTCTCTTCTGGAAAAAACACTGGACCCACTGCAGTTTGCATATTGCTCCAGTAAATCCATAGAGGATGCCATCATCTTGATCCTATAAAAAGTACTGGCCCGCCTGGAAAACAAGAGACGGAATTGTGTGTGAATTCTATTTACAGACTACAGTTCTGCGTTTAACACAATAAGCTTCTCTAAGCTCATCAACAAACTCAGGAGCCTGTGTCTGAACACGTCATTATTGTCAGGCATACCCCAGGTAGTTCAAGTGGGTGGCCACACAGGTCCTCCACAGGGATACAGTATGTTCTGATTCCTCAGCTGTACTCCCTCTATACATACGACCATATGGCTGTACATGACTAATATCATCATCAAGTTTGCGGGTGACACAACTGTGGTAGGCCTGATATCTAATAATAATGTGCAGGTCTACCTGAAAGAAGTGGAGAGTACATCACAATGGTGTCAGAACAACAGTCTTCTCCTGATAGTCAGCAAGACAAAGATGCTAATTGTGGACTTTGGAAGAGGCACAACCACCCCCTCGGTATTAACAGCACTCAAGTAGAGAGGGTGGACAGTTTCAGATACTGTGATGTCCATATCACAAAGGACTCCAGCAAGTCTAAATATATCAACACTTTGGTGAGGAATGCAGGACAATATTTCTACCCATCTCAGAGGCCTCAGAGATTTCAGGCTGCCTTCCCAACTGCAATTACATATCTACTATTGAAAGAATCCTGACAGGAAGTGTTACTGTTTGGTTTGGGAACAGCATGCAGCAGGAGCGCAAAGCTCAGCAGAAAATTGCGGGGTCAGCTGAACACATCATTGGGCATGAACTCTCTAATTTCAGGACATCTACACCAAGCGATGTAGTTGGAGTGGCGAAAATAAGATTAACAGTAATTTGAGCCATGCAAAGTTTTCTGTGCTGCGGTCATGTAAATGATAGCACAGCCTGAAGACTAGTTCAGAGACTGCTTTTTTCCACAGTCCATCTATAATGAATAAGTAATGTTTCCAGAACTATATGATGCCCTATTGTTAACTCTCTTACATAATGTATTATATTTTATAGTCCTATTAAAGATTTTGTTGTTATTTATAAAGTCATTTATTATTTCTACTGTCCTTTTATATTCTTCTTAGGTGCCCAGGATTGGAGTTTAGCGACTAAGCATTTCACCTGTATGTGTAATTTGTATTTGATGAATACAATTCCGTTTGATTTGATTTGATATTTTAAAGCATTACTTTGGATTGTGGGAGGAAATACATAAAAATAGAGAATGCAGGCAAAGTCCACCCAAAAGGTATCTCATACCACACTCAAAATTAAAGGGAAGGGGTTACCCAAATGGCAGTTCAACCTAATCCATGTCATAATCCAGCATTTTTCAACCTTTAAGTATTTGCAACCCAAGTTTTCATAACAGTTTTAATTGCGCCCCCCCCCCAACTTTTTTTTGAAAGGAGCCCACTAATACCAATTAGTTCTTTTTTAATTAATGATATATATCATAGATGCATATTGTATTATACATACTTAACTTTTATCGACATTTATCTAACTCTATATTCATTTTTCTAGTATCATAATGTAGTTTAAGTTAATTTGTTTTGGTTTCAATAGATGTATTTTTCATATTTTCGATTCTTGTTTTCTTTTTTTCACATCTTCGCGCCCCCCTAGGGTGGGGGGCCCACCCCACAGTTTGAGAACCACTGTCATAATCTTTCTAATTAGTATTACACTTTCTCATTATTATGTGAGGGGCTACAAGGAAGAAAGGGCTAGTTCTGGACCTTGGAAAGGCAAAGCATGGTCCCAAGACAGTGAGGAAAAACACATGGAAAGGGTGATCAAAAGAATCATGCAAGTAAAGAAAGAAAAGTACCAACAGGCAGTAATCTCTGTGCACATGCTGGGTACCCGGAAAGGGCAATAGTCAGAGATACCAGTCCAGAGAAGAGTGAGAGGGCTACAAAGATACCACAAGGCTTCCAGAGCAAAAAATGGCAGCCGCACATGGCTAAAGGCTAGAGAAGCTGGAGATGGTTGTAAGAGAGTTAGTGCTTTTCTATTCATTTGCTAGGGGCCATGAAAAATAATATATAAGACAGTACTCAACAGAGTGGGAATGGAAAATGTCAGAGAGAGATGGCCTTTTTAGATATACTGTACTTTGAAATATGAATATTAGGGAATACTAGTTTTAGCCTGATGTCGCTAAAGCAGTACAAGGAAAGTGCATATGTTAACAAGTAATAATGTGCTGGATGGGAGTGACTGCTTTATGGGGTTTGTAGCCAGAACATCAGTCAATTCACTGTTGTGGAGGGGAGGTGTTGCAAAGTTAACAGACAGCAGGAAGATGGGCCGGACTACTACAGCATGAGTAATTCAGAGAGGGAGAGGAAGACAAGGAAGGAGATGAGAGTAGAAGATGTACCTTTGAGATGGGAAAATGGACATGCCAGTCATCTAAGGCACTGTTTCAACATTCATCACATTAGACCCAGAGAGGAAGCAGGGGTTTATGTTTTATTGTGTTTATTTATTTCTTTAACACTCCAATCTTTCTTAACCTTATCCTTCTCCTGTCTATTTTAATAAGAAAACAAATAGTTTATGAATAACTTTGGTCTCTTTGCCATTTTTCTGGCCATAGAATTTATCAACACTTGGATGCATTAATGTCCCTAATACTTCGCTTTAACTCATTTTTTGAGTATTCTGTCCATAGGACTTTAATGTGAAACCACATTATAGTAGGACATGAAATTGTCAGTAGGAGTCAGGGCTAGGATCCTATTAAGTATTTAGATGACAGTCGGTTTGGACACTGCTGTATTTGGGGTCCTGTCATCAATTCAAAAGTGCAATTCAAAAATGAATGAGCTTCCTGTCTGTGAAATAAATAACTAACTCTGGAAAATTAAAGTAACAACATTTTGGCAGAAAGTGCATGTGTTTTATGAGCAACGTGTGACTATTGGTGGATGATTTTGGATAGTGTTTGCTGTTGTCCAACATTGATCACTATTGGTTCCCATCATACCACAAACATTGTTGCCTTCATTTTCCATGAAAATATAAGATTCAAAATTTTTCTCAGCTATCTCTGCACACCACATGGAGTAAGTAACATTAAAAAATATTTTTGGATGGAATATTCCTTTAACTGATTCAATGCATTCTTAGATATTGTTCACCTGGCCTTAAAAGCCTCTTCTTGCTATAAGACTGCTGAGCTTGGAGATGGCAACAGTGTGTTTGGCAAGGGCTAACCAGACTTGACCAATCTTATTTGGGGTGTCTGGAATTCACCCCTTAGGGAGGGGGATAAGTAAGAATCACCCTGGGGCGTCATCCTTGTTTCTTGTCTTGTTTTATTTTCCTATTTATTTCCTTCATCTTTGTGAATTATTTTAACAAATCTGTATTTGTAAAGTTGTTAATATCTTCAGCATTTTCCAGTTGTTATGAGGAACCAAAAGGCTCAGGGTTCTATAATGAATTATTGCTGTCAGGTGTTGCAAGTGTTACAGATGTAGTCACTTGAGGGAAATGCTTATTGCAGTGGCATTACGTTTGCTGGCATGCTTGTGTTGCTCACAGCACAATATTTCATTGAAAAAAAAGAAAAAAAAAACATATATAAATATATGTATATACTAGGGGGCTTTGCCCCCTGCTAGCTTCTCGCTCCTATGTCCATATATTCGATCTCTATTCGCCTTTTCGTTATTTCTCCGAGTAATAATTTCTCTTTGCGCTAATGCGATGTTTACTTTCTTTTTTTGACACTGTCGTTTTTTTCTGTTTTCATATTCTGTATCTTGCTCTGCATGTGTTTGGCCCCCTTGTTTTTTAACCTCTTTATGATATTTTACTTTGTTTTCTACTCTGTCTTTTATTTCTGACCTCGCTTTGTCCTGATTTTTTTTTAATGACACCTGGTCCGTGGTGATTATTTTCCCTTTTTCGAGTAATAATTTCCGTTTGTTTGCACTACTGTGATCTTTACTTTCTTTTTTTTATACTTTCTAATTTTCCTACTTTCATATTCTTTAACTTTCTCCACATGTGTATCGCACTGTTTCTTTTTTGTTGAGTCTTTTGAATTCCACTGCTTTCATAATCTCTAACCTGCTCTGCATGTGTTTAGTGCCAATGTTTGTGAACGTCTTTATGAAGTTCTACTTTGTCTTTTACTCTGTCTTTTAATTCTGAGCCCGATTGGATGTGCTTTTTTTTCAATTGCACTTGTTCCGGGCTGATAATTACTTTCCTTATTTTCTGAATTTGTACCTAGATTATTCTTTTTCTTTTTTGCTCTTTTTTCTTTCCAACGCTTTTGAGTCTCTTTACTCCACGCTGCTTTCTTCTATGCATAGTCGTCGACGTTTCATTTATAACATATTGCCCTTATATGATTTATATATGCTGAGAGCCCTGGATCTGTATGTGCTCAAATCCTTACACTCACATGACTGAGTGTTTTGCTGCCCGTGGTCTTATTTAAAATTGATTGTAAGTAGGGCGTGTCTTGCAAGAATATCATGTTCTACGTCATCGCTAGACAGTCCTGGGTCAATCTGTGGGCACAAAGTGTCATGTTTAAGGCCCTTGCGAGACGCTCCGTGGCCAATCTTTTTCATCTCGTGGGTCTTTTAAGTGTCTTCCATGATCTTACTATGAAGACCACGTCTTTCTCCCGTCTTTTGTTCCTACAATTTTTTTTTATAATAGATACAGTATTATATATATATATATATATATATATATATATATATATATATATTATATATATATATATATATATACACACACACACACACTAGGGGGCTTCACTCCCCAACCCCTGTGTTTGGTTTTCCGGATTACACTTTTAAGATTTTTTTTTTCTTTGAATTGTTGCTATTTCATTAGTTTCACTTTTATTTCAGAACTTCTGTAAAAACAATATTTGGAATCTTTCGTGTCCCAATATGCTAAATCTCTTAAATGAGGTCTGTGAGACTTTTGTATAATGACTTTGTACCATAATTTAGAATAGGTTTCTCTGTTTGGTATTTCAGCACAGATAAAACAATCCACATCATCAGCAGTTAATAATTTTTTTTGCACAGTAACCAATAAATGCATGAAATTCTCTGACTTAAACTAATTTCTGTTTGTTTTACGGTAATGTGATCTGTGCTATCTTTTTTTTGATTCTGTAGTGACTGATGTAATAAAGTGTCACAAAACTTCTACTTTAACAATCAGCGACTGTGTAACCCCAAACACAATTTTCTAGCTCCCTCTCCAACCCCTCCTCCCATGGGTCTCGCCTCCCCTTTCCGCATCAATCAGCACCCAGCTATCAGTCTTCCATGCTGCACTCTGCCCTCCCTCGAGCTGACCTAACAGTCACTTAAAACAAAAAAGGCTTCAGCTTGGCTGGGACGCTACAATACTTTAGAATTTTACATATTCTGTACCTTTTTCGCGCCTTGGGTCTCTTTTCTCCACGCTGCTCTTTCTTCATTGCTGAGAGCACAAGATTTGTGTGTGCCACGTGACTTTACATGACTGAAAGTTTTGCTGGCTGTCCATGCTCTTATTTGATGAGAAGGGTGTGTCTTGCAAGAATGTTATGTTCCACGTCCCTGTGAGACTGCCCTGGGACAATCTCTTGGCACCAAGTCTCATATTTACGGTCCCAGTGAGATGCTCCGTGGTCTTTTTTGTCTCGCGGGTCTTTTAAATGTCTTCCAAGAACTTCAGAGAAGATCACGTATCATCGCCTTGCTTTTCCATTCCAGGATTTTTTTTATATATAGGGATATATATATATATTATATATATATGCACATACACATACATACTTCGCTTCGTTCGCCCACCCCCCAATACCCCAAGGGGGTGCGCTTTTTTTTGCGTCGTTCTCATACTCGGCACTTCGTGTCTCTGCCGCTCACGTTGGGGGGGGGAGGAGATATCTGAATGCACGCTAAGGAGATGTGGATGGATCAGCTGCTGCCACCGAGCTGTGCGTTCTGCATGTTGTGCTGCACGTTAATTATATAAAAGCCTGTACCGCAGCAGTCCTTTTGTCTCACTTCCTTGTCTCATGGGATGTTAAAGTGTCTCTGAAAAATTGTTTGTAATTAGGGCGTGATGTTCAAGTAGTCTTGCAGGACTTCAAAGTGTCTCTCTGAGATGATCATGTCTCAACCCAAGATTTTTTATATAATAGATATTATATTATATATATATATATATATATATATATATATATATATATATATATATATATATATATATATATATATATATATATAGGGAAGTTTTGAAGAAGATCTAGGAGTGAAACATTTTACTAACATCTTGTTTAATGTTTGTCACAATGTTACTGAAATCACAGTCATTTCTTGTCATCATAATTTCCAGTTAATTAAACTGTTCTGATACAATCAAAAAAATGCTCTAGGCCAGTGGTTCCCAAACTCGATCCTGGGGAGCCACTGTGGCTTAAAGTTTTTGTTCCAACCAACTTTTGTTTTTCATTGGACTTTTAGCCTAATTAAGTGAGTCATTATTTCCCAGTTTCTGTGTTTTGGAGTCAATGTAGAAATTACAAACTAAGGTTAGTTGATTTTTATTATGGGGAATATGTATTTTTTTAAGTCATTAACAGTATTTTCAACCTAATTTTCATTCTGCTTTTCCAGGTGTTCTGGTTATTTAATTGATTATTTACTAATTAGTGGGTCTGACACTGAAGTCATTGAAGCTTTCATCATCTTGTTTGGTTGCTGTGCTGTCACTATTAGGGTTAAATGAAGGGAGCAAACTACACAGGAAAAGGGGAAAATAATAGGAAAATAACAAGAGAGTTAAGCATTTATAGCTTTAGAAAAAAACAGAAATATTTCTAAATGTCTTATAAATGTAAAAAATATACTGTTGTGTTTTTCTGAATGCAGAATAAGAGAAGAGTAAAAAAAGACCAGCTAATTAAATGAGATCAGTTGTTATCGATTATTATCACCGATTGTGAATCTGGTAGGAACAAAAACCTGCAGCCACAGAGGGTCCTCAGGACTGAGTCTGGGCACCACTGCTCTGGTGTGCAAGAGAATTTGCTAAAGAAAGTGTGCTCATTGAAATTAAAGGTTTTGTATAGAACTTAATTTGAATGAAGAATAAAGGATTATTTCCACTAAGAACTCTTTTATTTCTGATTGCTTTTGGAACTGAATAGCTAGGGATTCAATTATTAAAGATGGATACTTGTATCTAATCTTTATCATTTATTTAGTGTAATATTTTCTTCTACAGAATCAAGATTTTCAAATTTCTTACCATTTTTGGAATAGGAGAAAGTAGGGTGAAATGACACTTTTTATTGGCTAACTAAATAGATTATAAATGCAAGCTTTCGAGGCAGCTAAGGCTCTTTCATCAGGCAAGGTATAACATGAAGGTACCTTAGCTGCCTCGAAAGCTTGCATTTGTAATCTATTTAGTTAGCCAATAAAAAGTGTCATTTCACCCTACTTTCTCCTGTATCAATCTATGGCTAACACAGTCCAACACTCTACATCTTTGGAATAGAAATCTGAAATTTATAGAGTGTGAGTGCAGAGGGTTATTCATTTTTATTGACACAAATTCATCTATGAATACGTGAGGTGGCTGTTCATGGATGTGAAATTTCAGTTAACATGGGGGACTGGTTTACTGTGATTTTTATGACAGAAAAAAGGATACGTTATTCAGGAAATCAGAGAAATGGCAGAGATTTGAGGTGAGACAAACCATATATTTTTCATAAAAGATAACAAAACACCCTGCCACATCTCAGAAATGTGGTGGCAACATATTTCCCGTATCCAGTTAAAAAACAAAATAAAATAAAGTTTGATTTGTTTATTACTATAATACTGTGAAAAAGCAATTGACATTTAGAGAAGCAATCCAATATTGTTTTTTTCTTCACTTTTAATAACATACATTTTGTTGTTGCCTCTGACGTATTTAAGATTGTAATTACACTTACAGATTTCACTGAAATCATCACTCACCATTTCCACTCTCCCTTCTCTGTGCGCCTTACAGTTATGAACCCTTCAATTCCCAAAGTAATAACTCCGGTCATCAATCCCCAGTACATGGGATTTTGCATTCTTGTGACAACATGCCAAACAGCTACCAATCCATGGCTAAAAAAGAGCAATCTGCTTAGGAAAGCATGAAAAATTTTAAGCCTCATTTTTTCCCAATCCAAGAGTTTTCTGAAAAATAAAAGAAAGGCATAAAAGTAATATTCTATCTATAGGGTGATTTAAATGTAACAGTGTTCTTCAAGCTTACAACTGCTCTGGGATACCATATCCCAGAGCACACAAGGTTCCTCATGTGTCCAGTATAGAGCCAAGGTGCGAGTTTCAAGAGCAAGGCACACTTCAATAGAAGGGCTAAGCTACAGCAAATTGAAGAGATAACCTGATCTTGATGATATAAAGCATATAAAGCAACACATTTATAAATTTATTTTCCACACTTATTTCTACTGCCCTAATTTACTGCTGCCACTACTTTGCCTAATGAATTCACCTTTGGGATATGGGATCAAAGTTAGGAAAAATAATGGTAAGAATGATCAATGTTGTCTTTTAGGAAGCAGATCACTCTGCCACTGCCAGAATTCACTACACATTTACTGGAAAAGAAATTCTACTACAGAAATTTACAGAGCAGAAGAGCAATCAGTAAGTCATTTTCCAACCGCAAAACTATTGAAGTCTATACACCTTTATTTCATGTGAACAATGCAATGGAATTACTTAATCTAGTTATGTCAACAGGTTCCACGTAACTAGAATAATTCATTTGGAACAAATTGTTGTTGTAATTTTTCAAATAAAAATTGGTTAGTGTTGTGTAGCTACAAAATGGTTTGATTTTTCTCAAAAGTAAAACATGTGTTTACATTCAATTAACTGATTATGTACTTGAACTGAACAATTAAAAATGACGCAAACATTATACCAACACAAGCAATTCAACCAAAATAAGTTTAATGCAAACTTGTATAAAGTTTCACACATTATTGTGTGAGTTAGTATGATTTATATTTATCAAATGCATTTTCTGTGCCATGTACTATAATATACTGTCATATTGTATTGGAAAAGAAAATAACGCTTTTGTGACACAGGGTTGGTGACAAATTCACTAGTACATCAAAAAAAATCATTAATTAGCTTCTAGAACTACACAAACTATATGGCATTTTGAAAAAAAAAATGATCAAAAGTCTTTTACCTTTTTTTCAAACTGTACAAAGGTGTGAGCAATTCTTGGACATCAATGTAACAAATGGGCCATTCTTAATGCAAAATATAAGATAGTCATGCACTGTACATAAAACTTGCTTATTTTCATTTAGATCAACTTAATGGATCTCTGTGTCAGTCACATGTCAGCACTGGGGAGTAACAGGAACAAACCCCAGACAGGGCGCCAGTCCATTGCGAACACACAAACACCCCAACCACACTCCGGTGCCAATTTAGTATCGCCAACCCCTGCATGTCTTTGGACACCCAGAGGAAACCCCCACAGACACAAGGAGAACGTGGGACACAAACCCTGGCCTCCTTACTGCGAGGCAGCAGTGCCACCACTGTACTGCCCATGAATCTGTGTTTATATTGAAAATGGGCATACCATGTTTTAGCATAAAAAATGTGTTCATTCTGAGTAAGATTAAAATAAAACAGGTGAATAATGATAAAAGTCACTTATCTTTATTGAAAATAACAATCTGATGGCTTTGTTTCAAAATCGTTTAACTGTGCTAATGTGATATTTAATTTTGTCAATAATAATTTGATTATTTTAATTTATATTAGCTTAAATTAAATTAAACACTCCATTAGTTAATTTTTTCAGTGCATACTGTTAAAACCACTGTATTAAAGTATAAGTAACGTATAAGTGTATTTATAGAGCCCTCATTTTCACATATGCACTTTTGTTTTATTACCAAAGGAAAAAAAATCTATGTTAAAATCAAAACTCAAATTAGAACAGTGGAGAAGGTCTTTAAAATTTTGAAACCCATACTCTTTGAATCTGCTAACCTTCATAATCCATCCATCCATTTCCTAACCCGCTGAATCCGAATACAGGGTCACGGGGGTCTGCTGGAGCCAATCCCAGCCAACACAGGGCACAAGGCAGGAACCAATCCTGGGCAGGGTGCCAACCCACCGCAGGACACACACAAACACACCCACACACCAAGGCCAATTTAGAATCGCCAATCCACCTAACCTGCATGTCTTTGGTTTGTGGGAGGAAACCGGAGCGCCCGGAGGAAACCCACGCAGACACGGGGAGAACATGCAAACTCCACGCAGGGAGGACCCGGGAAGCGAACCCGGGTCTCCTAACTGCGAGGCAGCTGCGCCACCGTGCCGCCCAACCTTCATAATCCTGTTATCATAATCAGGACCGTCTTAACGGCATCATGGGTCCCAGGGCAAAGTAGTGTGATGGGGGCCCCTGTTTTAGCAGCAAAGCAGAAACATACATCGGCATCACAAACATTTTTGGCCCCTATGCTCCTGGAGCCCCGGCCAGTGCCAATTGTGCCCATACGTTAAGACTTTAATATCATTCTAAAATCCACAACAGCATGCTGGACACTTTTTTTGCAGGCATCTGCTGAGCAGCAACAATACTGACAAGAAATATGTTACAAAATACTGTCATTTATATTAGTAATTACCGATTCTCATAGTATTAAAATATTTCGGCTCTGCGCTAGACTAAACAGATTGGCGACGTTGTTAACAACCAAAACGGCGCTATTTGTTTAATTGGACAGTTAGAAATACTTTTTAAAATATTTACCTAACAGAATGGCACTTTTTAAAATATTTACCTAACAGAATGGCTGCTGCAGTATGTGAAGAGGCTGAGCTGCTTTGGTCCTCCATGAGATGCGCGACTTCCAGTAACGAGTGATCGAGCGCGAGGTGAAAAGGCAGCAGATTGTCAGGCTTTGGGCGACTGCACCGCGTGCCTAACACGCCCAGGTGGCACTAGCTCTGTTCGGGTCAGGAGACCACGGTCAAGCCCAGTGACGTTACTGCACAGTTCGGCGTTGCCTAAACTCCTTCCAGTGTGGAGAAGGAAGTTTATTCAGTGGCCACTTGCTGTGCTTGTGGCAGGGACGTCTTCCTCCGAAACGACAGCAATGCACTTTGTACCGACCGGGACTGACGTTCACTGACGCGGCCTCAGGACTGCAGGGAGTTTTACAGTGGCTCGGTACCGCGAGATTTATGTTCTTAGCCGACTGTTTTTCCATCCATTGAACACTTCAACTACCTTATTCTCTTTGTGAGAGCATGTGCTACGATGTAAAGCTGAAGGAGTTAAGAATATAACGAGAAAAAAAGATTATGCACTGGTAAATGGAAACTCTTTACAGAATTTGATTCGCAGATAATAAACTTCATCCTCTGTTACTGCTGTGCGCGGGATGACAAGGATTTCAAATAGATTGTGTGGAGTATTGGTTTTCCACCTTATAGTTTCACGGGCGTCTTATATGTAGACAGTCGTCATAGTGGAAGGTTTGCATCCATTTGGGGTTTCGCGCGAGTCTTCCATATATGGTGTGTGATTGATAACGTATCACGTCGTATAATATAATGGACATAAAGATCAGGGATTTACAGATATTGATGTAATTTATGTTCGACTAATACATCAGGGGCTTCATATTCTGTCTGTCTCTATCTATCATATAGTGCGTTTCTTATCTAACTATCTATCTATTGGCATGCAAATGTTTGAGCAGCCTTGCTTAAAATGCCTGTTACTGTGAATATGTATGTGAGCAAAAGATGAACTGAACACAAAAAGGCACATAATTAAAGATGACACATTTCTTTAATATTTTAAGCAAGATTACCTTTTTAATTCCATCATTCACTGGTACAAAATACCAAAAAAATGAAAAGGACCTGAAGCAAAAGTTTAGGCACCTGATATGGTCAGTACTTACTAACACTACCTTTGACCAAGTTTCTCAGCTTGTAAACACCTTTTGTAACAAAATATGAGACTTTTAATACTTACTTGGGGTACTTTTGCCCATTTGTCCTGGTGAAAGGCTTCTAATTTTGCAAGATTCTTGGGCCATCTTGCAGGCACTGCTATTTTTGGACTTTTTTTTTTTTTCCAGTGATGTTTAGGTCGGGGGGCCGTGAGCGCGGTGGCAAAACTGTCAACTTAAGCCTCTTGATGTATTCCATTGTAGATTTTGATGTGTTTCAGATCACATCTTGTTGTAGGACTCATCCTCTATTTAACTTCAACTTTTTTTACAGATGTTGTGATATTTGCTTTCAGAATTTTCTGGTATTTAATTGAATCCATTCTTCTATCTACCAATGGTATGTTCCCTGTGCCACTGGCTGCAACTCAAACCCACAGCATGATCAATCCACCCCCATGCTTAATAGCTGGAGAGGTGTTTCTTTTCCTGGAATTTGGCACCATTTTTTCTCCAAATATACCTTTGCACATTGCTGCCAAAAAGTTCTGTTTTGACTTTGTCAGTCTATGGGACTTGTTTCCAAAATGTATCAGGCTTGTTCATTTGCAAACTTCAGGTGCTGAATTTTGGGGCTAGGGTGCAGGAAAGGTTTTGTTCTGCTGAGTCTTTCTTGTAGGTTGTGTTTATTCAGGTGTCACTGCACATTAGAACATTGCACCACCACTCCAGAGTCTGCTAAACCTTCCTGAAAGTCTTCTGCAGTCAAACGGGGGTTTTATTGGCCCTTCTAGCAATCCAACAAGCAGTTCTTTCAGAAAGTTTTCTTGGTCTTCCAGACCTCAACTGTTGCTGTTAACTGTTAATAACATTACAAACTGAGGAAACAGCTACCTGAAAATGCTTTGCTATCTTCTTGTAGCCTTCTCCTGCTTTGTGAGCATCAGTTATTTTATTTTTCAGAGTGCTAAGAAGCTGCTTAGAGGTGCCCATGGCTGTGGATTGTTGGCACAAGGTTTGAGGAGTCAGAGAATTTATACAGCTTTGCAATTTGCATCACCTGGGGTTTTCTAACGATGAATGTGAACAAGCCATAGTCCTAACATGCTGGCACCTTGGTAAATGTTATCTGAGACCTCAAATATCTTGGAATGTTCAGAAATTTGCATGATGGTCCTTTTCCTTTTTCACTGTGCAATTGTACATTAATCTTGCATAAAAAGCTGAAAAGAAATGTGTCATCTTTAACTTTATGCCTTTTGGTGATCAGTTAATCTTCTGCTCATTTGACTATTCATAGTAACAGATATTTTAAGCAAGGGTGTCCAGACCTTTTCATGTCACTGTATACATATGGTAATGTGGAAAAGTAAGTACATCCCTTGGGAACTGTTGACTTGTTCAATTTGAACAGGCACACATTAGATGTTCATGCAGACAGTGAATACAGATGGAGAAGATATACTTGAACAAATGACACATAAAGCTGACATGGTATATACATTCTTGTAATCTAAATTATCAAAAATGCAGATATGTGTCACATGGAAAAAGTAAGTACACCCCTACATGTATCACCAATTCAAATCCTTAAAATTAGAATCAGGAGTTCCAGATTAGGTGGCAATGGTTACAACCTCCTTAGGGAGAATGCATGCAGAAGATATTGTTTTTAAACCACAGAAGATAGATGTCTAGGGTATGGTGTTTTCATTGCTATAGATATGTGTGGTGTCATCATGCCAAGATCAAAAGAGCTCTCTAAGGCCCTCAGAAACAAGGTTATGTCTATGAGTCTGACAAAGAATTTAAAAAGATGGCCACATAATTTGTAGACAATCATTCCACTTTCAGAAAAGTCATCGACAAGTGGCATAGATTTCAAATGACTGCTAATTTGTCCAAGACTCGCCAGCCCAGCAAATTCAGCCCATGAGCTGACCGTTTTATCCTAAAAGAAGTCTCCAAACACTCAAATTTCATTGCAGCATCTGCAAGTAACTCCTGCAAAAGTTGATGTCAAATTCCATGCATCTACAACCAGAAATATATTGCATAAATTTGACATGCATGCAAAGTGTGTTAGAAATTCTTTTTCTGTCCAAAAAGAACATCAGAACAATACTACAGTTTGCCACTGAATGTACAGGCAAAAACCAGGACTTCCTGTGCTCTGGCCAGATGTAACAGAGTTGTTTGGCTAAGGTAACAGTAGACATGTTTGGCACAAACTGAAGACAGCATTTCAGGAGAAGAATTTCATATACAAAGCACCGTGGTAGAAATGTTATGGTTTTGGGGTCACTTTGGTGCCTAAGGGCTTGGGCAGCTAGCAGTCACTGTGTTAACAATAAATTCTACATCACAAAAAAGTGTGCTTGAGCAGAACATGCGGCCATCCATCTGATAGCTGACGCTAAACCTTTGAAAATGATAAATGATTCAAAGTACACCGGCAAATCCAACAAGGAATGGCTCAAAAAGAAGAAATGGGGAGTTATGTACTAGCCTAGTCAAAGGTCTAATTTGAATCCCTTTGAAATGCTGTGCGGAGACTTGAAATGGATAATACATGCAAGAAAAGACACAAACATCTTGCAACTAAAGAAATTTTGCATGGAGAATGGTCTCGGATTTCATTGAGTCAATGTCAGATACTGGTGGGCAGTTATGCAAAGCATCTAAAAGAAGTCCTTTCTTGTAAAGGGGGCAATACCTGCTTCAGTGGCCAAGGGTACAATTACTTTTTCGACAGTAAACCAGTACATCTATTTAAATTTTTGTTGAATAAATGATTGAAAAGGCAATTTTTCATTGTGATTTTTTCAAGTATTTTACCTTTATTTGTAAATACTGCATAAACATTTACTAATTACTTGTTGAAATTTGTTTAAAAAGTCAGTGGTTTCCATGGGATGTACTTACCTTTTCACAAAACTGGCCACACAAACACACACACAGTGACTATAAATTCCACTTACTGTATGACTTGTGTGCAGATTAGCTTATTTGGTGACTTTAAAATCAGACCGCACAGTGTGTCCCCAGTCATATACTTGCACCCAGTCCAATATCAGGTCTTAATGTGATGTGCAACCAATGATGCAACACTGAATTGGACTAAGCAGGGTCACAACGCAGGAACAAATGCAAAGTCCACTAACATTCTCACAGTGTTGAATTTTTTTAGTGAAACAAAGCTTATGCCATATTGCATTTCTAAAGACTGGCAGCACAATGTTCACCTCCATATGCAGTACCTATAAAAAGTAGTCATCCCTTTGTAAGTTTTTACTTTATATTTTATTGCTTAGATGACACTAAATCACAGTGAGTTTAATTTGGCATTTTTGACACTAACCAACAGAAAAAGAAAAACAGATTGCTGTAAAGTGGTCTAAATTAATTACAAACATAAAATAACTGAACAGTGAAGTATGTACTCCTTGATATGACACCTAATATGACTAGTCATCACTGGTGCAGCCAAGTGTTTTTTGTAGTCAAATAATTAGTTAAATGAAAACTCACCTCTGTAGTCAAGGGGTTTCAACTGATTATAGTGTAGATGCAAATATATCTGGAGGAACAGGCGCCAATTATTCAAATTTATTGGGGTTGTACATTCACAATTGTTCATTGGACATGCACATGTCTGTAACCGCCTACGTAAGCACAACATCTGTATAACAGAGCCTACCACATTCTTTCTCTCTGGTTTTGAAGCCTCAGCATAGTAACTTGCACTTTGTTGGACGGCCTCTTAGCTTGTTTAATTTTTTTTTTGCCTAAAGTTGTACTACTTGCAGTTGTTTATGGGTTTACCTGACTTGTGACAATGGAAATGCAAAACAGTCTCGTCGTGAGAGATTCATCTACGTTTTCATCCTCTTTGTCCTTTGTTCATCATGGTCATTGTAATAAGCTTTCATTAAGTTAATGTCATTACCTAATTATACTTAGGTCACAGTGTGCCAACTATGGGTGTTAAAGAAGGGGCTGGATAACAAGATCTGTATGATTCAAGTATAAAACAGTTCTCAATGCATCTTGATTTTTAACTTACATACTGTACATGATTATCTTTTTCCTAAATGTGACCACTTGGCCCTTTTAATACAAAATTATAATTTAACATGAAAAATACTATGCGGTATTTCATTTCTTAATTTTTATTATTACAATACAATAACAAATGGAAGTGCCAAACAGAAAATTCTATCATGTGCAAGCAAATTTTACAGAAATGTCCAATTACGGAGAAAAGCACGCTCCTGCAACTCTGTTAAAAGGTGACTGAAAAGCACCTTTGGGGATGAATACAAGGAAATATCCAAGTCACTGCATATGCTTTGGAGTACAGTAAAATCAGCCATTAAAAAATGGGAAAAGTGTGGCACAGCTGTGAATCTGCATTGAGCAGACCGTCTACAAAATCTGAGTGATCATGCATGAAGAGGACTTAGTGTGGGAAACTACCAAGAGACCTTCAAAAGCAGATACAAGCTACAGTGGCAGAGACTGTGCATACAATAACTGTTATCTGCTGGGTGCTTTAAAAGTCACAACTTTATGGGAGGTTGACAAAGAGAAAGCCACTGTTACAAAATGAACGTGGTATCTCGGATAGAATTTGGTAAAATGCACATGAGAAACACATCAAACGGAGGAAGTTTCTATAGTATGATGAGACCAAAACTGAGCTTTGTGGCCATCAGACTAAATGCCATTTTTGATGTAAGCCAAACACTACACATTATCAAAAACATGCCATCCGGAAACAATGGTGGTGGCAAGATCATGTTGTAGTGATGCTTCTCTTCAGCAAGCCCTGGAAGATTTGTGAGGGTAGAGGATAAAATGAATGCAGCAAAATACAAGGGAATTAAAGAGAAAAATGTGATGATGCAGTCTGCAAAAAACCTGCACCTTAAGAGATATGTTTTCCAACAAGTCAGTATCCCCAGCAATAAAGCCAAGGTTGCACAGGAATGGCATTAATCCATTAATTAATGGACCATCATAAGCTCCCCAAGTGCTACTCAAAGTGTTTTGTGTTATGACAAAAAAGTGGTGGTGGACTACTATAGGTAATAGGCATCACAGAGAGTGACATACATGAAACAATGTCAGAGATGTTGTGATGGTGTGGGTTGGCTCCACACTCCCAGTCTTAAACCCACCACCGTCGATAACGTAACCAAGGGATGAGCTAGGCAAATGAGGGCACACACATAGCAAAGGGGAAGGTGCAAAAAGGTGATTAGTGCTTTCATTTAAAACTCCAAAACAAACCGTGTCCAAATGAAAGTGCAGTGTAATCTTCAATCATAATTCAGGAAAATAAGGTGTTCAGTTGAGGTTAAAAAACAGTTAGATAAATAGATCCATAAAAGCAAGGTTAAAACAAGCAGCCCTGGTGCATCCCTTTTATCCTGGCTATAACTGTCAGTTAGACATCTCCTCCCTCTGCAAGGTCTAAACAGGATAAGCGGAGAAGACACCTAACTGACAGTCACAACCAACCCTTCTCTACAGGCTTGGGTCTCTGCTGTCTCATGGCTCCCAGTAGGGCTTCCAATCTGAACTTCACCTCCTAGGCCCAGGCCCAAGCTGCCATCAGTAGACTCCACTGGGCTCCCAATCCAAACCCTACTCCCGCTGTCTTCCCGGACTTACGTGGTAGCGAGCTCCGGGTCACTCTAGCTCCCTTGATGCTCTGCTTGAGTGGCCTTCTCTTCTCCAGGCCCTGAGCATCGGCCACCCACTTCTCCGAGGGTCTCTCCTCATGGCTGCCTGCCTCTTCTCTTGCACCAGCTCTCTCCGGTTCCTGCCGTTCTCTCCATCCTTTTGTTAACCTCTGTCCTCTAACTCTCATTTTTTTACCTCTCATTTTCTTTTCCTTTCCTTTTCCTACCCATGCAAGTTCCTTATGTACAATCCCAATTCCAAAAAAGGTGGGAAGCTGTGCAAAATGTAAACAGGAACAGAATGCAATGATTTGCACATCTCATAAACCAACATTTAATTCACAATAGAACATAAAAAACATATTAAATGTTTAAACTGATAAAATGTACTATTTTGAAAAAAGAATAAGCAACACGTCTCATAAAAGTTGGGACAGGCCCCTGTTTACCACTGTGTAGCATCCCCTCTTAACAACACTCCATAAATGTTTAGGAACTAAGGAGACCAGTTGTTGGCCTTCTGGAGAGGAATTTTGTCCAATTCTTGTCTGATACAGGATTCTAGCTGTTGAACAGTCCTGGATCTTCTCTGTCATATTCTTCATTTCATGATGTGCCAAATGTTTTCAATTGGTGGAAGGTCTGCACTGCAAGCAGGTCAGTTCAGCACCCAGACTCTTCTACTACTAAGCCAGGTTGTTGTAATAGATGCAGTATGTGGCTTTGCATTGTCTTGCTGAAATACACAAGGCCTACTCTAAAAAAGATATCATCTGGATGGGAGCATATGTTGCTCTAAAACTTTCAGCATTGATGGTGTCTTTCCAGATGTGCAAGCTTCCCATTCCATAGGCACTAACGTACCCCCATACCATCAGAGATGCAGGATTTTGAACTGAGCGCTGATAACAAGCCAGATGGTCCCTTTCTTCTTTAGTCCAGAGGATGTGGCATCAATTTTTTTCCAAAAAAGAATTTCAAATTTCGATTTGTCTCACCACACAACAGTTTTCCAGTTTGCCTCAGTCCATTTTAAATGAGCTTTGGCCCAGAGAAGATGGAGGCATTTCTGGATCATGTTCACATACGGCTTCTTCTTTGTGTGATAAAGCTTTAACCTGCATTTATGGATGGCATGGCAAACTGTATTCACAGACATGTATTTCTGAGGAGACCCAGAGCCTGTGTGGTGATTTCCATGACAGAATCATGCCTGTATTTAATGCCCGAGGGCCCAAAGATCACAGGCATCTAATTTTGATTTTCCAGCCTTGTTCCTTGTGCAGATATTTCTCCGGATTCTTGGAATCTTTTGGTGATATTATGTACTGTAGATGATGATATATTCAAAGTCTTCACAATTTTACATTGAGAAACATTATTCTGAAATTGTTCCACAATTTGTAAATGCAGTTTTTTCTTTTTTACAGATTAGTGAACATCTGCCCAACTTTATTTTTGAGAGACTCTGCTTCTGTAAGATGCTCTTTTTACACCCAATCACTTAATTAACCCAATTAACCTAATTTGTTGCAAAATGTTCCTCCACCTGTTTCTTTTTAGAATCACTTACTTTTCTAGCCTTTTGTTGCCCCTGTCCCAACTTTTTTGAGAGGTCTTCAAATTCAAAATGAACTAATATTTTTCATGAAATAGTAAGATTTCAACATTTTATATGTGACGGAGAAGGAGCTCATTTTCTTAAGTTGTGCTTTAGGGCCAATTTGCAGGAGTTCAGTTTTTTGCAATTTAATTTTAAAGAGTTCCGCTCTATTCAGGTTTTAATTTCACTGAGGCAAGTTGTGATCTAAGAAAGCTCTGATAAAGTTTTGATTTTAACATTGAAATAGAGTTGAGTATCATCTGCATAAAAATGATAACCACGTCCAAAGTTATGAATAATATGACCAAGGGGAAGGATAGAGATACAGAAGAGCAGAGAGCCAAAGACAAAGCCCTGAGAAACTCCTTGTGTGACTGGCGGTGAGCTTGAACTGCAGTTAACAAGACTAACAGACTCTTGCCTATCAGTCAGATAGGACTTAAACTACTGGAGGGCAGTGCCAGAGATACCCAGAATTTTCTCTGTTCTGGACAGTAAAATGTCATATCCAACAATGTTAAAAGCTGCACTATAACAGTATTAATAATCTGCTACCATAAGCAAATCATTGGTTACCAGAAGCAGGGCTCTGAAACCATACTGAAAGGGTTCCATCAAATTATTAGAATTTAAGTAACTGGTGAGTTGGAAGGCTACAACATGCTCAAGAACTTTTGACAGGAAAATGTAAGTAAGAGATAGGCAGAAAATTGTTAAGACTGTTGGCATCAAGACCAGCCATTTTTAACAATGGGGTTACAGAAACAATTTTATTATTATTGTAACAGTCGGGATGTGATGGTCCAGGCAGCAAAAGTATCACAAAAATGGTCATAAGAATGCTTTCCCTTATGAACCTTCTGAATACGTGAGTGTTTTCACTTGAAACACTGCTCACTATATTATCAGAAAGAAACCAGTTCCCAAGATACATACAAGTGAAGCTGCAAGAAAGCTTACTTCAGTATTAAACAGGGTATATAGCTTTAATTAAAGGAAGAGAAAGTAAATTTGACAGGAGTTAAAATTCTTCATCCATTCATCCATCCTCTTCCACTTATCCAAGGTCGGGTTGCGTGGGCAGCAGCCTAGACCAGAATCTCCTCAAAACCGTCCGAAAGTCGTTCTCCATGGCCTCCCCAATCTCCTCCCACGCCCGAGTTTTTGCCTCAGCAACCACCAAAGCCACATTCTGCTTGGCCTGCCAGACCTATTAGCTGCCTCCAGAGTCCCACAGGACAAAAGGGTCCCGTAGGACTCCTTCTTCAGCTTGACGGCATCCCTCACCGCCGTTGTCCACCAATGGGTTCGGGGATTGCTGCCACAGCTTCGGTCAGCCGCCTCAACAATAGAGGCACGGAACATGGCCCATTCAGACTCAATGTCCCCCACCTCCCTCGGGACGTGGTCGAAGTTCTGCTGGAGGTGGGATTTGATGCTACTTCTGACAGGGGACTCTGCCAGACATTCCCAGCAGACCCTCACAACATGTTTGGGCCTACCAGGCCTGACCGGTATCCTCCCCCACCATCGAAGCCTACACACCACCAGGTGGTGATCAGTTGACAGCTCCACCCCTCTCTTCACCCGAGTGTCCAAGACATGTGGCCACAAGTCTGACAACACGACCACAAAGTCGATCATCGAACTGTGGCCTAGGGTGTCCTGGTGCCAAGTGCACATATGAACACCCCCTTGCTTGTACATGGTGTTCGTTATGGACAATCCATGACAAGCACATTAGTCCCATAACAAAACACCGCTCAGGTTCAGATTGGGGGGCCATTCCTCCCAATCACGCCCTTCTAGGTCTCACTGTCACTACCCACATGAGCATGAAGTCTCCCAGCAGTACCAGGGAGTCCCCAGAAGGTATGCCCTCTAGCATCCCCTCCAGGGACTCCAAAAAGGTGGGTACTCCAAACTACCGTTCGGGGCATACGCACAAACAACAGTTAGGACCCGTCCCCCCACCCGAAGGCGGAGGGAGGCTACCCTCTCATCCACCGGGGTAAACCCCAATGAACAGTCCCCAAGTCGGGGAGCAATAAGTATGCCCACACCCGCTCAGGGCCTCTCACCAGGGGCAACTCCAGAGTGGTAGAGAGTCCACCCCCTCTGAAGGAGATTGGTTCCAGAGTCCAAGCTGTGTGTCAAGGTGAGCCCAAATATATCTAGCCGGAACCTCTTGACTTTGCGCACTAGCTCAGGCTCCTTACCTTTCAGAGTGGTGACATTCCATGTTCCAAGAACCAGCTTCTTTAGCCGAGTTTCGGACCACTAAGGTCCCCACCTTCAGCCACCACCCAACTCACACTGCACCCGACCTCCTTGTCCCCTCCCATAGGTGGTGAGCCCATGGGAAGGGGGACCCACGTTGCCTCTTTGGGCTGTGCCCAGCCGAGCCCCATGGGTACAGGCCCGGCCACCAGGCACTTGTCAGATTACATTGATCGGATTAAATGAGATATACCCTTATTAATTCACAAGGGGAAATTCAAATGCATACCACAGCAAAAACATAAAATACAAAGACAGTAATACAATAAATAAATAAATATTATGCTAAACGTAACTGTAGTATAGTGAAGTCTGCACTACCTTCCTATGGCTTCTGGCTGGGGCGAAGGAAGGAACATCTGCAGTTGTTATTGCATGGTGACAGAATGAGCGTACAGCTGTAAATACTCCAAGAAATCATCCCCTGGAAGGTATGGGAGGAATTGTTCATGATGGTATCCAATTTTGCCACAATCCTCTTTTTCACAACATTCACCTTATTACCGACAATTATACAGCGTACAGGGTATAGGTTTGCCTACTGCCACAGTTGTGCCAGGACAGCAATCTCACCTTCAAACTAAGGAGTTGGCCATAGACTTTAGGAAGCAGAGAACCAATGGCCCTTCCATCAGACCATTGAAAGGGTGAGCAACTATAAATGTCTAGGAGTGTCTATCATTATTACAGGTCATAAGGTTAGTGAACAGTTAGTCATACCAACACATTCTGTAAGAATTTTTTTACCTTAAAAATACTTAAAACACACACACATATATTGTATGTGTGTGTGTGTGTGTACATATATATATATATATATATATATATATATATATTAGCCAACCCGCTACACGCATAATCAGGCCGCTTTTTAAATGATTTTTAAGCACAGAGGAAAAAATAAACATTTGAAAAATCCGTAATTTAATAAACCACCAAGAAAAGTAACATTGCAACAATGCACGCTACGAACCAACATACAATTGTCCGTGACTGAAAACCGGAGGAGCGCTGTCGCGCTTTCTCCTTCCAAAGGGAAGGACGGGGCTGAACGGCGCTCGTTCAGTACGCACTGGCCGCTTATGTGCCCGCCACCAACTACCTACCTGAGTCGCTTTCGTCTGTGTACACGCACCGCCTCAGTCGGTTTCCACGATGATTTTTCATTGTTCTTTGCGGTTCCGGCTGCTTTTTTTTTTATATATAATCCACCAAGTCACCCGACCATGGGGGGCTTTACAAAGGGCAGGGACGTAATCAGTGTGAGCGTATGACCCGCGCATTGGGGATTTCGTTCGGGGAACAATTGGAAGCCACGGTCTCCATCACGAATGGGGTTCAACGACTTACCCACGCCGGGTAGACACACGTTGATCCATTCAGTGTAGCGCGTGTGCAGTACCGGACATACAAGTGCATCACAGACCTGTTAATGCTCAATCTCACGTGGCTGAAAGCCACTTGTCCCTCTAAGAATTTGGACGGCGACCGCTGTTGGGTCGTGTAACTATTTAGCAGGCAGGAGTCTCGTTCGTTTTTGGAAATAACCAGCCAAATCGCTCCACCAACTAAGAACTGCCATGCACCACCACCCACAGAATCAAGAACCAAAGACTTTGGTTACCCGGTTGACTGCATGGCGGATCACGGGAATGACGCCGCCGGATTGCCTGTTGTGGGGCCTGCATTGGTGAAGCAGGTGAGACGGTAATGAAACAGAGGCACAGGGCTTATTGGTTTTTAAAGACTGCTTCCTTCATTGGGTTTTAACCAATGCACGGAACGAACCAACACACAATCGTCCGTGCGGCGCTCAGGGTGGAACAGGAGGAGAGGAGAAGGACATCCACTCCGCTCCCTCTGTCATGCTAGTCTGCTGGTTTCTCGTTCAGTATACACTGCCTGCTCATGTGCCCACCTCCAAGTCGTCACTTGTCGGCGGCTTAGTGAATCCACGCCCCTTCCGGCGTGCTTTCCATGGTTGTCTTGCCTTAGTGAATATATATATATATATATATATATATATATATATATATATATATATATATATATATATATATATATATATATATATATATATATTTATTGTAGATGCCACAAGGGTGGGCCAGGCATCTCGGCTAGAAGAGGGGATGATTCCTTACCCAGACAGGAGGCTCCTAGTAGGCAGACAGGCATCCTGGCCAGGGAGGAGAGGGGGATCAGACCCGGTAGGAAGTTATAGACAAACAACCCACGAAAGATGTCGCTGGGGGCTTTTTAGTCCCCCAAGATGCTAGATGGCAGTAGTCCTCCATGAAGGTGCCCATTTGGGAACTAGCAGGGAATGCTGAGAAATGTAGTCTGGCAATACAGCTCTGCTGGGGACCATGGGGGCCGCAAGGAGGTCCGTAGGGAGGTCCACTCCTCAATTTATGAGACTCCCATGTGACCCAGAAGTACTTCCTTAAGGCACTTGCCCTGGCGCCGGAACTACTCCCGGTTCCGTAATAAAAGGGACTGCACTCCCTTATCCAGGCAAGTCATAGCTGGGAGAATGTAGAGCAACACTCAACTGGAGGAGGGTAGTGCGTTGGAAAATTAGGTATATAGGGAGTGAGAAAACTTGTTTATTGGTGCTTATGTGACTTTGTGGAGGAATTGTATAATACAATGCAATAAAATAAAATTTACTTCTGTATAGCCCAAAATCACACAAGAAGTGCCGCAATGGGCTTTAACAGACCCTGCCTCTTGACAGTCCCCCAGCCTTGACTCTCTAAGAAGACAAGGAAAAACTCTCAAAAAAACCTAGTATGGAAAAAATGGAAGAAACCTTGGGAAAGGCAGTTTAAAGAGAGACCCCTATTCAGGTAGGCTGGATGTGCAGTGGGTGTCAAAAAGAAAGGGGTAAATACAACACAATACATGGAAGAGGACACAAGTAATCCACAATACAATATAATAGTAAAATAAAAATATTACAAATACAGAATTTAACAGTAGATGATATCACATGATAGTATTTGAATTTGTTTAGAGTCCTGGAGAACAACCCATCGGCCATTCCACGGCTGAGACAGCGCTGGGCCAGCCAATCCAATGAAAGGACCTGTCTACCCAACGATTCCTGCAATCCTCCATCAGAGATGGCTTTACCTTAGGTAGGAAAAAACAATTTGGCAGGTGGGCTGTGGCACCAAGTGCTACATTTGAGTACCGAGAAGAGAAACAGAATAAGCAAGGGTTAGTAACAAATTATAACTATTATATTACTCATATTTTAGTGCTAAAGACCAAAAACAGAGATGCAGTATGTACAGTTAATCAGCAGCTCTAGTCAGGATATGCTAAACTGAAGTAGTGAGACTTAAGCCAAGATTTGAATGCTGAGACTGAATGGGCATCTTTTATAGTAGCAGGCAGACCATCCCACGGTTTAGGGGCCCTGTAACTAAAAGCTCGACCTCCTGCTATTTTATTTATCCTTGGAATCATAAACAGACCAGCATCTTGAGATCTTAATGTGCGCTCTGGTTTGTAAGTCATGATAAGCTCAAATAAGTAATTTCTTACTTTAATAATTGTCATTTAACACTTTATATGTTAGAAGGAGGATTTTGAAATCTGCCCTAAACTTAACCGGGAGCCAGTATAAGGATTAAAGAACTGGAGTTATGTGTTCTTATTTTTGTAATAATTCTTGCAGTGGCATTTTGGATTAACGGGAAGCTGTATGAAGAACAGTTTGTGCATCCAGTGAACACCACATTGTAGTAATCAATCCTACTAGAAATAAATGCATGAATTACTTTCTCAGAATACTGTTTATTTAAGAAAGCACATTAGTTTCCCAATATTTTTAAGATGAAAGAAACATGATTTGGACAACTTTGTAATGTGCGCTTTAAATGACATGCTAGAGTCAAAGGTAACTCCTAGATTGTAGGGTGATTCAGTAAAAGTAATGGTGATTACAGCTGAGTTAAATGATGACAAAATATTGTTGTGATCAGCGTCATTCCCTCCAATATAATTAACATCTCTGCTTTTTCTGTGTTTAAAGTAGTTCTCATCCATCCACTCCTTTAATTCATTAACACAATTAATTAAAGACAACATCAGAGAAACTTCATTTGATCTAAATGAAAAGTATAACTGGGTGTCTTCTGCGTATGAGTGAAAATCAACATGATGTTTTCTAATGATAGATCCCAGTGGAAGCAGTAAAGTGAAAACAGTAAAGGTCCTAGTACTGAGTCCTGCGGGACACCATATCTCACTTCTGCGTATAATGATGGAATACTGGCAGCACATTTCTGTACGTATTGGAATCGATTTGATAAGTAAGAGCTAAACCGGGCAAGCACAGTGCCTGTGAGCCCAATGTCATTTCCTAGCCTGTGCAATAATATATAATGGTCAATGATGTCAAATGCTGCACTTAAGTCTAACAACATAATTACAGTGGATTTTCCTTCATCACAGGATATCAGAATGTCATTTACAACCCACGTTAATGCCGTTTCTGTACTATGACCAGTGCAGAAACCAGACTGGAATTTCTCAAATAAATTGTGATGTGTAAGGTGTGACTTTTTTTTTAGAGAGAAAGGGTACATTTGAAATGGGTCTATAAGTTATTAAGTAAATGTGGGTCTAGGTCTGACTTTGTAAGTAATGATTTAATGACTGAAACTTTTAGTGCATCAGGTACTGTGCCATGCAATAATGAACTATTAATAATGTTAAGAATATGTGCTTCAACATCCATTGCACTTTTTACTAGTTTTGTTGGCACTGGATCTAGGGAACAAGTAGGTTTCATTTTAGAAATTAAAGTCAAGACTTCCTGTTTAGTTACAGGATTCAAATTTCAAAAGTGTTGTATGCAATATGTGACCAGGTCTGCCAAGCTAGTATGTGGTTTTCACTGAGATGCTGAGATCTGGGATCTTATGTTTTTAATTTTTTCATTAGAGAAGTTCATAATGTCTGTACTGCTAATGTCTGTTGGTATTTTGCACTGTAGATCTGAATTCCCATTTGCTAATTTAGACACTGTTCTAAACAGTACCCAAGGATTTTTATCATTGCTATCTATTATTGTAGAATAGTAGTCTGAGCGAGCTTTAAAGAGAGCTTTTTTATATTTTTTAACACTCTCTGTCCATGCAATTTGAAAGACCTGCAACTTTTTTGTTTTCCATTTGCGCTCCAGTTTTTGATATTCTAATTTAAGAGCTCGAGTGTTTTCATTAAACAAGAGAGAGTTTCTATGTGCCTCGATCACCTTTGTTTTAAGGGGAGCCACTGCATCCAGGGCACGTTTCAAGGTCACATTATAATCTGCTGTTACCTGATTTAAATTGTTTTCCACAATTACATTTGATGTTAACTGATCCAAATGGTTTTTCACAATTACACTCGACTTGCTCAACGTATATTTTTAAGCAGAATTACAATCTAGATGTTGCACTGTCTTTGTTTGCATTCCAGATTGTAGTCAGGTGGATCTTTCTTGCTTTAATTATCCTTGAGATGTGCCTAGACCTTGGAGTCTACCTATGACAAGGTCAATTGATTGGAAATAGTTTAAAAAGGCATACATCTGTGTATATAAGGTCACACAATTCACACTGCTTGTCAGAACAGAAGAAAGGCATGAAGTCCAAGGAACTCTCTGTAGACCTCAGCATAAAATTGTCGTGAGGCATATATCAGGGTAAGGGGATGAAACCATTTGTAAAGCTTTAAGTATTCCCAGGAACACAGTGGCCTCTATAGAAGCAGAATGGGACCACACAGACACTTCCTAGAGTTGGATGTATGGCCAAACTAGGTTAACTGAGCTAGAAGGGCCTTGTTCAGGGAGGTGAGAAAGAATCCACAGGTCACTCTAACAGAGGTTCAAAAGTCTGCCGAGATGGAAGAACATGTCAGAATGATGACCATTTTAGTAGCACTCCATCAATCAGGTGTTTATGGTACAATGGCCAGATGGAAGAAACTCTTTTATGAACTTGAACATATACATTCTGTGTCCCAGACTATATTATAAGCAATATGACAACACTGCTTGTTCTTTGGAGCCATAAAAGCCTTCAGAATGTGTCTGTGGTCTACTCAACACATTAAGAATCAGAAGAAGTGCTGATATCAATTTAAATTCATTCACAAACATCAACAAATCTGTAAGCAGGTTATGCAGGACTGCCTGTTAAAAACTGGGTAAAATAAAAGAAATTATGCATACAGCATAGATGCATTATACTTACCCAATTAAATTATCAGGGGCATGGTCTCAAGAACAAAATGTTTGCAATACAAATAAACAAAATGATGCAAGAACAAAGAATTACCATTGGGATAAAGAAAGTTAATTTATTATTTTATTTTTTTTTTTTTTACAAAACATTTGAGGTGTCAACTAATTTGAATCATTTAAATCTAATATCATTTGCAAGCAGCATATTATTGAAATAAAAATAAAATCAAAATACTAGTTACATTTTCAGAATGCAGGGGATACATAATCACAAACATAGCAGGATCATTTTTTGCTGCTCTAGTACAGGGTAAAAAGCTACAAAAATTGGAAAAAAAGAAAAGGGTAAATCAGGTATAAACATGGTTTGATAAAGAGTCTCATGCAGATAATAGAATAATCTAACTTCTTTACTCTATGAAAAGTGTATGTCAATATTTATTGTTAATTCAAACTGATGAAGCCCGATAGATGAATACCTCTTGATGTGGAAACCCTAAGCTAATAGTGAAACTCAAATTAAAAAGCATATTGCTTTAAAAAGCAGAATGACACGAATGGGAATGAGTTCTTTTCAAGCCTGGATAGGATGTGAGGCTTAAATCCATATCCAATTCCCATGTTGAACACAATAAACATTGCAGTTTAAAGAGACTGTTTATCCTGTTCAGACTTGATTGTTCCCAAACAGATCCCCTCCAACAAGCTCATTTAAATGCCGCAAAGATAAAAGCTAGCTGAAATGCATGAGCTACAAATGCATCTTGTCGCGCTTGTAAATCTACTTAATTTAAAGATAATAGATAGGAATGAAATAAAAGGCGATGACAGCTTGAGAACACAATATCTATATATGGATACACTTGCATACACACATATTTCCTATAATTACTGTAAATAAGGAAGTAAGCAAATAAATTACAGTTCACAAGAACCAAACATGGGAAACATTTTAAACAACCAATTTCCCATCAAGTAAACACACTCTACTTCCATTCTATGCCTGCCAGTATTTTTAAGCTGTGTCTACAATCTAAAATAGAAAAAGCTATAATTCTTTAGGTCTTTCATTCCAATTAAATTCATTTTTAAACAATAGTGTAATTTTTATTTCATCTATATTTCTATATATGTTCTTACCAAATTTTTGAAAGTAGAGAATGTTATTTTATTTAACACTTACATTTTTCCTGAAATAATTCTTAAATGATAGATTTAACACATACTCTCTCTCTGTTCTGATGACTACTCCTTTGGTTTAAATTTAATTGACTGGTCATGCACAAGAAAGCAAAATGACTTCTAGTATGATGTACTGTAAGTAAGTGCTGTGGTACCAAAGCTAGAGCAATGACAAAAAGTTGTAACCAGTAAATAAAGAATTGTGGGCGATCCATAATATAACAGCAAACTATAACTGTTAAAATAATGCAGAGAATGTTTTTGAATAATATAAGCCAATATGCTTATTGGCAATACTATATTCAATGAGATCCAAATGATTCGGTGGACACTTTGACTAAAGATGTACAGATTAGATCTATCTGGTTAAAAATGGTACTTTGTCCATTTATGTAATATACAGTATGTTAAATTAGTAAATGTTTGTCTCAGACAGGCAAAAAAAGTATGGATCTGTGTTTTGACCTTTGTTAGGTAATGCCATGTTTATTATGAGTTTTCTTCTGTTTTATTTAATGTCATTATTATTAGATTTTTGATCATTGCTATTTGTAATTGTATATATTTCTTTGTTAAATTGTACTTGAAGTTTAGCTTATTACTTTGTATAAGTTAGTTACTTCATCATTAGGAAATTATTCTGTGTTTAATTTAATTAGCTCTTAAGTCATTTAAAGCTTTAATTATTTGTTTTATTTGACTTTTGAATATTTAATTTAATATTTTGATAACACACATTTGGACTTTTGTAGACTTTAAAGATGTACTTATATATTGACAGAAAACATCAATGGTGACTGAATGTGTTAATGGAAAGGTAAGAATTCACATATTTCAAATGAATGTTTTACTTTTATGTAAAAGAGAAGGCATATATGTTTATGTATACATAAATAATACATCAAACTTTATCAATTATGTAAGAAATTATTAGAATATACTGTAATTAGCATTACTTCAGCTCTGATTTTTGTATTAACACAAGTGCATCAAGCATTCCATTGCTGATCCCAACAATCCAAAGCTTTTAGAAATCTAAAATTGAGTTATCGGCTCATAAATTAATTTATAACTGATTTATGTAACTTAAATTTGAACAATGTGTCAAGAATGCTACGTTTGAGAAATGTGAAATATATTATATAGTCTAATCCAGCACAGAATGGACTATCATTTAAAACTCATCCACATACACAATATTTTTAATTTGCAAACATTATTACAGATTACATGCACATTTTAAATATGAAAACAACTGTGTTATATTTATGCAAACTATTCCTGAAAAGATTTTATTTTTTGGTCAATTATCAAACTAAAATGACCATTCTGCAAAGTAAGGAATTTGACTAGTTGTTGCAAGTTTATTCCCAATGCCTTTTAAGCATTAGTACTGTTGTTCTATTTGATTTAAAAAAGAGAGAATACTGTATATATTGTTAGAAGTTTACCATACAAAAATGATCCTAATGACCACATATTTGGGATTATTCCATAATTTTCTGCAAACTACAATGTTTTTCAAGGTATTACGCATGCAGTACTATTTTATTTTCCTGTATGTGTGAACCAAGTAGCCAGTGCAAAATTCTGTACAAACACTGTGATACAAATATTGTACCTTTGCATTCATCAATACTATTTCTCAACTCAAAGCAGGCACTTACTATGTACATACATTATAGTTAGAGACACCTAATATAAAATGTTACTGCAAGTCATTTCATTCAACAGTGTTGTAAATGTGCTTGATGCTGGTTTTAAATACTACTTTAACTAAAATTTCTGTACATTATTCTAATTAACATTTGTTGTTTTATTTTAAATTCTGTTTGTCATTTTTGATTGTTACAGGGAAGCTAATCTGCAGTCCCATGCCAGCAATATCAAATACATGTTGCTAACCCTGTAGATTCCTTATTGCATACAGTCAAATAGAAAATGCTTATTTAGAACCATGGAAATTGAGCACATATATTAATCCTCCAGGTATGCAAGTCATCTTTGCAAGCACATACTGCAGTTCTGTGTTTATTTACTGCTTTAATAGACTTCTAAATATTTTTTAGATTGAAGATACAAAATATACTTTATAAAATATAAAACGTGTTAATATGAATGAATAATTGGTTTTATAAATGCAAAAATCAGTGGATTCCAAAAGTAGACTGACAGTAAAGTCAGAGTTGTCATCTTTTGCAAACACAAATCATTTTTATTTGAGGTGAACAAAAGGAATGAGGCAAAAGAACAGATTGGCTGCCAGGTGTTTCTTGTTAAGTTGACTGTGAATGTGAAGCTTACCTGAAACAACTGGAAAAGACAGGAGAACCGTACACGAAAGGAAGCACAACAGCACAGGAAGTTGACAAAGAAGAATCAACTATTTGGAATATTTGAAAAAGAAAACACTAGTATACTTAACAATTGGTGTGATCAGGTCTGCCAACAGAAACAACCCTCTTCATAAAGTACGCTCTGTGAAACAATTAACTTCCACAGAGAAGAGGTGAAAGTATTGTAACCATGTTGTCATAACAATTATAAAAAAACAAATCATAAGATACAGACCTTTCATAAGCGTACTTTAAAAAGAATTTGGCGAAGTATTTGTTACAGTACAAACAATTACAGAGAACATGAGGTCTGCAGTGGAGTGTGCTGTGCAGATGAAACACAGACATACCTTTACCAAAGTGGTGGCAAGGTTAAAGTAAAGGCAAAGGAACTCATTCTGATCAGCTAACTTACTACTTCATCTGGGAAATATGATGGTAGTAATGACAAGTCCAGATTATTTAAGCCTGGCCCAATATTGGTGATTAACTGAGTAAAGGACAAAGGAATTGCCAATGACCCACAGCTACTGTACTACTTCTTCTGTGAAATATGTTGAAGGTAATGATGTGCTCTGGGTGTGTATAGCCATTCTTATAGTATAGATAGATAGATAGATAGATAGATAGATAGATAGATAGATAGATAGATAGATAGATAGATAGATAGATAGATAGATAGATAGATAGATAGATAGATAGATAGATACTATATGTAAGGAAATTAAAAGCAAGTACATTTGTTTCAAGAACTCAAATACATAAATTAGACTCTAGCACAAAGGGATTATAAACTTTTAAAAATCAATCAGCTTTACACTGCTTCATAATTAAAGTTCTAGTAATAAATTTTGAATAAGTAACCAATTTTAAAATATGACATAAACAATGAGTTCTCCCTGGAGATGTTTTTTGTCTTAAATTGCATGTAATTGTATTCACTCACTGCAAAGCTTGCTAAAATTCTACTCTTTCATTTCCTTCTAAAATATATTTTTAAATTTTATTTGTGGGTTAACAGTTAAGTCATTTGTAAGAATTAATAGGGCTGGATATTTTAGTGAGTGGCATGGCTGATTAGTCCGAGGACTTGACCACTGCAGTAACAACTTATCAGTATAAACTTCTATGTGTGAAATGAGAGCAAACTGTAACAATGACATTAATGCAGGCAAAATTACTATGATCATTTTTATGTTTTAGACTATTTTCAGACATACATTATTGTACTTTTTTTTCATTACCCTTCTAATTCACTTTTAGTCTTATTTTTCTAGAATTCCTGCCACTGATATTAGATAGCAGGAATACCACAACAGAAAACAGCTGATATCACAAGGACATACTATGCAAAGTGATTGTGGTAGGCATTTCTCCTTTTGCCTGGAGAGACAGAGATCAACAAGTTATCTTTTTTTAAAATGTTGGGCCTTTCTAGCATGGTTTGATGGGGTGGTATGTAAATTGCCTTTACATAAATATGTCACATTCTGTATATTTGAACATACATGCTTTAATGTTAAAACATTCATACCATCTTCTGATCTGAGGTCAGTGCAAGTAAAAGAACAATAACTTTGAAAACAAACTACTTCATCTTATATAAACTAATATTCTCAACTTCCATTTTTTTTTTAATATACCATTTTGTTTTGTTTCAAAGAAGTTAACTATGTCATTACATCAAATGAATAATTGTTGATCATCTTGATTAATGTCAGATTTGTTTAAGTAAAGTATGAAACAATGATCCAATTATTATTAAGGTATGCACAATCCTAATATTTCTTAACAAGGAAAAATGACTAAAAACTTCTAGTTTCTACCGTCATATCTGGATCATTAGTGTTATTATTTTCATTAATGTTATTATAGTTCTAAAGATTAAAATGCCAAACTAACTTGGAAAGAATACAATTTGACTACTTAATATGACAATAAATTTATATCGTGCTGCATAATGCTAAGCAAATAAAATGTGGGTAAACGGGCTATACAGTACTTGGTTCTCATGCTTTTAGTCACTAATTATGTAATCATCTGTAACACATTTATTGGTCAAATGTTTGAAATCATAGAATACAGAAGCCTGCCCAATCACTGGACAAGAATGAAGTAATTAAATGAATTCACCAACACTGACTTTAAAAAAGGGAATGTAGAAATAAGCAACAAAATAAAATGCACACAAACACACTCATTAAACTTACTACACACATTCTATTTACAGTATTTTGCATTTATGAAAGATAGTTATTGATGGTAAGGTATATCAATGAAGCAGATCATGATTAATGACATTTTACATTAGCCAGTTTCATTTTAGTTATTTAAATAACCATGGTGCAACACAGACTGCCTACAAATAGGCTACCAAGCACCTACAGAGCACAACATACATAGAAAAAAAATGTAAATAAATAATATGCATCAATAAAGCAAAATGATGTTAATGTAGAGCACCAAATATTGGTATATACGTACTAGAGTGTCAAAAAATGAAGGAGTCCTAAAAAACATTGGACAAGCAGGTCTGGAGCATCTGTTAGCAACTCAGGAATGGAAGAAGGAACACTATATTGGAATCTTTAAATATGCATAGCTATGCAATTCTGTGGTATAAATATGGTATCACTCAAATGCAGGACAGCAGAATACAGAGAGAATAAGCTAGGTTCAATGCCATTGGCTCAGGAGAGTCAAGTGAAGGATGATGGGTAGAAATTAGAGTGTGCCCATTCCAGTGACCTCAGACGTCAGCCTAAACAATTAGGAAAGGGTGGGAGAAAGGGGGAAAAACAGAAGACAGGAAAGAAGAATTAAATAAAATTCAGTTTGACACTTTGGGACGACACAGTATGCTCTGTGCTTTACAATTACTGCAGCCTAAACAAATATTGATAAACGTCTTTTGGATTATTTTTGGCCTGACAATTGTTTGAATTTCGCTTCTTACAGTCCAGTGAAAATGGCTGCACTGTTATGTTGCAGTATTGCAAAAGACACAGTTAATGGGTGAGTGTATAAAAATTCATATTATGAGTAATTTGCATTCGTTATTGGGAGGTACGGTGGCATAAGAGTTAATGACACTGCCTCACAACTCCAGGGACTCAGGTCTCTATCTGTGTTTTGTGTTGGCATGTTCTCCATGTGTTCAAGTACTCTCATATCTCAAAGATGTATAGATAAGGATGATTATTGATTATAAATGGTCCACTAAAAAGTGAATGCAGGTATGCACATGTGTTTGCCCTGTGGTCAACCAAAATCCGTCACAAGTTACTTTTCGGACTCACTACAGTGAAAGTGTGGATTCAGAAAATCGGATGGATGGATGGATGGACAATTGTAATGATCCACTATCTCCACCGAAAAAACTATAAGGAAATAATATGTAAATTGAGAATCTCTTTTTTGGATAAGAACCATCCCCATTATCAAGTTAAATCTTTCATTGTCTTACTTGCTAAAAACTGTATGCAAATTTTATGATTTAAAAGTAGAATATACAGTGCATCCGGAAAGTATTCACAGCGCATCATTTTTTCCACATTTTGTTATGTTACAGCCTTATTCCAAAATGGATTAAAATCATTTTTTTCCTCTGAATTCTACACACAACACCCCATATTGACAACGTGAAAAAAGTTTATTAAAAATAAAAAAATTGAGAAAGCACATGTACATAAGTATTCATAGCCTTTACCATGAAGCTCAAAATTGAGTTTTCCCTCATCATCCTTGAGATGTTTCTGCAGCTTAATTGGAGTCCACCTGTGGTAAATTCAGTTGATTGGACATGATTTGGAAAGGCACACACTTGTCTATATAAGGTCCCACAGTTGACAGTTCATGTCAGAGCACAAACCAAGCATAAAGTCAAAGGAATTGTCTGTTGACCTCCGAGACAGGATTGTCTCGAGGCACAAATCTGGGGAAGGTTACAGAATAATATCTGCTGCTTTGAAGGTCCCAATGAGCACAGTGGCCTCCATCATCCGTAAGTGGAAGAAGTTTGAAACCACTAGGACTCTTCTTAGAGCTGGCCGGCCATCTAAACTGAACGATCGGGGGAGAAGGGCCTTAGTTAGGGAGGTGACCAAGAACCCAATGGTCACTCTGTCAGAGCTCCAGATGGAAGCCAATCCTTAGTAAAAGGCACATGGCAGCCTGTCTGGAGTTTGCCAAAAGGGACCTGAAGGACTCTCAGACCACAAGAAACAAAATTCTCTGGTCTGATGAGACAAAGATTGAACTCTTTGGTGTGAATGCCAGGCGTCACGTTTGGAGGAAACCAGGCACCGCTCATCACCAGGCCAATACCATCCCTACAGTGAAGCATGGTGGTGGCAGCATCATTGTGTGGGGATTTTTTTCAGCGGCAGGGACTGGGAGACTAGTCAGGATAAAGGGAAAGATGACTGCAGCAATGTACAGAGACATCCTGGATGAAAACCTGCTCCAGAGCGCTCTTGACCTCAGACTGGGGCGACGGTTCGTCTTTCAGCAGGACAACAACCCTAATCACACAGCCAAGATATCAAAGGAGTGGCTTCAGGACAACTCTGTGAATGTCCTTGAGTGGTCCAGCCAGATCCCAGACTTGAATCTGATTGAACATCTCTGGAGAGATCTTAAAATGGCTGTGCACTGACGCTTCCCATCCAACCTGATGGAGCTTGAGAGGTGCTGCAAAGAGGAATGGGCGAAACTGGCCAAGGATAGGTGTGCCAAGCTTGTGGCATCATATTCAAAAAGACTTGAGGCTGTAATTGCTGCCAAAGGTGCATCGACAAAGTATTGAGCAACAGCTGTGAATACTTATGTACATGTGATTTCTCATTTTTTTATTTTTAATAAATTTGAAAAAACCTCAAGTAAACGTTTTTCACGTTGTCATTATGGGGTGTTGTGTGTAGAATTCTGAGGAAAAAAATGAATTTAATCCATTTTGGAATAAGACTGTAACATAACAAAATGTGGAAAAAGTGATGCGCTGTGAATACTTTCCAGATGCACTGTATATTTTTTCATGTGAAGGTTTACTGGTACACAATCATCCCTGGTTTTATGCTGTATACTTCATAGTGATAACTGCTTCTATAAATGGTCAAGGATATTAAAAATGTGAATACAATCAAACAATAAGTCACTGAGAAGCAACAACTGCTTTTATTGTAAAACGTAACTTTTTTATATATAAAAGGCATTAAATATGCGAACTTAAATGGTTACTTTTAATGTAGTGCCATCAACTCCAAGGAAGACATTGAAAGTTCTGAACAGAGTATAGTTTTAAAAAGCATTAGAAGAAGTATTGACACCAAACAAGAAGATACAAGCAAGCAATATTGACAGATACTATATTAAGCTTGAGAAAGATGCAGAGGCAAGAACCAAGAACAGTGTACAGTGTAAATAGTGAAAATGACACAGCAAAAGATGAAGTACAGTGATTTTAAATAAGAACACAGTAACACAAATGTGGAGGGTCATGTGTATGGCAAAGATTTAAAAGAGCAGACATAACACCAAAATGGTACAAGGCAAGAGAAGGAAGGCCATGTTCCACGAGTAAGGAGAAGACCCACACTGGCTGTCAAAGTACATTTCTGAACACAAAGAAAGACAAACTGTGACTGCAGTAGTCCAGGGGTGATATTGGTGCCCAGTAAATATTTTTTGAAGGGACACAAGAGAAGAAAAGAGATCCTGAGGAGATGGTAGTATAGGAATGCAATTCCTCCAGGCCACTAGGAGGTAGCACATGATCCATGAATTGTAAAGATGGAACAATATTTTCCTTTTAAGAGGCACATGGTGGAGGGAATGGAAGAGGTTAGCTTTATGAGGCACAGGACAAAGTGTGTACAACACAAAAGCGTGTAGTAGCATAGTTAGTGGGTTGCACTTTACATTTCGAACAATCCTTGTGGAGAATAGTGTAGGAATTTACATTAGTGGACACTTGTAATGTCAAAAGGGTTCCCATAGCTTTAGCTATGGGAACTTAACTTAGCTTTAAGTTTGTGGATTATTATGACATGCCTACTGCCTGAGCTGAAGGCATCCCATTCAAGATATGTCCATTTGTGGACTTTTTGCAAGAGATTACGTACAATGTGGTGCTATACATTGTAAAGTACAATAAATTATTTAAAGGTTTTTGTGTTTTCTGTCCACTTGTGTTTCTTCTTGTGCTATATGTTTTGTTTTACCAAATTTAAATTATTTCATTTATATTATTTTTCATAAGAAATAATAATTTCCAGTGTTTCCAGTGTGATTCTTGGGTTTTGATGCATGCTATGTTCATTTTTTCCTATATTTTACTATCACTTAGATTTTGAGCTCTTAACTAATTGTTAACATTACGTTGTCAGCATTTTTGTGGTGCCATTTCTGTTGTCACTTTGACGTATGGGTGTGCAATTTTGAGTATTTTGTTGTTAAGAACAGCTCATTGTTGTTATCTCATGGTGGCCAGAAGTCACAATGTGTGACATCAGGTACATGCTGATTTACAAGATGATAGCAGGCTGTCATCAATGTCTATGGCTGTGGATATTCTGAAACAAATTTTGAGTGCAGCACCTAGTCATAATCATTCAAGGAAGCCAGAAAATTGTGTTTTTTTGACTTGACTTTGGGTTTACATATTAGTTTATAATAAACTAACCAAGTAAGTAAGAAATGTATTTGCAATATCGAGTCACTTTCAAAAAAATGTTAACATCACCTTCCCCAAATGTATTACCGTAAGACTGTCAGTACAAAACTACAAAAATCAGCAGCGGTCACATGCAGTCGCTAAGTCAAGCATCACTGTAATTTTACACCGGCCAGTATTCAAGTGGCTTACAGCAAAATTTTCTTTGAAAATACTTATTTATTTAGGATCAGAAAGTAAAGTAATAAAATGGTTGGTAAGAAAACTGTTGATATTTAAATGGTAACTTAAATGGTCAGATTAATCCAAAACAAATATGTTATTTGGTTTACATTAAAAGCTTCATAGCAAATGAGAACGGTCAAAATACACAGTAAATCATTTAATCAAATGATGGGTCATTCTAATATTAGTGGTAAATATATATCTGATTCTGGTTGCAAAAAAACAAAACAAACCAGTTAACATAGCTATACTGGAAAAATATGTAAGAAAAAAGAAAGAAACTTGCTGTGTCAAGTTTGCTTCCAAAATGCAGTATTATTTATCAAATTATATGTCTCTTCTTAGAATTGCTAGTGAGATGACCCATACTGTTTGTTTAGAATTGCACTGCTTGTTGTGAATGGCTGACACTTCATTTCTTTCTCAATTAATGTCATGTGCCAGAAAATGTTGCTACCCATTGGCATGAATTACTGTAAACATGCCAGACCTTCAGTTAAACCACTGAATGAAAAGTAGACAACAGCATCATATTTGGCAAAAATAGAGTTAAACTTTTATTGTATTCCTTGAAAAACATGGGCGCTAGCTTGTATAGTTACATTGTAGAAGGTCTAAGGAGTGACTTGGGACAAATATACAAAACCAGGTTATTACTGTATATGCATTTTCTGAGGTGATTTCCTCCACCTCCATTCAGAGAAAAATGTGAATGCACAACAGGAGTAAAGAGTGGTGGGACAGTATTGTTAGCTGCTTTGAAATTCCAAAATGCCAGTAGAACCTTAGAATTAGACAAATAACATTTGAATCTCTGTGTTTTAATGTGTAGCATGACGAAATAAAAGAAACATTCAAGCCACATTCTTGAGTGAAAATGTGATCTGACTGCTTAAACTCAAATTAGATATGCATGGTGGGAATTGATTCAGAATTAGAAAGGAGCCTGTACCTGATCTCAAATATTCAGATCTGTGCAGCGCATACATTCAACATAAGGTGAAGTGTACTGTATGTAAATAATCCTTCCATAATTAAATGATACTATGTGGTTTTGGATGTTTACACCAAAATCCAATGTGTGTCAGATATGTGGAAAAATCAGAATCAGCTTCTATTAAAATGATAGTATAAACACAGAGTTAAAGACTTTGACTTGATTTTTGCTTGCAATAGATGTCATTTTCTCTAAATTTTGCATTCCTCTTCCTCATTTCTATGCTTTCCTTAGCTAATATATTGATGCTTTACCTTCAATTACATTACTGTTATTAGTGTTCAGTGTATCAATGAACTAAGTTTGCAGATTAAATCACATAGTGTTTTTATTTTCAATTGGAAGTCACCTACTTTCTCAACTTTTTTCAATTACAGAGGGTCAGAGTGCCAAAGCCTACCCTATCAGTACTTGGCCTTGGATACAGTGCCATTCTGTAGTATGCTATAAAAAATTAACGATTTTAATTTAATTTTTATAGCACCTTACCTTTAATGCAACAGAGCATTAAAGTATTTTACATAAACATCAAACAAACATTCTACCTACAACTTTCTGACAGCAAGTCCAAAGCTCTAGGTACTAAGCCACACTTGTATCTCTTTATTTTAGTTTTAGATGATTACACACCTATTTACAGTTTATTATTACTTGAATGTCATTGTGGTAGTCTAGAGGTTCAGAAAATTGTATGACAGCCTGTAGAGGTGGGATGCTAATACTGAGTGCTGAAGGAGTTAGAATAGCTACCCAATGAGAAGATCAGTAAAGAGGAAAATGAAACTTTTACCTGTGTTTTAAAAGAAAAAAGACAAGATATTTCTGTAAGAAACAGTAATTGTATCAGACTTGCATTTCACAATTACACTATAATGTGTGTTATGCTGTATATTAAGGTTTATTAGAATATACTGCATATTCAGCACAATGATTCATGTGGTAATTAGGTAAGCTACCAGTCTGCAGGTCCATTCAAAATGTCACTTCCACACATACTAACACATGACTAACACTTCTGGGATACCATCAAGCTGCTTTCAGCTGATTAAAAGCAGTTCAGAAAAACTCTGCTCAACGTCAAGGTTCTGATCTGTCAATTGGTCCTTCCCTTGTTGTAATTATGATGTGTCATGTACACCCCTTATTTTAATAACATAGCTCTAAATGTAAATAATTGTGTAATCAATAAAGTATCAACATAGAATTCAGGTTATATGGGAATGGCTCATGTTGTGTTCATTACTGTTGTCTTTTTCTGTCTATGGCAAACATGCCTTCCATTCCTCACAATGAAAATCTCTTGTAAATGCCCATTCCACCTGGTGTATTTTGTATTTTCATGTTGCATTGTTTTTGGAACTTTATTTTCTTAGGAGATATAAAATCTACATCATTATTTTCAACTTCAATTCATTATTTATATTACTGACTTTTTTCTGTTTTTATACATTTTCTTAATTAGCCTTGGTATTTTCCATTTACCAAATATAATCAAGTAAAATGTACAAATTATATAAAATTCTGTGTAGCTGTTTTTGAAACTTTCATGCTCATATGGTCTTTTGAAAATGATGAGGTGATGCAGAGACAGATTATATGGATTCTGGCATTATTTCACTTAAAACATAAATGAGCATGTAAACATGAGGAGTAGACACTACAGTTCATGACAATGCTACCAGATCTAAATCCCTAAAAGATCATTTTAAACACAAAGTAATTATACAACGTGTAAGGCTACAAAACCTGGCAATGGGATAGATTACCTTGCGTTAATGAGGTACTGGGCGAGGCTAATGTTGGCAGGGGATCCTGTGATGGTGATTTGACGCTCCGTTGAGCCTTCCATGGCATTAGCGATTTTGATCTGTGCTCCAGACATCTGTCGGATCTCGTTGATTTTGGTTCCCTGGCGTCCGATTATGCAGCCTATTAGCTGAAAGAAATTTCAGAGGTTCTTAAACAGAAGAGGCTAATAGCCCTTTAAATTAGCTTTTTAATGAACTAATTTATACTGTGACAATTTAAATGACAGGATTTCAAATGGCAGTCAACAGAATTGTTTCTGTTCATGAACTGCTAAATTGAAAACAACATCAATATCAAAATAATTTTATATTTGAAGACAGAATAAAGCATCAAGATACTTACATAACACTGAATAAGCAACTGGAAATTAATACTATATTACAGAGCTATAAAAGCAATGGTTCAAAGTAAGCTAAGCAAGATATTAGATTATTCAAGCATAGGACAGATCAGAAGGTACCACAGCTGCTAGCATTGCTACCTCAAAGAGCTTGGGCACTGATTTTATTCCCAGATGGTATGCTGGAGGTCAATGTTAGTGTACTGGCTTGGGTGTGTTCAAGTGGCCTGCCATTCTGAAAACACTGTCGTAACAATACCAATGTCAGTTTAGGCCTTAGCTTCCTGTTCCTCTAGCCAGAATATGTATTCTACAATTTGGGAATAGAATGATTTAAAAAAAATAAATGGCACTTGTCTCACAGGAAAATTGTCATTTTTACCATAATAATAGCCTTCACTTACACAAACTTCAAAAATATACAATGTTCAGCTTTGGACATGGATAACTAAAGCAGATAAAAGTTTTCTTATAGTTTTCTTATATTTTCTTAATAGGACAAACTTGGATTTTAATTTGTAATTAGATTAATATGACTTTGTTCAAAAGAATAAACAAAGCCAACCCGAAATTCTTTATAACATCACTGCAGAAAATGTGTTCTAACTGTAGGAACTTCCACCTTCAGGTGCTACTGCCTTGGACATTTTGTTTACGTTTATTCTTTCCTTATGCCCAGTTCTGTCAGATTTGTCTCTGATCCCTACTGCCCCAAACCAAATTAAACAGGTTTGAAAATGGATATATGGTTTAATGGCCATTACTTTGAGAGACACACCCCTTATTTTTCAAGTGGATTTTTGGCATAACACAATGTTGGCAATTGGTGAAAATTTTATTTCTCACAGAGCATAAACAGCACTACTGTCAGGAAATCAAAGCTTAATGATATTTACGGGGGTGGTTTTTGTTTGGAGTTGGAGTAATCCATTTAATACTTCAACATGAAGCTTGTCTTTAATCAGGCAGAGCAAGGAAGCTTAAAAGATTAATTATAATTCAGGCAATGTCATAAATTTTCTTGACTCCTGCCTTAACCATAAGGTGTACTTTTGTGAATCTGTAGTGAGAATTTAATACCTACTATTCATAGACTCTTATGTGGATACTCTGATTTTGTTTCTGCCTATTAGAAGCCACACATGGACTATGAAAACTTAAGTAGTGTGGATGCTAGGGGTCACTGTTGCCCCATTGAACCCACCAGACAGACGTCCCAGACACACGAGTAAAACACCAAGAAGATTTTAATAATAATATTCTTCCAATAAAGTGCACAAAGCACTACACTCTCCACAATTCTCAGTAATAAACAATAATCAATAACATACACAATCCTCCACTCCAAACAGCTCCATCCTCTATCACCCAACTCCGGCTCAATCTGCTGGGTTTTCCAAGAGTCCCTTTAAAGTCCATGACCCGGAAGTATATTGTCTTCGGATGAAACGCCTTCTTCAAGTGCCCCGGAAGTACTGTGGGTTTCCGTCCTCGTGACTCCTATGTACTTCCGGGTTAACTTCGTGATAATGTCCCCCTGGTTCTTGTTGAGCTCCCCCTGGAGGCATCCATGGCACACAACAGGGCAGAAGAACCAGACTCCATGCCCCATGCTGCCCTGCAGGAAACCGAGTAACCATTTCCATCCAGGGGAGCTGCCATCTAGCATCCCAGGGGATGTAGTGCCCTAAAAATGCCGTCTGTCCATCACAGTAGGATTAATAAAGTGATTTAATTAACTATTATTTGCACAATCTGATTTGTTGATTTTCTTTACAATTGTAATTAAAATGGAATCCCTTCGATCATTTCAGATTTTATCCTTTCTTTTAGATGTTAACAATAATGGTATGTGACTGTTTTATTAATTATTCTTATCCTCGTTTTGCATTATTTTTTCCCTAGACTAATACTGATATGGATAAGTGATTTATGGTTTAAGTAATCTCCAGAATTACCCTTCTAGGAAGCGTTTGGCATCAAAACGGATTGTAATTAAGTCTATAGGCCTCCTTGCTGGATAAAGCTGAAACTTGGCAATTCATTGGAATTGTCACCAGCAAAAGCAGATCTGATAAAAAATAAAAGATCATATTGCTGATGGTGTAAATTCCTTATGAGTAAATTTTAGGGTAGAAATTTCTTACACCACAACCAAAAATTAAAGTCACATGAACAAACATTTATTACAAGAATATCTAATCAGATGTTTATTTGTTAATACTTTTTAATTTAAAAAGTCTTATTTTTTTGTAGAGTCAATGTCATTGCCCCTTGCAGCATCGAAGAAGTGTTCATATGAATTAAGCTTGATGCACACCGCGAGAACATCAATAAAGGGACAACTATGAATATGTGTTAAATTACAGTAAATACAAATTAAAAAAAAGGTGGAAAAATTCACACAGAATCCTGAGAAGAAATACATTCTCATTAATACCTCCTTCAGAAATTTTCTACATCAATTTAAAGGGTCCTAGCAAAAACAACAGTGTCCTTTTTTAAACAGCCACCTTTGAAAGAAGTAATTATTTGTTTTGCTGAACCCCTTGTGTTATACAGATATCTGATACACGATTTCCAAAGTTGGCAACCTTCGCCACAGAGATAAACCAACTGCAGCAAAAGAAGGTGCAACAAACACTTCACTTCAAGCCTGAAGAAGTGTAATATTGACATCACCTATTCAAACACAATTTCTTTGGAATGTGTAAGACAGAGGAAAAGGTGTCTGGGAAGAATTTTTACACTTTGAGACTGAAATGTGCAACTTATTAATACCTGCCCTATATAAAATATCAGTCAACCTTGCTATCTTGGAAATGCCAACCCATTATGTAACAAAGACATGGAGTCTCTGTACAACCATCTCCACACTGACAAATCATATCCAAATCATCTTCATATGGAAGAAAATGCCAGTGATTAAGGGGCCAATTGATGGGTTCAAAGTCACCTTCACGTCTCCATCTAGCAGCCACACATATTTTATCTGAGTGCAGTATTCACACACAGTTTAGTCCCCAGGTACACAAATGATGAGTGTGATGCACACAATACCTGAATACATCTATTGGCATTCTTTCTTCCTGTCCTGGTGATACATTAAAGCGTCTAAAACTTTCACTCTCCAAAAAAGTTTTTTGTAAGCATTTTTTGTGATCCCACAGCACTAGAGTATTAGGATTTGATAGAAAATGCAGAAAGCAATATAGAAAAACAATTGCAATAAAGTACAAGAATAACTCAATGCTGACTAACAGAGGACTGGAACAAAAGAAAGTTTGTTTCCCAATCACCTCTGTCCATTTCTGTATTTACAGTCCTCTTTATGACAAGTCTCATCTAGCCTTTCAACACCAATATCCTTGCCTTGGCAAAGAAACAAAAAATGAGAATGTAATGAGATTTCCTGTTTCCAGCAACAGTCTGACGCTTTCAAAAGAATTCCCTGTGATGCCACTCAAACTGAAAGATTTAATATCTCCATATTGTTGTGAGTCTGCTCTGGGTTTACTGTCATTAGGCTATGCTCAGTACACTACCAGGAGAAAGCCAAGGGTATCCTCACTTAGCTCCTCTCAACTCAGAGCAGTAACAGCTGCTTTACTCTGGACCAGGAGATAAATTTTATTTTGTCAACTTATGCCCACAACATTTTGTTTCAGTTTTCATTAACAAGTCACAGCAATGGGTGACAATGATGTAAGAGCATTAGTCCACAATTAAGGGGGAGGAATGATTCACAGCCCACTAGCGGGCCTCATTAAACCTTTAGTGGGGCAAGATGAATGAATATAATTATCAAATACCTGCAAAATACTGAACTCACTAAAATCAAGCAGGACTGTCAAACATATCTTTTTCACTATTCAAAATACTGTAGTATCTCGGCCAGAATGTACAGTAGTATGGTAGCCATGAGACTTGGATCTGTCAAGGGAGGTGGAGAGCACCACAAAGAGCTGTGGAAACACGCAAAACTTTGACACTGAGGAGGATAAAGGGGGTAGCACCATGACCAGGTGAAATAAAAAGGATGGTCTGGGCCAGAGTGGGAGGCATTTCTTTTGAAAATGTAGTGGGTTAGATGGTGAGCACATCAGCCAGATGTAAAACATGTGAAACAGCTTGCAGTCTGCTAAAGAAAAGAGCGGAGAGGTTATTGTTCATTAAATAGTGGTGCAGAACAATTTCCTTGTTCTGCTGCAACTACTTTCCAAATCAAGTATTGGGTCACTCTAATACATTGCATAAAGACTGCAATGACTGTTAGTTTTCATAAAGACCCCCTTTAATGTTCATTTCCTAGATAGTGCTTCTATAGTACTAATCTGTAGTTAGGTTAGGGTTAGGGTTACAGGCAGCTCATAATGACCCAACAAGAAAAAATGAAAAGGCGGCACGTGCCTCACTGTCATAAAGACCTACGAAACCCACAAAAAAATGTGCGCTTTGTTTTTCAAAGAAATCTATTTGCAGGTAAAGGAGGTGATCAAGTCCTCCCTACTGTTAGCCTTGCGATAACTTTACCACCACTAACCATATGTAACCTGTCTTCTCAGAGTTTTCTCATCTCCAAAGAACTGCAGGTAGTGACTTAAAAGGAGGGCCAAATATGGGCTGATGCAACGTAATGTGTATAAAGAAGAAAGTGATTTGTCATGTTATAATAATGACAGCAATAGCATGATACGTTCTAGTTTTAGTGATAGTGAAGCATACTAAGGTGATGACTTTGCACAAACTGTAAATGGTAATGCCAGTTTTGAATTTGCGTCATATAAAAAGAGTGCGTGCCAACTTTTAAAGATGCCATTCAATGATATCCAAGGTGCAAGAAACATGAACAAAGGTTCAGATGTTCTCTTAAAGAATTTTAGTTGTCACTGAGCCCAAAACACTTCCAGAGTGGCACACACTGAAATGCAATGCACATTTTGTCTGATTTCAATTATGATGAGCTCCTGCCTACTGCCTTTGCACCTCTTGTATAACAAGGTGTAATTTAAAATCCTGAAGATTTCCTGCTCACCAAAACTTTATTTGAAACTTCTTATGGGCAGTAGATCATGAGTAAAAAACATTTTAGATCTGAGGTATTTGCATTTAGTTATCTGTTACTTCACACAATGAAAATAAAACCATTTTTTGAAACCAGTGGTGGAACTACATTTTTGGTGGCCTGGAGCTTGAACTGTTATGGGGGCCCCTTAACAACTAGCAATGAGGTCTGGCAAACCACTGTTATCTTCTTCAGTGAAGTTGTTACATGATAAATCATTACACATTTCTAAAAAAATTAACTACTACATCTCAGATTAAAAAAAAAAAAAATGTTATACAATACCATCTCACATGTCAAAATCACTGATGTTAATAAAGATTTCCTATGCCTTCCTAGTTTGAATTATGAGGGCATGAAAATTAAACTGGTTCTGGACAACCAGGGTTAGGGGCCCTGAAGCTTAAGCTTCATTAGTTTCATAGTAGATCCACCCCTGTTGGATGCACTGATTGAGAGATCCTATAAAATCAAAACACCTATACAGAATATTGTCGACAAATCACTTGTGCTTTAGAAGGTTTGTTTGAAAAAGAATCAATACTAATATTGCACAATTACTGAGTTGGCACTGTCACTGCTGAACTACAGGAAAAGTTTATTGTCAGCTTAACAAAAGTGAAGTCTGCTAAGTGATGAAAAACTAAACCAGATGGGTTTTATTGCTATTAATTCATTTATTTTTACTATTCTTTCTTAGTTTTATCTCAACAGCTATAAATAATTGATATTGTGCAAAAACTAGGGTGCCCAGTATAAATATTTTCCCCCCTACTCTTGTGTCTTCTCTATCTTTCTCTTTCACAATAGGGATCAGACTCTCTTTGCTTTTAATATTTGACACGCAGATGGCTATCATGTCTGCCCAGTAGGGGTTGGGCGGTCTTTTGGCCTTGGATTTTTGTTCTTGTTTTTTTTCTGTCCTACTGACCATATGACCTTACCTTTTTTATTTGCTACATACTGTATAAAATTATTGTCTAATCTTGTTTATGTTTTATATTTATTTCATTTTGTAAAGTAATTTGAGCTACATTGTTTGTATGAAAACGTGCTATATAAATAAATGTTGTTTAAAACTAAGCTTTGACATTGCATACTATCTATCTTCTATATATTACCTTTCACGTCTATTATATAGTGCCCTATCTATCTATCTATCTATCTATCAAATGCCATTTATGTTTTTTTTTTTATGGCTATCAATACAAGTTGCATTTTCTTGCACAACTTGATGTTCTTCTGGTATCTATTTAGCAGCTTTGACAATACATACTAGTTATTTGTGTACGTGGGGCCCAAACAATGGTTCAAGCCCAGAGGCCCACTCCCCTGTAAAGATCTTTAGTATTTTAGTATGACAGTTTCATGAAGGAGATGGGAAGATAACCTCAGACATGTTGCTTCTGTAGCTCCATTCACTTTTGAAAGCTATAGTATCTGGGCTGGCTGTCCTTCCTTAGCTGACCTGATTGCAGCGACAGTCCTATGCAATGCTTTTGTCTTTTATGCCCACTTGATTGTCGTATGTGGACAGAAAATGTATTTGCATTTCCTCTTGTGTTAAATTTGGTCATAGTTGGTGGAAATAGTACATTGCTGCATCCAGAGGAAAATTAAGTCAATTTTGTAATTATGTTATGAAAAAATGTCTGCAGTGAATAAGTCAGCATTTTGAAAATTATATTTGTATAAAATTATATTTTATATTTTCAGAGATGCATAATAATTTTATGCTTAATTTAAAAAGTGATAATTAAGCCAAGTGAGTAGTGAGCAGTTTTTGTTGCTATCAAAAATACTTCTAGTGGCAAATTCTATATTTTAATAATTACTGGTTATTATTTATCCAACTCGTTTTATGTAAGAAATTCATGCACTAGTAAAATAATTTTTACTTACTTAAAAAAACAAAACATACAGGCCGTTTTTTGAAATGGCTTCTTAACTTTGTTTTATGCTTTAAAATTCAAGCAGTGTAACAGCACGAGCAGCAAATATAACTTTGTTAATAAATGGAATGAAGAATAACCAGTAAACTGCTTAGGACCACCATATCTAGTATAAGTTTACCATAATCATGCCCTAATCTGTTGGTCAGTCTTTTCTACTCTCATTCTTCAACAGACCAGTTCTTAACCCAGTTTATTTGCAGCAGCTAATGATACCTCTCAAGAACTTTCATCTTTACAGATGAACCTACTTATCACGGAAAAAAAAAAAACATAAGTTCAGATTTGGTGGTGATAATTATCATGTTGGCTGTGTCTCAGCACTAAAGACCCAGTGAAAAACTTGACATAAACAGGCCCTTTACAACCCAAACTGAGATATTCTTTTTCTAATTACAACATTAGAATTCTACTGTAGTAATTCAAGAGGTGAGAGTTGAGAGAGTTGAACTCTGAAAAGAGAATACTAGGATAACTTCACTATATGTTTGGGTCTTCTAGGTCTTTCTATCACCGACCATTCAAATAAAGTAGTGCTTGAAATTAACACTACTCCTCAACAGAATGTCTTGAAACATACAACCTAAATCAGATGAACTCACTGCAAAGTTAATCATTGAACCTTGGTCCAAGGATACAATGTACACTTGTAGGCAACTGTAAATAGAAATGTGGTATTTGTTGAGGAAAATCATTGACTTACAAACACATCTAATAATGTTTCACTTAAATTTAGATCAGTTAATTGGTTTCTCTAAATCCACCTCTCCAAGGTTTTTGTCATTTCCTAAGTCTCACAACAGAACAATAAGCCAGTGGGTCATACCTTTTCAAGTATTTCCCCCACAGTGTATAAGAAAGCTCAATACTCTTGACAGCTATTGGTCTTGTGCACAACTGTCAAGTTTGTCCTCTGTGCAAGTTCAGATAATTTTGAACTGACCCTCTAGATCATGAATATAAATTTCAAATTCCCAGCTGGTTGAACTCCACAATACAAGAGAGACTACCTAAAATTAGATGTCTGATCTCTGAACCAACCCTATCTGATTATATTTAACTGAAACTTTTTCCTCTCCCTGCTTGCTTGTAATATACACTCTGAGTCTCTAAAGCAAAGTTCCATTGCCAGGGTCTAGTCTGTCTGAAACTGTTTCATAGATGCTCATCATTCGCTCCTGACACCCACTTTACAAGAGACATCCTCCCAACAGCATTGGTCCAAACAACTGTGTTTCTTATGAAGATTATAAAGATGCATACTCACATCATTGGGAATGGTGAGTTCATGAGTACTGGCCGGGGGATTGGCATCCAAACCTGAAACGATTGGGGGAATAAAAATAGCTCTTTAAAAAAAAAAACTAAACAGTCAGTTCAACCTGATATGTCTGCCTAAAAAAATCAGTAGAACCAAGGATGAAAATAGAACAATTCATCTGAAGAGCTAACCCCAATATTAAAAAAGGCTTAAGGGTTAAAAAAAACTGCAGCAAAGTAATTCATTCACTTTGAAATTGTTATTTTAAAACACACAAAAGTCATTGCCAAACATTCTTGATTGTAAATTAAGAATACAGTATCCAATTTGTATGTGTTTTCTCATTTCTGCAAGCAGATTTGCAATTACTGTATACATTGTTAGCAGATCTAGAAACATGCATTTTACTATGGATAAAAAACACTCTAACACTTTTATAGTCATTTCCAAAAATATACCAAAGGACTAAACAAACACTTATTTTAAAATGATCTTACAACTTTTGAAATAATTACCTTTAAGCATTATATCTCATCACTCTTTAAGGTTAGTTTGAATCTTCAATACCTAACTACTAGCAAATGAATGTTTAAAATGAATACTGGGATAAACTATTAAAAAATAAAAACACATTATTTACATTGTGTAAAAATATTTTTGATATGTAAGTTTAAGTTCATGTTTGTTGACACAGTTGCAAGATATTTCTTTTTACTAATGTCTGACTAGTTAGAGTAAAAAAACAATTTCAATGCAGATGTTCAAATATTTTAACACATCAGAAATTGTATAATATTCTGTTTCTTGAAAAAAATAGATTATAAAATAAGTAGAGAAAAATAGTAATTACTATGCAAAATATAGAGGGGTGAGTACATTTTACAAAATTAACATTTAATTGCATTCAATTAGTGTAAATGCATGTTGGTCATTGTGCTCATTATTCTTGTTCGCTTTAATATTCATTGCTATATTTTCCAGTTAATCCCTGGTGCTTATTTTAGTATTTTGTGTTCAGTCAGCTGTGAATAATGTTTGTTAATTTATATCATTTTGTTGTAAAATTAGACATAAGAACAAAGGATGAAGTGCTGTTCATAAATATACCACATAAAAAGTGGAAATATGATTGCAAAACCTACTTTCAAGGAAACAAGTATTCTGGTTATTATATGGTATTACTAAAACAAGAGTTAATCATATATTATTTTTTGACACACTGGAAAATAGTATTTCAATATAGTCAAATCCCAAGAAGCTGTCAAAAATGTCAATTCTCTGAGATCAAGGGAAGTTACACAAACATTGGCAGCTTAATTTTTGACATGTCTTCAACTGAAACAATCAGAATGAAATAATAAATCGTTTCCAGTGAGCATAATGGATACATTAAACTCTTTAGTATAAGTAGCTACAAATACTGATAAGAGTGGTCCTGCAGTAATGACTGTGAAAATATTACAGTTATACTTTCAAAGAATCTTCTTGTGATTATGTTTCTGCTGAAACCATTCACTGACAAGTAGTGGACAACATTTCATAGAAAAGTGTTCTAAAAGTACTGTATACTCACTGATGCTGCTACTGGGCCTTGACTGGCCTTTCCTAACAAAAGCTCATTAATCTGGCATAATGTTACTGTCAAAATGTAGATAAGAAATATGCAATATTAGATCAGGGTAAGAAAACAGGTATGTTTATTATATTACTAGGGATATTGTAAAATTTGTTCATTTGCTTTGAAGAAGTTCATTATGCGTAAAAGTTCACTTTCTGTTTTTTGTGCAGTAGTTGAAAAATATACTGTTATGTTATGTTTTAACATTTGATGATTATGTCTCAAATCTAGTATTTCAACCACTATGCCCTTAAAAGGATTTGTTTCATACACTTCATTGTAAGTGTTTTTAACTGATAATTCTATGGATTACCGGTAATTTAAGTTTAATAAAAAATAAAATCAAATTTCATTTCAATAGTACAATGCATTTTTTTTTTAGAATGTAGTATGAATTTTTCAGTTATATGTCAAACATGGTTTGAACTCGGCAGGAGTTTCTCATTGCAGCATCCTCTTCAGTATCATAATCCCTGCTGTTGAGTTTCATCCAATAATATAAAAAAAACAAAACATCCAGAGAAGGAATTGAAAGCGAAACCAAGGAACATACTTGGCATTGGATGTGCCAGTTAGGAACTCATTCAACAGAGGAATAAAATATAAACTTATATTAAAAATAAAATACGGAAAATGTTAGATTGGTGCAACCTACATTTGGCTTGTTACAGAGCAATCCTGCAGTGTTTTGTTGTGCAGGATGAAGTTTTGTTTCCTGTAATCTGTTATTCACATACAGTAGTATCTTGAATTCTGAATTAGTCTAAGTAGGCATAATCAGTGTTGAAATTACACTTCTCAGATTTAAAGTACTGTATATAGTCTACCAGGTTTTCAGTTTAATGTCTGGTGTTTGAAATAATATAAGGAACTATAAACAGGGGATTTGTTATCATATGACTGTCCACAGCGGGTAAGAAAATTGTTTCATGTGTTGATTCTGATGAGAACACTGTATCTTAACTCTTTCTTTGATATATAACATTAATTGTAATTATGTTTAGACTTTTTCATATTGCAGTGTGTGTTTGTTTCTTTTATAACAACAAATATAATTAAAATTAAAAAAATGTTTGTTACGCAATTCTTTAAATAAAAAGTAAGACAGGTGCTACTATTGCAGTGAGAGTGTTCAATATGTAAGTGTTGTATTGATAATCAGGAAGCGGTATGTTCTCAAGTGAGCGATAACTCTGATGTCATACATACCAGAAAAAGAAAATAAAAACTTTGACAAAGGGAAACTATTGTAAATTGCCCCAATATCTCATTCAGATCATTTTTAGTAGTTGTCAAGATTTCTGCTTTAACTACATGACTCAGTAGTTTGCTCCACAGTCTCACAACTCTTTTCATAAAAAACTGTTTCCTGGCATAAGACTTAAATATACTTTTCCTCAATGTCCATTGAGGTCCTCATTGATGCTTTTGGGAATTTTGAAGGCCTGGATAAGGGCCCTATTTAACATTCTATTTACCTATTTAGCATTTAATTCCTTAAGCCTACCACAGTAGGACATGCCCTTTAGTCCTTGGATGCACTTGGTTACTTTCCTCTGCACAACTCGAAATACTGCTATGTCATTTTATAATTTGGTGACCAGAACTACACAAAGTATACAAGATGCAGTCTTACTAGTGCATTATACTGTCTGAGCATAATGTCTCCTTGATTTACAGTATACAGTATTCAACAGTCTTTACAATATAACATAACATTTATTTTCCATCATCCATCCATTTTCTAACCCGCTGAATCCGAATACAGGGTCACGGGGGTCTGCTGGAGCCAATCCCAGCCAACACAGGGCACAAGGCAGGAACCAATCCAGGGCAGGGTGCCAACCCACCGCAGTAACATTTATTTTGCCTTTTTAATTGTTTCTGGACATTGCTTAGATGAGAATTTTGTGTTAAGATGACAATTATTTATTTCTTAGATAAAACTATATAATATCACATGGTTGCTGCTGTCCCACAGATGTAGTGTTCTGGTTTCAAATATCACACATGGTCAACAATTTGCGTATTGTATAAGCATGGGTTTTTCTCTGGGTACTGTGATTTTACTTTCCAATCCCCAAATTAGGAGCACTGGTTATTTCTCATTGGCCCTATGTGAGAAAATATATGTGCATGGAAGACTTAGTCTTGTAATGGCTGTCACCCTGTCGAGAGTTGGCTTCTGTCTTGGCGACCAAGCTGCACGATTAGACTCCAGACCCCTGTTATCCTGAACTGGAATAAGCAGGTCAAAGAATGTTTTGCTGCATTTGGGACAGCATCACAAAATGTGTTGTCACACCTCATTTAGCAACAGAGATATTGATACACTTTTACCATTAAAGCTACATAATTGCAAATGGGTATATTTTCATTGCCTATGATCATGAAGTGGTTGCAGAATGGAAATTATAACTTAATTCTTTTCAGTATCTATTTCTGACTGTTATTACTAAGATAAGCACTGAGCAAGAAAAAGGGTTTAAAAAACAAAAACTATTATTTTTAAAAGACTGTACTTTTTTGTTTTTGACTTGCTTGTGCATTACTGCTTTGGTAAAATCTACAGTTTCTCTTTATTAGGGAATAATTCCAATTTTGCACAAATGTTTCTCAATAGCGTATTTCAGTGGATTGTGTCTTTAAAAGAGAACTGTACATAGTAGATCACTTCTATTTTAATTTATTAGTTGTATCAGGAAAGGCTCAAATAAACCATATGCTAAATTGTTTGTTATGAAAACCTTATTAATAGCTGAAATTTATAGTTTTCAGTAATGTATAGTGAATTATTGGAATTTGTTTTTGAAAACAAATAGAAATATTCTAAGCTGGAATTTTCTTTCATATATAAAATAAATTATATAAATGGGATATCAAAAAAGTATACATAATTTGTTTTCAATTTATTCAGATTAATTACACTATTTATCACAGGATAATCATTCATATATCCTGAAGCTGCATGTTAAAGCTGCTTGTTTATTATTCTGCCTGTAGTACAGGAAAAGAAATGGAACACGTCCACAAAGTGATAGTCTGTGAGCAGAAATCTGGTGTAAAATAAATAAATATAATTTCACTTGACTAATTCACAGAATGAATTACATAATCAATTTTGATAATCTAAATAGACTATACATGATTATAAGTTTAACAATTGAAAAGAAAAATCACTGGAAAATCTAAAAAGAAAGTACTATATATTACTATTTATGAACATGATAATAATTTAAGTTAAAATGTTACTTGTGTTCTCTCTGTACCATGACAGTTCATATGAATTACAGCTTCATAAAGCTGTACATTAAACTATATAGATCTGCTCTGCAAACGAAATAGAAAATACCACTCTTGGAAACAAAGCAGCAGAACTGAAACCTGACTGGCAGGGCTCTTAAGATTGGAGATTTGAAAAATATATAATCATAAGATCACCTCTTTTCATTTTTTTTTTTAAATGGAGACTATGATGTTGTTTTATAAGGCAGTTGTGTAGTCATTCATACACACACTAACCAGTTCTGCCTTTTAGCTACAGTGCTCCATACTTGGCTCCTGCCATCTTCATTGGCAGATGAACCAACCAGCACACCTTCCAGCCTTCTTGGGTGCACAACATGTTTTGAAAAGATGGATTAAGCAGAACAATTTGGCTAAACCAAGAATGAGGTATCATGATAGAGTTGAGAATAGAAGACAGAGATCAGATCAAACAAACAGGTGTATTTAAAAATATTAACCAGAAGCAAATATCCCTAAAACAGCCCTTTTATTCAAACTCTCAACAACCAGAAAAGTCAAGACATTAGACTATTGTACACCAGCAAGAGTCTGTTGAAGCACAACAAATATGTACTCGGTTTTTATTTTATCTGCCTACTCATCATGCAACTGCTGCTCCACAGTACAGAAACGGCACTTATAAAAATTACTAATGACCTCCTTATGGCAGCTGATTCTGGTTTAATTACTATTCTCATCCTCCTTGATCTGAGTGCAGCCTTTGACACTATTTGTCACACTACTCTTCTCAATAGATTATCTTCGATTGGCCTTACCCACAGTCCACTAGATTGGTTCAGATCCTACCTCTCAGGCCACACTCAGTTTGTTCAGCTTAAAACTTTCACATCCCAACCCACTGCTGTTACTTCAGGTGTGCCCCAGGGCTCTGTCCTCGGGCCCCTCGTTTTCATTATTTACCTCCTTCCCCTTGGAAATATCTTTTGTAAATAAAACATTAACTTCCACTGTTATGCTGATGACACCCAGCTCTATCTCACTAGCAAACATACTGCTTTCTTTCCACCCTCCTCACTTATTGATTACATAGCAGAAAATTTTCTTAAATTAAATAGTGACAAAACTGAGGTGCTCCTCATTGGTACAAAATCGAACTTATCCAAAACTGATTATTTTTCAGTTGTTATTGATAATTCCTTTGTCTCCCCTTCCCCACAGGTTAAGAGTCTGGGTTTCATCCTTGACAGTACTTTATCCTTTCAGTCCCACATCAATAACATCTCCCAGTCTGCATATTTCCACTTGCATGACATTAATTGTATTCACCCCTCCCTCACTACCCACACCACTGCTATCGTTTTTCATAGCCTTGTTACTTCTCGTCTGAATTATTGCAATTTCCTTTTCGTTGGTCTTTCTCGCAAATCTATTTACAAGCTTCAACTGGTCCAGAATTGAGCTGCCCGCATCATTACTAGAACCCCCTCTATTCACCATTTCACTCCCGTTTTGCAGCAGCTTCATTAGCTTCCAGTTCAGTTCCGAATTCAATTAAAAATTCTCCTCCTAACTTTTAAGGCTATCCACAACCTTGCCCCTTCATATCTGTCTGACCTCGTTAAGCTACACACATTTTCACAACATCCTCAGGCTGTGCTTTCCTACTCAGTTTTGTAAACGGATGGCACCCAACATCAAATCAGTGCTACTGCTTCTGTGAAGTTTCCCTTTCTTTTCTATTCTTATCCATGATGCAGGCTTTATTAAATACACTGAAATTAATTGCATATCGTTTACAAATTTACAGCACTTGACAGTAATCAATCTGTAACAATATAATGGTGCACAGGAAGGCCGAACTATTCCAACTACCATGGATGATTTAGTGTTGTTAGAAGACATTGCAAATGGAAGAATTAGAAGTGAGTGTGTATTTACAGATTATACTGACTTCTTATCCCATAATGATGACTGACTGCTAAGTAGATTTAGATTTCCAAGAACTGTCTTCTTGGAGCTGTGTACTGTTAAAACACTAGGATGTATACTTGATGTAATTTTTGTGATGAAATGCATTAAAGTATGTATATTACATTTTACAGATAAATTGTTAACTTAATTTAAATAATGTATACTGTTAATAATTAAACATGTGGGGACACAGTGGCACAGTGGAAGCGCTGCTCCTTCGCAGTAAGGGGGCTGTGTTCCGGGTGTACCCTGCCTGGAGTTTGTACGTCTTCCTGGTGGGTTTCTTCTGCGTGCTTTGGTTTCTTTCCAAAAGCATGCAGGTTAAGGTATTTGGTGATGATAGTGTAATTTGATGCTACTAATGTATGTGTGTGCTTGTATTAGCCCTGCAATGAGCTGGCACCTCATCCTGTGATTGTTCTTGCCTCGCACACGATGCTTGCTGGGACTGGTGCAACCCTGGATGGAATAATTGCCTCCACAGTGCCCCCACATATGTTCAATATATGCTTTAATGCATTTCATCATGAAAATGTTATCAAGTATACATCTTAATATTCTAAAATGTGTTGAGAGAGCTGTAATATAAATGTAACGTATTCTGTATGGCAATCACTGCCTGTGAGCTCCTGTCAGCATAGGAGAAACTTCATTTAAGAAGCACATAGCAATTAACGATTGGGTCAGGGAACACATAGAATATGAATCATTTAACGTGCTACTTTAGTTACAATGGGGTTTGATAAACTAGTAAATTAAACAACGATTTTAAGATTAAATTTACGATTTTCTACTTTAATGACAAAATAAACTACAAGATTAAAGTGGAAATTTTAAGATTAAAGTCGACATTTCAACTTTAATCTTGACATAGACCTTTTTTTCCTTCACTGTGTGTCTATTCTTTTTTTCTCTGTAGCCCGAATACGCTTCTGTATGACACTCAGATGGTGGGAGGCAGCTCACCTTTTCATGTTTACTTTGATATCTGACCACTTCTTTTTTATTTCAGGCACTGTGCGACTTTTTGAACTTACTTTCCCTGGATGTGCCAGAAAATCAGCATCTCCAAGATGCTGACCCTGCAGGCTGTCTTCCAGCACACAGATCTTCCAGTGTACATCAGGATTAGCAGCACGGCATTGGGTAACACACAATCTTCCCCTACCTCAGAGGTATACTCTATAGTGATGCCTTTCTGACCAAGGAGATCGTGAACCACATCTGAATCTCCACATGGCAAACTAAGTCATGGTCTGTCCTAGCTTCTGTATAGATGCAAGTCTTGGACTTCATACCGTAATCAAATCTGTGTCCTCGAAGTGTTCCATATTCACTGCTTCCAAAATATCCTGGGTATCACTTGGGATGACATGATTCCACCCACTGAAATTCACTAATGCTACTACACAGCCAGCATTGTTGACATGTTACTTAGTTGTGTCTTCCAATGAACCAGACACGTTATCTGCATGAATCAGTCTTGCCTTCTGCAGATGGTCCTGTGCAGTGAACTTGCTGAAGGATCCTGACTTCAGGGTGGGTTGAAGAAATGCTGGAAGTACCACTTGAATTGTTCCCTCAAGTCCTGCTCTATTCCACATGGGCAGCTCCAGACACTTGCTGGGAACTGTGTACTTTGGAGAAGGACTGTCATTGAAACAGTCTGTCCCTTTGAACAAGAATGGACATATCATTGTCAGGTCAAAGAGAGTGGCATTTCTATTGATGTCAACTTGCTCTGTTCAGGGGCAATTCCCCTGCCCATCTTGCCACCAGGTCTGCCTTTCCAAAATTGGATTGCTCTTCCACCAGCACACAAACAGAGAGGACAGGGTGGCAGAGATAGACAAATGGATGGACAGCATCATCGTCGTATTTGATAGACAACCACGACTAAGCATAATGGATTTTTCTCTGAGATCAGGTAAGCTGACATATTTTGCATTCAATAAAATTAAGTTAATCACAGTACTGAAGAGTGGCGGCATGTTGCATATTGAAATAAAACTTCACTGTACTCTATATGCCTACAATATTACTGAAAAATGTTACATTGGTTTTATGAAATCCTTGTCTAACCAAAGCTAAATTCTATAAAAAGAATGCACCTAATTTTGTTTATATTGGAGATCTCAAAAAAAAAAAAAAGATGTAAATGACAATCAATCAGCTGGGTGCAGAACAAGACATCTGGAACACTGTGCTCAGATCTGTCAAAATACCGAGTCTGAGATGTCATGTAAAACAGGTTTGATCAATTTCTTTCTCATAGCAGCACCATTCATGTTAATGTTAACTGTGATAAGTGTGCCTTTAAATTGTCAGGCAATCCCTGATACTATTTCTGGGCATCCTTCAGTCAATATATTGAGAGCATTTAGAGGAAAAAGTATTTGTAGTCTTTACAGAATTTTTAGTTAAAATGCTGTACTGATGAAAGATAGACTTTCAGTTCCTTTGTAACTCTTGTCAGATAGACATCAAGAGTCTTGCTTAAGTTCTGCCATTGTTTGCCCTGCTGTGTTCATCTTTTCTTATATGATTAAGGTTAAACTAAACCACATTTTTCATCTTTATGTAGAGCTGAGCCCTTCAAATTCCTCTCTAATGATTTGATAATTGTTTGTACTCTATATGTGTTCTATATGAGAATTAATAAAATAAGAAATCAACATCTGAAATTTTGGCTATACTATATCTTTGACTTGGGAGAGTGAATCTATGTCATTTTAGCATTTAAAAAAAAATGAGAGGATCTGAATTACCAGTTTACTCGGCAACACACAGTTCTCAACGGTCTTACACACAATATGGTTTTTATTATACCTTTTGGTACATGGTATGGATTTAGAATGTAAAGTAAACATAAGTGAGCTATTTTTTATTGCTTCTCCAGGGTTTATGTGTGTTGAGTGTGTTCTGTGGTATATTCAGTCTAGCATCTATTACTGATACCATTGATTGCTGCATGTGCACAAAATGTCTACTTAATTTATTTAGTGAATTATGTTTTATTATCAGTAGAATTAATCAGTTTTGATTTATTTTATTATGAATTTGAGGTTGCTGTTATTTTTTTATCGTTTTTTGTGATTTAATTTATGTGGGATTTGTGGCTTTATTCTTTTAAATATAGCCATGTCATGTGTAGTTACTCTGTCATTGATTAGCAAGTGATTGACGATGATGTTGTGTGTCACATTTTCATGTCAGTTCTATTTAGATGCTGGGTTTTGCATTTCAAAGACAAACACTTCCTCAGAGCCTTTTTTTTGCTCCTTTGGTTACGACCATTATCTGCATTAGTTGTTAATCTTTCATGTAAGAACGCATATGTGCTGACATCTCCTAGTTTTAGGTTTACTTTCTTATTTTTTAATTCCAAACAAACTACAACCTGTTCACGTAAAATTGCAGCTGAATAAAAAAGATCATACGTTAGAGGACAACTTTAACAGCTTTCAAAGAGAATAGAAAATTATACTGCCTCTGTTTGTTGCCATCATTTGCAAGATTGTTGTGATTTTGCACACTACATAATAAACATAGAAAAATTTGCACAAGTACACCAAAGATGTTACAAACTTTACCCTTATAATTAATTAGTCTGCCATTCCTTTTACAGTATATTTAAGAACAATAAGGTAAACTTAGATCAATCATAACAAAATGTTTTGTGAAGTTTGTAACAGCATGTATTAGTAATATCCCTGGCATTTAAAACACAAACCAATATCTAAATCATTATAACACGACCTTAGTTAATACTATTTTTCTTTGCCTTTATTATGAATTAGTTTTTGAGCCATTAATTTTGTTTTTGCATAATATTGGTTGATTTGATTTCACTGTTATTTTACGGCTTATTTCATGACATCATCACGGCATGGCTGTAGCCACATTGTTCCCAAGAGATAACATCATTGCCAGGCATATGTGTTTGCTACGTATTTACCATATCATCACTATGTGTGCCTTTTATAAGAAGGGAAACAAGTTCTTGTGAGGGTCCATGTTTTGGATTTATAAAAATTAGAAAAAAATATTAGTATTAGAATTCTTAGGCATTTAGGAAAATGATTTTTAGGTAAAGAACTATTTTGCTTTGTAATTTTTTTATTATGCATTTTGTCTTGCATATTTATCTGTTAGGTAAAACTAAAGGTTATATGTCTAGCTGCCCAAAAATATTGGCCTTAGAGAAGTTAACAAGATATTCTAGATTCTTTGCATTTGTATGTTTTCATTTTTCTCATGTATAGGTTTTTTTCCAACATGTTATTTATGTATGGACAATAGTGTGGTTGATATGTAATAATAATTAGGAAGTCCAACATTTTCATACTTTTTATTACAAATAAATATACAGTTCGGAACAAAAGTTTAAGTGTGGCAGAGTGGGGAGAATTCCCAACCCCCTGCCTCAGTAACAACAAATGAGATCCATTTTAATTAGCTTTAGAGGATTTCAGCATGGCGTTTAATACAAATTAACACCGGTACTAGAAATTCAAACATTATGAGGTCATTGCCACATGAATTAGTGATATCAAAGTAATTTTGAATATTTCAATTTACACACACTCATAAAAACTGCTTTCATAAGAACCCACACTTAAAATCAGGTTTTTTGAAAATCATTTTGTCAGGTTACTGAGATTGAATTAGGGTATGGATATCAATGAACAAGTGAAATTAATTTTAAGTTTAAATATCTCAAACTGAAAATGCTTTCATTTTTCAGATTTTTCACAATTTTAAGGCTACATTGTTGATATTAAGCATGTCAATTCATGATTATAATTTCAGAATTCCAATGATAATCTTTGTTCTGTTGTTTTCAAGCTAACTCACATAACTAATCAGACTTTGCTGTTGCTTATGTCTGTGCTTTAATGTGATAGATAGATAGATAGATAGATAGATAGATAGATAGATAGATAGATAGATAGATAGATAGATAGATACTTTATTAATCCCAAGGGGACATTCACAATTAATGTGTAATTAGTCATTGAATTAGATGGACTGTAGAAAGCAGAAATTAGTCATAATTTCACATTTATAGAAATAATATCACATTTGCTCCGGTACCATTCAAATGTGTGTTTAGTAGTGATTCTAATAAACATTACTTTGGTTAAATAAAAAAAAAATGAAAGATTCAAATTTGTTGTTTGTCAGTTTGCTTTCAGGAATTTACTGTGCCATTTCAGTAGCACTGCTAATTGACTTTCTCTATGATTATGTGCATCCATTAATACACAGTTTGTTGAATGATGGGAGAGAATTTCTTTCCCGTTCAGAACCCTAATGTACATCTGGCTAATTTGAAAAATTTAGAACGTGAGGTTGGCTCCTAGTATAATGTTGGGTTCTGTCTTATTCCCATTGCGGTCATGATAAGCACCAACTCCCAGCAACCTTCAACTTAATATGTTGGTTGGAATTTGGACTAATTGATGTAAACTGTAGACAGGTTCATAATAAACCAAGAATAATGGCAAAGGTTTTGTTCTTTTATCACAGATGTATGGTATTGTATTAAAAAGTGACTAACCTCACATTCACTAAACTCAGTCAACTGACAGTTGATTGGTCACAACATTGCACTCTCGAAACATGCAAAAACAGTGTAATTTTATTTCTAATTCAGTACAGTATAAAAGAGGCAACAATGAAAATCGTTGTTTGCCTTGAAAGCATAGCTGGATTCTTCTGCTCTAATAAGTTAAATCACACACAAATTTTAAGTAATATAATTAAGTTAAATCACACACAAATTGTAAGTAATATACAACCCTGCATTTAAATTCAGGCTCCAGGAACTGCTTCTTGATGTGTATCTGAAAGTATGACAGCTTTTCTTTTTCGGTCTTTCTCTCTGCTTGCCTTTTCTGACTTTTTTGTGCTGTCTCATATACCATATGTACGTACCACAGTCTGGGAACCCCTGTTTTAGGCCATCAGTACTGGAACAAAACATGAATATGACAAACCAAGCAAAAAAACTTTTTATTCCTTCCCTTCTAGTAAAACGTACAGTGTATAAAACCTGCACTGCTTAAGATGTTTTCCTTTACAAGCTGGAAGACTCTTCCATTCCTTGGACTGCACTACACTCTCTACTTTATTTATTGATATTAGCATTGTTATGACTCAGCTAAATGTTGTAATTGCTTGTGTTTCCTTTGTGCATCATGTAAATAAATTGTTGTACATGTGTTATTTCATGTAAATGTTTACAAAAATTATTATTATAAGACTGTATAAACCAGGTATACAGTAAAAGTGTACTTACAGACTGGCGGTACAAATTCAGACTATTATTATTTTATTTTTTTACCAATTTTGTTTTATTGAAATTGCACAGTTTAATAAGGGAGAGCAAAACTATTTAAATAGCAAAATAGTAAACATAAACGTATACTTTTGTTTAAGTACCCAGTGTAGCATACAAACAGGTGCCAGTTGGCTTCAGCACAGAAAATTATGTTTCAAACCAGGGGAGGGTCAGAAAAGGGTTGTCATGGAGATCAGCAATGGCTTTGGCACTTTACATAATGTATATAATGGATGTGGTAAAAAATTTTGTTGACCGAACTAAATGCTGGACAGACCAAGCTGATGGTTGGAGGCAAAGGGGTGGAGGCACTGAAGGATTCGGTGCATAGCATTGTGGCATGAGTAGTACAAGTGTTGGGAATAAAATCTATCAAGTGGGTACATAGTGATGTCAATCATATTCTGTAGGTGTGTAAGTGTGACTTTTTTGTAGAATGTTTGTAGGATTGATGCAGGATGCTGATTTAATAAGCATATAATACTGGCAATTAAAATATTTAGAAGAAAGAATGTCAGGTCTGCTACTTAGATGTCATGTTGAGTGCAAACAGAGGTGTAGGGAAAGTAGTTATAGTGAAGGAGGGAGGTGCATATATTCTTACTTCTAAAGAAGCCACTCGGCCAATGAAGGGAAAAGTTTATGAAACCTGTGAGAGGAGTAGAATGATCTAAATGATAGTGACTTGTGGCTGATGGGAGTGGATCATGAAGCAAAACTTGAAAGAAGAGAGATGAGAATGACAAGATGATATGTGGAATATAATGAAATGAGTCCTGGTATGGAGGCAACAGATTGTGCAGGAAATGCATAGCAAAATGTGGAGGATAACTTGGTGAAAAAGTATAATGTGAAGGTGGTGGAAGAAACGAGGCCAAGAGTGAGGCCAAAGAAAATGTGGTTGGAGGTGGTGATGAAAAGAATTAGTGTCAGCCCAAAGAATGTTCAGGAGAGTTGACAAGAAAGGATTGTAGGGAGGCTGGCTTACCTGTGTCAACCCAAAAAAAGACAGTTTAGCTGGTGATAATGACAATGACTGAAACAACTGCACAAAACCTACATTATTATAATGAGGTAAAAACAGGCAACATTACTAAAAATAGTTTATTTAAAAAGACAGAGCATAAAAACTGGGTCAAATTAGATTTTGATCAAAAGTTTGAAGATAACTCACCACACGGCTAAAATTTATACAGCAGTGTAGTTGAAACAGAATTCTTAATCTATGCTGAATTAACAGCCTATTTACAAGAACACATTTTTCTAATGTTCTCTTTTCACAATTCATCTATTCACTCGTGTAGCCACATCTACACATACAATATTTCTATAATGTATTAATAACATGCTTTTAAGCAATGAAACAAATGTGCACTTAACAGCTTTATATACTTTGAATTGCACAAATTTAGACCTAAAGCAGTATCATTGCTAACACAGTGTATTGCCATTTTACATTTTGAGGTCTTCTAAAAATCCAAGGACAGAAATGGTTGTAAAAGTTATCTGCCCTTTATACATACAATGCGTCACTTATCTGTGAATTCATTGGACCAGAGCTGTGAAGAACTTTTAGGGCTTTAGTATCTGCCTAGAGCTGCGTTACACTAGTAACACTCCTGATTCCATATAGACGTCAAAATAAACAAAACATTAAAACGGCAGAACTAAAGAGTTTGACTATACGTTAATTTCTGTGTAGATTTATATAATTACATTTCCAAACAGCAATATCGACAGTCTTCCACAGGAAACAGTAAAAAAATAGCAGGGCACAGTTTTAATCAGGCAATGCTCTCCTTTATAATGCCTTATGGACATAAAAAACAGAACTATGTAGAATAGCAGGGAAGCAAGTAACTGGTTTTAACATATAGAACGAGAAACAAACATAAATGGATACAGCTTGAATCCTAAAGGCCAGCCACCAGGGTACATAGTAAAAATTAACAAACAACAAGATAAGAAAGAGAAAGAAACTCTACAGGTACAAAGAGAAGGAAATTTCATAAAGGGCTTTTTGGGTACGTACCAGGGAAAGCAGGGGTGGTCTGTCCAAGGGGAGTAAAGGGGGTTTGCTGCATAGCCAACTGGTGGAGCTTGGTCAACTGCTGAGGGGGTAGGAGGGACATCAGAACTAAGAGGTTATTGTTATATTCACAGGTCACACCAAAAATCAAGAACACGACTTGATTAAAACAAAACCAACAAGGTGGCCATGAAATATCATGGCAAAATAATTAAATAAAAGAAACAAAAAGTATGGTAGGACTTGGCCTGTCATCGTGTATAATTGCTTTTTATATCTTGAAATTTTTCGTTGACATATTTCAGGTCTCCATTATCAGGGTTTTACACTGTGTCTAACTGTAATTCACTTACTATAGAAATCTCACCTAATTATTGAAATACCACTAATACTCATACAGTAAATTACATGCACGAGAACATTGGCAGTGATATTTCTGTTTACATGAATTACTTGAATGCGACACTGTTATACATCATGTGTAGCAACAAATTGAATATTCACATAAACACATACATAAAATATATCTGAGCAAGGTAGGTGTTGATTTAAAAAGAGTAGTGCCGTACATATTTCAAGATGTCACAGTGAGAAGAATAACACACACTATAAAAACCAGTAATAAAAAAACAGAAATGGGGCTGCAAAAAGGGGGAAAGATGCTTGCTTTGTTCAGTAAAAGCCATATATCTTTTTTCTGACAAAGGAACTACTTTCAATACTCCAGATAAATGAAATGTAGTGTACCTCCCTGAATTTGTTGCAACACATACTTCATAACTCAATCACAAATCAGTGAAATGCAAATCTTTCTGCTAGAAGTATAACAAAAAATGCTTTGAAAGCACTTTGCAAAAATTAAGGCATAACATGAAATAAAGATTGATTTATTTATATCAATGTAAAGCAAGACTACTGCTTAAATATTAATTCTGTTGACACTTTGCATTATAAAAAACAGTGACTAAAATAAATATCCGATTGCAAAAGAGGTCAAAATTTCCAACATGTAAATATTTTTCACTGTAAAGTCAATCAGATCTATGGAATCTTGAATAAGTGCAAACTTCAAAAGCAATCCAAATTAAAAATAAAGCTCCAATGAGCTATGCAGTTAAAACATATTTTCACTCTGAACTATCTACTGCTGTATTATTAATAGGTTTATTCAGAGGGATAAACATAGGCTTTAGGACAATTTGTTAATTGTCTTTTTAACAAAATCTGAACAAAATGTGTTTGTGTTTTTGAATTTTTAGTGTTAGTGTGTCCAAACAGGCCAAGTCCTTTAAAATTGTTCCATATTGGACAGTACAGGTTAGAAGAGCCATTTCAGATTGACTGATAGTAATATGACATAAATTACATATCAGATGGTTTATTAATATTATTAATTAATATTAATATGAACACTGGTAAATATACAGTAAGCATGCACACACTGTAAAACATAATATAAAGGGTGAAAAAGAACGAGAACTCACATCTGGATGAGGAATGGCATACTGTCCCTGAATAGTATATGCCTGTATAAGAAAACAGAAAAAAGAAAAATCACAATATTTAGAGACCTTTTTAATTTGTGCATTTCAACAGTACTACTGCATTTGCATATCTAACTTTTTAACACATTTATTTGCTAAACACACTGAAGTTTAGAGAATGGAGGCTGATGTGAACAGTTAGTTTACAGTACTTAATGGTTTTACACAAATGACTAACAAATGATTGTTTCCATATTTTATCAATTGGGGCTCAGAAAAATATTTTGAGTCAAACTACAAAAAGAGTAAAAAGTGGGGTAAAGGAGGCTGCCTTGCAGTTTATAGTCTAACCTCTTGCTCACTAAGCTAGGCTCTTTTTTAAAAGTCCTACAGCAGGCATGTACTGTGTTTGCCCTTTATAAACTGCCATGCATTTCAGATGTATTCATTCAACAGGTTCCACTACACAGAGCTTGCATACAATAATGCTCTGTTTCAAAGTTTAAAAACATGTCTTCACATGGTGATAAACTTCACAGGACATATGGACATTGAATGAGCTGATAGAACATTATGTTGTAGTACAAATGCTGATATCAAATCCTTAGCACTGTATAACAAAGTATTATTTACAAGTAAGATAACAATAGTTATAAAATATTGTGTGTGATCAGTAAATGGGCACATATTAGCTTCACTCTTGCTATGGACACCTTTAATGCTTCCCACTGAACTGAAAGTCTTCTGGGGAAGTGGAGGAGTCACTGATTACACCATACAATTCTTGGTGTAATGTTTGAATGAATTTTCTTTTACTGTTTGCTCAGTGAGCATAGCTACAGTATCTCATCCTACAAAAGAAAGTTATCTTTTCAGGAGGATCCAGGGCTTGAATCAAAACCATGCAGAAAAAAAAATACATAAACTTGTAACTCCCTTAATATACTTTACTTGCTTTATCTAAACATACACCTCTGAGATCTATTTTCCTCTGACCTCTAACATACAGTACGGTATGCGTTCATTATATAATGTATAATAACACATATTGATATACTGGGAACATAAGTAAAATGTGAAATGTAAAAGTACTTTGTTAATCGTTTTTCATTGGATTACTGGAAGAGAGAGAAATAAAGAAATTCATTTACCATTGTTTCCCAATAAAAACTGATAAAACTTTAAGACTTTTCTGAGTTGCTATATTTGTTTTTAAATTTATAGAAAAAAAACACACCTCAAAGAAATTAGATCAATTGGTCAAAATTAAATGGTTTGATTATCAAGGGCAAAGATTTAGTATGTATGTTAACTATATGTTTTGGCAAACAATTTTTTAATCTGTCATCCAGTTTGATCTGCCCCCAGGTTTATGAGCATGCAAGTGAGAAGGTGAGAAAACCTGAGTGGACTAACAGGCAGTGGCTGGTGCTGCAGTAAAAGGCTGAGGTTGGCTGCAGACGCTGCCAGCGGGTCGGCTCTTACCTGGCCACCTGAAAAAATGACGGGGGTGGAGGCGGGCTTTGGGCGGTAGGGAATGGTGGCACCTTTCGGTGGGGACTAGGAGAGGGGAACAGGGAAAGGTAGAGACAGCATTAGACCAGGATCCTTTAAAAGAGAAAAAAATAACAAAGAAACAAAGCAGGTACCAAAATACATTTAGTCATAAGAAACCTATTTCTGGCAGTTTTTTTTACCCATTAAATGGACAAATACTTGGGCAATACAAAGTAACTATTTGACTGTTTTTTAACTATTTGTCTTTGAGAAGCAAGAGAAAACTCACTCAGACAAAAGGACAACATGGAGGCTCTAAACAGACAGAGCAGGTATTAAGTCTAAAACTATGAAGACCCCATTTAAAAGTAAAGACTCTGAAAATGCCCATTAATAAGCTAAATACCAACTGTCTATGTAACATACAAGTACTGTATATTAATCTAAAAATAATCAAATTGTACTAAATAATCGTATACTGTAATGCATACATCCTAAAGATTACTGAACACAGTCATTTACATCATTTACAGTAAAAATGCTTTCTCTCATTAAATACACCAGATACTTTCCTTTTATTAGAATAAAGTTTTTTCATTGATATTAAAATATTAAAAAGTATTAAAATCTTTGTTTACAAAAAGTGCCATGTAGTGCATTTTGAGATTAGTTTTGTTTCCTTTACAAGCAGAACAAAATCTAAAGTACCATAAAAATTAGCTTATTGATGCAAAGCAGCATTTTCTTTAATTGTAACATGGCTTTACATTAATATTTACAGGTACAGTGGTATATACAGAGGTATATAAGGCATGAAGGGATGTACTGCACCTTGTGTGGGAAGCTATTCAGTAACAATTAACCCTCAAAGTTTTTTGAATATATATATATATATATACACACACATATACACATACAAATATATATATATATATATATATATATATATATATATATATAAACTGGCAACATGTAAACAGTTATGCTGCATTACACAATATAGAGTATATGAACTCCAATTTAAATGGCAGCCATATGTAATTGATTGGCAATTTAACTAATTTCTCCCAATTTATTCTTACAAGTTGACAAGTTATGGCAAGAATTCACATGAGCAAAATTTAATATTACAGATGCTGCTCCCATTATGGACATATTTCTTTCAATTTATAGAGTTTATCCTAGCTTCATTTTATGGTCACATAATCTTTGAACTTTTTCTACAATTTGGTCCAGTAGAGATGGACCAAAGACCCTTACCTGGCCAGGAGGCCAATGGGATGGAATGACGGGGGGACGACAACAACATGGCAGGGCTACATACTGCCCTGACACAGTAGGTGGCAGCCCTCCTGCGTGACGTGACCTGTATGACCACTAACCAGGCAAGGCATTCTGGAAACTGGAGTGCCATAGGGAAGCCTTGTCAAGTTCCATGGGTGCTGCCAGTGGGATGCAACATGGATATGTGATCACTACATTGTGGAACTTCTGTTTGACCCAGAAGTACTTTCAACAAACTATGCCCTAGCACTAGAAGTACTCTGGGTTTGAGATTTTAAAAAAAGCCACTCTACCTCATGTAGGTGAGTTTGAATCGGGTGTGGAGGACAGACAAGGAAAAGGAGAAAAAAGAAAGAAACAGAAAGAGCAAGAGAGAAAGAGTGGTGTTTGAAACTCGGGACTTGTGTCTATGGAATTGTATCAGATGTTTGGGGTTCTGCCATGCCCCTGACTGGTCACAACACAGATGTTTTGCATTGATTTCTTTGCTCTGTTATGAATACATGGCCTAACTAGTAATCAGTTTTAATTGTAGTACATATTGAGTAACCACAATAATCCATTATCAGTTATCCTGTTTAATAAATATTATTGCAGGTACACATGATTATGTGGTTGGAAAACCAATAAATAAGGTACCTATAAACCTGTATATTAGAACAGATACATATTTTTTATATCTCTCTATCTGTTATGACAAAAATAAGATTTTTCAGGTAAGGAAGGTGGAAGTTCTGTGGTAAGATAGTAATTTAAGGTAAGGAAGAGAAAAATGTCGAGATAAGGTAGTTATACTTACTAATCATGGCCCTGAAAAGTGGCAATGTGTTGTACATTGATTAGCATATGCAAGTAAGAATTTTATATTACATGTGATAATGATGACCCTATAAACCTATAATTTTTATTACTATATTACTATAACTGTTTGTTTAGCTGTACAGATTATAAAGCATAATTCAATGTAAAAAATATTCATATTTGAATATTTCTGGCATGATAAGGAAAACAAAAACTATCAACTCAATGCACTCAACTCAGTGAGTATTATTACTGTGCAAGAGAAGTTCAAGGCTTATGAAAGCTCATGATTTCTGATTACATGACGAACTGCAGACTACCTTTGCTATGTTAGTCTGCATCCGAGGTCCTCATGATCAGTCCTGTAAGCTTAGTGGCTGAAAGTTTTTACTCCAACCCAGTTTCCTAATTAAAAGCAAATTATTGGTAAAGCAATTATTGCTCAAGCAACGGTTTTGTGCTTTAGTTAGTTAACTTGCTAATCAAGGATTTCTATTATTTAATTGCTGTTTTTAGTCTTAAACAGCTGCATTCTCTGTTTTCAATTACGACTTGTTTTCTTAGCCAACTGCAAATTAACAATGAGATGCAAATGACAAACAAACTTGGTCCAGTGTGTACCTGTGTGTTTCTGTGTGTGTACTTCATCATAAAGCATGCAGTGCATCCATGAAACTTTTCACAACACATCACTTTTTCCACATTTTCTTATGTTACAGCCTTATTCCAAAATGGATTAAATTCATTTTTTCCCCTCAGAATTCTACATACAACACCCCATAATGACAACATGAAAAAAGTTTACTTGAGGTTTTTGCAAATTTATTAAAAATAAAAAAACTGAGAAATCACATGTAAATAAGTATTCACAGCCTTTGCTCAATACTTTGTCGATGCACTTTTGGCAGCAATTCCAGCCTCAAGTCTTTTTGAATATGATGCAACAAGCTTGGCACACCTATCCTTGGCAAGTTTCGCCCATTCCTCTTTGCAGCACCTCTCAAGCTCCATCAGGTTGGATGGGAAAGCGTTGGTGCACAGCCATTTTAAGATCTCTCCAGAGATGTTCAAACGGATTCAAGTCTGGGCTCTGGCTGGGCCACTCAAGGACATTCACAGAGTTGTCCTGAAGCCACTCCTTTGATATCTTGGCTGTGTGCTTAGCGTCGTTGTCTTGCTGAAAGATGAACCATTGCCCCAGTCTGAGGTCAAGAGCGCTCTGGAGCAGGCTTCCATCTAGGATGTCTCTGTACATTGCTGCAGTCATCTTTCCCTTTATCCTGACTAGTCTCCCAGTTCCTTCCGCTGAAAAAACATCCCCACAGCATGATGCTGCCACCACCATGCTTCACTGTAGGGATGGTATTGGCCTGGTGATGAGCGGTGCCTGGTTTCCTCCAAAAGTGACGCCTGGCATTCACACTAAAGAGTTCAATCTTTGTCTCATCAGACCAGAGAATTTTGTTTCTCATGGTCTGAGAGTCCTTCAGGTGCCTTTTGGCAAATTCCAGACAGGCTGCCATGTGCCTTTTACTAAGGAGTGGCTTCCGTCTGGCCACGCTACCATACAGGCCTGATTGGTGGATTGCTGCAGAGATGGTTGTCCTTCTGGAAGGTTCTCCTCTCTCCGCAGAGGACCTCTGGAGCTCTGACAGAGTGACCATCAGATTCTTGGTCACCTCCCTGACTAAGGCCCTTCTCCCCCGATCGCTCAGTTTAGATGGCCGGCCAGCTCTAGGAAGAGTCCTGGTGGTTCTGAACTTCTTCCACTTACGGATGATGGAGGCCACTGTGCTCATTGGGACCTTCAAAGCAGCAGAAATTTTTCTGTAACCTTCCCCAGATTTGTACCTCGAGACAATCCTGTCTCGGAGGTCTACAGACAATTCCTTTGACTTCATGCTTGGTTTGTGCTCTGACATGAACTGTCAACTGTGGGACCTTATATAGACAGGTGTGTGCCTTTCCAAATCATGTCCAATCAACTGAATTTACCACAGGTGGACTCCAATTAAGCTGCAGAAACATCTAAAGGATGATCAGGGGAAACAGGATGCACCTCAGCTCAATTTTCAGCTTCATGGCAAAAGCTGTGATTTTTTCTCAGTTTTTTTTACTTTTAATAAATTTGCAAAAATCTCAAGTAAACTTTTTTCACGTTGTCATTATGGGGTGTTGTGTGTAGAATTCTGAGGAAAAAATGAATTTAATCCATTTTGGAATAAGGCTGTAACATAACAAAATTTGGAAAAAGTGATGTGAATACTTTCCGGATGCACTGTATGTTTTGATTAAAAAAAAAAATGGAATGAAATGGAACAGAAAAAAGTGGAGGACTGAGAATTACCTATCTGCTCTGGGCCACCAATCATTTGGATGATATCCTCAGAAATATAAGAATGACCTGATATGGCTAAATGATAACATTAATAGACCATTAAGTTAAGTAGGTGTCATTAACAGCAAAGAGTGGTTTTTAATTTCAAAACAGTGTTGGACCAAATGCCTTTAGCCACTGCTGCCCTCTAGGACAGAACTTGAGGACCATACTATACAGATTTAATTTATATTTTTATATATATTTTTGAGGTGTTCAGGTTACATTTTCACCATACTTTACCTCCAGCATGACCACACAAATCTGTTTAACACACTGAATGATGGCATCAGGTGTTCCAGAGATTGTCACGGCACGCTCTGTTGAATTGGGTAACATGTCCCCAGCTACCTGAACTTGAGCTCCTGTTGACTGAACAAAAGAAAAGTGATGACCAGTGCCTACAAAAATGGCAAGAAATCTTGGATGTGTCTTTACATGGTTAAAAGAAAGTGGCCTCACTTGGTGATTGACAAATACATAAATTTGTAGGCAAGAAATATGCATTAATATTAACAGCCAATTTCAATTTACAATATGTCACAGAAATTAAAGTTAAAAGTACACAAGTTGAGAAACAAATTTTTTTCAGTCAGATGTTTTTTTTTTGTTATTACTGTCCTTTTTTTTCAACCTTCATTAGTTAAGCATCAGGGCAATCGACTTACATCGTTAGGAGGTACAGTAAATACCTTACATAACATAGTTAATGTTGTGACTATTAAACATATGTGCATCTCGTACTCGGATGCATTGAATTTCTCTCTTGTGCCAACTGATTGAGGAGCCAAAGACTCGCCTTTTCTAAGGCATAGTAGGCAGCCTTATGTTAGATGGTGATGCTGAATGTTTTGTGTTGTATTTACATTCAATCTAAATAATAATGATTAAAGTTTGCTCAAGCTAAGAAAGACATGCATAATTACCTCTCGGATTTCTTTTATTTTTGATCCTCCTTTCCCAATTAATGATCCACACTGGCTAGCTGGTACAACTAATCGAAGTGTGACTGGAGGTTTACTGGTAGCTGGACTGTTGCTCATTGAATTAATTATATCCTAAAAAATTGAACATTTAATTAAGCATTTACATTATATCATGAAAACCATAGCAAACTAATGTTCACATAAATCAACAAGGAAACACTTAATTCATAAAAGAGAGGTGATAGATATAGCTAGGGATTAAATTGTTTTCATTAGAAGAGTCCAAGCACTAGAATGAAAGAATGGTGTTAGGGATTAATCAAGGTCTTGCTGCAATCCTTGGCTTCTCCTTTTTCTTGTAATTATTTTTCCCTTCTTTCCCTTCAGGTTAAACCCCCAGTGGGCTGGACTTTAACATTGTTTATTTCTCAGGTGCACTACCTGCCATGGCAATCATCTAAAGTTCTATATGTTAAGTTGCGGAAGACTCAGTTTTGCATCAATTGGCACACATTCTCTGGAGTGGTAAGTTGATACATGTTTAGACATAGTTTTCTTTTTTATATCAGTTTGTTACAATTTTTCTATATTTGTGGATACATGTATTGCTATTTTCCAATAAGTGTTGAGTTGGTGTTTAATAATTGGTTAAGATATGTTTATTTTGTGCCTTATTTTAAGAGTGGTGCTGATTATCAACTTTGTTAGAGTCTAGTTTTGTCTAGTGTTGGTGTCCTCTGAAGAAAATCATGAGTAAAAAGACTGTCAAGACATGCAAAACAGCAACAGTGAACATAAAGAAGTGAATAAAAAAAATGAAACCAAATCCTGTAAGAACTTATTCCACCTTTTATTGAAAAATTGAAATCTAGGCAAAGAAGGTAAAAACAAATCAGAAACTGTTTAGTGAAAAAAGGAAACAAAAATCATACAATAATTTGGTTGCATTAGTGTGCACACCTTTTAATAATCAAGGATATGGCTGTGTTCAGAATCAATCAATCACAATAAGTGTCACCTCAAATACTAGTTAGTATACACCTAACATCAATTGAAGTGGCTCTGATTGAGCTCAAATAAATGTTGGCCATTCCTGTAGGATTATTCTGATATCCTCTTGGAGTACATAACATATTCCAAAAGCTATTGTCTGCAAAGAGCTTTTAAAAACATGAAAGGGATCGCGTCATTGAAAGGTATCAATCAGGGATAGAAAAAAATAGTATCCAAAGCATTAAACATCCCATGAAGCACGGTGAAGTCAAACATCAAAAAGTAGAAAAAATGTGGCTCAGCAGTGACTCTACCAAGATCAGGAGGTCCCTCCAAGATTGACGAGAAGACAAGGAGAAAACTGGTCAGGGAGGCCACAAAAAGGCCTACAGCAATATTAAAGGAGCTGCAAGATCTCCTGGCAAGTATTCTTCATATGTCTGGGTTATGTGGTAGGGTACCAAAATGAAAGCCTTTTCTCACAAAGAAAAACATCCCAGAATGGCTAAAAGGTATACCCAGTCTCCCACCACTATGTGGAAAAATGTATTATGGTCTTATTAGACCTAGGTTGAACTATCTGGCTATAATTGCAAAGGTATGTTTGGAGCAAAAATAACACATCACATCAGCAAAAGAACACCATACCTACAGTGAAGCTTGGTGGAGGCAGTGTCATGCTTTGGGGCTGCTTTTCTTCAGCTGGAACTGTTAAGTCAAAGAGGATGGAATCATGAATAGCTCTAAATATTAATTCTGTTTTGACATTAAGCCTTCAAGCATCTGCTAGAAACTGAAGATGTGGAAGAACTTCACCTTTCAATGACAACGACCCAAAGCAATGACTTCATCAAAGGAGGATCAATGTTTTGGAATGGCCCAGCCACAGCCCTGACCTTAATCCAATTGAAAATTTGTAGGATCACCTAATGACAGCTGTGCCCTTATAATTTGACAGATCTGTAAATTATTTGCAAGGATAAGTGGGCAACCAGATGTACCAAACTGATAGACTCTAATCCAAAAGATTTTTCACTAAACAGTTTCTGATTTGTTTTTGCCTTCTTTGTATAGATTGCATTTTTTTTATAAGGTGGAACAAGTTCTGACAGCATTCATTTTTTATTACAGAAAATCTGCAATTTTGGCAGGGGTATGTAGACTTTTTATATCCAATGTATATGTGTAATGGATTAAGATAAGAAACCAAGTGTCCAATATGTCACCTATCTCTCTGATAACTATCAATTTCTCAGCTCTCATGAGTTGAGAATTTTTTTTTTCTGTGTATGATTGAATTCTATAATTACAGAAACTTCTTCCTGGTTTGGAACTATGAACGCTGCTTCTTTGTATTACCTGGTTTATTGTGTTTTTTATTGAATAAATGCTTCATTTCAGATTAATAAGCTGGATGGCTGGTTGAATAATTGAATCACTAATGTGGCATACAAGCTGGGCAAAGTTACCATTTTTGTGATGAAACCTTTGCATTTTACTTTATTACATAGTTCAGTGAGTTTTCACCCATTCACTGATTGATTTCAAATGTAGCTACATCCCTGTAATGTAACAGCTTTTGGGGTCAGAAAATATATGGATGTGCATTAAATACTATTAACATCAGAATTAGGCCAACAACAAAAACATAGCCATGCACATCATCTTTTGTCTAAGGCTTTAAATTGCAGTGATAAACTGAAAATTTATAATCCCTTTATTTTTCAACAAATGGAACTGATGATGCTAATAATAATGAAATTATTATTAATGTACTTTTAATTTTTAAGTCAAAACAAGACAGAAGGATAACTGTGTCCTCTTTATATCACAAGTCTAACAACATTTTCTTGGTACTTCAGATTTAAAATCATTTTCTCAAATTTGCATCCCAAAACCACTAGGCCTTGACTAAGGATGGAGTTTTATTCATATTAGCTGGTGAGTTGGGCCCTCAGCATTCATTACCATAGTGACCTTGTCTTGTAATTTTGGAAAAGAAAATTGGCTGCTGGCTTATTTGATGCTGCAGACAAACAATGCACAAAAGCATAATATCCTAACCATGTTAATGAAATATTATCTCACGGACTTGTAAAATCAATAAAATCTGAAAATAAAACTACTCTGTTTTAAAAAGGCAAAGGTTTACCTCTTCAAATTTGTAAGCAATCATAGCAAAAGCCTTAAATATTGCATCAGTTGGACCAGTGATAGTAACAATTCGCTCTGGACAATTCCCTTCAGAGATATTGATGCGCGCTCCACTCTAAATGAAAAAAAAATAGCAATCATTTCCAACTAACATTTAACATCTTTAGCAAAACAATTCAAATACTTATGAGTGCAATGTTGTCTTACTTATTTTAAATGAAGATTGAATTTTGAATGTCTACAGTCTAGGTGACAATTACTTCTATATAGTAACTGACTTTGACTGATTCCATATCTTTGGTTAATATTTAATAACTGATGTTAAAATTAAATAAAAATAAAATTTCAGAATGTTGGATTATTGGTGATCACTAGATCCATATGAAAACAGCTGCTGTTTTATTGCCCACTTGCTGGTACATTGGTGTGTTCTCCTTTGTTGATCCCTCCATTTATTATTGGGAAATAAACATACCCATTTTAAGATCTTGCACCCTGAAAATGACTTTGTCAGTTCACCCCAAAGTAATGATTTTACTGTTTCATAATCTAAAACAAAGTATTTTTTTCTCCATTTTTATAAAATTCTCAAATGAAAAATTGATTAAAAGTTACACTTTGTAGGGCATGCAAGACAGTGAGCGCAAGCAAGACAGAGCCCCGCCCACCAACTCTAAGACCATGGGATACGCTCGACAGAGCCCCGCCGGCCAACTCTAACCCTCCTACCACGTCATGGAACACGCACGACAGAGCCACACATGCCAACTGTAACCGTCCTCCAGAGTCCAGAGTCGCTCTCGAGGCACGCAATAACTCACCAAACACAGCCTCAGTCGCTTTCGTCTGTACAAAAGTTCACATGCACCTCTGAGCCACATTGACTTTACACCGCACACAAGACAGAGAGCCACGATTGCCAACTGACAGAGCCCCGCCCGCCAACTCTAACTAAGGGCAAGCAAGACAGAGAGCGCACGCAAGACAGAGAGCCACGCCCGCCAACTCACAGAGTCCCGCCCATGACCTCTAAGAAAATGGGATACGCACACATTTAGTGTATAAATGAATATAAATATTTGCATGTAAACGATTTGCCAAAATTTGTTGTATGTAAATGATACTGTTTAAAATGTTATTGTTTTTTCATCAGAAAACCCAGTTTCCACGTCTACCTGTATTAGTTTACATGGCACTTTTACCACTCGCAATAGGGCAGACGCACTGACTTATTGTGTCGACTGGGAAACACAGTGAATGTGGCGTCTATCTATATATTTCTATGTTTTCTGTAGCCTGCTACAGGAAGGTACTCTCTCGACCATTGGCATTGGTTTCGCTCCTTGCTATTATCGTTATACTGTAATGGTGGTTTCCTAAGCCATTGTTATACTGAATTCCTTTCTCACCGTTTTCCGCTCCTATTCTTACACCGCCGTATACTACGGCAGACTTTGGCTAGTTATACATGGTGCGGTAGAAATAACTCCCACATTTCAAAGGGGGATTGAAAAAAAATGCTACAAGGTATCACCAAAAACTTTTTATTTCCCAAATGTAGATATAAAAAGTTTTTTTACTTTAAGTTTTAAAAATTATATCATCCAAATGGTGGCCTTGACGACTGGTACACTTTTGGAGCCGTTCTTGGAAGTTTTCCATCGCTCTCACTAGCATGTGGGGCGAAATTCCTTCAATTTCTTCTTGAATAGCCTCCTTTAGTTGGTCCAAGGACCGAGGACGATGTTTGAAAACCTCCTGTTGCCCTTACTCCTTTAACCCACAGCAAAATCGTTTTCTGGTCTGGAATACTTTCATTAGCATTTAAACCGAACTGCGTGTGAAACACCCTCTGAGTCGCAGCTACAGATTCGCCATTTTTGAAAAAAGCCTCCACTACAAAGCCTCGATGCTCACCCGACCACGGCATGGTGACGACTGAAAACTTTATTATGTACCGCACCTAACGGAATGGACCACACCCCTCTACCTGCTTTGGGGACCCCACAGTGATTTTTTGAAATGTGGGAGTTGTTTCTGCTGCACCCTGTATATATAGCTCATAATAAAATAGCCATTTAATTCAGGGTTAGGGGGTGTGGAGCCTATTCTGGCAGGACCAGATAAAACCCTGGATGGTACACGCAGTACCGATGTAGAGTCACCAAACAAACAATTTTATATTTAAATATAAACCTAGGGAAAAAACCCCCACACACAGGGAGAACGTGCAAACTAAGAACAGATTGGGTTGAGAACTGAACAGCAAGCACCTGAAGCTTTGATTCAGCAGTACTAAACATTATGTCACTCTTCTGCCTTTTATAGTATTATATCTCCATTCAAATTTATTACTTATTGTAAACAGTTTAAAATGTTATTATTTTTTTGAAACCCACATTGGAGGTCCACAGCAAACTCAAGGGGAAAATAGTACTGCTCAGCTGACCAGGACTGAACCAAAGACCTCAAGAGCTATGTTGGCATAGTATGCCATTTGTAAATCCCAAAATTAAACATGCTAAACGTGAAGTTAACAGACTCTTCTAAATTCACAATTTCCTGCAGTACCTTTTGTAAGTAGGCCTTTGGAAAGTATCCAGCACAATTTTATAATAATCAAATGATGCTTACCTCTTCACGCATTTTCTTAACAGTCTCTCCTTTCTGAAAAATAACAAAATGGTTTGTTTTGTTTGGCAGAATACAAAAATTCTAAATAATTTTTAGATGTGACATGAGGAAGATTCTCAAAGGGCTTTATCACAACTATAACATCTACCTTGTTAAATAAACATCTTCTCTTTAAAGAGATTTAGCTTGGACAGAAAATGCAAAAGGCACATGTTTACCTTTCCAATAATACTGCCAACTTCCTGCAATAAAAGAAACATATTTGAAATTAATACTTAATATTATACACCTATATTAAGGTACTCAAGTCCAATTAAAGTGACTAAACATAGTAAAATGTCTGATTACTTTCTGAAATTACTATGTGTAAACTGACAGGATTATGTTACCAAGTTAAAGCACACCACACAGAACACTTAATGTCAGAAGATCTTCTTACTCTCAGACAGTGTTTGCCAGATAGTTTTCTTTCTATGCCTGTTTTTAATAAGTTGTTATGAATCTGGGTTTTATTTACTGTAGAGCCTGTTTTGATTTAAATAGAAACCTGGAAAAATTTTCAAGATGTAATCTAACAGAAAGTCTGTTCTGTCTTTGGCAGAATTTGCAAAAAATATTTTATTCAACTTTACAATAAATACTTTGTCCTTTTGAATGTTTATATGGATTTAAATCCATTTTGCTAAATATTCAATGATCTAATCTGTTGTATTACTTGGTTAAATTATGGGACAACTGGAATACTGTCAGGAACAACTTGTTCATTGCAAGTTCCTCAGCTAAGCAATTTGTGGAGTGTAAAAGACATTTTGCCCCCGAGTTAAGGACAGGGCAGAAGGTGTGGTTCGCTGCATTTGACATTTGCCTGAAAACTTGCTCTTAGGTATTTAAATCCTAACATCATCTTTAATTATGTAAGCCCCAAGGTTACAAACTTAATTTGCCAACATATTTCACTGGTGTATTTAGATAGAACTTTCTTTGTCCCTGGGGGGGGTATTCACTATTTACAGAAGCTCTTTAAATAAATATACACATAAACTATAGTCTGAAAACATACCAGTCATAGTGAGGCAATATGCCAGAGTATCGACGTTGGTATTACGGAGCCCCAGTAGCGTTTTCTGACTCACTTTTGCTGAATAATTTGTTGCGTGAAAAGTAATGTGTCAGAGATAGGATGTGCAGCATTGTTCACAATGGCACTCAGTTTCGTTTTAATTCTCTCCTTTGTAACTATCTGAGGGGTACACAGTGCATCCCATAACTGAACCAGTCATTTTAATTAGATTGTTAATTTGGTTGGCCTCTTTTAAAGTGATGTTACCAGCCCAGCACACCACAGTGCAGAAATATCACACTGGCCATCACAGTGTTGTAGAAGATGTGAAGCATGTCACTACAAAGTACTTGGAGCAGTACACTACCTCTACATGCAGTCACTGAATAGTGACCGGATTTAGAGGCTCTTTGTTGTGGTGAAAGTCAATAACCAGTTGCTTGGTTTTGCTGATGTTAAGCTACAAACAATTCTTTCTGTACCAATAAACAAAATTCTCTACCTGACTCCTATATTTCCGCCTATCAATACACCCCATAAGTGCAAAAGTGACATGACCTGGTGCCATACTTAAAGTTGGAAGTGTATAGAGTAAAAAGAAAAGTGGAAAAGTGTACTTTTTTGTTGCTGTTTTGTTCTGTATTTTTGGCATTTTTTTTTACTTCAGAAACGGTCATCACACATCTACAGGAACTCGTGTTGTGTAATGTCATTGAGCCAACAGTTCAAAACATTGGAGTACCCTCTCCTCAGTGTCTAAGTTTCTGTTTATCACAAACACATTTTCTTGCATTATTTATCTGAAGATCACTTAGGAAGTCAGGACTTTTTGTGTATTTATTTGGACTTTAATTCTGGTTAAAGTATTTGGTTTCATTTTTTTTGTGTTTCTAGTTTTGACCTACACATAGCTTTAGACCTTGCTTTCTCAGTCATCCCCTTGTCTGTATGTTAAATATTTTTCGTAAACTTTTCAATCTTTGACTGAAGTGCTCTATGCTCAGCCTTAAAGCCTTTCAGCTCTCAGGTCCTGGTTGTTACTCAGTACCTTTGGCCGATAATTGGAGATGTTTATATTCAGGATTCCTTTATTATCTCTTGATTAATCTAAATGACTAACTGTCTCTTAAATCTGATTCTGCCTCTGAATAAAGAGAAAGATATTGCTTAGCTTAAAGGTTTCTTTGTGTTAGAAAAAAAGAACACAATAGTTTTCAAGTTTCCCAAGTGACCATTCATTTTCTAGAACCTTATTACCAATTAAGGGCTGGGGATAAGGTCAGACGCTATCTCAGCAGCACTTGGCACAAGGAAGAAATTAACTTTTGATGCGATGCTATACAATTACTGTGGTTTCTTTAATTTTCTTTTTTGTTTTCTTTAACGTTTGTGATAATCTTGGTATTTGTCCTTAGGTTTGTAGTCCCAAGGAATCTAACTCTGGCATTTGTTTTTTATTTCAAAACCTCTCTTTAAGAGTTCACATCTTTTACCATTATGCCACAATGCCATTTTGTTTTTTATGTGGGTGTCACCATTTTTGTCTTTTGTTGCCACAGGTGCTATGAGTGACATCCAGGGCTACATTGCGCATGTCATTAGGAGTCAAGGATATTAAGGTCAGCTTCATGAACTTCTTAGTATCTAAGACTGGATAAAATCTGCATATTTTTCAGCCATCTTTATTTTGGCATTTCTGGTTAAAGATGTTTATTTCTGTTCTTTTGACTAAAATTTTTGGTCCAACCGTTGGTTTTTATGAAAGATAGGTTTAACTCTCTGTTTACAAACCCAGCATGGCTTCATTAATGAGTAATCACAGTGCACACCCACTGGCCCGTTTATAGTTACCAGGCAAAATGAACTGGGATGTGGACAGAAACAAGATTACCTGGTGAACATCCACACAGACATACAGTAGTAATAAGGTGAAAATTTCACACAGTCAGCACTTGGTCTAAGATTCAAACCCAGGTTTATGAAGCTGTGAGGAAAATAGCACTGACCTCTTTGCCAATCTCCTGGCCACTTATGAACAAAATATCTCATATATTAGAAATAAAAATCAGAAAAGATACATTAAAAAATTAAGCTACTGAAGCATAACTTCAACACACTTTAGCAGACTACCATAAACTAAGAGGAAGGAAAGAAATAGATGAGAAGGTTGGGGAACGGGTCTGCCCCACATTACTTTGCCGTGCATCAACAGTCTGATGGTTAGAGTAACATTCAGTCCGCCTTCTGAGACTTTAGATTCCATTTTTTTATTTTGATGTACAGAGGGAGTGTGGTCACTGCGGGAGTCCCCAGAGAAAAGAAGAATGTATGAAATACAGCAGCCAACCAGGCAGGCACCTGGAAGAAACAATATTAACACAAAAATTCATTAAAAAGTATCAGGACAGATAATATAATACAATGTTAAGTATCACAAACATTATTTCAAGAATATAAGAAGAAGGATGAATAGTCAGTATATTTTCATAGTAAATCTCCTCAAAGAGACACAAAAGTGTAAGCAACCGAATGGAGAACACAGTATATGAATGACTAGTAATTTACAAACACCATAAGTCATAATGATACTGCTTTATAAGTGTGCAGATGTTATTCCATAGAGTAACAAAGAAACATACTCAGAGTAACCCCTGCATCATGCCTATGTGTTACCCAGTAAACAATATGATTTTAATATATACAAACAATAATATAAAATTCCTAAACCTGCTTAATACAATTCACAGTCACTGGAGGCCAGGCACTAACCCAAAAACCAGTCAGCATAAGGGCTCTACATATACTTGCACATAAATGCAACAAGCACATGCACGCACACACACACACACACACACACACACACACACACACACATCCCAGCACCCTGGATTCTCTATGTTTGAAGTCAAGAGAGAATCCACAGTAGGGGCAATAATGCATTGATAGGACTCAGATTAGGAAACATACAAATATCATATGAAAACTTAAATGATCATTAATCCATCAATTATGCTCAAACCCACATGATGCCGTTCAGAGGTGTGAGGAACTTTAATGTAAGGCAGGTCCATTGCACAGATTTATTTTATTATTTGTTTGATATTAATTTTATCATTAAAGAAAGTGAAAAAAATTGCTTCGAAATAGACAGGCAAAATGTTGCAACGGCATTGAAACCACAACATTTCCAAGTTAGCCCATGCAATCAGCCTGCTGTGTGATTCTGAAAAAAAAAATCACTTGCCCTCTGTGCTCTAATTGAAAATCATATGTTTAAACAGCTTCACCGTATCATGCCTTTGGGTCAAGATATCCAACGTTTCCAATATTCCCAGGATATTATATATATATATATATATATATATATATATATATATATATATATATATGGGTTATTTAAGAATTATCAATTGAACAAAAAATAAAACCATTTCCTAGAATTCTGCAGTACTAGAAACGGAATTTGCTACCAAAGCCACAACCACACAAATGGAAATGATTATGTAAATATTTCCTTTATAACACAAAGGTCTCTCTATGCTCAAGGCTTTAATCCTGACAAAACAAATCACATATTAATTGATTTATTATTTCATGTAAGACAATGCATTGTGTAGTGCTCATAAAGAATGTCATTTATTTTACATATTCTGAGTTACTATATTGTATGTGTGAAGTCTGCATATTCTCACGCTGTCTGAAAGCGTATTTAAATTTTGTGATTTTATCCCTAAGACAGGCATGCTAGGTTAATTGATGACTACAAACTGGGCCTGCATCAATGAATTTGGACGTGCCCTGAAAAAGACTAATGTTCCATCCTAAACTGGTTCCTAACTTGAAACCTATCACCACAGCACTGAGCACAAGTCCCCAAGACACTAACAGAATCAACAGATTTAGAAAAATTACAGCTAGTTCAAGGTTATACCGTATTAAATGTGATTGCCTCTCTGTGACTTTTAGTATATTTTATATATACAAATCTAAAGGTCAACTTAAAATTTATCTTAAATTTCAATACACCCCCCCAACCCAAAATTTTAATACCTGCAGAAATAAAATGATTATCTTTCACACAAATTCCAACATAGATAATCATCATTCACATTATCAAACATAAGTAAACAGAGGCCAACAACTCTCTTTTGCATATGCACCCCTGGTTTCTTGTTGAGTGACTAGGATGGTGTGGGCACATCAGGCTATGACTCAGCATGGAGAAGGGTGTGGAGTGATACTTAACTTAATGCTCTGTTTATTGGTGGATTCAATGCAGAGTCACATAATGGGAGAACCCACTCATATAATGACACAAAAAAGTTGCAAAATAGTACGGAACCAGTTTCAATAGGAGAAGGTGATAGAAAAGTAAAAAAAAAAACCAGGTAAGAGCCAAAAATACAAATTGGACAAGGACAATCAACAATCGAAAACAATCAACACAGCACACAATAATAAAAACATGAGAAATGACTAAGCATGAGAAACTAGAAACAATACGTTGACTTTGTGAGGATTCGACTTTAAAACTGAAGACTCTGCATATACTGTAGATGACAGCAATTATTGGTGAAATACACAGTGGGTAATGGCAGTGCCATCACCAGGCAATTGCACATAAAATGTATAATGATGGGCATGATATGGGACAAACATCTCTTAGCCTGTATTCTCATTTTTTTCTTTACAAGAGGTTTGTAATTGTCTTCCAAGATCTGTGGAAAAAATCTTAAAATACTGTGTGCCTAATTAAAATAATTTTTAGAATGTGTTATTACAAATTGCCTTGTACAATTTATATAATCATTTGCACTGAGCATGTTTCAATGTCACATTTGTTCTGGGCTTTAGGCCAGTGTCTATGAATGATAAAAAAAGAAAAACAATTATTAATGGCAACAGTTTTTCAGGAAAAGCATGACCTGCTTGGTAGCTATAATGTATGTTTAATACTGCTGCAGCAACATGCCCACCTACAGTACATATGCACCTATAAAAGGCCAAATTAGTATCGGCATGTAAATTAACAAAAACGGAAAAGTGAGAGAAAACACAGATACAGAGAAACAATCCAGATAGACTGTACTTGGGTATAAAAATCAAAGCCAAGATGCTGGATCTGTGAGGTACTATTTTGGCATCGATTTATATATCTACATACATATATATATTGTCCACCTGGTGGCCAATACTGCCAGGCCACCAGGTGGAGCCCTCCCTGCAGCATGGAGGTGCCCCGAATGCCAGCAGGGAATTATGGACATACCACAGGGGCTGCTAGAAGGCACTGCAGGGAGGAACAGTGTTTATTTACCCTACGCCCCGGAAGTACGTCCGAGTCACATGGACAAGGGGAATGACATGCTTCCGGGGTGAAGAAAGGACTTTTGATCTGACCCGGAAGTGATAGGAGATCACATGGACTGGGGATTGGAACACTTAGGGGTCAGGGAGCATAAAAGGATTGTGGGACCTCCCAGACGGGGAGCTGAGCTGGGTGGTAGGAGGGCAATGCGTCTAGGAGTGGTGGAGTATTACTGTTTATTGTATTGGAGTATTTAATGAGTATTGTGGAGGAGAGGGTATATATATATATATATGTGTGTGTATATATATATATGTGTGTGTATATATATATATGTGTGTGTATATATATATATATATATATATATATATGTGTGTGTGTATATATATATATATATATATATATATATATATATATATATATATATATATATATATATATATATATATGTGTGTATACACACACACATATATATATATATACACACACATATATATATATATATATATATATACACACACACATACACACAAATAGTAGAGTGGCCCTGAAAATAGTTTACCATATATATGGCTATGCTGTGAAATACACATACTTTTTGCATTCTATGTAACTAAGATAAATACTTAAAAGTCAAGCGAAAGATGATTAAGCCCTAATAAAATTAACTGCTGTAATTACTAATTTACTGGTCTAAAGAAACTGTCTTTATTTAATAACAGTTGTATTCATATTTATATATCCTGTTGCTTCATTTTACTATATATTCATTTCTACAACATCATAAACTTGTTGCTGACCATAACTGATACCTAGTTGTGTAAACTTCCAAATGTCACATAGTTATGGGAGAAAAACAATTTATTAGCATGCAGGTGAGCTGTTTCATACTGCAGGAATCCAGAATCAATTTTCCACATATTCAGAAGACTCACATTATGAAAGAATTAGCTGTTGAAAATTTAACACATTAATGCATAGGCAATACCATTGTGGATGCCAACCCTTTCTTTATTTTTTCCTTGGGGATGCCTGTACTATTGATTGAGTTACCACAGTGTTAAGATGGCAATGAACATATCATATCAAAAAGCTGTCTAGCAAAGACAGTCTAAACATCAAACTCATTTAATTCTGTAAATACACCATTTTAGGTAATTACTCTAAATGTGTCTCTTAAGTATGAATAATGTATATACTGTAGTTTCTTCATCCGTTGAAAAATAATGTCTACCCACTACCTCTTTCACGGCTGTAGCTATTCATTAGTTTTTAGATAGAGGTTTACTCCCATTTACATGGCATAAGATGGATAAAGGGTTGGCAAGCTGAGGATTTTGAAAAATAATCTTTTGGAATGTAGCAGTGTTCATAAGCTGCCAACACTAAGCTCATGAGTTCTCTGGGATCAGAACCACTCACAAAGCTCTACTTGATGATATACTACAAATTTGTGTATTGTGAAGGGGTAATCAGCAACAAGCGGAGATAGGCAAAAGACCCAACGATTTGATACAAGACAGTGAAAAGTCTTTCAACATTACACTTAAAATAATAGAGACCCTAATTGGCAGGGAGGGGGACACATACCATGCAAGGCAGGAAATGCTAAAGAAAGCACATATCACCATGAGCTGATTTGATAGTTCTTGTATAAAAGACTGTTTTTGTGTTTTGGGAGCTGACGGATCTTACAATTAGGGTACACTAGAGGAAGTGCTAGGCTGCTTTTCTATATATAATCCACCAAGACACCCGACCACGGTAGTAGCGAGGTGGGAGGGGGGTGTGTACAAAGGGTTGAGACGCAACCAGTGGGAGCGTATGAGTCGCACTTAGTGGTAATTCGACGGTTTGCAGCCCGAATGGGGTTCAACGGCTTACCCATGCCGGGTAGACACAAGCTCAATGTCATGCATAATTATTTATTGAATGCTAAACACTTCTGGAAAGACACGGTTGTCTAAAACGGGTTGGTGTGAGAATACAACAGCAAGCGAATGAAAAGATGGAACTCTGGAGAGAGCAAAATACAACACAATAGTGAACCCGCGGCATAACAAACACCGCATAATTATTTATTGATGGTTGAACACTTCTGGAAAGACACAGTTGTCTAAAAAGGGAAGGTTTGAGGATACAACATAAAGTGAATGAAAAGATGGAACTCTAGAGTTTTCAATGCTCTGTGCGGTTTTGGCTGCCTTTCTATATATAATCCACCAAGACACCCGACCATGGTAGTAGCGAGGTGGGAGGGGGGTGTGAACAAAGTGCAGGAGCATCTAAGAAGACGCATGTTTGTCGAGAATGCGAATTGCTGAATGTAGTGTGTAAAACAGTTTGCCATGGTGCACGCGGTCATGCGTCGTAACCGAAAACTCGGTTTTTAAAGACTGCTTACTTCATTATGTTTTAACCTCAGTTATAAAGGAATGTTTTAAGGACCCCATGGGATAACCCTCGGTTTTGGCTGCTTTTCTATATATAATCCACCAAGATACCCGACCACGGTAGGAGGGGGGTGTGCACAAAGGGTAGGGACGTAATGAGTGGGAGCGTATGAGTCACATTTAGTGGGAATTCCACCTGTTGCAGCCTGAATGGGGTTCAACGGCTTACCACCGCCTCTCTGCGCTGGGTAGACACACGGTTAATCTCATGCATAATTATTTATTGAATGCTAAACACGTCTGTAAAGACACGGATGTCTAAAATGGGTTGGTGTGAGAATACAACAGTAAGTGAATGAAAAGATGGAACTCTGGAGAGAGCAAAATACAACACAATAGTGAACCCAGACGTGCATGTGGACTCTTACCACAGACGAAAGGGACTAACTGGGTGGTCGGTGAGTTTTTGCGTCCGGGCAAATGGGCAGGCAGTGTGAATGCCTAGAGAGCGAGGGTAGACGCTGGCCAGTGAAAAAGGAGTCATGGTGGGCAGGAAAACGTCTTCCGTGTTCCTGCAGGAGCATCTAAGAAGACGCATGTTTGTCACGGATGCGAATAGCTGTATGTGGCGTGTAAAACAGTTTGCTATGGTGCAGGCGGTCGTGCGTTGTAACCGAAAAGTCGGTTTTTAAAGACTGCTTACTTCATTGTGCTTCAACCTCAGTTGTAAAGTATTGTTTTAAGGATCCCATGGGATACCCTTCACAAACCGTTTCACACGCTGCATATGGCGATTCACCTCTGCGAGAAACATGCTTCTATGAACAGTCAACGTAGCTCGGAGGTGCATGACATGCACATGACATTAACCTGACAGGCACTGCATGTGGCCTTTACGACAGACAAATATAAATGACACCATTTTTTTTTGTGTCGTTGCGTCCGAGGTGGTGGGCGTGGCCCTGTGAGTTGTCGTCGTATCCAATGGTCTTGGAGTTGGTGGGCGTGGCTCCTTCCTGCGTGCGCCATAGGTGTCTCACTTGTCGGCTCAGTGAATCCACGCCCCTTCCGGCGTGCTTTCCATGGTTGTCTTGCCTTAGTGAGTTATATATATATATAGATAGTACTGCATTGTAGATTTTAAGGAGTTGGGCAAGTTGGACAGCCTCTCTGTGAGAAAAGGCAGGTGTTGTAATCCTGTCATATAAATGCTCAAAAATGGGAGCAGGGCTCCAAGAACAACCTTAAACACCAGACCTACCCTCAGTTTAGGTCTGGACGGACTGGATTAGCCTCTACTCAGGCAGTCTAACCTCAATTTAAAAGGCAGGCATTCTGGCCTGCACAGGCTTAGAAATGGCATTTAGGCTTTTAAAGTTCAAAAACTTTCATATAATGCCTTTCAAAGAAGAAAGGGAAAAGTGTTTAAAAACCTCTAATTTAAAGAACAAACAAAAACAATGTTTCTTTATAAATTTAAAGAAACAAAAAGAAAGAAGCAAGGCAGCTCCAAGAAGCGCAAACATTTTACAGGCAAAAACCTAAAGCATACAAATCCAGAAAATCACAAAACAGAGAGTAGTAGCTTAACATAAGGGCAAAGAGCTGAAGACAGTAAATCCAAATGTAGAAAATTAAGCATAAAATCACAAAAATGGAAAATCCGAACCAAACCACAATGTCAAAGCTAACCATTCTATCAGCAGTCATCCAGCTACATATTGTCAGGTGGCCCCACATTCTCAGGTTTCATATAAAGGAGGTAACATAAAACACTGTGTATATCATAGCACAAAACAGCAAAATTAATAAACAATACAGTATAACAGAAAATCATAATGTTACATAAAAATAAACCAAAACCAAAAGACAGAAATGACTATGAATAGCAAAAAGGATAAACTGCAGAATATAAGAAGTGAAGCAATACCATCCAATGAGTAAGGGCCTATTTTTTGTTTTTTTAACAAAATGTTCTTTAGGGGCAACCAAGTGAATGTACAAAGGAGAATTGGATCATAACATTAATTAGTCAACTATTCATTACATATTATAAAGTTAGCAGTAAGTTAAATTACAAAATTATATCTATTATCTACTGATGTTACCTAAAACATTACTTAAAAGAGAAAATTGCAAAAATATAATAGTTACAGGGCGGCACGGTGGCGCAGTGGTAGCGCTGCTGCCTCGCAGTTAGGAGACCCGGGTTCGCTTCCCAGGTCCTCCCTGCGTGGAGTTTGCATGTTCTCCCCGTGTCTGCGTGGGTTTCCTCCGGGCACTCCGGTTTCCTCCCACAATCCAAAGACATGCAGGTTAGGTGGATTGGCGACTCTAAATTGGCCCTAGTGTGTGCTTGGTGTGTGGGTGTGTTTGTGTGTGTCCTGCGGTGGGTTGGCACCCTGCCCAGGATTGGTTCCTGCCTTGTGCCCTGTGTTAGCTGGGATTGGCTCCAGCAGACCCCCGTGACCCTGTATTCGGATTCAGCGGGTTAGAAAATGGATGGATGGATAATAGTTACATTAACCAATAATATAATAAGTATAATGAGAGGAAACTGTCAATAATAACATAAATAGTTATAGCAAAAAAAATAAAAAAACAAAACTGAAAAACAGACCCACCTTCCCATACCTGCTGAATAGCTGTTAGGAGTATAACAACAGAGTTGTTTAATATATACTTTATAGCAATACAAGTAAGCCTTTTCATGACTAAGGGAAGGAATCATTTTTAATTACAATCAATCATTTTTTCAAAATAAGCACAAAGTGCTATTTCTTCCAAGATCTCAGAAAAAATTAAAGCAGTAGGAGATTTACAAACTAAAACCAGTCTGGTTGCAAAAAAAGTTTGTAAAAATTACTGCGATACCCTAAGGGTCTAATTTTTGAATGAAAAGGGTACAGGACTAAAGTGACCACTTGTATAACTTTATATATAAAAAGAAAAGATGCCCTTCTCTCATCCACATTTTTTAAATAAATACATACTGTATAGATATCAAAGTAAAATTCATATTGATCTTTGAAATTACCTCCATCCATCGCAGTAAAAAATGATTATGTATTTCAATTTTTGTTTTATTAAATTTCAGCTTGATTTGTATACTAGATATTCATTAGTGTGTCAGGCACTGATTTGCTGGCTAACTTTTGTTTCTAGAGTAAATTGTCTTTCCTCGCTAATTTGTTTTTATTGTTCTTCTATAGTTAACTACAACCTCATTAAAATGGAAGGGCACGGATGTTCAAAATTTACTACAAAAGGAGAACATGTAATGGGTCTTCAATTGTATTTGTAATTTGCTCCTCTCTAACCGTATTTACCTACACTTGTCACTTGGAGGCTGAATATGAATTTTGCCATAGGAAATTTCACTCTGTGACAGAAGAGGTAGCTGTATTCATTTATTTAAAGTGTCAGCAATAAAAGATAGAATGTGATTTTTATGATTGTTTATTTGAAATAGACAGAATATAAGAAAACACATTCAGATACAAGTCAGTCTACGTGCTTCAGTGTCAATGAGGAGTGTTCTTGAATTATCTTGGCTAGTATAAGGACAGAAAGACATTTATAAGTGTTTCCTTTCGAACTCTACAAGCAGCTATAGCTACAACTACTAAAATCTCAGACACTAGAACTAGTGCACCAGCAATTTATATACTGCCAATGAAATTACATCACACAGTGCAACTTCAAGAAAGACGTGGCTGCCACTATAAAAAAAACACTCAAAATAAATAAATGGCTATGTGAAAATGTCCAAAATAAGTTGTAAGCACAAAGCAATGATTAGGTACTCCAAAACCTCTAAATTACAACAGTGATGGTCTGTAGCTTATAATGTTTCTCAAGCTGGTATAATCTGGTCTACTGGTCAAATGAGACAAAAGCATAATGGTTATAGCCTCTCGTGCACTGAAGAATATTAGAAAAGCATTACCATTGTATATGTCTATACATATTATATTGTGTATTTACTGTAAATCTATACTAATAAAAGGCAAAGCCCTCACTCACTCACTCACTCACTCACTGACTCATCACTAATTCTCCAACTTCCCGTGTAGGTAGAAGGCTGAAATTTGGCAGGCTCATTCCTTACAGCTTACTTACAAAAGTTGGGCAGGTTTCATTTCGAAATTCTATGCCTAATGGTCATAACTGGAAGGTATTTTTCTCCATTAACTGTAATGGAGTTGAGCTGCAATGACGTGGGGGGCGGAGTTTCGTGTGACATCATCACACCTCCCATGTAATCACGTGAACTGACTGTCAACGCAGTGCGTAGAAAACCAGGAAGACCTCCAAAAAGCACTTAAGAAAACATGCATTATATAATTGAGAAGGCAGCGAAACAATAAGAAGCGAGCGAGTGACATATAATACCATATTCATGAGTGCTGCTACCTCGGAAAGAAAGCAAGGTGTAAACCTAAACTTTAAATTAAGTTCATAGACAGGCTACCGCTGGCATTTCACATGCCCACAGGTAATGCGGGATACAAGTTTAATGAGAGGACGCAGGATATAAACGAGAGTTTTGATCACTTTGTAACTAAGTTAAAATTATAGGTGAAGGGGTGTGCTTATGCAAATTCCGAGAGACTGTGTTTGTGGGGGATTGACAGTTAAGGCGGGGGGGGAGTCACGTCATCATCTCCCCGCCCATTCATCCCATTTCACTCTGAGCTGAGCTCTGCAGCTAACGCCGTCTTCCGAAGCAACTTCGTCAGACTGCCACCAAATACTCACAGAAAAATACACAAGTTAATACACACGCTCTCTCTAGAGTTTCTCCACACTGAATCCTCCAGGCACTACTTACAAAAGGTTACATTGACAATCGTGTTACGTTATTTTTAAAATCTTTCCTTTTCTTAGCACAAGCACAGCTGAGAAGCTTCAATGCATGTGCTCCATAACGCGTTAAAAATTAATGCATTTAATCACACTTTGCATTACAAGCAAAGGGGAGCGTTTGTCAATGCATGATTTCCTGGTACACTGATTACACTGATCAGCGCATCCCGATTCATTTTACCCTCGCACCACCTTAGTTTGAGAAGAAGTATGAAAAAATATGAGGTTAACACAGAAAAACAGATCACCAATTCAAGCTTTATGAATAATCGGTTCGCCATCAATAATTGTTTTGGTAAAGCCATCCTCCTTCCATTTTATAATTTTTCCGCCATTAGCCATGATTAAATGAACGGTAAATAAAGTAAGAGCAAAGCGAGCGTGACTTATTTAGGCAGGCATATATATGACAACAACACTCATGACAATGTCAATCATGTTACGTTATTATTAAAATGTTTCCTTTTCTTTTTCATTACTTCTTTAACACACTACTTCTCCGATTCGAGGCGCGGGTATTTTGCTATGTATATACTAATAAAAGGCAAAGCCCTCACTCACTCACTGACTCACTCACTGACTCATCACTAATTCTCCAACTTCCCGTGTGGGTGGAAGGCTGAAATTTGGCAGGTTGATTCCTTACAGCTTCCTTACAAAAGTTGGGCAGGTTTTATATCGAAATTCTACGCGTAATGGTCATAACTGGAAGCAGTTTTTCTCCATTTACTGTAATGGAGATGAGCTTCAACGCCGTGGGGGCGGAGTTTCGTGTGACATCATCACGCCTCCCACGTAATCACGCAGTACATAGAAAACCAGGAAGACCTCAAAAAAGCGCTCAAGAAAACATGCATTATATAATTGAGAAGGCAGCGAAACAATAAGAAGCGAGCGAGTGGCATATACTACCATATTCATGAGTTCTGCTTCTTCGGAAACAAAGCACGATGTAAACCTACACTTTAAATTAAGTTCATAGACAGGCTGCCGCTGGCGTCTGTAATTTAGTGCCTGCCCATATAAGGCCGTCTGTCAGCGGCAATCCAATAGCAAACTGCCACGGGTAAATATTCACGGGTGAAGGACTGTGCTTATGGAGAGGAAGATGAGATGGTCAGGGAAGTGTTTGACACAAACTCAGCGAAACTGCGAGAGAAAGTTTTAAGTGCCAGGACTAAGGTAACATTAAATACAGCCATGGACATAGCAGGAGATGGCACCAGCACAGCTGGGAACCTTCGATGCATGTACACCGAGTGGCTCACGTGAACTGACGCAGTGCACAGATAAAAGGCAACAGTTCCAAAAGGCTGAACAAAACCGAATTACACAATTGAAAAGGCAGCAAAAATATGAAGCGTCTCATACATACAAGCATATTCATAAATCCAACTACTGCGGAAACAAAGCACACGTTGGAAAAAGTCAATGTCCCGCTAAAGGAAGACAGTGTAAAAAAAACCCGTGCATGCAGTGTGTCAGGTCTCAGATAAAGAAGAAGACGAGCTGTTTATTGATGCAGTAAGAAACGAATCGATGAATGAAACCTGTCATCTTTACAACGATTGACAAACACGGAATGTAACTTGAACACAACACATCCTACAAATACGAACCTGATTGAAAGAAATAATGATAATCAAATCCTTGATGACCGCAACACTCAGTAACACTCACAAAACAAATACTGTATATTGACAGTCATGTTACGTTATTTTAAAATGTTCCCTTTTCTTTTTCTACCTTTTTTAACACACTACTTCTCCGCTGTGATACGCGGGTATATATATATGTATATATATATAACCCGATCTACATACTCGAATAATGGATACTTTATTCTCCATCAATGATTGTTTTGGTAAAGCCATACTCAGTGTATTCATTAGATGAACGGTAAAAAAGGGCGAAGGGAGGATGAATAATTGAGGCATGCAGGCTGTAGTGCGCGTCAACTCTATCTGAATTGCGATCACATTTGAAAAAATATATCTTTTCAAGTTCTATTTAGTCCATATGTGTCAAACTCAAAGGGCGAGATCATTTTATATACTGTATTATTGTTATTAAAGCCCGGGTATATGAAGCGCTGGTAACACAATAAACTACAGATCCCATAATGCAGCGCTTCAGCTGCCTTGCGAACACTAACGCGTTAATCAAGTCTACCTTATGATGCTGCAAGTTATTGCGAAGCTAGAGTTATTGCGCACTGAGTTTGCACGGCGCTTTGGTGACTTTGAAGAACAAAAAAAGTCCGTCTACATACGGCTCGAACCTTGTGCATGTTTGGTAGCACATATCTGTGCGAGAAGCTCTTCTCAGTGATAAAGACTAACAAAACAGCACACAGGAGTCGCCTCACTGATGAGCACCTGCAATCCATCCTGAGAATCTCCACAACACAGAACCTCACACCAAACAGAAACGAACTTGTGGCCAAAAAAAGATGCCAGGCATCCAGCTCTAAAATGACATATGAGCAAAGACAACTGAATGATTTGATTCGTTATTGCACGTAAGCGGAGTCAACCGTTTTAACAAACAGCGTATTGCACTGATACGAAATAGCTGTGTGTGTATATATGTAGATATGTATGTATATGTATATATATATGTTTATATATGTGTGTGTGTATGTATGTATATATATATATATATATATATATATATGTATAGATATGTATATATATATATATGTTTATGTGTGTGTGTGTAAATATATATATATATATATATATATGACAACAACACTCATCACTCACAACAGTGACAAAACAATTACATTGACAATCAGGTTACGTTATTTTCAAAATGTTTCCTTTTCTTTTCATTGCTTCTTTAACACACTACTTCTCCGCTGCGAAGCGCGGGTATTTTGCTAGTCTATACTAATAAAAGGCAAAGCCCTCACTAACTCACTCACTCACTCACTCACTGACTCATCACTAATTCTCCAACTTCCCGTGTAGGTAGAAGGCTGAAATTTGGCAGGCTTATTCTTTACAGCTTACTTACAAAAGTTAAGCAGGTTTCATTTCGAAATTCTACACGTAACGGTCATAACGGTCAACAACGTACGCCATGTTGAACTTTCTTATTTATGGCCCCATCTTCACGAAATTTGGTAGGCGGCTTCCCTGCGCTAACCAAAACCAATGTACATAGTAATTTCGGTGGTAAGACGCCACTGTCAGTCGCCATATTGAACTTTTCAATTGTCTTTGTTACTTATGGGCCCATCTTCAAGAAATTTGGTATGCGGGTTCCCACCGCTAACTGAATCCTACTTACGTACATATATACATCCATAGCCTGCAGCTCGGTCACCGTTTGAGGCGGTGTTGGGTCCCCCATCCCAATACCTCCCAAGTCGTTGGCTGCCTGCCTATATAAGCCCGTCCGTTGCTCCGGTCTCTACATTCCCTTCCTTGCTTCGCCACGGGATTCAAGACTCCCTGCTGATAACTACAGCCTATTTATTTAATCCACAGCTTCTCCGCTGTTTTATTGTTCGTTTATTACGATTATAGTTATTGTGTAGGTATTTTAGACTTACTTTACATTGTTCAGGTACCCATTTCCTTTATCATTCCAACTGTACCCCCATTAACATGTCTCTCGAGGTGATCACCATCGATCAAAGAACTGTCACTTACCGAGTGGTTTCCATGCCTGGAGATGGCACCTGCCTTTTCCATTGTCTTTGTTACATATTGCAGGCTCACTCTTGATACCTGGAGTAACATTGTGTCTTATGTATTGAATGACTGAGACAGGTTCAAGGTGTGGACGGATGACGGTACAGGAGATAATTATATTACACAGGAGCACTAGAAGAGTGAAATGCTTAAGCCCTTCACCTATGGTTCTGCATGTGAGTTGATGGCTGCCGCTGAATTGTTCAGTTGTCACTTTCAAGTGTACCGAAATGGCCAAATATTTTACACCTTTTGACAATCGCCAATGCCTCTTAAACATCTTAGATTCACAGGTGACAATTTCAGTAGTGGACACTTTGATGTTTATGAATGTTTAAACTCTCAAAAGCTGGATGTGAAGTTATCAATGAAACCGGTTGTATGCTTACAACGCTTGACAGATGCCGAATGTCACTTCAACACAAGTCCTGCAAATACTGTCGTAATTGAAACAAACCATGAAACTCAAACCGATTATGACAGCAGCAATCCAAGCTGTGAGATTTGAAACAAGATTACTTTTCACATGGCCAACTGTACGTTGCATGCTCAAGAGTAAGCTCAGCGTACAGCTTGGTCATATTACAATCAGAGGGCCAAACTCACAATGCGGTATACAAAGAGATCCTTAACAAATAATTATTGGTATATTTTCCCTCAGTTTAAAAAGGTTTCATTTTCTTCTTAATAAAAATTTTAAGGCAGTACTTCGCCACTGCGAAACGCGGGTATTTTGCTAGTATTATTATATAAAGTATATACATACAATATGCAATTGAGGTTGTTGGTTGTGGATCTAGACTCTGCAATATACAAGAAAAACTTAAGATGTCTATGAAAAACTTTATTCTTCGGATACAACCAGCCTTCTGTTACTCCATTTTCAAACCACCTTATCCAAGGAGGGCATGAACCCTGGAGAAGGCACCAGTTTGTCACAGGGCACACTAATGCATAGATCAAAAAGCTTTTACTAACTTAACACTCATGTCTTTGGGATGAGCAAGGATAATCAAACTTCTCCCCCAAACAACAAAACAAGAAACAGAGCAAACATTCAAACTCTATATACAGTAGACATATATCCTAAGTTGTGGAATTCAAAGGAAGGATACTTACTTTGAGTAGATCAAAGAGGCCTAAGAAATGTGACGTTTATGGGCTCTTGGCAATCTGGTTATCCACACTGTTTCAGCAAGTGAATAGCATTCATTGTAATGGATAATCTATTAAATTGTGTGAAGACTCAGAATAGTAGCTGCTAGAAACCAGATTGGGAAGAAGGATATTCTCAGGTTCAACATTTGAATCTTCACTATCTAATTGTTGAAATTGCTCAGTAGAAATAGATATTGATGCTAGATGCATCTCCACTTCAATTTAATAAATAACATCTAGTTGGTGCAAAATCTGCTCCATAGTAAAAAGGATATCATTGTTTTCACATGTGAAATATACAGGTTGTCTCGGTAATTTCCACTATTAGTGTAATAGGCTGAGATCAGTGTTGCTTACAAGTTTTTATAACAATCTAAATAATACCTCAGCAATATTGTTGATTTCAAATTGTAATTACTGTAGTGCATGTAATGTGGAAAAACTATGTTGATTTGTTTTCATAAATTTTAATCTCATTCAGGGGAGGGAGAGTGTGAGGCACTTTGGAGTTTATGGAGGGCTCATAATAATGAAAGAAACCACAGCTGCTGTGGTGTTTATTTAGATTTTGGTTTGAAAATAAATATTCTCATGTTGAAATCCATCAGAAAGCTGCAAACAAATAGACAACACTCTGTTTTGTTTTACATTTTGGATTCTGGCATTTAATCAAACCATTTTTAATATTTAATTGAAAAATGAACAATTACAGTTATGCATTTAAAGGTTTCTACTAATTTCATGAACATAAAATCATTTTTAAACAAAATCTAAATAAGCAAGATATCAGTTTTCTTCAATTTACATTTTAATTATTATGATGTACTTCTGGCAATAAAAAATATTGGTCTTGTTTTATAATTTTAAATCGTATTCCAGTGAATGGGACTACAACATGCTTTGCAATGTACAATAATATTTGCTGTTTGAAATCAATAAGGTTGCTGTGTGGCTTGCTTAAATTTTCTTACAAATATTTTTGTATTTTACAGACATGCAAATACTGAACCTTTTGGAATTAATTGCCATATACAGAACAGTACACCATTTCTGTGTGTAAGTGTATATATATATGTTGTTAATATTCCTTTTGATAAATAAAATCTATATAAAATCAGTTTTCTTGCTATACGTGTTCTGCTAATTACTGGTATTTAATTAATTTGAGTAACTTTTTTTTTCTAAAGCAACTAAATTTTACTTTTACTTGAATAGTTTTTTACTTTTACTTGAGTTCTTTCCCTGACAGATACTTTTACTTATGTCAGTTTTTGTCTATGTAATAATACCTCTACATGAATAGAGTTTTAGCTGTTTTTCCAATACTTGTGTTAAGCTACTTCCACCATTTGTTGCTTTCTACTTCCACCATTTGTTGTTTTCTTTATTCCAATTAATTATGAATTTGTAATTTGCATGCAAAGATGTAGTTTAACACAAATGATCAATAAATAATTGTTCTCATTCTGTGTCATTTTTTTCTTTATGCTTGTTTTTAACAGGCCATGCATATAGGCTTCTACTAATATTAAACACATTTCCAAAACCATTACTTCTATAGTTCTGTCTGATTGTGACATAAACTAAATTCCATAAATATGTCTTTTACCATGGAATTTTTATGAACTCAAGTCCCAAAGCATGAAACTCCCAGTAATTTCTCAAAATGCCCAATAGAGGGAGGAAACAAGTTAGTCTAACAAAAAGGCAAATAAAGATTTTTTTTATAAATAAAGGATTTATTTTAAAAAAGCTCAGTTGAACAAAAATAAGCTCTGACAGCAAAGTCCCAATATGAAATCCAAGAATGCCAAACAGCAGAGCACAGAACTCACCACACACTGAGCGCGTTCACAATGAATGGCAAGGAACTACGGGTTATCCCAACTTTACGGGCCTGATGGCAGTCTGTTTACGGTAATGGGCAGTTGGCCCCACCTATTGGAGGTCCACCCACAAAATAAATGGCACATATTACAAAAATGTTTAAACAAAATAAATTATCCACAATGTTAACATAAACAATGAACAAAATAGACATAAACTGGCATTTGTACCCCAGCCAGAGGAGGAATGCTGGCTGAAATACAACAAGTATAATTAATAGAATTAAAACTGAAACTAATTTGTATAAAAACAAAACAGAAATGTCTGTAAAATTTAAACTAAACTAAAACTAAAATACATTATATGAAGGCTAACTATAACTAAATTTAGTTTTCAAGTATGGTCCAAAACAATATAAAAGTAAAATAAGCATAAAAAGGCAAAACTATAATGACCTTGGTTCACTGATCACATGGCCGCTTGGTCAGTTTATAGCTGTCTGATTTCAACAAGCCCATTTTTACGGTTATACATTTTTTAAGATCTAAGCATTTATTGTGGCCATGGTAGATACAGGCTGTTTCTTAAGAAAATGAAATAAAATTTAGAATAGCTACTAAGTCAAAAAATTGTAACCTATTAAAACCAACCAAAGAAAAAAAAAAACCACACAGTTTTGACTGTCTAGCACTATACAGATAACATTAAATGTTGTGGATTATCAGATAATCTTCAGTGAAGATGTGTGAATTCATTTAGTATTTTCTGTGTTTTGAATGCTATTTTAAGAGCACATCATTGGTGCCACTTCCCATGTTGCTTGGAGTGTGGCTCCTAGAATTGTGATCCATAGGTAATCTTAGCTGGGGGTTCCTTTCAACAACAACAACAACATTTATTTATATAGCACATTTCCATACAAACAGTAGCTCAAAGTGCTTTCGCTACCCGATCAGTGGATACAAACCTCCTAAAATAAATAAATAGAGTACTTTTAAGTATTGTTTTTCTTGCGAGTTTGACCTCTTTGCCTCTTTATTTGACTTCAATTCTCATCTCTCGTCAGGATTTGGAACCTAGGTTTATTTTTATTTGTTTTGGTTACATCTTTTTATGTGCTTCTCTCAGTTTAGCTCATTAAATAAATCACATGTACATTTCTCATCTGGGTAGAAGAGGCCCTACAAAAGACCTAAACAACATTCATATGGCATATACTTGGTAAGTGAAACTACTTTGTAAAATAAAACATTTATATAAAATTAATAGGAGATATGAAGCTAGAAAACACATTATGAAACATCTTGGTAGATCCAATAGTCTTATCACCCACCATTCTTAATCTGACTTTACACACAGACAATTAAAAACATGTAATACTAAGTCATGAAACACGCTGTATGAAGTTTAAGTTGTACATTTAAGCTATACAATACATTTACAAAAAAAATTTTTGGACTGTTGTGAGCAGTTCAGGTCTTGATAATACAAAAAGAACACAAAAGCACCAGAAAAAGAGCTATGGACTGAGACCATGGAATTTTTTTTTATTTATGTAGACACTAACTGAGGGATAACCTATAAAAGATTTTTGGAGTGAAATATGGTGGTGCTCTTAGAATGATGCTGGTGAAAGCTGGTTAAAGGTAAATTTCATGAAAACATTATAATCAATTTAATAACAAAAAAGGATGTGCAGAACATCAAAGAAGCTGCAGAATACCAACAATAGTGGAATGCAGCACTTTGGCGACCTTAAACTCTCAAGAACATTTTCAAAACAGGGAGTAGGAAATAATGAGCTATGGAGGCCACAATGGTCAGTTCTCATGAAAATTAGTGCCATACAAACCAATAAACCCCTGCATAAAATTTCGTTTGGGTGCATTAAGAAATTTAATTAAAATACATTAAGAATTTTAAACAGACAACATTTAATACTTTCATGAAAATTGTCTGTTGATGACGGGAAGTGAGCAATGAAATATTTGTAATTTTTTGTAAATTCTTTAATGATGACACATTGTGAACATAGCCTTTAAAAGAAATTTGCTCATCTGTTATACATGACGTACATACAGTAATATTGCCATTGTGGCAATACAATTCAGTGTGGTTAGGTTGAACATGTAGACTACTAAAATGTGAAAAAAGTAGTTTACATTAATCCATGTTACAAACTGGTAGGTATTTGACATGATAAGCAAGCCAGCGAGGGCCAAGGAAAAATAATAGTTGAAGCTTTTTATCTAGTCCACAAAAGATATACAATGCTACTTACTTTATCCATAAATATATATTTAACTTGTCAGGCAAGAAGAAGGGGCCTGAGTTACCTTGAAAGCTTGAGTATTGTAATCTTTTTAGTTAGCCAATTAAAGGTGTCATTTTGCTTGACTTCTCACTACATTCATAATGACTAACACAGTACAACACCCTAGTACTACTTATTCTTTAAAAATTATCTGTATTTGAAGTTAGTAGAAAAACTAATACTGATCAATTCCAGAAAAAAGGAAGAAGAATAATAAAGAATAATGACTGCATACATTAATGTAAAATGTGTACAGCACCCTCTGTTGACATACTACAGAAAAGCAAAAACAATTCATTTGCCTACTTTGTACTTTGCATAAAACCTATTTATAAAGTACCTCCAAAGGAAAGAAAAGAAACAAGAAAATTGAGCAAGCTGCCTTTCAAGATTTTATTAGCCTATCAATCACTTTAATTAAATGCTGAATCTTAAATACCTCCACCGTGATTTACATAGTACAGAGAAGTGGATGGAGGAAACAGAAAAAAATGAGAAAAATATAAAAATTCTAATTAAGCAATAAGGTCATATGTATCCAGATTATGATTTCTGTAATCATGTAAGCATTTCACAAGGGCATTTTCCTCATTCTTGCAAAAGCAGGAAAATCATTTAAAATTTTAAGTCTAAATGAAAAAAATGCAAGGTCTCAGCATTAATCCTAAAGGTTTCTGAGCAGCCTCTCTCTCTCTCTCTCGCCAGTTTTTCCAACTGATTTAAAAAGTGGGTCAAGCCTTCAGCCAAAGTGCTCATGGCTTTTCCATCTATGGCAGTTATTAAATTAATCATGCTTTCTGCCTGAATGAGCAGAATTCCTGAAATTATCTTTTTTTCCCTTTATGTTCTGTTCTGCAGTTTACATAAGAATTAGCTGTTTTACTACAAAGCTAAATATTACATTGCAGAATGCAGGACTTCTCTTTGCTATACAGTATCTGTCCATGTACTAAAAAAATTATGCAATTTAAAAATCTCATTAAAAGTTCATTTAAAACAAAATGTGCATTTTACAAATGTTATTAGTACTATTAACAGTTTACATAATAGATGGGAAGTCACAACATTTTACTGTAAACAGATTTTAGTGCAAACAAATCCTTATTTGATGCTGACGGTTTATCAGCTTAAATCAGCGAGGCTGAAAATTAAGTAACAATTCCATGGCATTTTCTAATTGTACACTGATGCCTCATCTTTCTCTGTGCAACATAATATGACCTTCACCATGAAAATCTGATAATCAGATGAGCTCTTCCTGCTATATTTAACCGTTTGCATGACAAGTTGTGCATCACACTTGACTGGATTTATTGTAAAAGAAAACATTTCTATACTGCACATACATATACTGTTTATATGTACAAAATATATACATAACTATACATATATAACATATACATACCCTACATATCACACACAAATTTTATATATACACTCTCTATCACACACACATATACGTATTAAATTATTTTTCCCCACATCAAACAACACTCAATACCCTAGAATTAAAAAGGATTTTAAAAATGTTTTTTTGCAAAAATATTAAAACTAAAATACTGAATTATCACATTATACATTGCATATATTGCATTTAGTGCTTTGCAATTAATGAATGTGGCTAGCCTTGGTTTCTTTAATAAATATCCAGCATTTGTTAAAATATATTTTACTATGACAGAAAGGAAGACTTAAGAATTTGTGTGTACTGCTGACAAGCAATGAAAGTGAGAAGTCAAATGAAGGGTGTCGACTTCAAATTAGGCAGTAACAAAAAAAAAAATACTGTACATATATAGGCCTACAACACTTATTATAGTGAGCTTGGCTATAAAATGTTCAAAAAGATAAACATATACAGTACAGTTCTCCTTAAAATAAGCAAACACTTATTGCAAGCAGTGAAGAATCAGATGAGCTTAATTATAATAGAACTGCCTTTCATCTCAGCATAAAAAAAAGCAGTCGGTGGTGAAGGACATACGTGTAGGAAATATTATATGACGTGTAATACTTTATTTAATTACACAGATATAACCAAAAATAACAAAGAAAGCTACCTTCTACAAATTAGAAAGAACTTGTTTTGAAATCAGCATCTTTATTAATTGTTTTCTAATTGCAGGTTACAGTCAAAAATATTTTTATTTTATTAAGGGGGGGTTGAACATAAACAATTCATTTCTATTATTATTTTATAGTTTCATCTTTTAGGTGGCTTAATATAAATAGTGCTCAACAAAATTAAAGGAACACTTTTCACAGATGAGAGCAGGTTCACCCTAAGCAAGTGACAGACGTGAAAGGGTCTGGAGAACGTTATGCTGTCTGTTAACATTGTTCAGCAAGTCTGGTTTGGCGGTGGGTCAGTGATGGTCTGGGGAGGCATATCCATGTAGGGACGCACAGACCTCTACAGGCTAGACAACGGCACCTTGACTGCCATTAGGCATTGGGATGACATTTTTGGACCCATTGTCAGAACCTATGCTGGTGCAGTGGGTCCTGGGTTCCTCCTGGTGCACGACAATGCCCAGCCTCATGTGGCGAGAGTATGCAGGCAGTTCCTGGAGGATAAAGAAACTGATACCATTGACAGGCTCCCATGCTCGCCTGACCTAAATCCAAAAGAACACCTCTGGGACATTATGTTTCGGTCCATCCGATGCTGCCAGGTTGCACCTCAGACTGTCCTGGAACTCAGTGATGCCCTGGTCCAGATCTGGGAGGAGATTCCCCAGGACACCATCCGTCATCTCATTAGGAGCATGTCCCGATGTTGTCAGGAATGCATACAAGCATGTGGGGGTCATACAAACTACTGAGCATGATTTTGTGTTGCTGCAATGAAATTTTGCCAAAATGGACTAGCCTGCCGCAACATTTTTTCACTTCCATTTTCGGGGTGTCTTTGAATTCAGCCCTTTGTAGGTTGATAATTTTCAGTTCCATCAAACAATGTGGCATCCTTTTGTTTCTAATACATTATCCAGTCCATATTAGTATAGATATTTAGCATGATTTTTTTCCTATTGAGATCTGATGTATTTTCAAAGTGTTCCTTTAAATTTTTTTGAGCAGTTTATTATCATTATGCTTAGTTTACTAAGGTATTATTTTTAAGTGGAAACTACCATTTTGCAGACTTGCATTTATTGATACTACCTTAATTGCTACCATGTGACAACAGGAAGTGTGCAACATGTGATTTCATCATTATTACTGTATAAATGTCAGTGTATTTACGGGTCATCCAGACCTCTGCATGCTTTACATTATTTGACTTATGAATTTGAATTTATTTGTATTTAAAATTAGGTATATTTTTATTTGTCTTTCCATTTTTGAACCATGTTTTGATTTTTGACTTTGTATTTTTGTCTCTGTCATCTTCCGGTCATTTCTCATTTAAAAAATCTGTTCTGTCTATTGTGGCAAAACAGAATAATCAGTGCTTAATTTATTGTGTTAGCTTCCTCTAAAAACAACTTAAAAATATAAGGACACAAAAAATAAAACAATACATTGTGCTACACAGTACCTAAAATAAGCATTGTCAAGCAAATTCAAGCAAAGATAGATTTGGATGAAAATAATGTAGATCCATACTATAAAATGAAGCTTTATAGCATTGGAATAAAAACATAACCATATTCATTTTACACTGACTTTCAATATTAATAATAAGACAAAAACAACCTCTCAAATACAACATGTACAGAGGTGGCTATGGAAGTTAATCTGCTGTTCCCAATGTCTCCACTTCAGCTTCACATTTCTTACATGAATAACGAGTTTCTGAACAAAATTCCACAAGGCCAGTAGTAGTGTTTTATAATCATGATGTTAGGTATGCATGAGTATTCTATACTAGCAACTATTAAAACAAGGAAAAACAAATGCCACCCAGAATACAGTGTCTTGAAAAAGAAATTGCACCTAGTTCTATGTTCTTGGCATATCAAGTCAAAACAAATCATTTAGTCCTCACCAAATCCTAAAACTGAAAAATCCAATTGAGGTAAAAAAAAATACTATTTTAGTTCATTGATGCCTGATGTTTACCATCTCTAGAAGTTCTATGCAGTATATCAAAGAAGTAGATGTCTAGAAGTTGTCATGGCCGTTCAAAACTCATGATTCTTTTCTACTTCTGCTACCCAGTGGGCCATCTTACACTGTGATTAGTATCACAGTCCTGCTACATACTCCAAATTTAGCCATGCTTTAAGAAAGATGAACTCACGTGTTCCTGTAGAATTGTCTTGTATAAAGAAGAGTTCATATTTGACCCAAAGGTTGGGTGGCATTCATTTCCAATGGATACAAAGTAATTTCACATAATCACACCTCCACATTTATATTTAATCATTGATTGTTGTGTTTGGTTTTGGTAAGACAGAGCATTGCATCTAATAACCTCCACTTTGGTCTTATCTGTTTAAAAACCACTACTACTGAAGCTGTGTAGTTCTTTTAGATAAACCTTTGCAAACCTATGCTGTGAAGCCATGAACCTTTTGGAGAGGAGTGGACCTTCTCCTGACTTTCATTCATGAAAGCTATACTTTGAGGTTTTATGATGGCAGGATAAGGAACTGTAGCATTTATCATTCTGACAGATGCCTATAGATCCCTGGAAGGTTTTTTTTGGGTTCTTTGCAATTTCAATGAGCATCATACTTTTTTGGTAAATTTACAAGAATCAACTTTAGGAAAGATTGCAATTGTCTTCATTGTTCTCCATTTGAAAAGAATCCTCATCCTACAATGATGGACTTCAGATTGTCTGGAAAGGAACATATAACCCTTAACAACTTGATTAGTGGCAAAATTTTCTTCATATTTATTATGGGCTAGTAATGAAATAAAGACTTAAAATATGAGCAGATTTTGAAACCCTTCAGAACCTCTACGAGTCATGAAATGTTTAACTCCATAGTATTATCCAATTCATAAAGCAAATAAACACTGAAGTTTTGTTCACTCAGTTTGTATCTGAGCAAGAAGGTTCTAATGTATTAAGCTTCATTTTTGTCAAACAATTGAAAAGAAACAGAACATACAGAAAGAACATAAACTCTAAATATTTCAGCTTTGGGCCATGATACAGATGAGAGAAAAGTCATTAAGGTACTGACACCATAGGAAGAGTATCAGCGAAGGAAACACAATGTTAAAAGGACTGGGAGATGTGAGACAAAATCATAAACAAAAAACAGGCCATGGTCAAAACTCAGAGCAAGAAAATACTAAGTCACCAAAGCCCCAAATGCAAAACAAAAAGTCCAAAAGATATACCAAAAAATCCTGTCTTCATGAAAGTATTTTTAGCATTAGCTATGGCTCATGAATTTGTCCTTTAAAGGCAAATAATTATGACTCAAAATGTCATATAACTACAGGTGTCACACGTCAGGCAATGGGCATAACAACATTCAAATGTCATAATGCTGCAATTCCAAATTGTGATATCTACAGCTGTCAGTATTACACAGTTGCAGTTGTTAAAACATATTAGAAAAAAAATGTGTTTTCTTAACCACTTATGGCTATCCTCACATTGCAAAAAAGTGAAGAAAATCAGAAGTTTTTCCACCAAAAACATATATATTGGCCTGAGACTTCATCGGAACTTGTTAAGCCAGGTTTAAATAAATAGGTAAGTGAGCGGAATAAGGAAAGAATCTGCCCTGGATGGGGTGTCAGGTTTTAACATTTCCAACCCAATTCACTCAAACCAGGCAAGGTTACAGTCATTAATTAACCTAACTTACATATGACAGGAAACCACAACTGACACAGACAGGGAATGAAATGCATACTGCAGTTTGAAACATGGCCTCTGGAGTACAAGGCAAAAGGCTTCATTTTCAGACAGAAACCAACTACTCACTTTGGTGCTCTCAGAAAGGAACACTCTTCAACCTCAGTGCAGGCATCATTGCTATTCTCTGAGGTTTACAAATGGACTGGATATTTATAACAATTTATAAGAGAGAAAGATTCATGAAGCTGGTGTTCAATCACAAAAACATAAAAAGGACACTGTGATCTCAAGTTGTTAAAAAAAAACAACCTTTACTTGATAGAGAGACTTTAAGACTGAGCACCATTCCAAAAAACATTATGAACACCTTCATGCAATATCTTGCAAGTATAAAAACTCATCCTTACAGTTGCCATGAAGGCATTTCTTAGTTGTAAATGTTGATTTGACAATTAATATAAGAAATAAGTATACAGATGCAATTAGTTTTTTTGCACAAGCAGTCTACAATGTAATCTGAATGCTCCTTGCTATTAGGTAATATAATTGGTAATGCTTTAATAGTTTTTAAATATTTGGCGGATTGCCATCTAACTCTTAATCGTCATCTAATCCTTTATCTATTTTAACTCGATAAGCATGTTAGAAAATGAATGGACAGGTAGATAAGAAGGTTGGCAGTTATCTCTTAAAAGCAAAATTATTTAATTTAAATGGGTCAGTCAGTCATTTTCTAGCCCATTTTGTCCTGAACAGGAATGTGGGGGTCTGCTGGAGCTAATCCCAGCTAACATAGGATGCAAGGTAGGAACAAACCCAGGACAGAGTGCCAGTCCATCGCAGGGCAAACACACACACACACTAGGACCAATTTAGCATTGACAGTTCATTCAACCTGTATGTCTTTGGACTGTGGGAGGAAATTGGAGCACCTAGAGGAAACCCACGCAGACAAGGGGAGAAACATGCAAACTCCATACAGGGAAGACCCAGGACATAAACCATAGTCTCCTTACTGCAATGCAGCAGCACTACCACTGCACCACCATGCCTCTGATTTAAAGGGGTGATAGTTGAAATTGTATTAATCCATTCTACTTCAATACTACTATAATATCTGTGAGTGTAGTAGTCTTAAAAAGACAGCACACATGTAACAGCCATGGCACCTAATCCTGGCCAATATATATTTTCTAATTTTCTACTGAGCTAGTAGTGATGTATGATAATGCAGCTTCATTTTACAATTTAATTCTGCATAAGATTTGAAATTCTAAAGAATAAATATCTGTAAAAACTTACACCACCTGAAGTGGGAATTTACAATAACCTCTTGGTCTTTTTATACTCTTGTACTGTACATATTTTTCTATATGCCAGTTTCCTATGAATCAAGGTACTTACACAGAACCCAAATGACACTGAAATCTCTTATTATGTGTATATATAGTCACTTCAGCCTCAAATGAGTTATTTAAGGTGTGGAGACCCCTTAAAGTGGCAAGCTTAATTTCTCTTTAGATTCTATCTCTTATCCTGGAAGGTACTGTTGGCAGTACATCCAACTGAACAGAAAACAGCCACAGCTACCATTTCTAGGGGCTTTCATTCCAGTAGAAAGAAGCACACAATCCAGAGTGACATAGCAGGTTTGTGTTTCTCAAAGTTTCAGCACTAGTGTATACTGTTAGAGGCTTTGCAAATCAGCCTAAGGAGTGGGGCCAACATTCCAAATTAAGAATCTCATGATTGCTTCAATAGATGTAATCAAATTTTGCTTAGAACACTATTACCAAAACCCAAACTGTGTTCTAACCCATGTTGGTTGAAGCAGTCAGCTATTCATAGAGGCCATGTCACAAATGTCCCCAATTGAATTCCAGTGCAAAGGGGGAATAATTCAGTCAAATGGATGTTGACCCTGATAATAGTAATTCATTAATTTTCATTCAGCAGCTCTCTGTTTAAAGAGTACAGCTGTGGACTTATGCCTGGGTGATTTTATTACAGATTAAATGAGGCTCACATGGCAAATTCCCACTGAGATGGGCGAGTGCTAGGTCGGAAAAGCATCACCATTTTTTCCTAAGACAACTATTTTGTCTTGCTTTAGATGTACCATGAAGAAAATAAAAGCAGATGAGATAACTGTTTTGTTTTGTTATTGCTACCGTGTAATTCTGAGTGTAATAGAATAATTAACAATCACAAGATTTTAATTTTGTGAATGGAAGTCATGGGCCTGAATCTCAATCTGATTTGAGTTGCATGTTCTCCTGTAAGTTTTTCCTCCCCACAGGCACTTCAATTTTCTCCCAACCTCTCAAAGACATGTTACATTAATTACTGACCAAACAGAGTAAATGCGGGCATGTGCTTAGAAAACAAATAGTGGGGACGATAGAATGTTTATAAGATTTAAATCATTCATACTGAATGTGCCATATTATTAAAAAAGGTGAGCTAGGAAAATCTCAGGACATTGCCTGCAGCTTTAAAATATCACTCAAAAGATTTTTTGAATCCCATATGCTTCCCTGCTTCTCTTCAACTGATGTATGTGTGTATATTATGAGTGGTCTCTGTATTTTGCACAGCTACTACTTATTGGGCTTGGATGAATCCCCTCTTACATATTTCTACACACCAATAATTTAATCTGCATTTCTTTAAGTCATTATTTACCCAAAATACTTCGATAAGATCCAGTTAAATGTTCAAAAATGTTTAATTAAAATACATATGTACATTACACATGTTTAATAGCTATGACTGCTGAGTGTAGATGTATGCAGCACTATCTTAATCAACAAAACAAAGTGGAGAGGTTAATTTCCACTCTTGAGGTATAATAAACCTATGACTTTTAGATATTCTGTGGAGGCAGTCATATAGTAAAGGGTTCAGTTAAGTCTTTGAATCACAGACTTTAGAAGAAAACAGCAAACTACTCCACGAAAAACTACTACCACTGAACTACAGAATTTAACTTCAAATAGCACTCTGCCCTTAATTGTTTACATCAATAGAGTGAATTATTATGTGTAGAAAAGTTTCAGAGGGAGAAGTTGAATAAGATAGTCAACCCCTCCATCTATTTTCTGAATTGAATGGAGGGAAACAAAACCATCCAAACACTAATACCAACAAGGCAGGAATCAAAACTGGATGGGCCACTAGTCCACAGCAGAGCACACCTATGCCTACTGAATCAGCTTAGCATCACCATTCATCCTAACATGCACATCTTTGGGATCTAGGAGGGAAACCAGTGCTAACCACTGTGCAATTCATGCCATCTATAATAAAAATTACATTAATGAACTTAGAATTATTTAATGTTGCTGGATTTTTCAATACATGATAAATTCAAACTTTAAATGCACTCTCTAAACATACTGGTAGGTTCCTATTTTGCATTCACTGATACTAAAAAGTGTGAAGCTCCACACAATAATGCAGAACACGGACACACCTGTTTATTTGGAAACTGTTTCTCTATAAGCTCTTCATTTCAATTACATAACTGTTTAAGAGAACACAATGAACATAAAATGCACATTTCATGAAGAGTAATATTTAGCTTGGCTCTAGGATAAATGGTAACCTGTCTAAGGCTGTTTTCTTCCTTGTAGACAGTGTGGCCAGTATAGATCCCATTGCCATCAAGACCCTGAATTGGATTAAGTTGATTGGAGAATCTTAAGATATGCTCTTATTTAGATGCTTTGTTTTGTAAGCATGTAGTTTTCCCCCATTTAAAGTTTAAAATTGTCTGGATACTAACAGCATACAGTAGTTATTCTTAGAGAATATCATCAGGGAGAAAAAAAAATTGCAAACACATACATTGTTAGGGATTTTCTGCTAACATGAGCTACACCAATTTTTACATACAAGTTTTATTATTTTTTTACACTTTGTTTCAAATAAATTTGCTAGTTTGTGATAATTGTGGACCTGACTGGGAAGTGCTGAAAGATGCATATTGTACATACATTGGTGTGAAAAACTATTTGCCCCCTTCCTGATTTCTTATTCTTTTGCATGTTTGTCACACAAAATGTTTCTGATCATCAAACACATTTAACCATTAGTCAAATATAACACAAGTAAACACAAAACACAGTTTTTAAATGATGGTTTTTATTATTTAGGGAGAAAAAAAAATCCAAACCTACATGGCCCTGTGTGAAAAGTAATTGCCCCTGAACCTAATAACTGGTTGGGCCACCCTTAGCAGCAATAACTGCAATCAAGCGTTTGCGATAACTTGCAATGAGTCTTTTACAGCGCTCTGGAGGAATTTTGGCCCACTCATCTTTGCAGAATTGTTGTAATTCAGCTTTATTTGAGGGTTTTCTAGCATGAACCGCCTTTTTGAGGTCATGCCATAGCATCTCAATTGGATTCAGGTCAGGACTTTGACTAGGCCACTCCAAAGTCTTCATTTTGTTTTTCTTCAGCCATTCTAAGGTGGATTTGCTGGTGTGTTTTGGGTCATTGTCCTGTTGCAGCACCCAAGATCGCTTCAGCTTGAGTTGACGAACAGATGGCCGGACATTCTCCTTCAGGATTTTTTGGTAGACAGTAGAATTCATGGTTCCATCTATCACAGCAAGCCTTCCAGGTCCTGAAGCAGCAAAACAACCCCAGACCATCACACTACCACCACTATATTTTACTGTTGATATGATGTTCTTTTTCTGAAATGCTGTGTTCCTTTTACGCCAGATGTAATGGGACATTTGCCTTCCAAAAGTTCAACTTTTGTCTCATCAGTCCACAAGGTATTTTCCCAAAAGTCTTGGCAATCATTGAGATGTTTCTTAGCAAAATTGAGACGAGCCCTAATGTTCTTTTGCTTAACAGTGGTTTGCGTCTTGGAAATCTGCCATGCAGGCCGTTTTGCCCAGTCTCTTTCTTATGGTGGAGTCGTGAACACTGACCTTAATTGAGGCAAGTGAGGCCTGCAGTTCTTTAGACGTTGTCCTGGGGTCTTTTGTGAACTCTCGGATGAGTCGTCTCTGCGCTCTTGGGGTAATTTTGGTCGGCCGGCCACTCCTGGGAAGGTTCACCACTGTTCCATGTTTTTGCCATTTGTGGATAATGGCTCTCACTGTGGTTCGCTGGAGTCCCAAAGCTTTAGAAATGGCTTTATAACCTTTACCAGACTGATAGATCTCAATTACTTCTGTTCTCATTTGTTCCTGAATTTCTTTGGATCTTGGCATGATGTCTAGCTTTTGAGGTGCTTTTGGTCTACTTCTCTGTGTCAGGCAGCTCCTATTTAAGTGATTTCTTGATTGAAACAGGTGTGGCAGTAATCCGGCCTGGGGGTGGCTACGGAAATTGAACTCAGGTGTGATACACCACAGTTAGGTTATTTTTAACAAGGGGCAATTACTTTTTCACACAGGGCCATGTAGGTTTGGATTTTTTTTTCTCCCTAAATAATAAAAACCATCATTTAAAAACTGCATTTTGTGTTTACTTGTTATATTTGACTAATGGTTAAATGTGTTTGATGATCAGAAACATTTTGTGTGACAAACATGCAAACGAATAAGAAATCAGGAAGGGGGCAAATAGTTTTTCACACCACTGTATAAAATAATGTACAATTGGGCAATTTGTTCTCAGTGTTACATATCAGTAGCTATCTCTAAATAATGCTATTTTCAGCTTTTAGTAATGCCTGGTGATTGATTTAAATGTTATGTTTAGGGAGGCAGAGATTCTCAAAATTTGTTACCAAAAGATGTTATCTCCCAAGACTAGCTCCTTTCTCTGCGGAACATTACACAGCAAATGTTCCACTTTTGGGATATTGGATATTATCAACATAAATCTGTTATAATTTATTTTGAGCTTTATACTACGTGTTTTTGTTGTGTTTTTTTGGATAATGAATTTAAATATTTCAGTATTTTTACATTCAATGAAGTTTTGAGGTACTTGTTTTAAATTAGTATTTTTTTCACATTACCACATTGGTTTTCCTGTGGGCACTGTCATTTTATTTACTTTGTAACATTAGTTGGTTTTAATTACATCAGGACTACAGGAAGTCAATGATCTGTGCCATATATTTTCAAACTATCTAAATTTCTAGATATTCTAAAAAGGCTTTTGTAATGTTGAATGTGTGCATTGTTTATCTGGCTGTGATTTTTGGTTTCCCTTGACTAAAATTTTTGATTTGTGTTTTGTAGCCCTGATCATCTGAAGTATTTTTTTTGACTTAACAGTTCAGCATATGCCTATCTGTTTGACTCCGATTCTTTTACTTGTCTACCTGCTGATCTGGTTATCTCACTTTCTCTTTTGCTTATATACACATGGTCTGTCTGGAAAGCATCCAGCCTTATAATATGAAAAATAGATATATTTATTAAAGAAGATACAAGAAACAAGATACAATAAACATTGCACATAGGACAATGATGCTTCAGTCCCCTTCAAAGTAGGCATCTTGGGACCTCACACAGTTCTCCTACCATCTCTTCTGCTGTTCAAAACACTCTGCAAAATCCTTTGTTTGAATCACCATCAGCTACCTCATCTTATTTTCCTGAATCTTATTGAAAGTCTGAAATCTCTTCCTTTTCAAAGGTGCTTTTAGTTTTGGGAAAAGCCAGACATCCAGAATGTGGATTACTTTGTGCTGCACTCATTGCATTGTCCCCGAAAGTCTTCTGAATCATCCAAATAGTTTCCGCACATGAATGATCAAGCTTAACGTAAAATTTTATGCAGATTCGTTGCCCTACTTGCTTAGTCATTTTGAATGCAACAACCACACAGTACACTTGCTCACTTAATGGCGTCTAGCACTCCCACTAACTTCCAGTCAGATCCAGTGAATCTGTTATTGTTCACACATGCGCATTCCACTCCACTCTCCTTGGCTGCCAGGTTACATTGATGCCACACAAACCGTTCTCATTATATTAACAATGACTGGACTTTGTCCAGACAGATCTCTTATATATAATTACACTGTAGCTCTTACATTACTGAGTGTTTCTTATCAAACATATTTTTTCTACCCGGAAAATAAAGTGGAGGCTATCTCCACCCATTCCTGCTTTTTCTGAATATGCTTTACTATGTTAATGTTGAGCCAGACAGTCGCATGACAAAATTTCACAAACAAACCCACTAACTCTCAGCCACAACAGGCCAAATTAGAGTCACCATTTAAGCCAGTACTCAACTTTTTGGCATATAATAGGAAATTGACGTATACAGAAAACATAGGAATACAGACACAGAAAAAAACAAGCAAATGTTTTGATGATCATTTTAATAGATAACAGATAATTAATTCAACAGATATATATCAGCATAAGATGGATATCATAGCATACTCATGGACAGGATATGGCAATGTGCATTACATTAAATAGTCCAAATCTGGCATGAAATAAGCCAAAGCAGAACAGGAAAAATGGTTTAAAATGAATTAAGCATGTTTTATTATCATTTACTAAAGAGTAAAAAGATTGTATTTCTCAAATGTATATATATTTTAAATTTCATAGTTCATCTCCAATCCTATAAATATATTTATAACTTTTAGATAATACATCTTGTAAGTCAGGACAAGGAATTACTTTCTAGCCTGGGGCATTTTGATTCACTAGACATGAAGAAGTTACTATGAATATTTTATATCCAATTTGTACTAACACCTACACCCTAATGCTATCCAGATACACCAGCTCCCCATGACCCTGAACTGGATAAGCTGGTTAGACAATGGGTTGGTGAACGGATGAATGAAAATGTAATCTGTATTAAATCAAATTAGTAAAGAAAGCTTGTACATTTTCTTAAGCCTAGCATGACATATACTGTCAAATTAAAACACAAGATTACATAAAACAGAAATTCCATCCACTGAAATTGCCATTCATTCATCATTTATTAAACTCCATCAATCCAATTAAACAGACTAACATGATTGTGTGATGTAGAAGGAAAGCTGGAGTACATGAAGAAATAGCTCACCAAAGAATTGGAATTTAAAGCCAGGATTCTAAAGTTGAGTGACAGTAGCCCTAACCTTTGTGTCACTTTGCTGCCTCAATAGAGACATTTCATATACTTTATATATAGATATACATATTTACAGTTTATTCATGTATTCTAAGAAGGAAAAATAAGAAATATAATCGAGCATCATAAGCTAGTTTATTAGTAATAGAATGGGGTGGATCTGTCATGGTCAAACTTTTTATATCATGTTAAGCTTTCCTGCAATATGAAGAGTTAACAAGTACAACTGCAGTCTTTTCCCCCTTTTTCCATTCTGTCATGATATGTAAATCATGAGAAATCACACAGATGAACTTTTCTTCTTATTTTGAGGTCCAAAACACTTATGTCCCTTATTCCTCATTGCTGCATTATATGCTTCCAGATGAGCATTCATGGGTTGCCAACTCCCATGCATATAAGCCTACCCCAACAACAGGGAGTCATTGGGCATTTCACGTTTCGCAATTGGCTTCAGGAGAGTGAGCCACTGACTGCCTCTGACTCTTTAACATTATGTAAATGAGGACTATGACTGAAAATTGCTGTTAAAGTCCAATTATGTGACATAGCCTTTACATTAAATTTTAAAACATTAAATGGTTGTATTCATCATTTTGATACATGCTATAGTCAATAATTATGACAATAACAGCCATTTTTAAATATCTATAGCTCTTCAAACTATGTGTGGTTTTAGTGGTCTTTTTTCTGTTGAGCCTTCATTTTTAACCATATGTTTTTTCATTAATAAATGTGTTGAGTCATGTACTGTAAATAAAAAAAAAGAACCTAAATTGTCCCTGGTGTGTGGGTGTGTGTGTGCCCTGCGGTGGACTGGCGCCCTACTCGGGGTTTGTTCCTGCCTTGCGCCCTGTGTTAGCTGGGATTGGGTCCAGCACCCACGTGACCCAGTGTTAGGATATAGCAGGTTGGAGAATGACTGACATTTACTTATGCTTTTGGAACAAAAGACATGGAGCATGTTGGTAGTGGAGCCTTTGGCTTGTGTCACTGTGTTGCATCCCAATGCAATTTATTGTAACCTGATATTACTTTATCTACCCATCTTAAAATCCTTTTAGAAGGATAGTTCACAAAAAATTCTCAAAACACTTCTCCTTGACTTGCCTTTCCCTAATGGATTTTTATTTGTAACCTTACTAAATTTGTTGGGGGTTTGGGGGGGGAGTTGAGTGCTAGGGACACAGAAGTGCTTTGATTCATCATATTAAACAGATCACTAGTCCTGTCACTGAGTCAAGAAGCCATGGATAATAAGAAGTGACAGTTTTATTAGGAACACTGCGGCTCAGGGAAGATTTCAGGACAAATTATACCCTTGGGGCATAAGCCTTTTTTCTTTCCAACAATCTACAGTATACATTGTAACAAGAAGTATTCTGAAAAAAACAAACAAACAAACAAAAACACACAATTTTGTTTTACGTACAACAGTACAAGTACTAAAGCATGCACTTTACTGAGATAATGCACCATTTCAAAAACAGAGGTCTTTGGTATCATTTTTCTTCCCATTTTTGAAACAATATGTTGGAAACAACACAAAATTTGGTTACTGTAAAGTGGCACTATAGCACTAGGTCTCCGCACATAGCCCCTGGCTTAATATCTGCCTGACTTTAAGACCCTTCCCCACAGAAGCACTTGAGAATGGCAAACGGACAAGCATTATTTTAATATTCATTAGACAGGAGTCTCAGATGTCAAATTAGGAATCTAATCCAGATATTAAATTTTTATACAATGTCAATTCATATATGTTGCACTCCAGATTAAATTTAACACAATGCCAATTCAAACATATTACCAATTTTAAAATCTCAAGCACCAAAACTTCACTGTGTACAATTTTAGGGCTGATTTTTCTCCAAACAATTAAAACATTTCAAAATGTGTAGTCATGGTCAGTTGCCATTTTTTTTTTTACTTTAATCAGTGACTAATTTTCTCATTTTGCTTTACAATCTTCTAATCTGGCTTTGTACTTGTTTTTCTTAACAGTTGCATACAGATGTGCAATACACAAGATTAAGCCAGTTAGAAAATGGATGGATATATTTTTAAACTACAGTATCTTCTAAATTCATGCAACTTGGACAGACAAAATAATGGCTACTAATTAATTGATTTGAAGGATTATCTAAAAATGCATTCATAACATAATTTTAACAAAATTAATATTGACACAAAACATGCTGAATCTATTCAGAACAATTCTTGTCGAGATATTTGGTTTAATTGTTTGAACAAACCAGGAAAATAAAAAATCTATTTGTGCACACAATCAGTAAATTGATAAAAACTGAATTGAGATCATGGTTGCTGTTCCAGTTTGTCCAAGAGAGACTTTTACATATAAAATCAGTTCATTTTCTTCCTTATACATTAACTCTAAACATTTCCTCCAACTATTCATAAGTAGAGAGACAAAATGGATACAACTATAGAACATAACTCTTACCTATAGTCAGAAGTAAAGCAAAAAAATGCTTATTTGAAAGAAAAAAAAAATCTATGAAAACCACGATGGGTTCTGAAAAGTAGAAATTCTAATAAAATATTGTTTGACTTTTTCATTTATTGATTTCATTTAAAACAGGTAACATTCGATACAATCAACTCAAACTTAACAAACCTGAATTCAACCCCCAGCCAACAACCAGAACAAATCTTTAAAAGCAGCAAAGGAAGAGTATCCTATTCACCAATATAAATGCTTATTCTAAAATGTTATTAATTAGATCCTGCTGTGTTTCAAAAAAAATCTGAACAGATTTTCTAAATGACAATTTGATTTTTACAAATTCCAAACAGTATAGAATATCAGTTAACCACTCACTTAGAGCAGGTGGGCTGTCGAGGAAAATGTCTATGTACTAGTAGTGTGGTATAGGCAATTGCAACATCATTCTCCCCTTTATGCCCATCCAGGAGTACACCAAACACAGCTGTTAATGGGTTAGGAGTGATTAAGACAACAAGGCTGTCTCATAGGCATTTAAAGATTTTTGTCCAAAATGATGTTGATTTGGTGCCCACCCAAAACATGCGAGGTTGGAGCTAACTTGCAATGTTCACAGCTTGAACCTTGACCAGGATATGTTTTTGACAATTTTAAATGAGATGAATGTGCTTTACAAAAGATTTTAGGTTGAAAGTTTTGCACATATGAAGCTAGAGTATATTCTATGCATGGCTACATTCCACTCCTTTTCTGAAATGTTAAATGAAAGACCCTTTCCTCACTGTAACCTAGGATCTTTCAAAGGAAGTGACTGCATAATGCAAGATGCTGTCTGAATCTTCAAGTTTCTAATTTGACAGTAGTGGAAAAATTGTGTTGATGGGAAGTTAAATTTGAAGTGTAAAAGTTCGTAGGATGCAAAGACATTATCTATATACAATTCTCTAAGTGTTTTAATCCTAGACATTTTTCAAGCATTACTGTGTAGGTTTGAGAGGGTAGAAAAAGTTGGTTATCATGTAGAGATGCAACAGATAAAAGCTTTGTTGTTTGACGTTTTTGAACAGGTAATTCAAATAGTAGAGAAAGCCAAGGCATGGTACACAACTTCAGAAAGCATTTGATTGTGCTCAGAGGATGAAGGTTCTCCATAAGGTTGTAATTTTTTCTATACTATGTCTCCAGACATAATTATTTCAGAACAACTCGGATTTACTGATTTTTACGTTTTACTGTAATTTGATAAGTACAATTACACTAGAATTATATTTTTTTACAAACCAACATTCCTGAATGAAGTTCACAGTGTGAACAACTTATGAATCTCTCATTACTTGTCATTCTTTCCTGCTTAAAGTAGAGGCGATATCAAAATGTTCTGTTAAAATTACAAGAGATGCTTTTAACATTACAAAGCAAACTTAAATGAGTGGTTGGCATTTCACATTTTTTGGCATAGATTGAATATATTTGTCCAGCAGCCAGACCTGGGGCCTCATGTATAACAGCGTGCGTAGAACTCGCACTATAATATGGCGTAAGCACAAAAGCCGAAATGTGCTTACGCACAGAAAAATACAGATGCAGGAATCTGTGCGTACTCCAACTTCCACGTTCATCCGCTACATAAATCCCGATCAGTGTGAAAACTAACGCTCGTGCACGCGCTTCATGTAACACCCCAACTCCACCCAGAATTACGCCTCTTTGAATATGCAAATCAATATAAATCGCCCTTAAGCTCAGCATTCTGTGAAAAGAGAATGGGAAAAGCACGGGGGAAAATATAAGAATTTCAGCGAATACCAAGTGGAGGCAAAGGAAAAACATACTATTTGTTCAAATAAACCGTGGTATAATCAACAAAAGGAAGTTGATCAAGTGACATAGCGTGTTGAAGAAACTTGAAAGCTCATGTTCACAAAATCGCACAGTGCCGGAAATAAAAAAGAAGTCACATATCAAAGTCGCCGTGAAAAGGCGAATTGTAGCCCACTGTCTGAGAGTCATATGAAAGCTTATTAGGGTACAGAGAAAAAAAGGCACACAATGGGGAAAAAGCACGAAATGTCAACTTCAATCTCGACATTTCCACTTTAATCACTTAGTTTATTTTGTCATTAAAGTAGAACATCATAAACTTCATCTTAAAATGTTGGTTGTGCGATATTATAACTGTAGTGCAAGTTTACAGTGGGGTGATTGTACTTATAAGTACAAACAGTTCAACAAGGTGCAATTGATTGAGTGCATTTAAAGTACTTGGGATGAGACTGTTTCTGAACCGCGAGGTCCGTACAGGAAATGCTTTAAAATGTTTTGCAGTGGCTGAGACAGCGTGTCCTTGAAGCTGTATACCGATAATTCTCTTTCCGATCAGCTGCTGCTGTGATTCATACTCAGATACAGTGATATAAATACTCCGAGTGGTGCAGTGAGAGTAATATGGAAAAAGATGATCTGCTGCGGCAACTTCTAACAGGAGCAGCTGAAAGAAGAAGAAGAAGGTGCAGTGACAGTAACAACGCTAAAGTAGTTATGGTATTTGGAATACTATGGCTGTTCCCTGGACCAATATATTGCTACAGGTTAATTACAATCAGATACATTACACTAATAAACGATATGCGGTTAGTTTCAGTGTATTTATAAAGCCGTGTCAGGAAAATAAGGTGTAACCACACAGGAACAGTAGCATTGCTTTAATGCTGGGTGCCGCCAGTCTGCAAAACCGAGCGGAGAACTTGCGTACGACAAGGTATGAGGTACCGTGGAAAAGTGCTTGGCTTTATGCCAAGTGTAGGTTTTATACATCGCGATTTGAACGTGGAAAAGTTCTTACGCAACAATGCTGTGCGTACGCACCATTTATACATGAGGCCCCAGGACTGTGAGAATACCATGAGTGATGTGCTCTTCCCTAAGAGCCAGACACGGAATCTGAAAAGGGCACTAAGACAAATCTTAGCATCAATATTAAAAAAAAACAAAAAAACATATGTATATATATATATTTACTGCTCACCTTTGAGTCCTTTGCTCAAAATTCTGCACTAACACTACTATTTTTTAATGTATATTAAACAACATAAATTGAAATTAAATTTGTGAAACTTGCAGATGGGACTAAAAACTGAACTGGATAGAGAGTTGAAAAAATCTGGTCAGACAAGCCTGGAATTCCCTGAAAAAACAGGATATAAGCACTTCGACATATTAAGTATTTTAACATCAAAATTTGAAAAAGAAACATTCATGATAAATAATGTGTGATGCTGATATGCAGGAAGTAAGCATTTTTCAGGACTGAGCATGTTACTTAACAATGTATTGGAAACCAGCAGGCTAGACAAATTACTTAACACATGAATTAAAAGTAGTTGTTTGAAGTCTTTAATCAGAGGTAATAATTAGTGTCCTCTAATATCAAGTTAGTGTAGCATTAAAACAATGTTTATTAAAAATCTTTCAGGGAATATATTTTGTTAATATTGTGTTGCTTAGCATGAACAAAACTGTAGCTATAAAATTGCTCGTGAATTGTGAATGGTCATGTTCCTCCACAATTTAGGATTATATAATAAAAAGATGTATCATTAGCAACTCTCTATTGTGTGTGTGTATATATATATTATATATATTGGACAAATGGACTAATTATATACTGTGAAACTGTAGATTGTGATGATAATGTTTCATTATTATGGAAGCGTTTCTTATGTTTACAGTAATCAAGTGGTCTAGACCTACTGGACATACAACTTGACTCTAAATTGTTCATTAAAATATATTTAACAATCTGTTTTTTTAAACTTGTTGTTTGGTGGGGATTACAGAATGAAAAATCTCAGTAGGAAAAGTATATTGCCCTTTCAACTGTAGCTCTTCCTTTGGAATGTAGATATAATTCCTTAAATATATCCTCAATCCCTATAGGAAGTGCTCAGGAGGCATCATCATTAAATATCACCAGGAAAACACCTTAACTACTTCCTCTTCATTAATAGGAACAGCAGCTCAACTCTAAGGTCTGCTCGTGTAATAATTTTCTTTTACTCCCCAACAATCCTATGAATAAAGCTCATTACTGTTATAGGTAGCCCTTTTTGTCATTGCGCTGTGATGTTGCGAGTTAGCTACACTCTCCCAAAACCATAATGGGACTCTCTTGAACCCACATGCAGTGATAGTTATGACCGAATATGGGCCATGGCAAATGAGGACACACACAACAACTGCAAATGGTTGGGTGTAAAAGTGCAAGAGTTTTTATTTCATAAGTGCTTTTAAAGAATAATCCAAAAAAAATAGCCAAAATAGTGAGTCTTCAATTATCTTATAAACAATTCTCATGTTCAAGTTTAAAAAAACACTGCAATAAACAGTTCAATAAATAAATTAAAAACCTGAAGATAAAACAAAGTCAGGATATATATTTTTGTAAAATCCCCAGATACAAGGCATCCATACTGCACCTCTTCCTCTGCTCTCGCAGCTATCCTTCTACCTATCACTGTCCTACCTCTCTCACTCTACTTTACCTCCAACCATTCCTTAATTCTCTCCTTCAACCCAGCACTTGTCTCACTGACTCACCCTTCCAGGTCTTGCAGTCAGCAGAGACGTTAACAACTGTGGTCCCTTTCAAATACAGTTTAGCCACAACTGCCTTCTTCAACACGTCTGCCGTGATTCCCCAGGCTGTCTTCCTCACACAAAAATTTGGCACCTGTCGGATCCCTAGGAAAACCTCAGATTGTCCCTGCTACCTTGTTACTATTCAGTCGGAACTGATCCACCCCAAGACCTTTGATCACTCATTCCTCTGTGGGACTACTGTCTCCTTGTCTTCACTCCTCCATACAGGCTGAATGAGTATTGACTTCACCTGTTTTTTTATGGGCTTTATCTTGTTCACCCTCTCTCTCTATTCTGGTTCTTTTGGTTTTCTCAGTTCTCTCTCTTCTCTTGTCTGACTAACCCTTACATACTTCCATTGGTGCAGCGATTCTAACACAGACCTCATGAAGCCAATGAAAATCAAGACAGAGCACACCACTACATGCAAGTGAGAACCGTCTCTATCACTCCACCAACTACATACAGCTCCGTGCAAGCCTGCACACCCATGAAGATCAAGCCACTTATTTATTAATCCTAAAGACCATTTACTGCTTAACTGTGGACTCATTATACCACATGCTTACAATTTACACTGACCAGCCACAACATTTAATACTAGAATTACCAGAACCTACGAAAAAACTTGTAGATCCGTCCCACCTTAAATCGCTTCTCACCACTCCATCAGCGTCTTTTGTCCTTTAAATGTATTGATAAGCATCAAGCAGTCTGCTATCACATCTCCCACTGGCACACAGTTTTCTCAGTTCAAGACTGTTTACCTGCGTGTCAGTTGTTTGGAGTTGTATAGAGTGAGAAGTCAAGCAAAAATCACACCTGTTATAAATATTATATCGTTATTTGGAACGCATGCATTTCATGTGTGCTCCGTGTCTACAATGATCTATGTAAACACATCGTTAAAAAAGAAACGTTGTTCATGTTTTAGTAATAATTGACAAGATGTAGACATGAAGTTTATAAAGTGTGAAGCCTGAAGTCCAAATATCAAAGAAACACTTTCACAAAAGGTACAAACATAACAGAGCAAGTGCGCTTTTATTAAAAAACTAGCAGAATACCCGCGCTTCGCAGCAGAGAAGTAGTGTGTTAAAGAAGTTATGAAATTTTAAAAATAACGTAACATGATTGTTAATCTAATTGTTTTGTCATTGATATGAGTGTTGTTCTCATATCTATATATGTAATATATATATATATATATATATATATGTAATAGATACAGATATATATATATATATAGATAGAGATATATATATATATATACATAGATATATATATATAGATATATATATATATATAGATATATATATATATATAGATATATATATATACACATATATATATATATATATATATATATATATATTATACTGCTCAAAAGAATTAAAGGAACACTTTTAATCAGAGTATAGCATAAAGTCAATGAAACTTATGGGATATTAATCTGGTCAGTTAAATAGCAGAGGGGGTTGTTAATCAGTTTCAGCTGCTGTGGTGTTAATGAAATTAACAACAGATGCACTAGAGGGGCAACAATGAGATGACCCCCAAAACAGGAATGGTTTAACAGGTGGAGGCCACTGACATTTTTCCCTCCTCATCTTTTCTGACTGTTTCTTCACTAGTTTTGCATTTGGCTACAGTCAGTGTCACTACTGGTAGCACAAGGTGATACCTGGACCCTACAGAGGTTGCACAGGTAATCCAACTTCTCCAGGATGGCACATCAATACGTGTCATTGCCAGAAGGTTTGCTGTGTCTCCCTGCACAGTCTCAAGGGCATGGAGGAGATTCTAGGAGACAAGCAGTTACTCTAGGAGAGCTGGAGAGGGCCATAGAAGGTCCATAACCCATCAGCAGGACCAGTATCTGCTCCTTTGGGCAAGGAGGAACAGGAAGAGCACTGCCAGAGCCCTACAAAATGACCTCCAGTAGGCCACTGGTGTGAATGTCTCTGACCAAACAATCAAAAACAGACTTCATGAGGGTTGCCTGAGGGCCCAAATGTCTACTGCGCCCTGTGCTCACTGCACAGCACCGGGGAGCTCAATTGGCATTTGCCATAGAATACCAGAATTGGCAGGTCCACCACTGGCATCCTGTGCTTTTCACAGATGAGAGCAGGTTCACCCTGAGTATATGTGAAAGACGTGAAAGGGTCAGGAGAAGCCGTGGAGAATATTATGCTGCCTGTAACATCGTTTAGCATGACTGGTTTGGTGGTGGGTCAGTGATGATCTTGGAGGCATATCCATGGAGCAACTCACAGACCTCTACAGGCTAGACAACGGCATCTTGACTGCCATTAGGTATCAGGATGAAATCCTTGGACCCATTGTCAGACCTTACGCTGGTGCAGTAGGCCCTGGTTTCCTCCTAATGCACGACAATGCCCGGCCTCATGTGGCAAGAGTATGCAGGCAGTACCTGGAGGATGAAGGAATTGAAACAATTGAATGGCCTTCACGATCCCCTGACTTAAACCCAATAGAACATCTGTGGGACATTATGTTTCGGTCCATTAGGCGCCACCAGGTTGCCCCTCAGACTGTACAACAGCTCAGGGATGCCCTCATACAGATCTGGGAGGAAATGCCACAAGACACCATCCGTCATCTCATTAGGAGCATGCCCCGACGTTGTCAAGCATGCATACAAGCTCGTGGGGGCCACACAAGATACTGAAAAGCATTTTGAGTAGCAGAAATTAAGTTTTTGAAAAATGGACTAGCCTGCCACATCTTCATTTCACTCTGATTTTAGGGTGTCTACACAATTGAGCCCTCTGTAGGCAGAAAACTTTTATTTCCATTAAAAGACTTGGCATCCTTTTGTTCCTAAGACATTGCCCTGTCGTTATTTGTATAGATATCCAACTTCATATTGAGATCTGATGTATCTAATGTGTTTCTTTAAAGTGTTCCTTTAATTTTTGTGAGCAGTGTATTTATATATATATAGCAAAATACCCACGCTTGGCAGCGGAGAAGTAAAAAGAAAAGGAAACATTTTAATAATAATGTAACATGATTGACAATGTAATTGTTTTGTCATTAGTGTTGCTGGCATATATATATATATATATATATATATATATACATACATACATGTGTACATATATACACACACACACATATACTATGGGGTGCCAAACAGGCAAATACATTGATTTTGTGAATATATAAAGTTAGCGTCAGAATATATAAAGTCAAAACTTGAATATTTAAAGTCAGCGTCGGTATACATAAAGTCAAAACTTTTTTCTGAATATATAAAGTCAAAACTTGAATGTATAAAGTCATCGCTGGAATATATAAAGTGAAAACTTGAATATATAAAGTCATTCCCGAATATATAAAGTCAAAACTTGAATATATAAAGTCATATACAGTATATATTGAGCTGTCGCCTGCCTGCCTGAATAAGTTACCCTCGCTTCGCTCTTACTTTTTTACCGTTCATTTAATCATGGCTAGTGGCGGAAAAATTATAAAATAGAAGGAGGATTACACCGAGTATGGCTTTACCAAAACAATTATTGATGGCGAATCGATTATTCATAAAGCTTCAATTGGTGATCTGTTTTTCTGTGTTAACCTCATATTTTTTCATACTTCTTCTCAAACCAAGGGGGTGCAAGGGTAAAATGAATCGGGAAGCGCTGATCAATGTAATCGGTGTACCAGGAAATCATGCACTGACAGAAGTTCCCCTTTGCTTGTATTGCAAAGTGTGATTAAATGCGTGATTTTTTAACGCGTTATGGAGCACATGCATCGAAGCTTCTCAGCTGTGCTTGTGCTAAGAAAAGGAAACATTTTAAAAATAACGTAACACGATTGTCAATGTAACCTTTTGTAAGTAGTGCCTGGAGGATTCAGTGTGGAGAAACTGCAGAGACAGCGTGTGTATTAACTTGTGGATTTTTCTGTGAGTATTCGGTGGCAGCGTCACAAAGTTGCTTCCGTAACACTGCGTTATAGTGATGGGTCATTTTTGAACGAATCTTTAATGTGACTCGGGAAAAACGAGTCGTCTCGCGGGAGTGATTCGTTCAGTCGCGCATGCGCATTTGCACAACTTCCTATAGTTTCTGTATTTGAATTGATTCACCTGTCTCGAGTCTTCGGGTTTTTCGAGTCGTTCGTTCATCACGTGACAGCCCCATAAGCTTAACCAACTCAGTCTGAGCCGGAAACAGAATTGATTAGTTCATCGCTCGAGTCTTCGGGTTTGAGTCGTTCGATCATTACATGACAGCCCCATAAGCTTAACCTATGCAGTCTGAGCCGGAAAGAAAATTGAACTAATTGACTCGAAAAAAGGTTCGTTCATTTTGCTGAAGGAGACTCAAAGGTCCGAGTTGGTAAAATGATCCGAACTTCCCATCACTACTGCATTAGCTGCGGAGCTCAGTTCAGAGCGAAGTGAGGTGAATGGGAGGGGAGATGATGACGTGACTCCCCCACCGGCCTTAACTGTCAATCACCCACAAACACAGTCTCTCGGAATTTGCATAAGCACAGCCCTTCACCTGCAATTTTAACTTAGTAATAAAGTGATCAAAACTCTCGTTTATATCCTGCGTCTTCTCATTAAACTTGTATCCTGCATTTCCCGTGGGCATGACAAACGCCAGCGGCAGCCTGTCTATGAACTTAATTTAAACTTTAGGTTTACACTGTGCTTTGTTTCCGAAGTAGCAGCACTCATGAATATGGTTGTATATGTCACTCGCTCGCTTCTTATTGTTTCGCTGCCTTCTCAATTATATAATGCATGTTTTCTTCAGCACTTTTTGTAGCTCTTCCTGGTTTTCTTCGCACTGCGTTGACAGTCAGTTCACGTGATTACGTGGGAGGCGTGATGATGTCACACGAAACCCCGCCCCCCACGGCTTTCGAGCTCAACTCCATTACAGTAAATGGAGAAAAATAGCTTCCAGTTATGACCATTATACGTAGAATTTTGAAATGAAACCTGCCCAACTTTTGTAAGGAAGCTGTAAGGAATGAGCCTGTAATGACGCAAAAAGTGCACGCAGATACTTCAGTTCGCAAGCATTGGTATGAGAAAGCAGTCAGATTTCTTTTTGGGGCACATTCACCGTCCAGATGTAAACACTAGCGTGGAGAGTCACTTGCGAACTGAAGAGTCTATAGCTGCAGGTGGAAGCTGCTGTTGCTGTACTTTGTATATAAGAGCCAGATTGAATGTTATTTACTTATTTACCTTGGTTTATTTACTTACTTCCTACAGCATAAAGTCACAAGTATAGCGCATCTGTATGTGCAAACAGCAGTGTCAGATGGAGGGGGGGTGGTGTTTAGGTTAGGACCGTGAATGCGCCTGAGAGAATGAAACTGAATAAAAAAAAAAAAAATAAAAAAAACACAAAGCTAACCTTTACAAGTATCATATATTTACACCGGCTGTTACAGACTTAAATCAAATGTATGTTTTTATTCTAAAATAATAAGAATAAAAGCAGCTCACTTCTCAAAATCGAACCGATGAAGTTTTGATTACCAGTCAATAGTTAATACCATTGCACCACCGAAGCAGTCGTAGTAAATGCGTGTCAATTTCGCACCCTAACACGTGTTCTTTTTCTGCAGTTATATTTTTGAATAAAAGCGTATTTGTTCTATTATATTTGTACCTTTTGTGAAAGTGTTTCTTTGATATTTGGACTTCAGGATTCACACATTATAAACTTCATGTCTACATTTTGTCAATTATTACTAAAACATAAAAAACGTTTATTTTTTAATGATGTGTTTACATAGATCGTTGTAGACAAGGAACACACATGAAATGCATTTATTCCAAATAACGATAAAGTATTTATAAAAGGTGTGATTTTGCTTGACTTCTCACTCTATACAGCCCCAAGCAACTGACACGTAGGTAAACAGACTTGAGCTGAGAAAACTGTGTGCTGGTGGGGGATGTGATAGCAGACTGCTTGCTGCTTATCAACACATTTAAAGGACAAAAGATGCTGACAGAGAGGTGAGAAGCGATTTAAGGTGGGACGGAACTACAAGTTTTTTCATAGGTTCTGGTAATTCTAGTGTTAAACCACCAGCCTAATATTTTGTAGGTCCCCCTCATGCTGCCAAAACAGCTCTGACATGTCAAGGCATAGGCTCCAAAAAAACAGTAATGGTGTTCTATGACATCTGGCACCAAGGCGATTGCAGCAGATTCTTTAAGTTCTGTAAGTTGTGAGGATGGACCTCCACGGATTGGGCTTGTTTTTCCAGCACATTCCACAGATTCTTGATCAGACTGAGATCAGGGGAATTTAGAAGCCTCTTTGTTATGTTCCTCAAGCCATTTCTGAACAATTTTTGCAGTGTGGCAAGGCGCATTATCCTGCTGAAAGAGGCCATTGCCATCAGGGGTGTACACGGTTTACAACAATCTTTAGGTAGGTAGTACATGTCAAAGTAACGTCCACATGAATGTTGGGACCCAATGTTTTCCAGCAGAATATTGCCCACAGCATCATAACTGCTTATGACTTGCCTTTTTTCCCCTAGTACATTTTGTTGCCATCTCTTCCTCAGGTAAATGACGTACATGCTCCCGGTCATCCACATGGTCAAAAAAAAAAAAAAAAGTGATTCATCAGACCAGGCCCCTTTCTTTCAATACTTCATGGTTCTGTTCTGATGCACAGATGTCCATTTTAAGTATTTTTACAGGTGGACAGGGATCAACCTAGGCACTCTGACAGGTTTGCAGCTATTCAGCAAGTTGTGATGCACTGTGTGTTTTGACACCTTTCTTTAATGGCCAACATTACATTTTTCATCAATTTGTGTTACAGTAGTTCTTCTGTGGGATCAGATCAGACAGGTTAGCCTGTTCTCCCCATACATATCATTTGAGCCTAGGGTGCCTATGACCTTTTTGCCAGTTCCCCGGTTGTCCTTACAGGGACCACATTTTGGTAAGGAGCTAATCACCGAATACTGGGAACACAACAATCATAGCTTTACATTTAAGATTTTCCAATTCTAAATTCAGCTACATCTAGCTCTGCAGTAAATTTGCTCTAGGCTGTGCTTAAAAATCATCAATAATGTAAGAAGCATAAAATACCTTGAAAAGGATTGGAACCTAAATTTGCCAAACTCTGCAAATCTTCAACAAAATCACTAACACAAGAAGGAAGAAGATGAGAAACTTTTGGCAGAGTTAGGCACCCATCTCGAAACAATTCAAGAGATGCTGGCAAGGATCTCACTCGCAAAAATCAGGAACTAAAAGATATGCAGTAGTGATCATGGCACAAAATACCTTGCTCCTCCAGAATCTGAAGGCTTCAGTATAGTCTTTTCTGGAGAGGAAGAGAAGTATAATTTACCACAGCTGGAGCAGGCTTTGTAGCCAAATATTTTAATAAACTCACTTCACCTTTAAGGCAAAACTGAAGAGGAAGATGAGTATCTCAATTGGACTTCAGAAGAGTAATTATTTACGACTGGTAATGATCTTTAACTGTAACTAAAACACAAACCAAAATTCATAGACAAAGTACTTTTCAATGTCAAAACCAAACAAAATTTTTCTATTTTTTTTAAATGTTCTTGTGCAAGATTGTTTTTACATGAAGATTAGAATATATATATGTATGTATATATATTGTATAGTACATGTTTTACAATGGTGACAGGAAGATATCACACGCCAGATCACCTTCGGCCCATATAACTAGCAACAGGTATCACTGTCATCAACAGTTTGGCAGCATCCATAAAAAAATTCAACAAAATGACAGCACAGTGACATCAGCAAAATAACAAAAATATACAACAATGCTAAACACAGCAAATAATGGCAATAATCCAAAATGTAAAGTAGATTTATTCAGAACAATATATAACTTGATCCTGACAGCAAGCTAGTCGCAACACCCCAAACTGTCCAATGCAACAATGCAATATTTCTCGACTACAGATACTTATGACTATTGCAAGGACTACAGTCAAAGAAATTTACCCAACTTTTCCTTTCCAGAACTGTCTATAAAAGACATGACATCTCTTGCCCTGGAAATTCTTCCATCTGCTGACAGTCTCCTCACTAGTGTTCAAAGCTTTTTCATTACTGCTAATAATGGGAATACTGAAATGGACTAAGTTTTAAGAGACAGATACTGTAATATTTCATCAAGCATTTTAAAATATGTTGTGGTGCAAAAATATTCAACTCCTGCAAAATTTTCAAATGCTACTGGATTGTTAATAATACTTACACTTTGTTTTCCCATCTGTATTTGGATTGCAAAACCATATGGTCAACAGGAAAATATTTAAAAACTAAAGGAATCATTTGTTAGCATGTAACATTTGTCATGTGGATATCTAGCCAATAAGAAATGGAAGAAGGGACTCTGTAGGAAAGAAAGGGTTAAAGTGAGTTGGTGGATAAGAAAGAAAAAAAAGAGACATTTTTCTCAGTGCCTGAGGAAAGTTGGAGAAGGCCACGTAGGACAGGAGAAACAACCTCGTCTTGCAGGACACTAACAGGTATGATATGTTTTGCTGTAGTTGGGAAAAGTCTTGTTGATCTGAAGAAAATATGGTAGAGAATTGTTTCTTTTGAGTTGTAAATGTTGTGCTCAATATTCCCTCTTAATTAATGAACATTAAAATACACACTTTTTAAAGGAATTGTTTTTACTTGCATAAAACACAGTGTATAATTGGTGTTAGTGTATTAGCTGTTTAACACAGATTGCCTGGTATCGTGATTGTGTGAGGGAATTGCGGTGCAGTATGTGAATTTGTAAATAGTTATGGTTTTGTGTTTTCTGATGTACAATCATTTATTTTCCATTCTTTTATTTATCTTTGTGAGTGTGATCTGTATTTCTCAAATGAAAAGTAGAAAAGTAATTTTGGTAGTGTTAGTAGTGTCTGTCACTCATGTTTCTAGAATATTTATTTTTCTTTATGCTTTTACTATAGGAATATTTAGGCTATCATCCTGCAGGCTCAGGACAGGATAAATAACCCAGGTAGTAATACAAGCAGACACCCCTAGACTAAAAATGATTTTATAAAGTAAAAATCTTTATCAAACTGAACAGCTGAGTCAAACTTCACTCAACATATTTTGTAACTGCAGTTCATAGGTTATGACGATATTCTGCAGCTAAAACATATTAACTGAGTTTTAATGGGGAAGACACAGAAATACAGCTCTATTAATTAAATCAAAGATGCTGTAGCAGCTTATCAAAGCTCAGATAAATGGGGAGGGTTACGTCAGGAAGGGCATCTGGTGTAAAATTTTGCCAAATCAAATTGCGGACAACAAAGATAATCCGCTGTGGCAGCCCCTAACGGGAGAAGCCAAAAGAAGAAGAAGATGCTGTAGCTGCTTATGAATGCAACAAGTGGTACTTGGGAGTCAGACAAGAAGTAACAGCACTATCATCAAAATGTCAGACCCAAAAAATAATCACTATTTCAGTATTTTGAACTGTTAACTTACAGTATATGCAAATTAACAAAATGAGCATATAAAAAAACAATTGTCATGTGGTTAATTAAAGTCTAACTTGTGATATCTTAATTATTTAACAAAAATAAGATAAAATGAAAATCTTATTTGCAGAAGCTCCATTACTGTAGTGAAATGTTCTAATAGACATCAATTTTCATGCCTTTCGCCTCTATTTAAGGCTATAAGGAACTAGCAACACAAGACTTGCTTTCCCTCTGTATAGGACACCAGTTCCTTAATGGTACACATCTTCCAGAAATATTCCAGAACAAATACCATCCACCTATTTAAAGCTTGTACTTTTTTTAACGGACTCAAAACAAAAAAAAAAAAAATTAGTAATACAGTATTTTATATTGTTTAATAACATTGAGGCTGACATATCAGGGACTTTTTATTTATAACATTACTGCAAAAAATATTTAGATTAGTCTGGGAACAACAGAGCAATATTTTAAAACTATTTTCAGTAAGTACACTTCTACCTAACAATATTTTTTTCTGAACCAACTCCTACCATTACCAGCTTGCCAGGACCTGTTCTGCCATAGGAAGTAACGTTAAAAACAATGATCAATTTGGTGACAGTCTCTCAGTGCATTTAGCACTTGTGATGCAGGATTCAGCAATGTAATTTTTACATTTTATACAAAATGAGTTTTTTTTTTCTTTTTTAAATATTGGCAACCGTCTAATATTTCATGGTTAGTTTAGGGTTAGACTAGACTGGAATTTGCTACGGAATCTAAATTTGAAAATAGAATGATTAAAGTTGGGCGACATGGTGGTGCAGTGGTAGCGCTGCTGCCTCGCAGTAAGGAGACCCAGGTTCACTTCCTGGATCCTCCCTGTGTGGAGTTTGCATGTTCTCCTCATGTCTGCATGGGTTTCCTCCCACAGTCCAAAGACATGCAGGTTAGGTGTATTGGCGATCCTAAATTGTCCTTAGTGTAAGCTTGGTGTGTGGTTGCGTGTGTGTGTCTGTGTGTGCCCTGCCTGGGATTTGTTCCTGCCTTGCACCCTGTGTTGGCTGGAATTGGCTCCAGCAGACTCCTGTGTTAGGATATAGTAGGTTGGGTAATGGATGGATAGATGGATGAGAAAGATGAAAAAAGTCCTTGAACACATAAATAAGGCAACTTAACCTTGCTTGTTTAAAGCAAAAATAAAATTCTATGTTTAAACATTGAAAAAATACATTTTCTAAAACAACATTGCATGGGTAATTCAATAGTAAACAATAATAGACTGATTGTTACCCATTTATAAACTTTTCATTGAGTCATGCTGTTTGCACTTCCATACTGAGCCAACATCTTTGTGCAAATTTTAGCTGGTTTCACTTTTTCTGCCCAAAGAAATCTTACTAAGGTCTATTGTTCAACAATGGTGCAATCCTGCAGTGGAACATCAAAGTTCATTTGACCTTAGCTTCAACTAGAGTAATGGCAGAGCTGTGTGTGCTCGAGCAACACATAAGCGGTTGCAAATGCGTGGTGTTGTGTCAGCTTCTATCCGTTATGGTTACCACCATATGCCCTGTCTTTTTCAAATTGCCTTTACCTTTTGATTTACCCTTGTATAATACAGTGATCACGTTTACCCTATAAAGGACCTTAGGAAGGTGATTGTTACTAAGAGTGTCATATAAAATAAAGTTTGGCTGACACACTAATAAGACCAGCTGGTCAATCTGCAGTACTAATCCAGGGTGATTCCATTGCCTTCTTGGTCAAAACCACCTATACCACATAATACAACTGTTTATTTCTGTCCCCACAAGATCATAGCTTTTAAGCCCTAGAGGATCTCAAGAAAATAAGGTTCTTGAGAGACAGTCCAGTGAGAGGCCTATAGTACATTATGACTGTATTTCCACCTCTCCAAAAAAAAAAAATTAGAATACAACATTAAAGAATGATGCCATACTTCTTCAAAACAGTGCTGATCTTTAAAAGGGAACACTTTGAAAACACATCAGATTTCAATGGGAAACAAATCATGCTGGATATCTATAGTGATATGAACTGGGGAAAATTATCAACCTACAAAGGGCTGAATTCAAAGACACCCTGAAAATCAAAGTGAAAAAATCATGCGACAGGCTATTCCATTTTGCCGAAATTTCATTGCAGCAACATAAAATTACACTCAGTAGTTTGTATGACCCACACATGCTTGTATGCATGCCTGACAACATCGGGGAATGCTCCTCATGAGAAGACGGATGGTGTCCTGGGGATCTCCTCCCATATCTGGACCAGAGCATCACTGAGCTCCTGGACAGTCCAAGGTGCAACCTGGTGGTGTTGGATGGACCAAACAATGTCCCAGAGGTGTTCTATTGGATTTAGGTCAGGCAAGCGTGGGGGCCAGTCAATGGTATCAATTCCTTCATCCTCCAGGAACTGCCTGCATACCCTTGCCACACGAAGCCAGGCATTGTTGTGCACCAGGAGGAACCCAGGACCCATTGCACCAGCATAGGGTCTGACAATGGGTCCAAGGATTTCATCCTGATACCTAATGGCAGTCAAGGTGCTGTTGTCTAGCCTGTAGAGGTCTGTGCATCCCTCCATGGATATGCCTCCCCAGACCCTGACCCATGTGCCATCCTGGAGAAGTTCGACTACCTGTGCAACCTCTGCAGGGTCCAGGTATCTCCTCATGCTACCAGTAGTGCCACTGACCATAGTCAAATGCAAAACTAGTGAAGAAACAGTCAGAAAAGAAAAGAGGGATAAATGTCAGTGGCCTCCACCTGTTAAACCATTCCTATTTTGGGGGTTGTCTCATCAGTATCAGCTGCTTCGGTGTTAATGAAATTAACAACCCCTTCTACTACTTAACGGACCAGATCAATATTCCAGAAGTATCACTGACTTGATGCTATACTCTGATTAAAAAGTGAGAGAGAGCGAGCTCTACACACACACCCATCAAAAACTTTATTAAATACACCTGTTGAACTGTTCAGTAACACAAATATCTAATAAGCCAATCACCTGGCAACAACTCAATGCATTTAGGGCTGTAGGCATTGTCAAGACAACCTACTGAAGTTCAAGAATAAAAATGGGGAAGAAAGAGGATTTAAATTACTTTTAACGTATTTCAGAAACTGCTGATCTACTGGAATTTTCTAGCACAACCATCTCGAGGGTTTACAGAGAATGGGTCTGGAAAAGGAGAAAATATCCAGTTGATGCCAGAGGTCTGAGGAGAATGGTTAGACTGGTTCGAACTGATAGAAAGGCAACAGTAATTTAAATAACCGTTCGTTATAACCAAGGTATGCAGAAGAGCATTTCTAAATGCACAACACATCAGACCTTGAAGCAAATGGACTACAGCAGCAGGAGACCACACCGGGTGCCATTCCTGGCAGCTATGAACTGAGGCTACAATTTGCACAGGCTCACCAAAATTAGACAATAGAAGATTGGAACAATTTTGCCTTGTCTGACGAGTCTTAAGTTCTGCTGCGACATTCGAATAGTAGGGTCAGAATTTGACATCAATAACATGAAAGCATGGATCCATCCTGCCTTGTATCAATGGTTCAGGCTAGTAGTAGTGGTGTAATGGTGTGGGGAATATTTTCTTGGCATACTTTGGGCCCCTTAGTACCAATTGTGCTTAGTTTAAATCCCACAACCTACGTGAGTGTGGTCTTGTACATCCCTTTATGACCACAGTGCGCCCATCTTCTGATGGCTACTTCCAGCAGGATAACACGCCATGTAACAAAGTCCAATATTTCTGAGGAATATTTCCAGTACCTTTTTAAATCTATGCCATGAAGAATTTTTTATGTTATTGTTTTATATATATATATATATATATATATATATATATATATATATATATATATATATATATAATGCATTCAATTTAGAATTGTGCTTTTCCTTTTTAACTTGTACATATCTCTGGAAGGCAAGCCTGGGCTATGCTGATAGCAATAACAGCTGAGCAAATCTCTTCTCTAGCCATACTAAAGGAGAACTCTTTTCTCTTTTTCTTCAAGTGACTATTCAGGTGCTATGATTGCTCATTTTATAATAGGCTCAGATCATGTGGACCTTGTTACATTATCCCTCACTGAACTTTGCTGTCCATGGCAGAAGCCTCTTCCACGCTTCAAATATTGTGAATCCAACTTATGAGACTGATTTAATATGGTTTGGTTTGTATGTCTGTCGTTTTTGCTTGAGTTACTCCTCCTCTCAGATATGATCTCAGATCTTACCCTCCATGGGGCCTGAATAGCAATCCTTTTCGCATGTCAAGGGAAACAAGCTCTCTCTTATTTTTGAACTCACTATTTGGCCTACTAGCTGTATGTGCTTATGATTCCCATTATATACAGTATTCTGGGACTAAATAATAGGTACATTTTACACATTAAGCATGCAAATAAAAATTGAATAATTAAATTAAAAAATTCTATATTATACATAGCATTCACATATTGTTTACACTTGTGCATAAGGATATTAAAAATATCAACAAAAACCTACTTTAAAGTTTATGCTTAAATAGAAATAAAATGTAATGCATTCTAGAAGAGCAAGTCTGTTTAGTAATCAAAACATTGTGTAGCAAGAGTAAAATTATAATTCACAAACAGTGAGCTTGTATTTTATCTGTAAAAGCACAAACTGTTATGACATGTCAATGGCTCCAGATAAATAATTATCTTAATACCAAAAACAAAGAAACTTGAATTACAATAAATGTAGTAACATAACATTGTTTTTACCAGAATTCAAATTATAAATGACAGTTTAAGTAACATCTAATGAAGTGTCCTATGAATATCAATGCTTTGCATAAGATCCATTTCCATGCTGAGATAAAGTTTGACCTTAAATACAATGAAGAATAACTTTAAGGGAAAAACGGTGAAAAATACACATTAAACTTTAAATTAACTTTAATTCATGTCAATAGCTACTGAGCTATTGACAATAAATCCTGTTCTGTTAGTAACTGATGTTTTGATAACTGATATTTTCCTCCCAGCAAGGATATTCAATTACATGTCATTAATCAGTAATTGCATTTAAATCAAACAAACATTAGATTTACAGTATATTGCATTTCCCATTCTATTAGAATGCATTTTCTAACTCAACTATCAAGTCTGTAAGTAGGTAAAAACCTCTGCGTTTCACCATGGACCTGTTTCAGGTCGCACCTCTAGTTTTCCTCCATTTCTTTTTGAATTACAGGTCAAATTCTGTTACAATGAAGTGCTAGGAACCTAAAAAATATTTCATTGCAATGAAAATTTTGTAGTAATGAGATTCAGTATTTGTCACTATAGTGCTTAACTTGCGTCCAGGTATTTGCAATCATTTCAATAGCTTCTTTCACATTAATTTTCATCTCCTCCTGTCTACAACTTAGGCTGATGAGAATTTTTATCAGCATTTCCATGTGTTAATACACTTTCAGGGTGCGAATGATGCCCAAATCCAATGGCTGTAGCACTGCTGTGCAATTGGGTAGGAGGAATTAAATGCGAACATTATCTAAATGTGGAAGCATGTTGTGGGCAGCACATTTATCAATCAGAAGCCAAATCATCCTTTTCTTCTTCTTCATATTGTGAGGTTTCTGAACTGTTTTGGGGAACCCCCACCCAACGGGATGACATGCCGAAGTGCGTCCTGAAGTACGATTGCCGCATCTGTGGAAGATTGTTTGTCTGTTGCGGTCTGTTGACTATCAAATACGGTGAGGTTGTGATACTTCGGAAATTTAAAACTGTGTGGAGAAGTTGTGAGGAAGTCACATAATCCATCATATCCCTTGAGATTCTACTTATGTAATATGCGATCCTCAACTCAACAAGAATCTGCAACTGCAGATTTTAAGCACAACATGCTCCCTGAGTCAAACAGTGTGATGTCAGCCTTATGAGACTTTATTTCAGATATAAAAAACAAAGTTCAAGATCCTTTTAGCCATATAGAAACAAAACTAAGAAAAGCACAGTACATACATACTGTGCATTTTACAAATACTCCTCTATTTGCCTCTAGCTCTATATAAAATGGAACAAAATGAAACAGGAATAGCTACAGGGTGGACAAAATAAAGGAACCAGCACATGAAAAAGAGATTAACAGAAATAATTAAATCATAATTAAAAATGCAGGTAAAAGAGTGATCGAGTTACATTAGGTTGATTTTCAGTCGGCACCATGTGCCTGCTATATAAATGCTCCGACTATTAGCACTTTGACATGTGAGTTTTCAAAACAACTTGATGCAACTAACAGAGATGCAAGGAGGACAGGTAGTTAGTATCCAAATTGCAGGTTAGTCAGTCAGAAAAACTGCAATATTATTTAATGCATCAAGAGGAACAGTCTCAAAAATAACAACTATGTAAGCCAAATATTGACAAACAGCCAAGAGAAAAGGTTATCACAAATCAGTCTAATTAATAGGGATAAACAGACACTTTACAGAGAAGATGATACATGTCACAAAAACATACTCTAAACTAAAATGTATGGCATCACTTTCAGTCACAAATCATTTGTTTCCAAGAAAATTGCACAAAAACACAACTTAGTATAAGGAGCTCAAAACATGAAACCCCTGGGCAATGAAAGAGGAACATAGTCTTGTGAGCCATTTTTCATCCATTTTCTTTATCAGGATGGGTTTATATTGGGAGAAAGCCATATAATGCATTTTACCATAATTGTCTGTTGCTAGCTGTTAAAGATGGCAAAGATCAATAATGCTATGGGCTGCCATTTCCTGTGCGTCATTAAATCTGATGACCCTTCTAAATGGGTTTATAAATGACAAGAAATATACAGCCATTTTATTCAGCTTAATTCAGTTTATTTTAATGATGGGATTGGCTCCAGCAGACCCCCGTGACCCTGTATTCGGATTCAGCGGGTTAGAAAATGGATGGATGGATGGATGTTTTACATTTTATTGAATTTATTAAAAGCAAGCAACATTCCATACAAGCAAGTCAAACTTGACAAAACTAAGTTCAAATCAACCCCCACCCATGAGAAAGAAAGCAAGGCCAATAGCCAGAGTAAAACTAAAAACAGAAAAAAGGGGGACGAAAATCATTTTCCTCAATTTAAATGCTTATTCTAAAATGTTATTGATTAGAACCTGCTAGGTTTTAAAAAAGTTTTGAACAGATCCTCTAAGTGAGAATTAGATTTTTTCCAATTTTAAACAATATACAACATCAGTTGCCCACTGACTTGAAAGAGGTGGGTTAGGATTCTTCCAGTTGAGCAAGATAAGTCTACGTGCCAATAGTGAAGTAAAGGCAATTACAGTTTGTAATCACAGCTGTTAATAGATTAGGAGAGATTGTGACACCTAGGCTGTCTGAAAAGCATTTAAAGATTTTGGTACAAAATGATGTTAATTTGGTGCATGCCCAAAACATATAGCCTAATAAGGTTGGAGCTCGATTGCAACATTCGCAGGTTGGATCTTGCCCTGGAAACATTCTGGACAATTTTAAATGAGACAGATGTGCTGGATAAAAGATTTTAAGTTGAATAATTATTAACTGAATAAAATTGTATTTTTATGTTGAACCACTGACTACAGGCTCAGAGCACTTGAGCAAGTTCATTGGTACGGTGAAAGCATTCACCACTTACATTCATGAGCAAACAAATTAAGTTAAACACAAAGTAAACCAGAACATTTTTAATTTGATTAACACTTACTGTGTAATAAAAAGCTAAGGACTCTGTGTGTGTGTGTTCCTTTTAGCAATCTGATTGGTTAATTTGACTTTGGGGGATGTAATCGAAAAAAGAAGAGCAAGTCTGAGACACATGGAAAGCAGCAGAGGTGCAGGAGGCACACAGACTCGCCTTCCATGACAGAAAGGTGCCTCGAAATGACAGAGTCTGAGAAGCATGCTTTAAAGGAATGCACTCAACAGAGGGAGCACTGGGCAAGAGAGGTTCAGACACATGGGAATACCAAGGAAAGGAGATAAAGGTACACATGCACCAAGAGATATCAAATATTTTAAAAATGTATTCTTTTACCTGTCAGGTAACATGGCTAGTAAACATATAAGTCAATTAACATTATAACTGAGATATGACTAGTAATAATGGAGCACAGGAAAACAAAAACTCAAGTCAGAAGAATTTCTGGAGAAAATGGTGAGACCATGGTCAGTGTTACATTTGGAATTTTGCAAAGTCTCTCTGTTAACCAAGGCCAACTGGCCATCCAACCTTCTTAGGAATATGCTATATGTACGGTTTGTGCTTGGCAGTCTAAGAGGATGAAATTCTTTCTAATACAGATTCCAGGGATTTATGTGTCTCCTGTGTTACTTTTCATGGGCAGGAATTTTACAGGCCCAACTTGCTGTGGTGCAAAAATTACACCATCAAGATGCTCCTGTATTCCAGGATGATAATGACCAATACATACAGCTAAGCTAATTGAAGAAGCATTTTGAAAACACCAAGATCAGCTAAGAATCCCTGAACCTGTATGAGAAAAAGCGTGCAAAGTAAATTTCTTTATCCTTTATCTCTCAAGGGACTTTTCTACTTGGAAAAATGGTACTATATCCTACTTATACAGTTTAAGACTTGTATGTCAGTATTCCAAGAAGGAGTAGAGGCAAAGGGTGGCCCCTACTCCTTATTAGGTTCTTTGTATTATATTATTAGGTGTATCTATTGTTTTGTTCATCCTCTGTACTTATACTCTATACTCAAATAAATAAACTTTAATTCAAAGTATTTCTTGCAAAAGGCTACAATACTGTAAATGGGAACTTGTATATTAAATAATGCAGAGTGAAAATGACTTATTTTTTGCAATTGCAACTCTTCATATTGCACATTAGAAATGCATATATTAAGCACCATCTGAAAGAAAAGGGCTTGGCTTTTGTGGAATATGCGGTAAGAACAGTGAATCCTTCAGGGTGTGCAGTGGCCTTTGTCCTATTCTTCTCTTACCCAGACACTCTGAAAGCTGTCCTCTTTTCATGTTAGCCAAGGTGACGTGTATAGTGAAATGCGAATAATTCCTGAGGACCCTTTCGTTGTAGGATCCATCCTTGCGGAGTACATTCCCTACATGCCCTGACAGCAGGCTCTAAAACTGTCACCCAAGATAAGCCTTAAACCTCAGACTAAATTATAATCAAAAGGGGCTGGGATCTCATGCTGAATAAGTCTTAAAGCCCATGAAGGTACAGAGAACATGCCTATATCTTCCAGTCTCCCAAACTCCTTGTTTTCTGTTTGCTTTAAGCTATATTAGTCATAGAACCAAAGCTAGTACAGCAAAAGTAATAGAGATTTTTGAAACTGCAGCAATGCTAAATATAAATTGATAATTTAAATCCATCAGAGGTTATGGCATTTCTCACTATAAAAATAAGATTTTTGTTTACTTTGATTATATCTGCCACTCATAACATATTACAAATTATAATTATTTAGTATAATGGATAAAAAGACAGAAGAAATGTTTTACTCTTTACAAAAGAAATATGAAACCAAATAAATCTAGGAATACGCTTCAAGTAGCAATTGATCAGTCTTAGTAAGGTCATCAGAACCTACTTTATACATATATAAAGAAATTTGGTTTTTAGCTAAGTTTATAATTTCTTAATTGAAGTATCTTTTAATTAAAAAAAACAACAACAACAACATTTGCTCTACACATTTTCTCCCACAAATCCGGATTTATGGATTATTGAGGATGGGTGAGAGCAGTGAATAACGACCTGAACAAATAAGTACAGTATAAACTTTGTGAAAGCCAGAATACAGAAAATGACAAGCAAGAACAGTATTACTAAAAGCAAACAATTTCACGTTTTTATAAACTCTCATCTTCACAAAAAAATTCCTTTTCTTGTCTGCTAGATGAGTACATTGATTAAATTATTATCAGGAAACTGTGTGCTTGTATGACTGATTGTACCTAAAGCATCATTTTAGAAACATGCAAAAATTTAGATTTTATTTCAAAAAACCTTATTGAATGCATTTTCTATGAACAGTCACCATGTTTATAACCATTATGCATATTTACTATGGAAAATGTAAAACAATGTTTCATGAAACGTATATTTGTAAATGACAATACTACTTACATTTTTTTAAAAAGATACAATAATATGGCTCATACAGCTGACAGAGGGAATATAGTTGATAAAAATGGGGTAACACAATCTAACATACATCAGTCAACATTTAGAACGCTATCAAAATTACTTATTAGGTCTTGCACATAAGCATTAAAATAAAAACAATATTATATGGCATATTTGATTTTTTAAATGCAAATTCCTACAAAATAATCAAAAAGCTACAAAAATTGATATTAAGTGATTGGATTTGTTGAAACTGAAAATGCAATATGTCACTCCTTTCCCAAAAAAACTACTTGAAGACGAACATTTAGATTCATGGGCTTCAATGGTACAGTATATGCATTTTTTTAATTTGGTATTGAAAAATGACAGTATAACCTTATTTTATTTGCTGTTTTTAAACGATAAATTTGCCTTTTCTTTGACTTCTTCTAATGGCCGATAAGAAACTTTAATGATTCTCATAGCAAAGCCTTAAATTAAAAAGACAATATGACTACAGCAGTTATAACGATCTAGTCTAGTTGCACTGTCACTGGCCTCATTTATTTTTTTTTATTTTAATTATTAAAGATGAAAAAGATAAGACATTATTAATGATATATTATTTATAGTAGCACATGTAAAAATACTATAAAATTTGCAAAATGTAAAAAATCAGCAAAAGGAAACTCAGCCCACTATAATATTTAATATATTATAATGGCAATGTATTGATTATTTTTTAGATTATAATTTTTATATAATACGTTCATAATTAATAAACAGTTAATTCTAAGTTAATTTTACAATGCAAAAAGGAAATCCCATAAAATAGTGTTCTAATATTTATATTTACCCTTTAAATATATGCCAATCACTGTAATTACTGTATCTTATTGTCAACTGGCATCTTTGGTCAATTTTAAAATGAAGGGCAAATGGCTTCCAACAACTTTAGTATCTGGTATTATCCATATTTGTAAAAATAAATTGTGTTATAATGTAAAGCAAAATAAACCAACTTTTTATTTAAAGAAAATGGTTGATCAAAATTATTGAATATTACTTACATATATACAATTCATAAACCTTGAAGGCTACATATGTACCATTATAATTCACACACAAATACTAACAAACAAATAAACTAATGTCCATGACATGTTTTAAAGATAAACAATATCAAAATCAATGCCAAAATATCTTTAAACATAGACTTTGTCCATCATATATACACACATACATATACATACATACATACATACATACATACAGATAGATAAATAGATAGATAGATAGATAGACATGCGACAGCTTTACCTTTGTGCTGCTTTAGACAGATGGTCACCACTTTTGATGTTCACAAAAGATTAAAGAAAAAAATACCACAGAAAAAAATGAGTTGTTTTTTTCCCTCCCAAATCTGACAGATCCACAAAGTCTCATTGGTCGCATTAAATGATCATGTGGTCTGGGTATCACAACACATGACCTAGAAAAAAAAATCCCCTAAATCCTTATTTTGTTGTAGTAGGATGCCTCAACACTGATGCTTTTGTCATCCTGCAAAACAGCTCTTATTTAAAAAGGCTACAGTACAAATTGGGTTGCCCACAGGCTAACAGAGTGCATCAAGGACTTTGCCGCTCTAATGGGCGGACAAGCCAAGCATCAATCAGAAACAGATTTTCAAGTTATTTAATGTAAAAATGCTTCTTAATTAACAAATACCCCAAAATAATAATAACAAGGTTCTACGAAATAATGTACTAATATTAGTGAATGAATTTCTAATGAATTAGCCAAACTTTTTCATGGTACAAATACTTCCATCACTCATTATTCTTAGCTTCTATCCAGTGTCTTTTAAATATCATTTTATTAAAACAGATGTTAAGTGTTAACTCAGAAACAAACCTTTTCTAACACTATCATTGTATAAGGTCACATATAAAGAAAATTTCAATTCCCTACCACGATCTTCAACAATACATGACTATCAAAACCAAATTCACATTATTTATTTACTTATTTGTCCCATCTAGGGACAGTTTCTCCTTTAAGTTCAATGCTGCTAGAATCGTATCCAGCTCCCTGTAACCCTGAAAAGTACAGAACATCTACAGAATAATGATTCGTGTATTTAATAATTACATTTTTTAATGAATAAATATTAAGTGAACAGAGTGTAAGAGAATTTCAAAAGATTTAATAACATTCAAAAATATGCAGCATAAAACCCAAAGGTGACACTTTCTACATTCTTTGAAGCAAGAATCAAGTATTCTTTTACAAAATAAAAGCTATTTAGAATTTTATTATGCTTCATCTGTTATGACAATTTTGATTATAAATGTAAAATATGCAACAACACTTTAAAGTGGGTGCACAAATGCATTCAGCTTTTTAAATAACTATTAATAGCGGTTTTCATTACTTTAGTAAAAATGAGATTCTCAACATAGAACCCGCACAGTTTGAACATTTAATTGTGTTATCATGAAAAAATGAAAGTTAAGAAATATTTCAACTACCTGAAAATAACCAAGCACACATTTCAAATAAAGCTGTTAATGGATTTTCACAAAATTATCTGGTATCTAGTAAACTATCTTCTTGTTTCAAACAACTATGGCATTGTCCTCTTTCTCAGATACTTTAATTCCTGGAGATATGGTGGGATTATCAATGAGACAGACTCTCTTTACTGTAACAGATTATCAATAGTTCACTGAAACTAAAATAAACATCAAGGAGCCCAGGGATAAATAAACAAATCAGCTGCTTTCTAGTAATGTTTAGAGCATCAAACAAAGCAGTGATCTTTGCAGACATACATGTGTTACTTTTCAACGGTAACAATCTAGGGAATACAAATTATTTACAGTTAATTACTTTTAGATTAAGGGTGAAAACAGGGAAAGATAAACTAAAAATAAAAGAAACAAGCATACAAATATAATGCTAATAATATATATCAAATAATAAAAATGTACAAAGTAATGACAATTTGCTTCATTACTTTTATTTAGTATTTTATTCGTTCTCTGTTACAGAATCACATTGACTTGAAATCAGTTCTGGCTCAATCTTCTAGTAAAAAAGCAAAACAAAATCTGCCATACTAAGTTATAAGGGAAACATTTTCCTCCTTTTTTTATTTTCAATGTATAATTTTCTAATATTTCTTTCCTACTACTTCTGCAGCACTACTGCAGCTAGGAATTTATTACATACCCCTCCATTAAACCAGTACAATACAAAAAAGGGATTTGTTTACAAAACAGTTAGCTTTAATTTGACATTTTATAGCCTTTAAGTAATGAACTGCCTCAGGCAGTAGAAAACATAATTGCTACATAAAAGATGAAAAATACATTGTTTCAAAATATGTCATGCTGGAATCATCACAATTTAAAAAAAACAGCAGGCTATACCAACCAGTCTTATTGAATAAGCTCAAACAAGTTATTTCAACTTTATTATCAAAAATTACATTAACAATTCTAAGCAGCAACATGGAATGCATGGTCTTACCAAGGAGAGGGCCCACTGTTTGCAATGATGGAGGATCACAAAGGTTAGATCATCATGGGCACACTGCTTAAAACTATGTTACCCAGCCTCTATAAGTAAACTTTCCTATTGCCCCCAGCAAGGTGACCAGAGTCTGCACTGAAGGTAGGGAAGGGGGGTCTATCCAAAACTCATCAGCCTTTCACATTAATTGTTTCAGAAAGGCATGAAGTAGAGCAAAGCTTGTAATGATGTGGGAAAAGCAATATCAAGCAAAAGGGGCGTATTGTTTTCAGAGCCACAAAATACCCTGAAATACAGTAACAGAATCAATTGATTCGACTTTCCCCTTCAGCTTTAAATTGAGCAGAAGGGGCAAGGCCATTCAATGTTGATAAAATATTTTAGTGCCAACTGCTTTGACAGGAAATTAGACCAACAAGCAGCCACATGGAAATAAATCTGTGGAGTCTTTCTAAACATTGAAGGGAAAAAAGATAATCTGCCCATAATAAGTAGACTTTGTGTTTTTTTATCTTCAAATCTGGCCTGCGTCTGTTTCTATCCCAGTATTAAGCTTAATGATTTAATGTTCCCGATTGCTGAACCTCTCAAACCACAGTTTTTCTTGAAGAAAAGGGCTTTAACCAGTGTGTCACCAATTATTATATATAATACATTTATTATTTTTTCTTCTTTTATTCTTATTTTTGAAACAGATTGGACTAGATTCTTCAATGGAGAACTCATCATCAATTAAAAACTAAAAGAGGTAGTACTGTAGCATTGTGGTTTGCATTGCTGCAGGTCCAGATCTCAAACAGGGTGTTTTCTATATCTTGAGTTCTTAAGCAAAAACCTCTAAACTCCAAGCTATGTTTCTCTTTTCTAAATAGGGTTAGCTAGCTTTACCACTGATTTAAATTCTGCTTCACATCAGTATACATAATGATATAATGACAGACAACCTACATAAAATATTTCATTCACTCTAGAGACATAAAGCTAATAACAGGCTTGTGGCATTTTATTACATTCTATTAATAACAAATACAAAACCTGTAAAAAATGATAAGCAAAAATTCTAAACTAATGAACATTTTCTGGGTTTATAATTGCTGAAGCAAATTTTGGTGAGTAGCTATTTGTTCCAAAGCTCCAGCAAACTTTTCAGCAAATAAGTGGTGTACAATGATTAGAGGACCTGAATTTGGTGAGCAAGTTCACGTGCACAAACTGCATTAACCTCTTGAACTACCTGACTGGCCCACAGTAACTGGAAAACTCACTCATTCTTTAAGCATTTTGAAAATGATACAGTTTGACTTCTACTAGGGTTTCATTTATTCTTGTTATCTCTTATTGCAGTATTTGTAATTTGGACTTTCTAGATGATGGGCCATGATCCTCTATCTCCAGTCATTTTGATTGAGTACAGAAAACAAAAAATAACGCTCTGCTCTGTAATGTCTTTGTTGATCCTTTTTAGTCTCCCTGTTGGAATTAGCAAGACTGTCAGACCTTGCTAGGTAACATTGTAAATTCAGTTTTCAATAGTTGTGACTTACACACAAAAAAGCAAAAAGGTATGAGGCTTCAAACAGAAACAAAAAGCAGACCAGACTTCTCACTAGCCTAACCAGATAAGGCTTAATCACAGGTAGCCCGACTGCCTACTCTAACAGGTGGCTTCGGTCTACATCAGGTGAAAAGGGCTTTGGCATCAAAAATAGGTAAAATTCACAAAATATATTCATAACCTGACCACAGGAAATCTGATCATAAGCCTCCACTGAGGATGAAAGGGCAAACAAAGAAAATGTATAAATAAAAGATGCACTGCAAAAAAAAAAAAAAGAAAAAAGTGAAATACAGAATAAAGGCACAAAAGAGACAAGGCAAAAAGGAGTTTCCTAAAAAAGCAATCCACAGTAACCATGTCATAAAACACTAAACAGAAATTAAACCCTTAACCCTGTAAGGTCAATTGTTGTAAAATTACCATATGACCTTTAGCTCTCCTAAAAACACACCTGTAAATGTTTATTGTTATTTTTTTAAGACCACATTTACATCCTCAATGGGTCCTATTGTTGCAATGCTATTGGATAGTAAATGTGTATATACAGTATGCCTCATTTCCTCATTTTATTGGACTGGATATAATAACATTCAAGTAAGTAAAATGCCTAAATATTTGTTTATTACAATGTCTAGAGTGTATAGATACTTACTTACTGTGGAATCTATACTAATAAAAGGCAAAGCCCTCACTGACTGACTCACTCACTCATCACTAATTCCCCAGCTTCCCGTGTAGGTAGAAGACTGAAATTTGGCAGGCTCATTCCTTACAGCTTACTTACAAAAGTTGGGCAGGTTTCATTTCGAAATTCTACGTGTAATGGTCATAACTGGAACCTATTTTTCTCCATATACTGTAATAGACTTCAGCTCGATGGCCGTGGGGGGCAGAGTTGCGTGTCACATCATCACGCCTCCCACATAATCATGTGAACTGACTGAGAACGCAGTACGTAGAAAACAAGGAAGAGCTCCAAAGAGAGCTGAAGAAAAACACATACAATCATATTCATAAGTGCAGCTACTGCGGAAACAAAGCACGGTGTAAACCGTAAGTTTAAAGTAAGTTTATAGACACGCTCCCGCTGTTGTTTGTCATGCCTTCGACAAATACTTTATTTGCGAGATACAAGTTTAATGAGAAGACACGAGGTATAAACGAGACTTTGGATCACTTTGTAACGGAGTTAAAATTGCTGTAGCGAGAAACTTTTAAGTGCCGGGCTAACATCTTAGCTAACATTAAATAAAGCTGTGGAAATCGAGACATCACACAAGAGAGCACCTCACATGAACTGACTGCACGCAGTACAAGTGATCATTCCATGCATCAAACCTGTTCAAAAAACGCATTACACAATTGACAAGGCAGGAAAAGAATATGCTCCGAGTTGAGCTCCACAGCTAACGCGGTCTTTGGAAGCAACTTCGTCACGCTGCCACCAAATACTCACAGAAAAATCCACAAGTTAATACACACGCTGTCTCTAGAGTTTCTCCACACTCAATGTATTCCTCGCATCTCCGTTATACCCTCTGATCTCCCATTTCAATTCAAATGCCTCCAATTTCCAGTAAGGCTCTGCTTCGCGATGACAATTAATAAGTCTCAGGGACAGACCCTACAAAAGGTTGCCATTGATTTGATGCAACATTGCTTTTTTAAGTAAGCTCAGTGCACAGCTTGGTCATATTACAACCGGAGTGCTGAACTGACAACGTCGTATTCAAAGAGATCCTTAACAGATAGTTATTGATATATTTTCCCTCAGTTTAAAAAGGTTTTCTTTTCTTCTTAATAAAAAAAAAATAAATAAATTTATTTACACTGCGGTGACCCAGGATTGGTTCCTGCCTTGTGCCCTGTGTTGGCTGGGATTGACTCCGGCAGACCCCCGTGACCCTATTTGGATTCAGCGGGTTAGACAATGGATGGATGGATGAATAAATGCAGTACTTTGTTGCTGCGAAGCGAGGGGATTTTGCTATATACAGTGTATATATATATATATATATATATATATATATATATATATATATATATATATATATTTATTGTCAGGGATGCCAGGGGCGACCTGGCCGGGGACGCCCTGAAGGACCGGAAGAGGGTCTACGCCGCCCTGAATCACGTGGGGGCCACGGGTAGAGGACTTGGAAGCCCAACTCTGTAGGGGCCCATGGTCACCACCAGGGGGCGCCCCAATGCCTTGAGAACCCTGGACCTCAGCATTTCCGCCACACCAGGTGAGCTTCCGGGAGAACAGCTGGCACTTCCGCCACACAGGGGCGTGTCAGCGGGAGATTGCCGGGGAGCACCTGGAGCACATCCGGGTGCGGATAAAAGGGGCCGCCTCCCTTCATTCGAGGCTGGAGTCGCGTGGAAGCAGGACAAGGCAGAAGGAGCCAGAGTGGAGGTGGCCCGAAGAAAGGCAAGGTGTTGTTTGGCCAGGACTTTGGGGACTGAAGGGGTTGTGTGCACTGATTCTTGTAAATAAACGTGTGGTGGTGACTTACAACATGTCTGCCTGTCTGTGTCCGGGCCATTTCCACAATATATATGTGTGTATATATATGTGGATATGTATATATATGTAGATCTGTATATATATGTGTCTGTGTGTATTTACACAATATATACATATATATGTGTATATATATGTTAATATATATATATGTTAATATATGTTTATATATATATATATATGTAGATGTGTATATGTATGTGTATATGTAGATATGTATACAGTATATGTATATATGTTTATATATGTGTGTATATATATATATATATATATATATATATGACAGTAACAAGAAGCGCGGGTATTTTGCTAGTATATTCATAAAATTAGATGTTGTGCTTACCAAAACGCTTTATTTGTGATACCTATATTAGCCCTGAATGAATATGACCTTTTAATCTCATTTTGCTTGCTCAATTTTCTTTGTTACAATTTGGAGTTTTGACCAAAATTAAATAAAGGAATAAATTATTTTTGGTTGCAGAATTTGAAGATCTTTTTGTAGCAGTATTTAAAACTCTACCTATATCTTATTTAAAAAAAAATACTGACCCGGATTTTTTCTGGACTTTGTTTATTTGCCCAAACAGCTGCTTGCTGCATTAGGCAGAAACAAGTTCTGAATGTTTCGGGAGAATGGTTGTTGCATTGATCAGGTATAGGTGATAATGTTCTTAAATGGGGGTTACAATAAGAACCCAGTAACACAAGCATCAAGAAGCCCTTTGACATCAAGGTGCCCTTTGAATGCTCAGAAGAGATGATCATGAGGTGATGGGTGATTTTTCAGCTGAAAAGAACTGTATTTGGGACTATCACTGTAAATGAACACTGTTAAACACTGGGTCTATAACAGTTTTAATTAAGCTGATTTAGATTCTAAGTACAATTTTATCCTTTTCTAAATTATTATTAATACAATTTGATTCATTAAGATGTAACTGTTGTACAATTATTGCTCACAATATATTTTCTTATGGGAGTACATAAGCACTCAAACTTGTAATTAAACCCATAGTTGTTCTTTTTATTTGTTTTGGACAGTACAAATACAGAAATTCTGCTCTCACCCACAAAACACAAGGAGCATAGCAAAAAATTGATCCATACATAAAAGTGTCTAAAATTATTTAAAGAATAAACATAAATGACAATAACATAAACAATAATAAAGAACTGAAAATAAATAAAAAAGACAAAGTAATTTAAACTTAAACCAGGGATTAACTCAGTCATACACATAATAGGTTCACAAAATTGCTTCTGTGAAAGGAAGGAAAGGAAAAACATCCTTTGCATGCTTTCACTAATCCTCAGGTCCAGTACAGTATTCCTTTGATGTCAATGTTACTGCTCTGAAACCTTCATTTCAGTGACACATTCCTTTTGAAAAATAAATAAAAAATTATATAGGTTGATTTTATAATCTTTATAAAAATCCTTTAATTTTCACTTTCAGTAACATTATCTGTTTGAATAATAAACACCTAAGGCTAAATAGACCTACAGATGTAACAAAGCAAATTCTGTATGTTCATGGGGGAAAAAATCGATTAATTTATATTCTAAACCCACTATGTTAATTTCAGGGATTCTACTGTATTAATTAGTTAACTAATAATAATAATAATAAATTAATATCTATTAATCTCTGTTAATTTTCAGGATTCTATTCTCCCAGCACTGTGTGCAAGCCAAATTAACTTTGGCAAGGGACTTTTAAACACACCATGGACTGTTATAGAGGGGCCTAACAACTGCATTCTTGAGACGCAACAAAAATTTAAAGTATTTTCAGAAAGTCTATGAGATACTGGGAGACATTAACTCCTAAGAAGGATCCGGCTGATAAACAAAAATACACTCTCTGAGTAGTAGAGGTAACAAATGCACCTGTCTAAGCAGAGAAACATAACTTCAAATTATAAGAAATTATGTGTGTATATTGTGAGATATGGCCTTCCGTTCATCCCGGCCAATACCCCCACGCCGCTAGATGGAGCCCTTCCGGATATTTTACAAGATAGATTTTCATTAAAGAGGGGATACAGAAGGACTGTCATGCTAACAAACGATTAGGCAGAGGTTGACAGGACTGCACAAAAGAGCATAGAGAGATGGCACTGGTTTCAAGGAAGAGGGTAGTGGACTATTAAAATTGTAGACAAGACCTGAGGGAACCAAAGAGAGTAGGAGGACATGGCAAGTCCCGAGGACAGATTGAAGAGGGAGGAACAGTGAAATTGGACCTCAGAGACTATGTTGCTCATGTTGTCAAAAATGGATCACAGAATTGCAGTGCCTTGACAGTCCCAAAGTGGAACAAAAACGGGACTGCCACCAAGGTAAAAGGACAGATCATTAAGACTGTGGTGCATGCATGTCACATTTTTCAGGACCCCATTAGATTCTTTAGCTTTATTTTATATGTGTAACCTGTATGGCATTGAATCCTGGGAGCACATTATTCTAATTATGGGGGTGAGGGTAGGGAAGGAAACAACTGAAATAATTCTGAATTCAATGGTGACCCAATATTGAAAGGCTGAGTTCAGAGAGATTAATCCAGTTCTTGACCAGACATAAGGTAATTGCCCTATTATTTGGTTGCAGATATGTAAAAAGAATCAGGATGGACTGCTTAACAGAGGGTGATTTTAAATAAAAACTCAAGAAACAAAAAATTTACGCTTGAAAAAGACTTGTCATGAGTGAAAAGATAACAACAACAACAACATTTATATAGCACATTTTCATACAAACAGTAGCTCAAAGTGCTTTACATAATAAAGAATAGAAAAATAAAAGACACAATAAGAAAATAAAATAAGTCAACATTAATTAACATAGAAAAAGAGTAAGGTCCAATGGCCAGGGTGGACAGAAAAAACAAACAAAAAAACTCCACACGGCTGGAAAAAAAAAAAAAATTTGTAGGGAATCCAGACCATTAGACTGCCCAGTCCCCTCTAGGCATTCTACCTAACATAAATGAAACAGTCCACTTGGATTTAGGGTTCTCACGGAAGGACTTGAAAATGATGGTCATGTAGACTTCTGCCTTTTAATCCATCCATCATTGCTGGAGCATCATGATGCTATGAGTAGGTGGAGGTGGCGCAGGCCACCACCACAAAGAAACCGGAAAAAGAAACAGAACAGAGTAAGGGTCAGTACGAATTTTAGAGCCACCATGAATAGTTATTATGATGAATTGAACATATAGAGCAGGGCTATTCAATTACAAATTCAGTTGGGCCAGATTGTCAAACCAAGAAGGTTAGCTGGGCCAGTCATTTTAGCGGCAAAGCAGCTCGTAATGACACATTTTAAAACCAACACAAACAAATTTATTGAAAAACATAAGGTTTATTCGTTGTTTCTCTTTTAACTTTGGTCAGTTTGCAGAGCAAAAGGTGCATACAAAAAGAGCTGAATTAACAGAATCTGAGGTAACCCCTATTTTTTCCACTTACAAAAGAAAAAAAAAACTGACCTAGGCTACATATCTGACCTATCTGATCACAAAGTGCATGAAACAAAATAGTGCACAGTAGTAGGCTATTAGAAATAACATTGTTTCCTTTTGAAACAAAATAAACAACTTGCACACATTTGACCCAGGAACATCTCAAAGTGCATAAAATAAAAAGTGCACAGTATTCACAACTATAACACTACTGAGGGAACATATTTTAAATCACCATGTGTGATTAGGCATGCCTCTGTTACGCATCCCACATTATATTGATGTATTGTAGGCTACAGTTACCCTGCTGACTTAGTGGGAGAAGTGACATTTTTTGTTTTGAATGAGAGCAGTGACTTTAGGCTCGTAAGTTGTCAATGCAATTCGAAGGCATTGGTGGAGAGTATGGTCGGTCAGGGAGCAACGAGAGTTGCTTTTAATGGAGTTCATGTGTGAAAAACTTGACTCACATGTATATGTTGATCCAAACATACTGAGCATGACGATCGCTACTTTCTTAATGTTAGGGAACTGATGTGCGTTGACATCAGTCCAAAACATTGCAGGCCCGTTAGTGGAAAGCTCCTGTGCCATGGTTACAGATGACTGCATGTCAACAAGTTCGTGTGTGAATTTCCCCTCATCAATGGAAGGGACCAGTTTCTTAGCTCTGGCGGATAAGTCCCCTTCTATTGCAACAGTGAACGGGTCTCTGACAAAAACGGCCACCTCTGTGGGCAGATCAAGTCCATCCAATCGACCAGCAAAGTTATTTTTCAACATCGCAATGAAATCTGTCATCACATCCGTAATTTGTGCGGGGGATGAGATGCAGGCATCGGCCATGAAGATGTCGTCCAGTATGCAAATCAAGTGCGTTTCTGCCTTTTTTTGCTTGCTGCCGCGTAGGAAAATTATGATCTCTTCTCTGAGACCGCAGAAACGCTCAAGTGCTTTGCCTTTGGACAGCCACCTCACGTCATTGTGCAAAAGAAGGTCGTGGTGCTCAGCAGACATTTCTGACAGCAGCATGCGGAATAAGCGGTGTTGGAGGCTTGATGTGGAGCGAATAAAATTAATTATAGCCATAACGCTGTCCATTGTCGTTTTGAGCGCACCGCTTAGTTTTGCGCACAACACCGCCTGATGCACAATACAGTGTAAGGAGATCAACTGAGGTGCAACAGCGGACCAACGTGCTTCCAATCCAAACCATTCACTTTCCCTGTCATGGACGGAGCCCCATCTGTCACAAGCATGCACACACGCTTCATATCCAGACCACTGTCTTTAAAAAAGGCGGAAATTTTCCCTAAGACTATATCGCCAGTTGTGTGTCCTAACGGCATTAGGCCGAGCAGCTCCTCTCGGAAGCATTTGCCATAAAAAAAACAGACATATATGCACAACTGAGCAGTATCAGTTTTGTCTGTGGACTCATCTACTGCTATAGACATAGTATCAGCTTTCATCAGGTCTCCTAACAGCGTATCATACACATCTGCAGCAAGAATTTCAACCCTACGAATGTTTGAAGTATCTGACAGGGGTACGTTTTTTATAGCAGATACCACGCTCATTTTAATTTTATCGTCATTTATCACCACGACAGCCAGCATACAGTCCTTCACGGTTTCAGAGTCTGTGAATGGCCTTTTCTTTTTTGCCAGTATCCAGGAAACACGAAGGGATGCTGCAGTTAGGGTTACCACTTTTAATACAAAAAAATAAGGGACGCATACTGCAGCGGGGGCCAAGCGCAATTTCATTCTCAAATACGGGACGATTCCGTATTTTAAAGGACGGGTGGCAACCCTAGCTGCAGTAGCTCTCTCTTGGGCTGTGAATGACCGCACCATGGTAGTACTGCTCCGGTTGTAAGATGCAATCAAACTCTGCAGTTTTGCAGCCCTCTTTTGAGATCCCTCTGGAAAATTGGTGCGAAAAGTGTGGTGTTTCTCAACATGATGCCTCCACACATTGTAATCTTTAAATACTCCAACGCAATCATTACAAATTAAACACATCGGTTTGGCGTTTGGATGTGGCGGTAAAATAAACAAGTATTTGTCAGTCCAGGCAGGGTTAAACTTACGGTTTTCATTGGCAATTTTACGTTTCAGTGTTGAGAAACACATATTGATAGTAATCTAAGCTACTACCGGCACGCTCTGCATTGTTTGCGTGTTGCAGGCTACGTAATTTAGGTAGGAATGCGCGTTTTTGGCGGGACCATAGACATAATAAATACTTTATATTTATATTAATATAATATATATATATTAAATTATATTATATTATAATATATATTATATTATAACAATTTATGAATAATATATTTTCATTTATTATCTATGGGCGGAACCATGGGCTGGGCCACTCAGAGGTTGATTCTGGGCCGCATGTGGCCTGCGGGCCGGCAATTGAATAGTCCTGATATAGAGTATCAGGATTAAGTTAAACTGAAGTTATAAAAAGGCCATGTTAAAGTAATATGTTTTCAGCAGTGTTTTAAAGTGCTCTACTGTACTAGCCTGGTGAATTCCTATCGGAAAGTTTTGTTCTTGGAATTCTAAGGAGACACTCATTTGAGGATCTAAGGTTACGATTTGGAATATAAGGTGTCAGACATTCTGATATATAAGATGGGGCGAGATTATTTAAGGCTTTATAAACCATACGCAGAATTTTAAAGTCAATCCTGAATGACACAGGTAACCAGTGTAGTGACATCAAAACTGGAGAAATGTGTTCGGATTTTCTTTTCCTAGTTAGGATTCTAGCAGCTGCATTCTGCACTAGTTGCAAACGATTTATGTTTTTTTTGGGTAGTCCTGAGAGGAGTGCGTTACAGTAATCTAGTTGACTGAAAAACGTGTGAACTAATTTCTCAGCATCTTTCAGTGATATAAGAGGTCTAACTTTAGCTATGTTTCTTAGGTGAAAAAATGCTATCCTAGTGATCTGACTAATATGCGATTTAAAATTCAGATTACAGTCAACAATTACCCCTAAGCTTTTTACCTCCGTCTTGACTTTTAATTCTAATGTATCTAGTTTATTTCTAATAGCCTCATTGTATCCATTGTTGCCAAACACTAAGATTTCGGTTTTCTCTTTATTTAACTTGAGAAAGTTACTATTCATCCATTCTGAGATACAAGTCAGACATTGTGTTAGTGAATCAAGAGAATCGGGGTCATCAGGTGCTATTGATAAGTACAGCTGTGCATCATCAGCATAGCTGTGGTAGCTCACGTTGTGCCCTGAGATAACCTGACCTAACAGAAGCATATAGATTGAGAAGAGCAGCGGACCCAGGATAGAGCCTTGTGGAACACCATATAGAATATCATGTGTCGTTGAGTTGTGATTACCACAACTAACAAAGAATTTTCTCCCTGTCAGGTATGATTCAAACCAATTTAAGACACTGCCAGAGAGGCCCACCCATTGATTAAGGCGATTTCTAAGAATATTATGATCAATGGTGTCAAATGCAGCACTCAGATCTAAGAGGATGAGAACAGATAAATGGCCTCTGTCTGCATTCACTCGCAAATCATTTACTACTTTAATGAGTGCAGTTTCTGTGCTGTGATTTGTTCTAAAACAAAAGATGAAGCACAACAGTGTCAAAATTAAAGTGTGAAGACAGGAGCAGGAGTTGAGCAAGTTCTTGATGCTTTTAAAGATCCTGAGGTAGCCGACTACAATGTTTTGCAGAAAAGGAAAAATATCAATACTCAGTACCTCTATATTTTAAAATGCTGGCCAAACAGCTGAAAGCAGGAAACATAGCAATAGTTGCAGGAGGGATTAAAAATGGAAGAAAGGAAGATTTTAACCAACTGAGCATGAAAGGGAAAAATAAAGGAGCATTACCTAGTTATGGTACAATGTTGTCTCAATAAAGACATACTTTATGGAGGAGCTGATTGCTGTGATTAGTTCATGAGAGCAAAGGGCTATGGCAAAGGTTTCAAGAGAGAGGCTTAGGAATAGGGGATATATGGCACATCTATATTCATTTGTGTATGTTAACACTAATAAAAAAAATCTTGTGGTTAAATTGGGTTATGTAATTGGACATCAAAAACATTTTCAGAAAAAAAATCAAAAGCATACTAAAAACCACACTCAATGTGATTACCTCACACTGCCTACTACATAATGTAAAATGTTTAAGGGAAAAAAGGAAATGAATTGCATATCTGTAATTAGCATGTATATAGTACATTTACACACAGTGGTAAGTATATTAAAAATGATCAAATACAATAATAAAATAAAAAATATTAACCTCATTCCCATTGTTTTAAGTTGAGTTAGACTATTTAAAATACAAAAAACACACCTTTTAATCTTACAATGACCCAAACTTTAATAAATTGATGACAATACCGGTGTTCACTTTAGTGCTTGAAAATGTATAATACAATCCAACAATGACATAGGAGCGACTAAATACAGTACGTCAACAATGCTAAGAATCAGCAATACGAGGAACTAATTTACTGTCATAATATCTACCCAGCAATACTCTGATTTGACTATTTTTTGTTTCTACCAAGTGGTTGTTAAACCATAAATAACTCTGGAAATTACATGTGCAGTTTTTTAAAACTCAGTCTTTACCAAAAGTTGGGCTTGAAAGGTGTATGTAATTTCAACATAGGCAATATGCAGTTAAATTTCTTTTGGGTAGAGGCTGACATTCTTTTCTTAAGACAACAAGAAGAAAGCCTGAGTGCTAGAATGTTTAATCTGTGCTCTCCTGGTAGCTACAGAAAAGGTTAATATCAGCTCATAAGATATGTGTTTGGCGAATACAACTTAAAGAGGGCTCCTATATATAGTGTATTGTGTTAGATAGCAGCATTGGAAGTACTTGGTTTCAGGCAAGTCTCTGTTATGTATAGGACACAGCAGTCTCTCATTTCACATTGAAAATTGATCTGACAATGTTGTTTGTCAGACTTGCTTTCCAGCAATTGCACATTTGCATGGAGGGCATGGAGCAGCAGTGCAAGTTTAGTACAGGTCTGATCAATAGGCCACCTCTCCTTGCTCTTGTTATACATTAACATTTGGCCCATGTTTCTAATAATTCATTTAAAGCTGTTTGGTGAGCATAACTATTAGCTATAATTACCAGTCAAACACATCAATTTGAAAAATACAAAAATAACTGTGGCTCCGGAAGACCCCCTGTAACCCTGTAGTTAGGATATAGCAGGTTGGATAATGGATGGATGGATGGATATTTGACAGCAGGAGCTTCTTAACAAATAATTAATTTATTATGTATAACTTGCTCACCTGGTTCACAATAAATTGTGGACTGTTGGTCAAGCTTTTAAATCTAAGCACATAAGAATCAGTAGGATTCTCATATGCACAGTATAGAACAATGGTGCCACAGTAATGCTCTGAAGCAATTTCTTTATTTGGAAATGCAAATTCTGATAGATTTTTCACACTCACTGATCTTGATGATGACTGGCATCCTGATGTAAAACTACAAAAAAGTTTCACTGGCCTTTTGTTTCTTTTTCTTGTGGCATATGCCTGATATTAAGGAATTTTCACTTCTTCAGTATTCACTTGATTTGCACATTGTGTTTTATGAGCTGCTGTTTCACTTTCACATCTACTACATGCTTCATCACTGGTTACATTTACTCTCCTTATATGGTTTGTTGCAGCTTGCTTTTCTAATCTTGTCTTTTCCTTTTCATATGTCTCATTCTGTTCAGCTTGATGCACTCCCTCTGCAATGCTTTTTAATTTTTTTTTAATTTATATTTGACATCATTGATAGATTAATAAGGCTGGACGATTTCATACTTATTTCAAAGCTCTTGTCCTTGAATTTGAGCAAAACTGGTGGTACCTAGGAGGAAGCTTTCTATGACTGTAGCAAAACTGATTTTATCTAGAATCAAGCTTCCTTTAGTTGTAGCTGCGGGAGGGACACAAGTTAACTTTTTATTATGAGTGATTATTAAGTGATAGAAGTTAATAGTGTCAGTTACATCATTTATATAGCAATCTGATTCATGATTCTAAACAACTGTACTAATGTTTGCAACACACCATCTGTTGGGATGAAAAATGCAATACATTTTACAACTATATGCATTACAAAATACACTCCAATAGATGGCATATCGGAAACTGTAATGTTGAATATGCCCAGAGTATAAATTCCAAATAGACAGAAATTGGCTTGATTAGCTTACTCCAGAATATTGTTAAATATATGGTTTTTCGTACCAGCTGTGTGACGGGTGAGAGTGAGATTGGATTTTCCCTTTATAAATCTGCTTTTAATGCTTATACACAGTGGTTGGAAAAAACAACTGTTATTTTTTTTGAGCATTAATGATCACCTATTACTGAATGCCGCTGCATGAAACCTTAAGCTCCATGATAACTGAAAGTTAAAACACACACACAAAAAAACTTAAATTTAATATAACAATTTTCTCAAATTAATGTAAAGGGCTGATTGATATATGCCATTGACCTGCAGGAACGCACCAGTGTAGTATGACACTGACTAGAGGAACTAACAGTGGGTCATTTGTTTTCAGGTGTATTCTGTCTGTATGGGAGGTTACAGCTTTCTCATGAATTTATATTCTCTTTATCCTCTTTGATATTGAATGAAAATGCACAACAAAGATAGGATAGGCTAAAAGAACCTGAAAGGCACCACAACAGATGTTCAATAATGATTATCAAATAAAAATCACATAATGGCTTGTGGATCTCTGTCTTCACCCTAGTATGTTTTTCTGGCTGTTAGTAGTGAACACTTTGACATTAAGATTTTTAAGTATTTTTGTATATTGATTTTTTAATCTTTATATTTTGGGCTGATAGGAGAACCATCACCTACCTAAACGTTTTTCACTGCCAGATACATACTCTTACATATTGGATTTCAGAAACTTTGATTATTCTGAAACCCAAAATAGCTATTCTCGCTAAAGGTGATGTAGAGTAGTCTTGCCATTTGTTATGTGCTGGGAGTGTGAAGGAAGTACTTTTATTAATTTAGTTAAATAAATTTACATAATTTGTAATGTATGATAATGGCTGTTTATCAAGAACTTGACAGGGATCTCTTGATCCTGTTTCATTTTGATAACTATTTTTGTGATGTTATTGCACTACCTTTTTTGCCACAGGTGTTGGCATTGTCTGCCCTCATGAATGTCACCATATTATCATTGCTTAAACATCTATTGTTACCATAGGACCTGACAAAGAGATGACATGTGACATCATCATATCACATTTATAAAAGAATGTCGATCACACAACTTTTTGTCCAGCTTTTGAACTGAAGACAATTAAATGCCCAGTGCTTGTTTAAAATTAAAGCATTGGAAAAAAGACCTTTGATGTAATTTACAGCTTCAGATTTGATTAGCATCAGGGTTAGGTATTTGGAGTATGCATTTTTTGTGCTCAGGCCTAAGTATGTCTGTGAACTGTTTCTCTGGATTTCCCGTTGAAAGACTTTTATTTCCATATCAATTAAACCAGAACCCCCAACCCTGATAATATTCTGTTTAGATTTTCCACCTTTCCAGATATGCTATTACAACAAAATTTATCAAAAATGCATGTGTTTTATAATTTTACCCCTGTATACCTCAAAATGTTTGGCTTTAAACAAATGTTCTTTTTAAAGAACACAATGACTGGAAGCGGCAGAAAGACAAAGATATGCTATTTTATGTTAAAAATGCTTTAATCAAATTTGTAATGGAGAACATAACAAAAAATAAACTGTCATCTAGCAGTTAGTAAAAGATTATGATGTATTTCTCTCTGTCTCAAGAATTTTGGCAAAAAGCTATACCTAATAAAAGAAAGAGAAAATGCTGCATTAAAACACAGATCCACTAAAAAAGACAATATACTGTACCAGTGAAACTGCTTAAAGGCAGACAATAATATTGTCACGAATAAAAGACTCTGCTCTGCTTTATTCCAGAATGCTTTTTACATGTGAATACCGAGTTATATACTGTATATTTTTATTTATTTTTTGCAATTATTACCTTCAAAATTATGTCTTCCTTGCAGCTAAAATCAATAATTAAATCCTAAAGTACCTGATGCTATTAGTACTATTTATGTTCTGTTGGTACTATTGCATGGACTGAGATTAATAATACAAAGTAGTTGATATAACGTGTATATATAATGTTACTTCTCATTTCATATTGAGACAATAATGTTTAGCTTTAAGGGCAAGCAGAAAGATGAATTGCCTTTTTTTTTATTTTTACTTATTTATTTTTTGATTGGTGAACACAAAAGCTACCTCAATAAACCATAATAAAACAGACTAAAGTGCCACAAATCTAATTGTCTAATTTTATAGTGCATGCTGAACCACAACTGCTGAGAATATCGCAAGAAAAGAACTGAGAACACCATTTCTGAGTGAGCAAACCTATTTATTTAGTAAGTTTCACGGTTTCTTCCTGGTACACATTTCTTCAAGACCATACATAATATGATGAGGTAGTTCCAAGTTGTGGTATAGTTGTCTAGAGAACAGAGACATCAGTTCAATTCAACATTCAATAACCTTTACAGCCTTCACTGTTTTTAGTGAGTTCTGCATTTTTCAATTGCAAAATTGCCTGCAAAAATAATTTTCTGTCAGTTTCTTAAAACTATGCAAATCTAAACTAGCCTGTTTCACTCATCACTATTAATTATAAAAGTGGATGGTTAGAAGCATTGTTGAATATTCTGGAGTTTCAATAAGGTAATTCAGGCAAATACCTTGCTCAACACTCCTCTAGCCTTGGGTGTGTCTACAAATCTAAATCAATTACTTTCTCTACAAAAACAGTATGGCTAAAAGGTAAAAAGAAATAAATAAAAAAGTTAGTAAGGTACTAGGTATTTATTACATTTGGAATAAAATGGTGAGTTCAGTTTGTAATATTATAGCAAGCAAAACTAAAGATTAAGTAAAATCATTTTCATAATCAAAAAATACTACCCCGGGATCTAATTCATTCATAAGATGGAATAACATGATGCAGGTGCAACCAAATACACAAAAAAATTTAAAAAAGGCTGTTAGTGGAGATGAATGAAAATAAAAGCATTATAACAATGGAGAAAATATTCATAGAGATCAAAGTGATTTTTTAAATTATATTCAAATAAGTTAATGTAGAGTACATATAACTGCTCAGAATGTTAAAGGATATAAATTCATAATCCTGTGCTGTTGTTGATCTGAACATTACTCATACATGAACTTCTTTGCTAATATTAAGGAATCATACAGGGTGCATCTTCCCTATGGATGGCTCTACCCTTTGTACTCGTATATTAAAAACTGAGTTAAATAATTTAATTACAACATGCTAAAATGTTACTTTAGCAAAGAGTAGTCTGGAAGTATTGTTGATATATCATATTAAATGAGGCTTTTGTGAAACAAATAAAGTGGCGTATTTAGTGCAAAACTTGACATGTTTCCTTTTCCCCTATTGAGGGCTCTTTTGTATGATAAAAAAAAAAAAGTTGGACATGAGGCTTTGCGTCCTAGGTACCAAATTAAACAAACTGTAGTATAACATTTCAGTAATTACTTACCGCACTGATGCTGATCTTTCTGATTATAAAATAGATCATTACGATAGCAACTGACAAGAAAAATTCATAATTAATTTTAGAATTATGGTATTTGAGGGTTCCTCTAGAGTGCCTCTTTCTTTTGCATAATTTGGCTCAAAAACTAATTGGCACATTGTTATCTCATAACAGGCTTAAATTTCGAGTTTGGTACTTTTCCACTCAGCTGTTTTAGCTTAAGTTCATCCTCAAGAAAATGTGACACACAGACAGACCAATCATGGAGATATCAATTGTTTTCAGTAACAGAGGACCCTAAAACATCAAGATCCGTCGAAAAGCGGAGATCAAAATTTTTGATGAATCAAAAGCTGCCCCATAGACAATAGGTCATCATGGGGGAGGGTGCAAAGCAAAAAAAAATTTAATTAGAATTTTGTTCTACTTTTACCTTTTTCAACAGAATAGATCCAAAATAATGCAATTACAGGTATACGGAGAGATTGAAGTGTTAGGAATGGTTCTGGCTGAATCTTTTTTGTTTATTATAAAACCATTTCTCGTCATGGTACTCAATAATAGATGTACATATATACACACACACATACATACATATTATATACATACATACATTATATATATATATATATATATATATATATATATATATATATATATACATATACATATACATATACATATATATATATATACATATATATACATATACATATACATATATATACATATACATATATATACATATATATATATATATATATATATATATATATATATATATATATATATACACATACACACACACACACTATTATATATACTAGACATTAAGCCCGTTATAATAACGGGCGCTAGAACAGTAGTGCATAAACATTAGTAGGAACAGTCTATATTAAATGGCAAGGGACCTTGTATGTGGCTGTAATATGCGTCACTGTGTTGTGTGCCTTTAATTTTCTCTCAGTAATACTGGTTTCTATTTCCGTAAAATGCCTGTAATTTTGTCGGAAAGTAATACAGTGGAACCGAAGTAATTTCCCCCATAGGATTGTATGTAAATACAATTAATCTGATCCAGACCGTATGAACTGTATGTAAATATATATATATATATTTTTTTTAAGATTTTAAGCACAAATATAGTTAATTATACCATTGAATGCACAGCGTAATAGTAAACTAAATGTAAAAACATTGAATAACACTAAGAAAACCTTGAACAACAGAGAAAACTAACACTGCAACAGTTTGCGCTATAGCCTTACGACCCGCTCGCTAAAACACCTTTTTTAATGAGTTTTAAGCACAGGGAAAAAATGAACATTTGAAAAATCCGTAATCTAATAAACAACCAAGAAAAGTAACATTGCAACAATGCACGCGTGCGCCTGTGTGTGTGTGCGTGCGTGTCTGTCTCTGTCGCGGGCCTGCGTGTGTGTGTGCGTGCGTGAGTGAGTGTCTGTCCCCCATGTGGGCCTGCCTGTGTGTGTGAGTGTGTCTTTCTGTCGGGCGTGCGTGTCTGTCCGCCTCTCGCTTGGGCCTGCCAGCCAGCCAGCCTGCCCGTCCATCCGTCCGTCGCGTGGGCCAGTCTGCCAGCCTGCGTGCGTGCGTGCGTGAATGCGTGCCTGTCCGTCTTTCGCGTGGGCCTGCCTGCCTGCGCGTATATGTGTGTGTGTGTGTGTCTGTCTGTCTGTCTGACACACGCACGCACCTGTGTGTGTCTCTCTCTGCACACACAGGGAATGCACAGGAAGAGACTGAACACGTGCCGTTTGGCCCCGTGCATGCGCACTTCACCAGAAGACACACACACACGGACACTGGACGCACACAAGGGTTTTATTAAAGAGGATTATATATATATATACTGTGAGACGGGCCCCGGACAATGACAGACAGACGACGTTTGGTCACCCGACACACACATATTTATTTACACTATTTACAGTTTAGTTCTTCCACAACCAAGTGCCTCTGCACCAATCCCCAAAAGTCCAGGCCTCTCTCTCCAGTGCCTTTCTTCAGGCCGCTTCCACTCCTCTATCGCAAGACTCCCGTCCACTTCCACCTGACTCCAATCATTCTCTGAAAGGCGGCGGCCCCTTTTATACAAGCCCGGATGGGCTCCAGGTGCTTCCCGACAATCCTCCGCGGACACTCCCCTATGTGGTGTAAGTGCCGGCTGCGCACCAGGAAGCCCTCTGGGTGTCCCCAGTCTTCTTCCCCCAGCACTTCCTGGTGTGGCGGAAGTGCTGAGGTCCAGGGCTCTCCAGGCACCGGGGCACCCCCTGGTGGTGACCACAGGACCCTACAGGCTTGAGCTTCAAAGCTCTGTACCCGTGGTTCCTATAGCAACCAGGGTGGCTGCCCCCGCGTGGTCTGAGATGGGCGCACACCCTCTTCCGGTTCTCCGTGGCGTCCTGGCCGGGTCGTCACCCCAGGCATCTGCCACAATACATACTATATATATATATATATATATATATATATATATATATATATATATATATATATATATATATATATATATATATATATATATATATATATATATATATATATACATACACATACATATAACAAAAAGAAATCCTGGAAAGCAAAAGCAAGGTGACTATATGTGATTTTCTTGGAAGTTCTCGGTAGACATTTAAAAGACCCACAAGACAAAAAAGACTGGCCACGTAGCGTCTTGTGAGGACCATAAACATGAGACTTGGTGGCAAGAGTTTGTTCCAGGGCCGTCCCGCAGTGACGTGGAACATGAGATTCTTAAAAGACACGCCCTACTTACAAAAGATATCAAATAAGAGCACATCCATCAAAAAACGGTCAGTCGCAGTAAAAGCACGTAGTGCACACACATCCTGTGTTCTCAACACATATAAAGTGTATAAGGACAATACGGAGAATAGAGACCCAAAGGCACTGGAGAGAAAAAAAGGCTGATAAGAGATTATGAAAGCAGTGTAATTCGAAATGCTCAAACAAACGATGGCGCTATACACATGCAGAGAAAGGTAAAGAATATGAAAGCAGTAAAATTAGAAAGCATTGTATCGTCCCAACCAGGTTGAGGCCTTTTTGGTTTTAAGAGGCTGTTCGGTCCAATTGAGGGAGGGCGGAGTACAGCACGGAAGACTGATAGCGGGGTACTGATTGATGCGGTAAGTGGGGGCAAGACGCAGGGGAGGAGGGGTTGGAGATGGTGCTAGAAAGTTGTGTTTGGGGTTACAAAGTCAGCGATTGTTCAAGAAAAACTTTTGTGACACTTTATCATGTCAGTCGCTACAGTATCAAAGAAAAGATAGAAAAGATTGCATTACTGAAAAACAAAAGGTGATTAATCATCAGAACCAGGTGTAATTTAAAAAAAAAAAGCAGGACAAATCGAGGTCAGAAATAAAAGCCAAAGAGTTGACAACAAAGTCATTTCGCATTCGCATCATTCAATGCACAAAACGTGGATTTACACAATAATAGACCATAGACTATGAGAATCTGTGGTCCCGGAACAGTTAAAGCAATGACAAGTTGAATTTCAAAGAATACACAATTCGGTCAGGTGTATATTTATGACTAGCAGAATACCCACGCTTCGCAGCGGAGAAGTAGTGTGTTAAAGAAGGTACGAAAAAGAAAAGGAAAAATTTAAAAAATAACGTAACATGGTTGTTAATGTAATTGTTTTGTGTATATGGCGGCAGCGTCACGAAGTTGTTTTCGGTAGCTGCATCAGAAAATGTACCACGACGTCTGACACGCCTCCTTTTTACTGTTTTCTCACAGCTTGGATTGCTGCTGTCATATACACACACACACACACACACACACACATCTTCATATCTATATACATATCTACATATACACATATATATGTATATATACACATACATACAGTGGTGTGAAAAACTATTTGCCCCCTTCCTGATTTCTTATTCTTTTGCATGTTTGTCACACAAAATGTTTCTGATCATCAAACACATTTAACCATTAGTCAAATATAACACAATTAAACACAAAATGCAGTTTTAAATGATGGTTTTTATTATTTAGGGAAAAAAAAAAATCCAAACCTACATGGCCCTGTGTGAAAAAGTAATTGCCCCTGAACCTAATAACTGGTTGGGCCACCCTTAGCAGCAATAACTGCAATCAATCATTTGCGATAACTTGCAATGAGTCTTTTACAGCGCTCTGGAGGAATTTTGGCCCACTCATCTTTGCAGAATTGTTGTAATTCAGCTTTATTTGAGGGTTTTCTAGCATGAACCGCCTTTTTAAGGTCATGCCATAGCATCTCAAATGGATTCAGGTCAGGACTTTGACTAGGCCACTCCAAAGTCTTCATTTTGTTTTGCTTCAGCCATTCAGAGGTGGATTTGCTGGTGTTTTTTGGGTCATTGTCCTGTTGCAGCACCCAAGATTGCTTCAGCTTGAGTTGACGAACAGATGGCCGGACATTCTTCTTCATGATTTTTTGGTAGACAGTAGAATTCATGGTTCCATCTATCACAGCAAGCTTTCCAGGTCCTGAAGCAGCAAAACAACCCCAGACCATCACACTACCACCACCATATTTTACTGTTGGTATGATGTTCTTTTTCTGAAATGCTGTGTTCCTTTTACGCCAGATGTAACTAGACATTTGCCTTCCAAAAAGTTCAACTTTTGTCTCATCAGTCCACAAGGTATTTTCCCAAAAGTCTTGACAATCATTGAGATGTTTCTTAGCAAAATTGAGACGAGCCTAATGTTCGCTTTTGCTTAACAGTGGTTTGCGTCTTGGAAATCTGCCATGCAGGCCATTTTGCCCAGTCTCTTTCTTATGGTGGAGTCGTGAACACTGACCTTAATTGAGGCAAGTGAGGCCTGCAGTTCTTTAGACGTTGTCCTGGGGTCTTTTGTGACCTCTCGGATGAGTCGTCTCTGCGCTCTTGGGGTAATTTTGGTTGGCCGGCCACTCCTGGGAGGGTTCACCACTGTTCCATGTTTTTGCCATTTGTGGATAATGGCTCTCACTGTGGTTCGCTGGAGTCCCAAAGCTTTAGAAATGGCTTTATAACCTTTACCAGACTGATAGATCTCAATTACTTCTATTCTCATTTGTTCCTGAATTTCTTTGGATCTTGGCATGATGTCTAGCTTTTGAGGTGCTTTTGGTCTACTTCTCTGTGTCAGGCAGCTCCTATTTAAGTGATTTCTTGATTGAAACAGGTGTGGCAGTAATCAGGCCTGGGGTGGCTACGGAAATTGAACTCAGGTGTGATACACCACAGTTAGGTTATTTTTTAACAAGGGGCAATTACTTTTCACACAGGGCCATGTAGGTTTGGATTTTTTCTCCCTAAATAATAAAACCATCATTTAAAAACTGCATTTTGTGTTTACTTGTGTTATATTTGACTAATGGTTAAATGTGTTTGATGATCAGAAACATTTTGTGTGACAAACATGCAAAAGAATAAGAAATCAGGAAGGGGGCAAATAGTTTTTCACACCACTGTACATATCTACATCATATATACACACACACACACACACAAATTATGTATGTATGTATGTATGTATGTATGTGTGTGTGTGTGTATATATACACGTGGACAAAATTGTTGGTACCCTTCAGTCAATGAAAGAAAAACTCAAAATGGTCACAGAAATAACTTTAATCTGACAAAAGTAATAATAAATAAAAATTCTATGAAATTTAACCAATGAAAGTCAGACATTGATTTTCAACCATGCTTCAACAGAATTATTTAAAAAAATAAACTCATGAAACAGGCCTGGACAAAATGATGGTACCCCTAACTTAATATTTTGTTGCACAACCTTTTGAGGCAATCACTGCAATCAAACGATTCCTGTAACTGTCAATGAGACTTCTGCACTTCTCAGCAGGTATTTTGGCCCACTCCTCATGAGCAAACTGCTCCAGTTGTCTCAGGTTTGAAGGGTACCTTTCCAGACGGCATGTTTCAGCTCTTTCCAAAGATGCTCAATAGGATTGAGGTCAGGGCTCATAGAAGGCCACTTTAGAATAGTCCAATGTTTTCTCTTAGCCATTCTTGGGTGTTTTAGCTGTGTGTTTTGGGTCATTGTCCTGTTGCAAGACCCATGACCTGCGACTGAGACCAAGCTTTCTGACACTGGCCAGCACATTTCTCTCTAGAATCCCTTGATAGTCTTGAGATTTCATTGTACCCTGCACAGATTCAAGACACCCTGTGCCAGATGCAGCAAAGCAGCCCCAGAACATAACAGAGCCTCCTCCATGTTTCACAGAAGGGACAGTGTTCTTTTCTTGATAAGCTTCATTTTCCCGTCTGTGAAAATAGAGCTGATGTGCCTTGGCAAAAAGTTCAATTTTTGACTCATCTGTCCATAGGACATTCTCCCAGAATCTTTGTGGCTTGTCCACATGTAGTTTGGCAAATTCCAGTCTGGCTTTTTATGATTTGTTTTCAACAATGGTGTCCTCCTTGGTCGTCTCCCATGAAGTCCACTTTGGCTCAAACAACGACGGATGGTGCGATCTGACACAGATGTTCCTTGAGCTTGAAGTTCACCTTGGATCTCTTTAGAAGTTTTTCTGGGCTCTTTTGTTACCATTCGTATTATCCGTCTCTTTGATTTGTCATCAATTTTCCTCCTGCGCCACGTCCAGGAGGTTGGCTACAGTCCCATGGATCTTAAATTTCTGAATAATATGTGCAACTGTAGTCACAGGAACATCAAGCTGCTTCGAGATGGTCTTATAGCCTTTACCTTTGACATGCTTGTCTATAATTTTCTTTCTAATCTCCTGAGACAACTCTTTCCTTCGCTTCCTCTAGTCCATGTTGAGTGTGGTACACACCATGTCACCAAACAACACAGTGACTACCTGGAGCAATATATATAGGTCCACTGACTGATTACAAGATTGTAGACACCTGTGATGCTAATTAGTGGACACACCTTGGATTAACATGTCCCTTTGGTCACATTATTTTTAGTCTTTTCTAGGGGTACCATCATTTTTGTCCAGGCCTGTTTCATGAGTTTATTTTTTTAAATAATTCTGTTGAAGCATGGTTGAAAAGCAATGTCTGACTTTCATTGGTTAAATTTCATAGAATTTTTATTTATTATTACTTTTGTCAGATTAAAGTTATTTCTGTGACCATTTTGAGTTTTTCTTTCATTGACTGAAGGGTACCAACAATTTTGTCCACGTGTGTATATACACATACATATACTTGTGTGTATGTTTGTATGTGTCTATATGTGTGTGTATAGGTTTGGTCACTGAGTGCAAGGGAAAAATAATAAATTATAGTCTATAAGTTATTAAACAGTAAAACATTAACGTTTTAAGAAGTACAGGTACATTGAAATTACATTTTCTATGTGAACGTTCAAATTTGTGCCTCTGGTAATGTGCCTTACCGGCATTTAAAGAAAATTAGTTTTGTGTCCTCTGCAGTGTTAAGAGAGAAAGGCTTTGGTTTGGGATAAAACAAAAAAAGGTGTAAAGAAAGGAAAGTTGCCTTTTTCTTTTATATAGTATAGAGAGATGTGTTCGCTGACGTTATGATCGCCTTTTGGGGACAGTCGCGGTGGGTCTTGTGTAGACTGGTGAGACGTCCCGCCATTAATCGGCTGTGATGGCACTGTCAGTCCTCCACTCCTGTGCGTGTCTTCACACTGAGGACCTCATAATCGTATACGTGCAAAAGAAAGTGTGAATCGCCTTAATATTATTTTGCCGTGGTGTAGAAAAGGGGTCCCGTGTTTGCACTTGTCTGGGCTATAGCGCAGGGGAGGATGAAAAATTAAAAGTGCTCACTTTGACTTAAGGCAGAAGCGCAGTCAGCGTCTCAAAGGCCGGCACAGCTATGCACGCGCGCTGGCTGCTCGACTTTTGCTGGGCAGGAGACCCCAGTTTTTGCAGACACGTTCATGATATCAAAAGTCTCAGCGCTCTTTGGAGGTCATTCATATATATATATATATATATATATATATATATATAGCAAAATACCCGCTACCAGCGAGAAGTAGTGTGTTAAAGAAGTAATGAAAAGAAAACATTTTAATAATAACGTAACATGATTGACATTGTCATGAGTGTTGCTGTCATATATATGCCTGCCTAAATAAGTCACCCTCGCTTTGCTCTTACTTTATTTACCGTTCATTTAATCATGGCTATTGGCGGAAAAATTATAAAATGGAAGGAGGATGGCTTTACCAAAACAATTATTGATGGCGAATCGATTATTCATAAAGCTTGAATTGGTGATCTGTTTTTCTGTGTTAACCTCATATTTTTCATACTTCTTCTCAAACTAAGGTGGTGCGAGGGTAAAATGAATCGGGATGCGCTGATCAATGTAATCGGTGTACCAGGAAATCATGCATTGACAAAAGCTCCCCTTTGCTTGTAATGCAAAGTGTGATTAAATGCATTATTTTTAAAGCGTTATGGAGCACATGCATCGAAGCTTCTCAGCTGTGCTTGTGCTAAGAAAAGGAAAGATTTTAAAAATAACGTAACACAATTGTCAATGTGACCTTTTGTAAGTAGTGCCTGGAGGATTCAGTGTAGAGAAACTCTAGAGACAGCGTGTGTATTAACTTGTGGATTTTTCTGTGAGTATTTGGTGGCAGTCTGACGGTTGCTTCGAAGACGGCGTTAGCTGAGCTCAGCTCAGAGCGAAATGAGATGAATGGGAGGGGAGATGATGACGTGACTCCCCCACCCGCCTTAACTGTCAATCCCCCACAAACACAGTCTCTCGAATTTGCATAAGCACACCCCTTCACCTACAATTTTAACTTAGTTACAAAGTGATCAAAACTCGTTTATATCCTCGCCCTCTCATTAAACTTGTATCCCGCATTACCTGTGGGCATGTGAAATGCCAGCGGTAGCCTGTCTATGAACTTAATTTAAAGTTTAGGTTTACACCTTGCTTTGTTTCCGAGGTAGCAGCACTCATGAATATGGTAGTATATGTCACTCGCTCGCTTCTTATTGTTTTGCTGCCTTCTCAATTATATAATGCATGTTTTCTTAAGCGCTTTTTGGAGGTCTTCCTGGTTTTCTACGCACTGCGTTGACAGTCAGTTCACGTGATTACGTGAGAGGCGTGATGATGTCACACGAAACTCCGCCCCCCCGCGTCTTTCCAGCTCAACTCTATTACAGTTAATGGAGAAAAATACCTTCCAGTTATGACCATTAGGCGTAGAATTTCGAAATGAAACCTGCCCAACTTTTGTAAGTAAGCTGTAAGGAACCTGCCAAATTTCAGCCTTCTACCTACACGGGAAGTTGGAGAATTAGTGATGAGTCAGTGAGTGAGTGAGGGCTTTGCCTTTTATTAGTATAGATCACAGAGAAGCAATGCAAATTTTAACAGGCAAAAAGAAAGGTAATGTATATATTCCGAGAATATCATTACACATCAAAGGAGATTGTGATATGCCATTTGTACTAAAATGTTTACAGTTTACCGTGAGAATAGCTTTTTCTATGACAATCAATACATTACAGGGACAAACATTAGAAAAAGTCGGATTATTTATTAGAGAAACAGAAACAACTTTCACTCACGGGCAGTTATATGTTGCGTTGTCACAATGTTTTAAATGAAGCTTTAAAGAAAAAGTGCAAATAATGAAATTGAAACAATTCCAAAGAAAAACAATTTTAAATTGTATATCCGATTAACCAAACACAGGGTTGGCGAGTGAAGCGAGTATGTATATAAAAATATTATATATATATATATGTGTGAATATATATATGTGTATATATATATATATATATATATATATATACACACACACACACACACGCATACATGTATGTATATATATATGTATGTATGTGTATATAACTGTATATATATGTTACATAGATTACTGTCAAATAATGGAAAGAGTAACGCAACACGTGTGTGTGTGTATATATATGTATATATATATATATATATATGAGAATTGTAAAAGGCGCTATATAACGCCCGACCCGGCACAGACCACGCAGAGGCACGTGTACAAAAACACACAGGCTTTATTTTTCTTCAGCTGTGTGACACGTCTTCCCCATGCCACACAGCCCAAACACAGTCCCAAAGCACAAAACAAACCATAATTCTCCACCTCGCTCCACCACTCCTCCCACACAAGCTTCGTCTCCTTTCTCCCAACTCTGGCTCACCGAGTGGTGGTGGCTGGGCCCTTTTATAGCCCACCCGGAAGCGTTCCAGGTGGTTAATGATTGCACTTCCGGGTGGGGCCGAAAGCTCGTCCAGCCGGGCTGTGGGAAGCAGGCAGCTCCCCTAACGGCCACGCCGGGCCCCAACCAAGCTGTGGAGGACTCCATCTCCCATGGAGCCCCCGCGGGCGTTGGGGAGTAACCGTCGGCCAGGGAGGCTGCCACCAAGCGTCCCGGGGGAGGTATTGGACTGCCCATGGTGGCTCATCCGGAGCATAAGTAGCAGGGGCAACACGGTTGTCCTTCACAATATATACACACAGATTATATATATATATATATATATATATATATATATATATATATATATATATATATATATATATATATATATATATACACACACAGATATATATATCTATACTAATAAAAGGCAAAGCCCTCACTCACTCACTCACTCACTAACTCACTGACTCATCACTAATTCTCCAACTTCCTGTGTAGGTAGAAGGCTGAAATTTGGCAGGCTCATTCCTTACAGCTTACTTACAAAAGTTGGGCAGGTTTCATTTCGAAATTCTACACCTAATGGTCATAACTGGAAGGTATTTTCTCCATTAACTGTAATGGAGTTGAGCTGGAATGACGTGGGGCGGAGTTTCGTGTGACATCATCACGCCTCTCACGTAATCACGTGAACTGACTGTCAACGCAGTGCGTAGAAAACCAGGAAGACCTCCAAAAAGCGCTTAAGAAAACATGCATTATATAATTGAGAAGGCAGCGAAACAATAAGAAGCGAGCGAGTGACATATACTACCATATTCATGACTGCTGCTACCTCGGAAAGAAAGCAAGGTGTAAACCTAAACTTTAAATTAAGTTCATAGACAGGCTACGCTGGCGTTTCACATGCCCACAGGTAATGCGGGATACAAGTTTAATGAGAGGACGAGGATATAAACGAGTTTTGATCACTTTATAACTAAGTTAAAATTGTAGGTGAAGGGGTGTGCTTATGCAAATTCCGAGAGACTGTGTTTGTGGGGGATTGACAGTTAAGGCGGGTGGGGGAGTCACGTCATCATCTCCCCTCCCATTCATCTCATTTGGCTCTGAGCTGGGCTCTGCAGCTAACGTTGTCTTCCGAAGCAACTTCGTCAGACTGCCACCAAATACTCACAGAAAAATCCACAAGTTAATACACACGCTGTCTCTATAGAGTTTCTCCACACTGAATCCTCCAGGCACTACTTACAAAAGGTTACATTGACAATCGTGTTACGTTATTTTTAAAATCTTTCCTTTTCTTAGCACAAGCACAGCTGAGAAGCTTGATGCATGTGCTCCATAACGTGTTAAAAATAATGCATTTAATCACACTTTGCATTACAAGCAAAGGGGAGCTTTTGTCAATGCATGATTTCCTGGTACACCGATTACATTGATCAGCATCCCGATTCATTTTACCCTCGCACCACCTTAGTTTGAGAAGAAGTATGAAAAATATGAGGTTAACACAGAAAAACAGATCACCAATTCAAGCTTTATGAATAATCGATTCGCCATCAATAATTGTTTTGGTAAAGCCATCCTCCTTCCATTTTATAATTTTTCCGCCACTAGCCATGATTAAATGAACGGTAAATAAAGTAAGAGCAAAGCGAGGGTGACTTATTTAGGCAGGCATATATATGACAGCAACACTCATGACAATGTCAATCATGTTACGCTATTATTAAAATGTTTCCTTTTCTTTTTCATTACTTCTTTAACACACTACTTCTCCGCTGCGAGGGGCGGGTATTTTGATATATATATAATATATGAATGACCTCCAAAGAGCGCTGAGACTTTTGATATCATGAACTGTGGTCTCCTGCCCTGCAAAAGTCGAGCAGCCAGCGCGCGTGCATAGCTGTGCCGGCCTTTGAGACGCTGACTGCGCTTCTGCCTTAAGTCAAAGTGAGCACTTTTAATTTTTTCATCCTCCCCGCGCTATAGCCCAGACAAGTGCAAACACGGGACCCCTTTTCTACACCACGGCAAAATAATATTAAGGCGATTCACACTTTCTTTTGCACGTATACGATTATAGGTCCTCAGCTCGGATTATGAAGACACGCACACGAGTGGAGGACTGACAGTGCCATCACAGCCGATTAATGGTAGGGACGTCTCACCAGTCTACACAAGACCCACCGCGACTGTCCCCAAAAGGCGATCATAACGTCAGCGAACACATCTCTATACTATATAAAAGAAAAAGGCAACTTTCCTTTCTTTACACCTTTTTTCCTTTTATCCCAAACCAAAGCCTTTCTCACTTAACACTGCAGAGGACACAAAACTAATTTTCTTTAAATGCCGGTAAGGCACATTACCAGAGGCACAAATTTGAACGTTCACATAGAAAATGTAATTTCTATACCACAGCCGCCGTGTAGCGCCTTTCAAAAGGGATCTACTACCGAGAGATGATCCATATATATTTTAGCTGCTGTTAGTTACTTACCTGTTGTGTTACACAGTCTTTAAAATGTAGTTTACCCGCAACCACTCCAGTAGTGCTCAATGTACCTGTACTTCTTAAAACGTTAATGTTTTACTGTTTAATAACTTATAGACTATATTTTATTATTTCTCCCTTGCACTCAGTGACCAAAGCTATACACACACATATATAAAAGCTATACACACAAGTATATGTATGTGTATATATATATATATTAATATATATATATATATATATATATATTAATATATATATATATTAATATATATATTAATATATTAATATATATATATTAATATATATATATATATATATATATATATTATTATATATATATACACACACACACCCCTATCTACATTATATATATATATATGTAACATGGGGCAAATTTTCATGTGTGATTACATACAATTAATCAAGAATAATTCTTACACAGCCTCTAATTAATTGGATTAATTTTTTAATTGAGTCCCACCCCTAATATATATATGTAGATATATATATGTAGATTTGTATATATATGTGTATATACAGTATATATGTACATATGTATATGTATATATATATGTATATATATATGCCAGCAACACTCATGACAATGACAAAACAATTACTTATTATTATTATTATTACTTATTATTATTATTACTATTAAAATGTTTCCTTTCTTTTTACTTCCTCAAGTAAGTTTAGATATTTTGATATATATATATATATATATATATATATATATATATATATATATACATATATATATATAGATATATAGATATATAGATAGATAGATAGATAGATAGATAGATAGATAGATATGACAACACTCATATCAATGACAAAACAATTACATTAACAATCATCTTACGTTATTTTTAAAATGTTTCCTTTTCTTTTCATAACTTCTTTAACACACTACTTCTCGCTAAGCGGGTATTTTGCTAGTCTATACTAATAAAAGGCAAAGCCCTCACTCACTCATCACTAATTCTCCAACTTCCCATGTAGGTAGAAAGCTGAAATTTGGCAGGCTTATTCCTTACAGCTTACTTACAAAAGTTAAGCAGGTTTCATTTCGAAATTCTACACGTAACGGTCATAACGGTCAATAACGGTCGACAACATCCGCCATGTTGAACTTTCTTATTTATGGCCCCATCTTCACGAAATTTGGTAGGTGGCTTCCCTGCGCTAACCGAAACCGATGTACTTACTTATTTCGGTGGTATGACGCCACTGTCGGCCGCCATATTGAATTTTCCAAATGTCACTAATTCTCCAACTTCCCGTGTAGGTAGAAGGCTGAAATTTGGCAGGCCCATTCCTTACAGCTTACTTACAAAAGTTAAGCAGGTTTCATTTCGAAATTCTACGCGTAACGGTCATAACGGTCAACAACGTCCGCCATATTGAACTTTCTTATTCATGGCCCCATCTTCACGAAATTTGGTAGGCGGCTTCCCTGCGCTAACCGAAACCAATGTACATACTTATTTCGGTGGTATGACGCCATTGTCAGCCGCCATATTGAACTTTCCAACGTCACTAATTCTCCAACTTCCCGTGTAGGTAGAAGGCTGAAATTTGGTACTTATTTCGGAGGTATGATGCAGCTGTCGGCCGCCATATTGAACTTTTAACGGAAACCGATGTCCGTACTTATTTTGTTGGTATGACACCACTGTCGGCCCCCATATTGAACTTTTCAACAGTCTTTGTTACTTATGGGCCCATCTTCAGGAAATTTGGTACACGGGTTCCCAACGCTTACTGAATCCTACTTACATATATACGTCCATAGCCTGCACCTCGGTCACCGTGTGAGGTGGCGTTGGGTCCCCCATCCCAACGCCTCCCACGTTGTTGGCTGCCTGACTATATAAGACCGTCCGTCGCTCCGGTCTCTACATTCTCTTCCTTGCTTCGCCACGGGATTCACGTCTCCCTACTGATAACTACAGCCTTTTTGTTTAATCCACGGCTTCTCGGCTGTTTTATTGTTTGTTTATTACAATTATAGTTATTGTATAGGTATTTTACACTTACTTTACATTGCTCAGGTACCCATTTCCTTTATCATTCCAACCCCCATTACCATGTCTATTGAGGTGATCACTATCGATCAAAGAACTGTCACTTACCGAGTGGTTTCCATGCCCGGAGATACTGTACCACCTACCTTTTCCATTCTCTTTGTTACATATTGCACGGCCATATCAGGCTCACTCTTGATATCCGGAGGAACATTCTGTCTTATGTATTGAATGACTGGGACAGGTTCAAGGTGTGGACTGATGACGGTACAGGAGATAATTAGACTACACAGGAGCACTAGAAGAGTGAAATGCTTAAGCCCTTCACCTATGGTTCTGAATATGAGTTGATGGCTGCCGCTGAATTGTTCGGTTGTCGCTTTCAAGTGTACCGAAATGGCCAAATATTTTACACCTTTCGACAACCGCCAATGCCTCTTAAACATCTTAGATTCACAGGTGACAATTTCAATAGTGGACACTTTGATGTTTATGAATGTTTAAACTCTCAAAAGCTGGATGTGATTTTATCGATGAAACCGTTGTGTGCTTACAACGCTTGACAGATGCCGAATGTCACTTCAACACAACAAATCCTGCAAATACTGTCATAATTGAAACAAACCATGAAACTCAAACCGATTATGGCAGCAGCAATCCAAGCTGTGAGATTTGAGACAAGATTACTGTTCACATGGCCAACTGTAAGTTACATGCTCAAGAGTAAGCTCAGCGCACAGCTTGGTCATGTTACAACCTAAGGGCAGAACTGACAACATGGTATACATAGAGATCCTTAACAAATAATTATTGGCATATCTTCCCTCAGTTTAAAAAGGTTTAATTTTTTTTCTTAATAAAAATTTTAATGCAGTACTTCCGCCAGCTGCTGGTATTTTGCTAGTGTATATATAGATATATATATATATATATATATATATATATATATACACACACACACACACACACATACATATATATATATATATATATATATATATATATACATATATATATATATACACTAGTAAAATACCAGCTTCAGTAGGAGAAGTAGTGTGTTAAAGAAGCAATGAAAAAGAAAAGGAAACATTTTGAAAATAACGTAACATGATTGTCAATGTAATTGTTTTGTCACTGTTGTGAGTGATGAGTGTTGTTGTCATATATATACAGTGGTGTGAAAAACTATTTGCCCCCTTCCTGATTTCTTATTCTTCTGCATGTTTGTCACACAAAATGTTTCTGATCACCAAACACATTTAACCATTAGTCAAATATAACACAAGTAAACACAAAATGCAGTTTTTAAATGATGGTTTTATTATTTAGGGAGAAAAAAAAATCCAAACCTACATGGCACTGTGTGAAAAAGTAATTGCCCCCTTTTTAAAAAATAACCTAACTGTGGTGTATCACACCTGAGTTCAATTTCAGTAGCCACCCCCAGGCCTGATTACTACCACACCTGTTTTAATCAAGAAATCACTTAAATAGGAGCTGCCTGACACAGCGAAGTAGACCAAAAGCACCTCAGAAGCTAGACATCATGCCAAGATCCAAAGAAATTCAGGAACAAATGAGAACAGAAGTAATTGAGATCTATCAGTCTGGTAAAGGTTATAAAGCCATTTCTAAAGCTTTGGGACTCCAGCGAACCACAGTGAGAGCCATTATCCACAAATGGCAAAACATGGAACAGTGGTGAACCTTCTCAGGAGTGGCCGGCCGACCAAAATTACCCCAAGAGCACAGAGACGACTCATCCGAGAGGTCACAAAAGACCCCAGGACAACGTCTAAAGAACTGCAAGCCTAACTTGCCTCAATTAAGGTCAGTGTTCACGACTCCACCATAAGAAAGAGACTAGGCAAAAACGGCCTGCATGGCAGATTTCCAAGACACAAACCACTGTTAAGCAAAAAGAACATTAGGGCTCGTCTCAATTTTGCTAAGAAACATCTCAATGATTGCCAAGACTTTTGGGAAAATACCTTGTGGACTGATGAGACAAAAGTTGAACTTTTGGAAGGCAAATGTCCTGTTACATCTGGCGAAAAGGAACACAGCATTTCAGAAAAGAACATCATACCAACAGTAAAATATGGTGGTGGTAGTGCGATGGTCTGGGGTTGTTTTGCTGCTTCAGGACCTGGAAGGCTTGCTGGGATAGATGGAACCATGAATTCTACTGTCTACCAAAAAATCCTGAAGGAGAATGTCCGGCCATCTGTTCGTCAACTCAAGCTGAAGCGATCTTGGGTGCTGCAACAGGACAATGACCCAAAACACACCAGCAAATCCACCTCTGAATGGCTGAAGAAAAACAAAATGAAGACTTTGGAGTGGCCTAGTCAAAGTCCTGACCTGAATCCAATTGAGATGCTATGGCATGACCTTAAAAAGGCGGTTCATGCTAGAAAACCCTTAAATAAAGCTGAATTACAACAATTCTGCAAAGATGAGTGGGCCAAAATTCCTCCAGAGCTGTAAAGACTCATTGCAAGTTATTGCAAACGCTTGATTGCAGTTATTGCTGCTAAGGGTGGCCCAACCAGTTATTAGGTTCAGTGGGCAATTACTTTTTCACACAGGGCCATGTAGGTTTGGATTTTTTTCTCCCTAAATAATAAAACCATCATTTAAAACTGCATTTTGTGTTTACTTGTGTTATATTTGACTAATGGTTAAATGTGTTTGATGATCAGAAGCATTTTGTGTGACAAACATGCAAAAGAATAAGAAATCAGGAAGGGGAAAAATAGTTTTTCACACCACTGTATATATATACTAGCAAAATACCAAGCGCTCGCAGCGGAGAAGTAGTGTGTTAAAGAAGCAATGAAAAGAAAAGGAAACATTTTGAAAATAACGTAACCTGATTGTCAATGTAATTGTTTTGTCACTGTTGTGAGTGATGAGTGTTGTTGTCATATATATATATATATATATATATATATATATATTTACACACACACACACATAAACATATATATATATATATATTGTGAACGGCACCGGGCACAGACAGGCGGACATGTTGTTATCAAACCACCACACGTTTATTAACCACAATATTTACAATACTTAGGTCACACCGACCCAGTCACGTGCACAAACCCCAAAACAGTCACTCAGTCCTGGCCACAATGCCTTCTTCTCGGGCCGCCTCCACAACTCCTCTTGCCTCGTCCTTCTTCCACCCGACTCTAGCCCCGAATGAATGGAGACGGCCCCTTTATGGAGGACCCGGATGAGCCCCAGGTGTTCCCGGCAATCTTCTGGCCACGCCCAAGTGTGGCGGAAGTGCCGGCTGTCCTCCTGGCTGCTCTCCGGCGCCATAAATCTTCCCCAGCACTTCCTGGTGTGGCGGGAGTGCTGGGGAAACAAGTCCCAAGGCATTGGAGCGCCTCCTGGCGGTGACCACGGGCCCCTACAGGGAAGGGCTTCCATGCCCTTGACCCGTGGCCCCCAAAGCAACCCGGAAGGCAAACCCCACGTGGTCCAGGCAGGGCTCTGACCCTCTTCCGTCCCTCCTGGCGCCCGGCCGGGTCATGGCCCCTGGCATCCCTGACAGTGCCCCACAGCCAGCGAAGACCACTCGTGGGTAAGAGCGACTGCCCCGCGAGGGCAGCAGAGCCCAAACGGGTCCCACTCGAGGATAGCCGGGTCCGCCCGCACTCCTAGCAGGGACAGGGCGGAGACACAATCCGAGCACCAGCCCTTGGTGCATCCTGTGCCTCGCACAGGTTGTGCTCCCCTTTACCGACACCCGGGGCCTCCTCGATCGGCACCCCTCCGAGACCTCCCGCCTTTGGTCCGAGCCACTCGCTCCCCGTAGGCTCCTCCAGCTGTGAGCGCTGCGCACCGCAGAGAGAACATTCCGCTGACGGCCCGACATCGGAGGGCTGTTCCGCCAAGGGTTCCTTCAGCCCGCCCGGGTCCGTCCCTACAAAAGAGAACACAGGGGCAGAACGCTGCCAAAGCACCCAGCTCGTGCCATGCACGGCAGCGTTCCCTCCAATCACCCCGCACTTGCCTGATCGGCACCCTCTCCGCGCTTCCGTGTCCTCTCGATGATGGAGTCGCCGGCACCGCTGCTCTCTCTCTGCCTGCCTCAGGGATTCCCTCTGCTCCCCAGAGGGCAGCCAGCCATGCGCGTGCACCCAGCAACGTCTCACCATATTGGAGGAAGCGCACCCAGCCGCTTAATCCTCCCTTCACTCTCGGACGCCTTGACGGTGTGCGACTCGATAACCAACGCGAGCCCCTGTCCCGCTGCGCGCCCCTTCATATCGGAGGAATCGCACCCAGCCCTTTATTCCTCCGTTCACTCTGGGACGCCATGACGGTTTGAGACTCCTTATGGAATAAAAGCGCCTCTGTCCCGTCTGCGTCCCTATAGTGCGGCGCAAGACCGCAGCCACTCGGGCGGAGGGCGCTAGGACCCGGGCACTTAGCAGCCCGTGTTCATTCAGCGCCCTCACGGACTCCCCTCGCCAAGATACAGCGCGCTGGCGCCGCCTCCCCGTCGGAGGGCTGCTTACTCGAACTGATCGTTGTCATCACAGCCTTTTCAGCAGACCCTCCCGTGATGCTTTACGGAGTCGGCTGTACTCACCGCCTCCGCTGTACCCTCCGGCTGGAGATTCCAGCGTCGCGCCCGTCCGTTGTTGATTGAAGCGTTCTCAGCGCCGCGAGCGCCTTCCTCTCCAGTTCCAGCACCTCAGCCCGGAGGGCACATAGCACCTGCAACACACGCTGCCCGCGGGCTGAAGGGACACCCCAGCTCCGCCAAAGCAGCCGGCAAAGACGGGAAGTGAAGCGACGCGAGCCTACCTTTCTGTCAGCCTCCAGCGCCGCCACTTCCTGTGGGCCTTCTCCTCCGCCCAATCGGGTCTCCCCTGCCCGTGATGGACATTCCTTGGTCCCGCCTCTGCAGTCATCGGCGGGCCCGCAAGACACACCGCCCAATCGCGTGCCTGTCAGGGGGAGGGACTTCTGGTCCGCGGCCATCTTGCCTCCCCTTCTGCGGTGGCGACGTGCCTGCCGGCAGCCCTGCTGTTGCCAGCGCCTTTCGAGCTGCAGCGTCTCCTCCTCCACAGCCCTCGCGGCTGCCGCCACGCTGCCGGAGCCCCGCAGACCAGCATGCGCCTGCCACCGACGTGGATCCGGGAGGTCCCTGCCTGCAAAAGAAAACACGCCCGTCCCCATGGGCCGGCTGCCGCTAGGCAGGGAACTCACCTTCCCGGACTCGTCAAACCGAGGACACTTCCTCGGCGTGGCCTTTCTTGACGCCATGCGGTCCCGGGCGCCTTCAGCAACGGCCTGCTTGTAGGAGACCGCTGCACTCGTTGTAGGCACGCCACCTGCCCGCATCAGGGAAACATGGCCTTCCTGCGGACCCCTGGCGGTCCGTGGGGTTCCTTTACCCCGCGGGGCTGTGTGCACGCAGCACCCGCGGTACGTGGGTGGGGTCCCCTGCTGCCCGGGCCGCCCACAACAATATTTTTTTGATCAGGTCTCCGCCTTGAAACAGGCGGAGCATCCTGCCGACTACGCCAGATGTGAACGGCACCCGGGCACAGACAGGCGGACATGTTGTTATCAAACCACCACACGTTTATTAACCACAATATTTACAATACTTAGGTCACACCGACCCAGTCACGTGCACAAACCCCAAAACAGTCACTCAGTCCTGGCCACAATGCCTTCTTCTCGGGCCGCCTCCACAACTCCTCTTGCCTCGTCCTTCTTCCACCCGACTCTAGCCCCGAATGAATGGAGACGGCCCCTTTTATGGAGGACCCGGATGAGCCCCAGGTGTTCCCGGCAATCTTCTGGCCACGCCCAAGTGTGGCGGAAGTGCCGCTGTCCTCCTGGCTGCTCTCCGGCCGCCATAAATCTTCCCCAGCACTTCCTGGTGTGGCGGGAGTGCTGGGGAAACAAGTCCCCAAGGCATTGGGGCGCCTCCTGGCGATGACCACGGGCCCCTACAGGGAAGGGCTTCCATGCCCTTGACCCGTGGCCCCCAAAGCAATCCGGAAGGCAAACCCCACGTGGTCCAGGCAGGGCTCTGACCCTCTTCCGGTCCCTCCTGGCGTCCCGGCCGGGTCATGGCCCCTGGCATCCCTGACAATATATATATATATACATATCTATACATATCCACATATATACATACATATATATCTACATATATACACACACATATATACATACACACACATATATACACACACAAATACATATATATATATATATACATACATACACACACACATATATAAACATATATATACATATACATACATATCTACATATATACACACACAGCTATTTCGTATCAGTGCAATACGCTGTTTGTTAAAACGGTTGACTCCCTCTTACGTGCAATAACAAATCAAATCATTCAGTTGTCTTTGCTCATATGTCATTTTAGAGGTGGACGCCTGGCATCTTTTTTTGGCAACAAGTTCGTTTATGTTTGGTGTGAGGTTCTGTGTTGTGGAGATTCTCAGGATGGATTGCAGGTGCTCATCAGTGAGGCGACTCCTGTGTGCTGTTTTGTTAGTCTTTATCACTGAGAAGAGCTTCTCACACAGATATGTGCTACCAAACATGCACAAGGTTCGAGCCGCATGTAGACGGACTTTTTTTGTTCTTCAAAGTCACCAAAGCGCCGTGCAAACTCAGTGCGCAATAACTCTAGTAAGCGGTAAGTACCGCAAGGCAGCTGAAGCGCTGCATTATGGGATCTGTAGTTTATTGTGTTACCAGCGCTTCATATACCCGGCTTTAATAACAATAATACAGTATATAAAATGATCTCGGGCCGGATATAATTACGCCGGGCCGGATGTGGCCCGCGGCCCTTGAGTTTGACACATATGGACTAAATAGAACTTGAAAAGATATATTTTTTCAAATGTGATCGCGCAATTCAGATAGAGTTGACGCACACTACAGCCTGCATGCCTCAATGAGTCATCCTCCCTCGCTCTTACTTTTTACCGCTCATCTAATGAATACACTGAGTATGGCTTTACCAAAACAATCATTGATGGCGAATAAAGTATCCATTATTCGAGTATGTAGATCGGGATATATATATACATATACACATACCCGTATCGCAGCGGAGAAGTAGTGTGTTAAAAAGGTAGAAAAAGAAAAGGGAACATTTTAAAAATAACGTAACATGACTGTCAATATACAGTATTTGTTTTGTGAGTGTTACTGAGTGTTGCTGTCATCAAGGATTTGATTATCATTATTTCTTTCAATCAGGTTCGTATTTGTAGGATGTGTTGTGTTCAAGTTACATTCCGTGTTTGTCAATCGCTGTAAAGATGACAGGTTTCATTCATCGATTCGTTTCTTACTGCATCAATAAACAGCTCGTCTTCTTCTTTATCTGAGACCTGACACACTGCATGCACGGGTTTTTTACACTGTCTTCCTTTAGCGGGACATTGACTATTTCCAACGTGTGCTTTGTTTCCACAGTAGCTGCATTTATGAATATGCTTATCAGACGCTTCATATTTTTGCTGCCTTTTCAATTGTGTAATTCGGTTTTGTTCAGCTCTTTGGAACTGTTGCTTTTATCTGTGCACTGCGCCAGTTCACGGAGCCACTCGTGTACTTGCATCGAAGGTTCCCAGCTGTGCTGGTGCCATCTCGTGCTATGTCCATAGCTTTATTTAATGTTACCTTAGTCCTAGCACTTAAAACTTTCTCTCGCAGTTTCGCTGAGTTTGTGTCAAACACCACCCTGACCATCTCATCTTCCTCTCCATAAGCACAGTCCTTCACCCGTGAATATTTACCCGTGGCAGTTTGCTATTGGATTGCCGCTGACGGACGGCCTTATATGGGCAGGCACTAAATTACAAACGCCAGCGCAGCCTGTCTATGAACTTAATTTAAATTGTAGGTTTACATCGGCTTTGTTTCAGTAGCAGAACTCATGAATATGGTTGTATATGTCACTCGCTCGCTTCTTATTGTTTCGCTGCCTTCTCAATTATATAATGCATGTTTTCTTAAGCGCTTTTTTGAGGTCTTCCTGGTTTTCTATGTACTGCGTGATTACGTGGGAGGCGTGATGATGTCACACGAAACCCCACGGCGTTGAAGCTCATCTCCATTACAGTAAATGGAGAAAAACTGCTTCCAGTTATGACCATTACGCGTAGAATTTCGATATAAAACCTGCCCAACTTTTGTAAGGAAGCTGTAAGGAATGAACCTGCCAAATTTTAGCCTTCCACCCACACGGGAAGTTGGAGAATTAGTGATGAGTCAGTGAGTGAGTGAGTCAGTGAGTGAGTGAGTGAGTGAGTGAGTGAGGGCTTTGCCTTTTATTAGTATAGATATCTATATATACATACACACACACACACACACCTACTATTGAGTACCATGACAGGAATACAACTGCAGTGCATGTTATCCATCAAGGAATCTATTTTCTAAACCTACTTAGTCCAAATATCTGTTTAAGAGCTGCTGTGTAGAAAATGTGGATATGGTAGAATATGTATGGTTGCTATAACTCTAAACCCAAAATGCTACCTACTTTAGTCCACTTGTTCTCTAGCCTGTAGGTAACCAGTATCATGCAGTATTTTAAGGAAAGCATCTATAAAAATACACATGTTCAGTTTCTCACAGTGCTTCAGAAAATCACTCTATCAGTTTTATGCTAGAAAAAAAACAAATGAAACTGAAATTTAAATACAAAAAATGTATTTAAATATATTAAACAGTATATTGTAAAAATTATTTTAAGCTTCTTATGGTTTAATATCATTACTACATTTAAATTAATTAACCTAGCATTAAATAAATCCTTTCAATCTTTCATTTGCATTCTAATGTAAATTCCTAATGGATATAAAAAGAATCAACTGACTCTTGCTCAGTCCATTAATTATGCAAATATATTAGCAATGTCACATGACATCAAGTATTAATTTTCCTGACCTCCCTTGACTGTTCAGTGTAATAACATCAAAAAACGCAGTTGCACCAATGAATGCAATGAACTGTTACTCTTTCGTGTTGTTCTGCACTTAATTTAATATTGTGACAAGTAAGGTGACTTTTATTTTAAACTCTGAAATTCAAAAAGAATGTCAAGTAATAATCAACATCATGAAGATTTAAAACACTACCACAGAGGTGTTAGGACTTGGAAGAACACCTCCAAGCAAAACATGCCTTGGGGTCCCTGGCTATTTCCTTAAAAACTCTACCATGAACTACTACCACCATTCGGTGTCTTCTGGATGAAACTACCAGCTAATAATTATTGATTTGGGGAAATAAAACTGTGCTGTGAATTTATCTTGGCTTAACTTTTTCTTCATAAAATGTCACTATAACCAGTACTTGTTTACTGCAGGCAGGGCCAACCAGAAAGGGAAAACTCCAAATTAAACCCTCTTTGATATTTTAATCAATCAATTAATCACTCTCTATTATAGTCTTCAAATTATTTCGAAATTTTAAAAATCCAACACGGTTAAATATTTTCACTTTAGCTTTACATTCTGTTAGAATTCTAATTTCAAGGTAGGATAGTCATTTCAGTTAAGGAAAACAAAGCTTTGAGTTAAGGTATTTGTGCTCACTAATCATGGCACCAGAGAGTGGTGACTTTGTGGCATGTTGATTACCACATGCCAGTAAGAATTTCAGCCTTCTCTGCACATGTGACAATAGGGACTCTAAGAACCCTTGAAATTTAAGAAGTGCAAAAATGACTCAGGTAGACATTAAAATATGACAATTATTTTTTAATTCTCAAAAAAGTACATCTAACTTATTGTGTATACAAGAAACCAAATGGAAGGGGAGTAAGGCCAGGTGTTACCTTGGTGTGGATAGGAAGAGAAATGTCATAGGCATTATCCTGAAGGAACAGTGCATCAAGAGTGTTTTGGAGGTGAAAAGAGTGTCAGACAGAGTCATGATTATGAAGCTAGAAATTGAAAGTGTAATGATGAATGTTGTTAGTGCATATACCCCACAAGTTGGGTGTGCGATAGATGATAAAGAAGATTTCTAGAGTGAACTGGGTGAAGTGGTGGAGACTGTAGAGAGAGAGGTGATTGGAACAGATTTTAATGGACATATTGTTGAAGGGAGCAGAGGGGATGAGGTGTTGATGGGTAGGTACAGGGATCAAGGAAAGGAATGAAGAAGGTCAGATGATAGTAGATTTTGCGAAAAGGATGGACATGGCTGTGGTGAATACATATTTTAAGAAGAGGGTGGAACACAGGTTGATGTACAAGAGTGGAGGAAGATACACACAGGCAGATTATATCCTATGCAGGTGGGTCAGTCTGAAGGAGATGCAAAGTGGTGGCAGGGGAAAGTGTTGTTAGGCAGCATAGGATGGTGGTCTATAGGATGACGTTGGATATCAAGAAGAGGAGGAGAATGAGGGCAGAGCCAAGGATCAAATCGTGTAAGTTGAAAAAGGAAGACTGTAAGGTGGAGATCAGTGAGAAGGTAAGGCAGGTAATGGGTGGCAGTGAAGAGTTACCAGAGAGCTGGGCAGCTACAGCAGAAGTAGTAAGGGAGACCGGCAGAATGGTGCTTGGTGTGACATCTAGACAGAGAGAGAGAGAGAAGGTTGGATGATGTGGAGTTAGTGAATCAGGAAATGCAACAGATTAGCAAGGAAGAAGTAAGGACAGCTATGAAGAGGATGAAGAGTATGAATGCTGCTGGTCCAGATGAGATGTCTGCGGACGCATGGAAGTGTTCAGGAGAGATGTCAGTGGAGTTTTAAACCAGATTGTTTAATGCAATCTATGGAGTGGAGAAAAAGTGTACTGGTACCAATTTTTAACAATAAAAGGTGCAGAGCTGAAGTAACTACAGAGGGATACAATTAATGAGCCACAGCATGAAGTTATGGGAAAGAGTAGTGGAAGCTAGATTAAAAATGGAGGTGATGATTAATGAGCAGCAGTATGGTTTCATGCCAGGTAAGAGCACTACAGATATGATATTTGCTCTAACGGTGTTGACGTAGAGGTATAAAAAAAAAAGGACTGACTCTGAACCCTTTCTTATTTGCAATGGTGATGGACAGGCTGACAGACAAGATTAGACAGGTGTCCCCATGGACTATGATGTTTGTGGACAACACTGTGATCTATTGTGAGATTAGGGAGCATGTTCAGGAGACTCTGGAGAGGTGGAGATATGCTCTAGAAAGGAGAGGAATGAGGGTTACTAGGAACAAGACAAAGTACATGAGTATGAATGAGAGCGAGGTCAGAGGAATGGTGAGGATGCAGTGAGTAGAGCTGGCAAAGGCAGATGATTTTAAATACCTGGGCTGAACAGTACAAAGTAAGGGGAGTGTGGAAGAGAGGTGAAGAAGAGAATTAAGGCAGGGAGAAGTGGGTGGAGATGAGTGTCAGGAGTGATTTGTGACAGATGGGTACCAGCTAGAGTGAAAAGTAACGTCTACAAGATGGTAGAGAGACCAGCTAAGTTACATGGGTTTTTTTGGGCACTGACCAAAAAATTGGAGACAGAGCTGGAGGTGGCCGAGTTACAGATGTTAAGATTTGCACTGGGTGTGACGAGGATGGACAGGATTAGGAATGAGTACATTAGAGGTTCAGTTCAGGTTGGATGGTTTGGAGACAAAGCCAGAGAGGCCAGATTGTGTTGGTTTGGATATGTGCAAAGGAGAGATGTTGGGTATATTGGGAGAAGGATATTAAGAATGGAGTTACCTGGTAAGAGGAAAAGAGGAAGACTTAAAAGGAAGTTTATAGATGTGATGAGAGAAGACATGAAGGTGGTGGGTGTGATGGAGCAATACGCAGAGGACAGAAAGATATGGGAAAAAATGATCTGCTGTGCTGACCCCTAACGGGAGCAGCCAAAAAAAAAGAAGCTGCTACATTAACATGCACCCTCCACTTTGCGGTGTCTCTTTACACCCAGTTCCTCATAATTTGAATGCAACATTAAAATACCAGAATTTCATAGGATTAATTAACCAGAAGTACACTTTTCCCTGAACACATTTTTAACTCATGGACGATATAATCTAATGCCACTAAAGTTAATTGTGAAAATGTATTTCACATTTAAAATCAAAACAGAAGCACATCAGCAGCTTTTCCAGCAGCTGAAGTTTAGCATGACACTTATTCTTCTTACCACTTTGTAGCCACACTGCGAAATAGTAAGTAGAAAACTTAAACTGTTGCTGTAAGCCAAGCAAGCATTTTTAAAATGTGAACTTTACTGAAGATACATTAAAGGCATTGCACTTTGTAAATGTAAGCATACATTTATCACTGTTTGGTCATACTGGGGACCTAGAGTGACCCTATTTTCTCCTTTACACTCTTTATTATGTAGTCTTTAACAAAATGTCCCCAAATCCCTGCATTAGCCCTCATATGTTACATTACCTTTTATATCTGACATCAGGAAACAAAGAGTACCAGAACAGACAGGACAGAAAAGTTACACATTTATTGATGCATTATAGATAACTTGCCCAAAACATTAAGCAGAGTTCAAATTAATGTTAGCAAAAGAATAATAATAACAATAATAATAATAATAACAATAATACAACCTGCGTAATAATTACTTAATCTTGCTTAGACTCTCAGGTGCTCACTGTTTGATTAGTCTTTTGTCTGGCCTGGTCCAGCATGGCTTTTGAATGCAGTGAACAATGCCTTGGATTCCTCCATGAATGGAAAATAGCAGAGAGAGGCACTTTATTTGTTACCTCTGTCTTTATCTTCTTTCATGTCCCATGATGGACCAATGGGGTGTTTTGGTACAGTGTGACCCTCCAGATTCAGTGACTAATCCTAATCAAACACAACCCACAATAAGTTGACTTCCTATTTCATAGCAGTTCTTTTTTCAGCATTTTGTCTCATTTCAAAAGGAATGCACACATGCAGTTTCAGACAAACAAGATAGTTGTAAACTGGTCCAAGTGCTCTTCTTATCAGGGATACTCTGGTCAATTCTCCACCTAAAAAAAGCCAGATCTGATTTTTTACATTGTAAATGTCCATAAGCAAGAACAGGCTCATATAGCTCCCCATATTTTAAACTTAGTCATCATTAGACATTAACAAAAAATTATTAACCTATATGCTAGAAAATACTCTAACTACACCCTCTTTACATTTATATTACTCGCTATATTAAAGGTTAATGGGTAGCACATGCTTAAATAAATCCATTAAAATAGTAAGTAATGCTAGTCTGGTACAAAGAGGTCACTTGTCACTTCCCAAAGAATTCCCTTACTGGGCACTTATTAACTATGTTGGCTGCTTTGCTTCAGCAGTTCTTATCTTGAATCTTCGTGGCATTCATTTTTCCCTATAATAATTTTGCCTGCTAGACAATTTATCCGAATAAGATAACTATGATAATGTTTAGACATACAGTAAGTGACCACAGGTGCAGAAAAAAGCCCATCAAAGCTCTCATTCTAAAAAGGCTGTGCAGTTGTGCAATGTTTAGCACTGGGTCAGAATGCCCATCAACCCATGTTCTGTGTGAAGTCAGCATGTGTTTAATTGAAATAAACATATTCTGTAAACGGATGGATGGAAAATTTTAATGATATGGTGAAAACAGTCAACCAAATAATTGAAAACAAATATGCTGTTATTCACTGGCTGAATGAAAGTCTCAGCATGCTCACCTTTATTGATGATTCAAGGCACAGAACTAGTCTCACTAGCCTATTTATATACTGTAAGCCATCATCCTATCAAACTTTACTATTGTGTTGTTCAAATTTTCTACTCTTCCACCATTGAAATGATTTTCGGTGAACTGCAACAGTAAATATTCAGTTCAGTCTACTTGTAAAGATTGCAATGGCTATTCAAAGTCTTTGATTTTCTGGCCATTTTCAGTGATGATTGCTTGTGATCCCTATTATGCTGAATATCCATTTTATCCATATTGAACATACTTGCACATACTAAGACTTTTGGTGAAACAGTCCTAAAGTTAAATAGACTCAACTCTACTTTGCACAACATGCATTATGCTTTTTTCTGAGTGACAATTGACAGGTTCGGTACCAGGATGTCTTACACTGTCTACATCAATTGTTGTATCTTTTGACTGCAACACAGACAAGCTCAGTTGTATTCAAATTCAGCTTAAACAACCCATATTTTTGCATAGTGCTTTAAGGGGAAAGGCTTATCTATTGTATCGATGAAATAAAGATTGACGTTGAATGGCATTTTTAAAGTTGATTTATTCTTATCCTCAAGGAGAAGATTTATCCTTGGATATTTTTTTGATACGTGGCCATAACATTATCTTCTTGTGTTTTCTTTTGGGTAATGAAAAAATTGTAAGAAATGTTATTGTAGCCATCAACATCTTAATGACACATAATTTTATTAAAATGAAGAGCTTATTAAAAATGTAACCTTTCGTTTGAATATCACAGATTAGAGTCTACTTTCAGAAGGTCTTTGAAAATAACATATTTATATAACTTTTGTAAAATATTTATTGGTCTATGGAGAGGGAGAGACTTTGTTGTCCCAATAAGCAAGTTTAGATTTATACAAAACCTAATTAACATAAACACAACACATACAAGAATCACAAAAAAGAAAAAAAACAAACTTCCGACTTGGCTACAGAAAGAGAGCAGTCACTGCTGGGCATTATACAGGTGCATTGCCCTTAGTATGAAGAAGTCCTAGTTACACATTTCTTGACACATTTCTACTCAATAATTCACTGGGTGAAAGAATTTAATGTTAGTATGTTAGAAAGAGGATGTGTAGCATTGTTCATAATGGCACTTGGTTTTGTATTCCCTACTCCCCTACAAACTCCAGGGAGTCCAGGGTGCATCCCATAACTAAGCGGCCTTCTTAGTGAGATTGTTGATTTGGTAGATCTCTCTTGTTATCAGTCCAGCACTCTACAGCACAGAAAATCACACATAGAAGATGTCACTACCCACATTAAAGAAATGCAGATTTCCTGAAGAAAAAGTAATCTGCTCTGCTCTTTCATATATACACACAGGTCCTCTTTGTTAGGACACCTGGCAAGCCTATCATATATGTACACTCCCAAATATTTGTAGCAGTGCACCACCTCCACATCTACACCCTGAATAGTGACTAGGTGTAGGGCCTCTTTGGTGTGGTGAAAGTCAATAAACAGCTGTTTTTTTAACTAATACACACACACACACACACACACACACACACACACACACACACACACACAATACTTAATATAAAAGTTATAATACAAAATTGAAAAGCTTCCAATTCCATTTATTTAAATGATGTGTGAAGTTTTTTGTTGTAAGTAAGTTTCTTAATTAAATATGTTGTTAATGAATGAGTTGACAATGTAATCATCTTGTAAAGGAAAATAAAGAATGGCATGGTTGTGAACTTATTAGTGCTGCTGCTTCACTGTTAGCAAGTAGCCATGGTTTAACTTCTGGCTCAAGTGCAATTCTAAACTAGACATTTTTGTCTAAGTTAGTGTGTTCTGCAATGATTTAGCACCCCTTGGTTCTTATGTCGTGACTGATACTGCCCTGATAGACTCCAGCACCCACATAACTCTGATTGATTCAAAAAAGGATTGTTGGATGGATCATACTATACACAGTAAGGCATAGCATTAAATCACTCAGTAGCAGAAGAAGAAAAAGAACACTACAGAGTCTGCAAAGCACCAGTAGGAGCCAGGTCGGAAGACATAAAATGAGCAGAACAAATTTGCTTAAAAAAAAAAAAAAAAAAAAACACCACAGCTTGACAATTCAGACGCATCTTTAAAGAGTATTTCTGTAGATGGCCGCAGTTAATGTAGTCATATTATCACCTTGCTGTTTTGACTGTACTAAGCTTGTGTCTGTTCCTCTTGTAGCTTGTTATGCCAGGCTTAGCTTTGTAAATAATAGATACTTATTATTTTAAAGTTTTGCAATATTTAGTTATTTTTTAAATATTTAAGTCTCAGACCGCAATTTGGTAACTCTTGTGAATTTGCTAGCCGTCAGTTGAAAGGGTGTGTTATGAACCTTGTCGGGACTTATTGTGGGGATCACCAGAGAAAATGACATGACATATGACATCAGTTTGACCCAGCAAGAAACTGAGACACCCTGGTGTAGCCAAACCACAACCTGATCATCGCCCTTTTGTTATTTTTTTCACTGCCTTAACAGAAATTAAATGGAGCTTGTCTGACTTGAACACTATATCCTTCTTAGGAAGTTGTTTACTTCCCTGCACAAGAATGTAAAATGTATCAGTTTTTTAGACACCAACTTAACAGTTGTTTACCATCATATTAGGCTTTAGTAACAGAATGGGCATTCTACACATCGAAATTCCAGAGTAAGAACAACAAGGGCACTTATCTTCACTTTAGCCTTGATTCTTTTTTACAAAGGAAAAAGTAAAAAGGATACAAAGTCACCATTCCTAGTTCTACAAAACATTATTCCAGTTCTCTAGCCCTATTGTGGGAAGTCAATTTGTTAACACATTCTCTCAGAAAGGTGGGTCAAAGGTGTAGGTCATTGCTTACAACAAAATGATCTTATTGAATAGGTAGAAGAAGGAACATTGGCTCACTGCTGACCACGTCTTAGCATCATTCTTGTCATGGACATCTAGTGGATTGACTAATGGGCAGCAGGAAAAAAAAGCACAGATTTGCCAGTACCCTTTCCACAAAGGGCATTTTGGCCAGGTTAATAAAAATGTACACGCACAATAGGGTTTCTCAGGAAATTTTCCAACACATTTTTTTCTTAGTAATGTATCAAAAAGCTGTCTTAACATACTTATAATATAGTATTTTTAATACTTCTCATTTCTCAGTGCAATCTCTTGTTCATTTTAAAAGCCTTGTGTAAACAAGAAACAACAGCTACAATTATCCCTTTCCTGTACCAGTCTGTATCCTGCACTAGCAGTTCCCTCTTTACTTCTTCAATAACCTCTTCCTCAGTTGTAAAACTTTTCCCACAGATAGCACTTTTCAGAGTGGCAAAGAGGCTTAAATCAGAGGGAGCAAGCTCTGGGTTGCAGGATGGAAGTGGAAGAGCTGCCCACCTGTGTTTTGCGATTACTTTCTGTATTTTCAGACTTGTATTGTGTTGTGCATTGTTGCGATAATCTTTTCTACTACATTTTTAGAGGTTGATCTCACTTTAAATGCTTCTGTAACTTTTTAAGAACATGAATGTTCAAGTCTGAGTTAAAAGTTTCACCAAATGGCATATTTGCCAAAATCACTCTTCTGCAGCCCAAAAAAATCATAAATGAGATGTTCTGGCTGGCAGCTTTAAACATTTTCCAATCTACAGTATATAGATTCCATAGAATATATCTGTGATAAAAAAAACTTTCATCTTCATCCTTGAAAGCAGATATCAAATCTGAATACACCCTTTTCCATACAGTTTTGTAATTAACAGTTACACTTCACAGAACCCAAGACCACACACTTTTGAAAGTCCTAAGGCAATTAGAACAGATTAGTTTCAGATTAACAACAGATTTTCCAGGCCATTTTCCTGTTAGATTTGACTGAAATAAAATGTTGCAAACTTTGTCTGCCTTCTCAAGCCCTCTTAATCCAGTTTATGGATTTTTTTTCCTGGTGGTTTCTCTGTCCTAGATAAACTAAATAACCTGCTGCAAAACCCATTGAGATACTGTATGAGGAGGGTGTGCAAACTCCATATAGATGGCAGACTACAGTACACCAACCTGGGTGCTGGATTAATTTTGAAGCAGCACTAACAATTGTGCCACCATTACACCCTTAACCTGTGCTGCCATTAAAATCAACTGTAGCATTGATAGTGTTCATGGATACATGAAACAAGTTTTGGAACTAAATTGAATTTGATAAATGTTATGGAAAACTGACAAGATGATTTTGAGATATCCTAAATACAGTAGTTTACCTGCAAAAAATGCAACAACACAAAAAACACCTTGGACTGTTCAGTCCAGATTTGTTTTTAACGTGCATCAAAAAAATGAAAATTAACCAGCCTTGAGCAAAGGAAGAAGAAAGCCCAGTGGGGGAAAAAAAACACCTGTCTTTTCTAATTTCACTGAGTTACTGTCACAGACAAAAACATAAAAAGCTGAAGAATTATGCAAAAAATAAACCCCACAATATGATTTTACTAGATTGGTGTATGTAGTGCATACAAAAAAAAAACACACCAGAATGGTCACAGTGTGTCTACCTAAAGAACTGACTATGGTTGATATAAATTTGTATTTATTGGTTTATTTCAATTTGTTTTTCAACTCCTAGTTTTTGAGTGCTGACCCAAATGTCATTTTACAGTCACTGGAAAGGCTAAACATGACATGGAATGAGAGATGTGTGGTTCTTAAGCTTTCTAGACACAGAGTTAGTTAAAAAATGTATACAAGTCATCTTGGAGTGATTTGATGTTATTTTAAGTATAAGCCTATTTAGCCCAACTGGAGCTACAGAAGTGGGATTATATTTAAAATATGATCATTTAAATAAATTATCAAAGGAAAAGGTCAAAGTAGCATTCCTTGTTTAAGTTGCAAAAAAGCTGTGCATTGGACACCAGTTCTTTCAGACTGAACTTTATTCTTAAGTAGATCCAGGGAAAATATGAAAAAAATACCCCATTCTGCAACACATGAAAAAAAATATATCTTTTAGTACTTAGTTTGCAAGAATACCATATATTCATCCATTCCCAGTTTGTAAACGTTTTTTCTGTTAACACTAGAATTACCAAAGCCTACCAAAAAAACTCTTAATCCCGGATCACATTACTTCTTGTAATCAAGACGTTCGTGGTTTGATCCCGGTCGCCTCCATTTTGAGTAGTGAGCTGCTCTTATTCTTACTATTATTGAAAAAAACATACATTTGATTTGAGTCTGTAATAGCTGGTGTAAATTTATGGTACTTGTAAAGGTTAGTGTTTTTTTTTTTTTTTTAATTCAGAGCTTCCAACTGCAGCTAAAGTCACTTCAGTACATATGTACTTTGTGAGCATGCCCATGTCAATCAAACAGAGAAAGCTCTGTATTCTACTTGTGACTTTACACTTTAGGAAGTAAATAAATATAGTTAAATAACATTCAATTTGGCTTTTATATAAGTTACATATACCTATCCTGGCAGCACTGAATGTAATACAAATGAATGTACAGTAACTAATTACAATGCACTCTTTAGCATACTGTATTCTGACTAAAATATTTGTGTGTAAAGCAATAACGTTTTACAAAACTTTGCAAATTTTATTCCAGTAAATGTTATTACAATTTTAGAAGCTCTCCACTGGTATATATTTATATATCACAATATTTCTGTTGCTCAGGTATTTTGATAAATCATTTACTATTTTTTTTTTCTTGCAGCTCATAGAAAACTTAACAATCTGAATTTTCCGACTCATCATTCATCATTATTTCTTCTTCACATTATTGACATATTTAAATTATTTGGAGTCAACCTCCATTTTCTTTACATATCACCATGCACAACAGAGTGCAAATGAGTGGTTCTGAAATGCTTACATTGAGTACTGAAATGTATACACTATATAATGTATGCATTTTCACTATAAAATCAGTATACAGTATTTACATTTTGCTCTGTATTGTATGTGTTTCAGTACACACTGTAAGCTTTTCAGTATACAGTGTATGTATTTCAGTATATACAATAATTGTTTCAGTATAAAGCGTGTTTTAGAGTGCTGTATATGGTTTTCAGTCTATAGTGTATCTGTTTCAGTGTACAGTGCAGATGTTAAGCACAGTTAAAAATGACTTATTCTAAACATTTATTATGTTTATTACATAAATTTGTCTTATAGAAAGGTAAAATTACCAGCGCAGTGGGGAAATAGGACCGAAGACAAGGAAGACAATGTGTTTCGGGTTAATAAAGAGACTATGGTTGATATTTGGAAATCTAGCGTAAGTAACATGTATGCATGTTGTCTTTTCTCCACTGTGGGGTGGGGAAGAGAAGGTGCCGACGAAGCTATAATTAAAAAAGATATATCACAAGACCAAACTGGATTTATTAGGGGCCGGCACTTATCTTCAAATCTTCGACGCCTGTTTAATGTAATATACTCACCAACTAAATCAAACACCCCAGAAATATTATTATCATTGGATGCAGAAAAAGCATTCGACATGATTGAATGGAAATACCTTTTTACTATATTGGAGAAGTTTGGGTTTGGCCCAAACATTTGTGCATGGATTAAATTACTTTATACTAACCCAGAAGCTTCAGTTTGCATCAACAATATTTGCTCAGACTACTTGAAATTAGAACGTGGCACTAGACAAGGATGCCCCTTGTCACCGCTGCTGTTTGCGATTGCCATTGAACCACTGGCAATGCATTGTCGAAATACTGATCAGATAAAGGGGATTAGCAGAGAAGGACTGGAACAGAAAATCTCATTATATGCAGATGATATGGTACTGTATATTTCGGACCCAGAAAATTCTGTGCCTGCAGTTTTAGCAGTACTCACAGAATTTCAAAAGATCTCTGGTCTCAGAATTAATCTGAATAAAAGTGTACTCTTTCCAGTGAATTTTCAAGCATATAATATTAGATTAGATACCCTACCTTTTATCATTGCAGAACAGTTTAAATACCTAGGGGTAAACATCACAAGTAAACATAAAGCTCTATATCAACAAAATTTTGCCGTCTGCATGGAAAAAATTAAACAAGACTTGTATAGATGGTCAACCCTTCATCTCACACTAACTGGAAGAATTAACACTGTTAAGATGAATATTCTTCCTAAACTCCTTTTTTTATTTCAAAACATCCCAATATACATTAATAAATAATTTTTTAGGCAATTAGATTCGACAATAACCTCATTTATTTGGAATTCAAAACATCCACACATGAAAAGAGCGACCCCTACAAAGACAAAAGGCAGAAGGCCGCATGGCTCTACCGAACTTCTAGTTTTATTACTGGGCAGCAAATATACAGGCGATAAGAACCTGGACACAAATAGAAGAACATACACAGGCTTGGACAGCAACAGAAGTAAAATCCTGCAGTACTTCTTTGTATTCCTTGCTCTGCGCTCCAATAAACACACATTATCGGCAATTGTGCCAATTGTGCTCCACTCACTTAGAATCTGGAACCAATGTAGAAAGCATTTTAAGACGGAGAAGCTCAATCTCAAGGACTTAGACTCCATCTCTACAATATATAAAATCATTTTACAATACCTCCCTTTTAAAGATCCAAGAGGACACTGGGAAAAAGATCTTTCAATTAATATATCAGAAAAGGAGTGGAAAGTAGCAATGCAGAGAATTCACTCGAGCTCCATATGCGCAAAGCATACAATTATACAACTTGAAATTATATATCGAGCACATCTGTCTCGACAAAAACTCTCCAAAATGTTTCCAGGGCATGATCCAACTTGCGAACGTTGCAACCAAGTCCCAGCCTCACTAGGTCACATGTTCTGGTCCTGCACCAAATTAACATTATTCTGGACAAACATTTTTAATTACCTTTCAGATAGCCTTGGACTCACAATCCCTCCTAACCCATTAACAGCTGTGTTTGGTGTTCTTCCAGATGGGTTTAAAGCGGAGAAAGACAAACAAATTGTGATTGCATTCACTACACTTTTGGCACGTGGACTCATTCTGATAAACTGAAAGAACCCAAACTCTCCTCTTTTAAGTCAGTGGGAAACCAATGTGTTATATTATTTGAAGTTGGAAAAAATGAAATACTCAGTTAGAGGATCCGTACAGACTTTTTTCAAAACATGGCAGGATCTAATCAGTAATATTTTAAAATAAGTTCATAAAGCACAGAGAATTTATGAATTTAGGTATGTTTACAAGCCTTAAATTTAACGCCATTTGGCTTGGTCTCTCTCTCAGGGGTGGGGATCGATCTGTTCTTAACTTAATTTTTCTCTTTGTAAAAACTTGATTGCTTTGTATGGATTGTAATAAAATTAATAAAAAAAAAAATTAAACACCCTATTGTTGGATAGAATAGTTATTCAGTAGTTTTTCTAAAGGAACTTTTTAGCTCTTAAACAAATTCACATTCATTGTAAATTCAAGAGCAGGTTACAATCCACCGTGACTGCAATAAAGCTTAAATGGTCAAAAAAAGCCAAAAAATAAAGGAAATGGTAGGATTCCTTATATATAACACAACTAAATTAGAAAGATCAAAATTTGTATTAAAAAGTTGTATTTGTATACAAATTGTGTGAATTTTCCCTTGGGATTAATAAAGTATCTATCTATCTATTATTTCAATTTAAAAATCATTTAAAAAGGATAACACTAATCAGAAAAAGACAAAAGTAATCTACCAAAGTAACAGCACTGACATAATAAAATTATGCTGGGCTTGGTATAGGGAGACACAGAGAGAGACATACAGCACATATGACATGGCCTTTGCTTGATGACACTGACACATGATCAGTAATTTTTAAATAGTTTTACTGGTGCATTATTTATTTAAGTATATTTAATAAAATATAATAATAAACTGCAATGATGTTTTCTGCCTTAAGAAAATTAACTGGAGACATTACGACACACAGCTGAAAGGTTTATTTAAATTATTTTTAAGTTTTAAATGATAGCTATGTATTATGTGTTTAAGCATGCGACATTCAGTGTAGCACAATTGTTTGTTAAGTGGTATACATTGGATTGTGTGGGGTTTATCATTAAGGTAAAGCACTACTGTATGTGCTCTATAAGGTTCACAAACAAGCTGAAAGGGAAAGGAGTAGCATTGTCTGTGTGCATTTTGTATGGACAGAGGCAATGTTTAATGTTCTGCCGAACAGCCTGTCAGAATTAATCAACATCACATCGTAAAGCCACCGACATGGAAAACGCTCCAAGGCAAGGCAGGAAGAATAAATGAAAAAAAAATCTATTCCACATTAAACAAGCATCACTCTTTCAATGCACTTAAATTCTTGAAATTAATTGGTCCTTTTTAGAATGGCTCTTTTGTGGGGAAAAAGCTATGTTATATCAAAGTATATAAAAAAAATAGAAGGACTCAACTGTGTGTCAGTATTATACAAGATATGCCAAAATCAGAAGGAGGTCAAAATGTGTATTTTGGTTTTATTTCCTCTCCATGTAGCATGCAGATTATATAATCATAATTACATGGCATGGAAAACAGAGTGAAGTCTGGTAACACCACCAATCTCCACACCATTGGAGCATTTATAAACACAAAGTTGCACTATTGTAGAAATGAGACAACTTCTCCACCTAGTCACCAAACATTTTTTAATAGTATTATTCGACTGTCCCTTATATTCCAGCTTCTTGCACTCCTTGCCAAACATACAATGTACTTTGTTTCTCCCAATTCAAAGGGAGTTGTAGCATAATGTTGGATACAAGAAATTAGGTGAAAAGAAACAAAACTAAATAATTGCTTTAAATGTTACAGCCTATATAACAAACCAGTTGTGGTGCACTGCACGATAACGTGCAGTGAATACACTTGACTTGAGCATTTACAGTTTTCATACTCTTTTTACGTTTAGCATTCATTTGCATTCATTTGCTCAGAGGTTGATGTGCTTGCTGCTTCCTAAGCAGCTCTTGTTTTCTCCACCCTACAACCCGCTTCTCTTTTTCTTTTATCGGCATCTCTTTGCATTAAAACTGATTAAGGTAGTGTTTGTGTTGCTATTACTTAGTACATTTTCTTTAATTTTTCACTTAAGCTGGCACCCAAGTCTTCAACCTGCCTCAAGAATGATTTAAGATATGAAGAGGTAGGGAAGTGACGGCGAAGGGATGTGAACGGCACCCGTACGCATGCGCCATGTCCGCCCTGCTGTCTGCTGCCGAGAGTTGATTCTACAATAAATCAAAAAATAAAAATAGGAATAACCTTGGATGTCAATCATTACCCTGAAAACGGATAGTAGACATCACATAGTATATGTGTACCAAATTTCAGGTCAGTAGTTCAAACGGTTTGTGAACTACGGGTGATTTAAAATCCTGGACAGACAAACGAACAGCCACGGTAGCGTATTATTTATAAAGATTACATCTATACGCTCCACCCAAAAGTGATATTTTTTACAGGTTGCTTATCCTGTGTCTGTTCTGGTGAGTACCAAGAAAAATTTTAATCTCATGTTTTCATAGAGAACAAAAATAGAATCGTTTATGACAGAACACAAGCCAATGGTGACCTATGCTGTACAATGGCAAACAATATCAGAACATCCATGTTAGTTATCCAGTTGGTTGTTCATAATGTGCAAAATGCAGGCTTTTTTCCCCTTTTTTCCCAAAATATTGTTAAACAAATGTATCCAGAAAAATTTAAGACACATTATATACTGTATGGGAAACATAACTCACATTGGGTGGGGTTTTTGCAGGTGTAGAGTTAGATTTTTTCTAAAACAATTATTTAACAATATTTTAGTAAAAAATGCATGTACTGTATGTTGGGCAAATGACTGGATAAATGACATATGGATTATGCAACACAAGTAATGCCTGATCCCCGAAATGGATGTTTTTCATATCATTTACCATTGTACACCATTGGTCACCACTGGCCTGTATTATATCACAAACTTTTCTTATTGTTGTTCTCCATGAAAACAAGTAATTCAAATTTTTCTCAAATATCACTACAAAGCACTACGAAAAAACAACATTATTGGGTGGAATGTTCCTGTAAAAAAATACATATAAAAGAAATGGTTTAGTTCCAATGTATTAAAGGACTGTCACAGCAAGTTTAGACAGTAATATGGTGTAGCTTTAGGAGAGCACTAACACAAAAATGACATATCTGTAATATTAGGGTGGTTAGTGTCATCTACTATCAATTTTAAATCATTTATGAAAAAGCTCTTGAGATGATAATTAAAAAAATGCAAGTGGCAAAAATTATGGCTGCAGTGTAAAGTTGGCTATAGCTTTGGCATATATGACAAGATGCCTAAATGGATAAAACATAACAAGCAAGTTTGTTAAATTGGTATCACCTTAAAGGTGGTGAATGAGAAGACAGACTGAAGTCAACTAAATCTCTGCAGGTAAATCTACACAAATTCATAAGTTACTTTGTATATAGTATATATTGGCACATACAAGTCAAAATGTATTCTTTATTCTGTACACATGCTATTGGCATTAATAACCAATGAAATTAATATTATTTCAAAATGTATCAATAGATATGTTTACTGTGCAAATAAAGAGAAGCACTGAATGACTTTTTAGCCACATTGCCATGGCAGTGCTCAAGTTTTCATTTTCTTTGCTCTCTTCTAGATATTAGTTCCTTCTTCCAACACCATTAAATGCCAACTACCTGTGTTCTTTATAAAATGCTAGTTTTATCTTTAAACTATATATTCTTTACTTTAAGTTTGGCTCTCTAGCAACTGAGTACTTTGTATTTTCTTGGAAAACATTTAAATGTATTTTAGCCATTTTGATTTATAGAAGTTGCTATGGGAACAAATGTGAAATAAAAATAAATACTAACCCATGATCTACTGGTGCCTTGTCCAAGGTTGGTTCCTGTGTGATTAAGTAGATTTAAGTACATTTTCTAACAATAATTACAATACCAATTTGCAAAAAATGCTCTATATTTTATCACACAAAGAATTTTGATCCATGGAACCATAAAACTAGCAGCATGTTTGGAATGACATACTTAATAATACACTTCAAAGTAATACCTTGGAACAGTTTAATTTCAATTTACTATTCATTTGCAAAATAATAAAAACATCACCACCACCTTCCATTTCTGGAACCAAGGTAAGGAGTGCAACAACTTATCTGGCACATGGCAGGAACAAACACCGGAAAATTCCGCAATTACATAGAAAGGCAGACTGGACCCGCTCATACACAATATTATTCAGGGGCCAATTTACTCTTGCCAGCCAAACTAACCTCCAAATCTTCAGGATGTGGGAAGGAAACCAAAATTCTCAAAGTAAAACTAACACAGACATGAGGAGAGTCCCTTAATATGTTTAAGCCAGGGTTTCTCTCACAGGCTTGTGTTTACATTTTTAATGTCGGTTTTGTTCATTTTTTTTATATTTACCAATTACAATCTTTCTTGTTAGACCAACACCACAAAAACTTGAGTCTGGGGCTTCTGCAGGAAGGCAGTGTTTTACTCAGACACCTTGGTAGTCATTTTGCTTACACTGCACACATAGTAGTACGCATGATTAGACACAACTACACATATAACAAATAACAAATCTTGCCCATCCTTCTTGTCATCGCTTTCAGTATTTACTAAAAATGTTTATATTACTTCATAATTTACTCTGAAATAGCTCAGACCTCATTGTAAACAGCACTGCCTTCAGTTATAGTATATTGGCTATCGTGAGGGTAATATTTTACAAACTTCCACATTTCTGTGAAGTATATAGGACTCATGTTTCACTTTGTTAATGTGTATAGTAGAATATTTAAAGGGATTTATAGTACAAAACCACACTGTAACTTAAAGATGTGATGTAATAAATCATCATTCACTTCTATAGTACATATGTTTGTAAGGAGTTATCCATCTGTCTAGCTGAAGAAAAGGCTAACATAATTGTTGCCTGGTTTATACAGTAATCACAAATCTCAATATCCCCTTCCAATCCAGCTGCCAATTAATTTATAAAATATACCGTGTTACGACCTACTCTAGATTTTTTTTTGTTAAACTCAGCTTGTTTTCATTAATTTGATGCAAATGATTTTATTGAGTCCTGCCCTAATTACCCACCTATTGAGTTGCCCAATGTTATTAAATCACCTGGGTTGTGGGTAAAGGTTATAAAAAGAAGCTTGTTTGGGTTTTAGAGCAGATGGTGAGTGAATGAGTGAGTGGAGAGAGTCAGTGAGGTATAGAGAGTTAGGGTTGGATGGCCTGGCTTTGTATTTTTGTTTTGTATTGCTTGTTAAAGAAAACGAATTGTTGTAAGCTAGACATCTATGTGATAAATGTGAATAGTGTGTATCTAGATGTGTAAACTTTGTTTAGCTAGATAGTTAAGTTAGTGTTGTCCTCCTGCCTTGCAAGGCCTATTTGGATGACCTAGTGGTATAATCCTAAAGCTGGACAGAACATCTTCAGGCTAATGAAGCAGTTTTTGATTGTCTTGAAAACCTCACTTTGAACTTGGCTAAATGTGAATTTGGACAAGTGATAGTTTCCATGGCCCACCTGCTTTCCAAAATAGGTAAGGTACGACCACTTCATGCAAAGATTACTGCTATTAAAGAGTTCCCAGTGCCTAAAACAATAAAATAACAGGCGTTTTCTGGGTATGGTTGGTTACTACCAGAGTTTTTGAAAAACCTTCTCTACTGTGGTGATTTTTTTTTTTTTAAACTCGGCATATGGTGCAGACAACTTAATTGAGTCCTGCCCTAATTACCCATCTATTGAGTTGCCCAATGTTATTAAATCACCTGGGTTGTGGGTGGGGATGAAGGTTATAAAAAGAAGTTTGTTTGGGTTTCAGGGTAGAGAGAGTGTGAGAGGAGAAGGATTTGGGTTTTACACAGCAAGGTATGGAGAGTTAGGGTTGGATGGCCTGGCTTGGGTTTTTGTTTCTTATTGCTTGTTATGTTTGAAATGTAATTGTTTTAAGCTAGCCATATATATGATAAATGTGGATAGTGTGTATTTAGCTGTGTAAACTTTCTTTAGCTCGATAGTTAAGTTAGCATTCACCTTGTGCCTAGTTTGTTTTGTGTGTAACTTTCTCGATATTTTGTGAGGTTTTTCTTTCTGACAATAAATGAAGTCTTTTTAGTTAGCTGTTTTTTCCCCCCTGTGTTTTGTCTCCGTCTCTTTCTTTCACATGTGTGCGGCCTATTTATATACCCCTAGGCCTTGCAGTAGGCTGTAACAACTGACTGTAAAGATCAATCAAAGCTGACTAAAGAACACCCTTCTCAGCCTATACTCACAGAGGGTGGATTACAGAGGAACAGGAACTAAAATACAAGAAAAGGTGCACAGCTTTGACCCTATTCAATTTAGGAATACTCTGAAAAGATAAAAGCAAAAATAAAACAGAGACTGATGAGTAAGTGTAAAGATTGCCTATTTACTTATCTCAATGTTTAATAAAAATCTAACAAAACAAATAACCAACAACTTTGTTTTCCTACAAACATCCATGTCATTTTAGAATCAACATTATCTACTTTGAATTCTAAGTGTCTTGCACTTAAGTATTCTTTAGTTTGCAGAAAAAAATATATTTGGCTAAGGATTAATAGTATAACATGATACAGGTGCAATGAAAAATATGTAACATTAATAATTATAACATCATTAAATCAGGAGGTTTCTTTTTTTGTCAGCTTACAAAAGCATGAGTTCCAACGATAGAACTCTATTCTTTCTAAAAATTTGCAGCTAACATAATATTTACACCTTGCAGAGTTCCCTTAGTTCATATAATGGTTATATTTGAATTTGTGTTAAAACCAAGATAAAAGTAAAACAGCAATAATCTTAAATTCTAGAAAGTCAAATATACATTCAATCTTCTTACTGCTGTGATTATTGACAGAAGGCAGATAAAAGTTGAGGGGAAATCATCAAAAACTTGTCCAAAAACTTAACATTCTGAATATTGCAATTTACTTCATTAAATTGAGTAAATTATTTAACACATCTTATATAATTAAGCAAATAAAGGAAGACACAACCAATCCAAACAAAATGGTAATTAACAAAAAATGCAGGAAAAAACACTAGAAAAAGGGAAGAAGCAAAGCAAAATAGAACAAACAAAACAAAAAGTTTCAACACCAAAATCAGGAATCAGAAAATCAAAATTCAAAATACTAAATCCAAAAACTCTAAAACCAGAATAAGCCAATACAAATTTCAACAGATTACAAACAACAAGAAGAAACAGGTAAAATTGATCTAATGCCACCATAGAGTAGCAGTGACTACAAAGATCTAAATTTGTCTCCAAGATGCTGCTGAGAACACCAATTAACAGCACCTGGGGGTTAGTTGTCTAATTAGAAACCTCACCACCATCAAAACCAATTGGACAATGAACAACACCCACTATCTAAGGATAATTATGTTCACATGAACATTGAATATTTTGAAAATACATTATCCATTATTCACTGTGGACCTCCATCCATGCTAAAACAGTATTTTTGACAACCAAAAACAAAAGTTTTTGACAAACTATGCACTCTCCAAAGTGTACAAATTTGTAAACACTGTGTTGTGCAGATGTGTGGATGAAGAAAATTGAGCTTTTAAAAAAAGCTGATGTATGATTACCATTTGATCAGGCATCAACTTCAATTTTTCTTGTGATAACTCCTTGTGTGATCTCATATATATTGCACGGACAGTCCTTTCCTATGTTCTTTGAAACACTCAAATATTTCACTGCCCATATTTTCCTTGGCTTTAGATATACTCCATAGGGTCTTCAGCTTTTCGCTCATGAAGGCTGTTGAACTGTGAGTCAGGTGCATAGAAATATATTTTTCCACATTTTGTTAAGTTACAGCCTTATTCCAAAATGGATTAAATTAATTTTTTTCCTCAGAATCTACACACAACACCCCATAATGACAACATGAAAAAAGTTTACTTGAGGTTTTTGCAAATTAATTAAAAATAAAAAAATTGAGAAAGCACATGTACATAAGTATTCACAGCCTTTGCAATGAAGCTCAAAACTGAGCTCAGGTGCATCCTGTTTCCCCTGATCATCCTTGAGATGTTTCTGTAGCTTAATTGGAGTCCACCCGTGGTAAATTCAGTTGTTTGGACATATTTGGAAAGGCACACACCTGTCTATATAAGGTCCCGCAGTTGACGGTTCATGTCAGAGCACAAACCAAGCATGAAGTCCAAGGAACTGTCTGTAAACCTCTGAGGCAGGATTGCCTTGCGGCACAAATCTGGGGAAGGTTACAGAAATATTTCTGCTGCTTTGAAGGTCCCAATGAGCACAGTGGCCTCCATCATCCGTAAGTGGAAGAAGTTCAAAACCACCAGGATTCTTCCTAGAGCTGGTCGGCTATCTAAACTGAGCGATCAGGGGAGAAGGGCCTTAGTCAGGCAGGTGACCAATAACCTGATGGTCACTCTGTCAGAGCTCCAGAGATCCTCTGTGGAGAGAGGAGAACCTTCCAGAAGGACAACCATCTCTGCAGCAATTCACCAATCAGGCCTGTATGGTAGAGTGGTTAGATGAAAGCCACTCCTTAGTAAAAGGCACATGGCAGCCCGTCTGGAGTTTGCCAAAAGGCACCTGAAGGACTCTCAGACCATGAGAAACAAAATTCTCTGGTCTGATGAGACAAAGATTGAAATCTTTAGTGTGAATGCCAGGCGTCACTTTTGGAGGAAACCAGGGACCGCTCATCACCAGGCCAATACCATCCCTACAGTGAAGCATGGTGGTGGCAGCATCATGCTGTGGGGATGGTTTTCAGCGGCAGGAACTGGGAGACTAGTCAGGATAAAGGGAAAGATGACTGCAGCAATGTACAGAGACATCCTGGATGAAAACCTGCTCCAGAACGGTCTTGACCTCAGACTGGGGCGACGGTTCATCTTTCAGCAGGACAATGACCCTAAGCACACAGCCAAGATATCAAAGGAGTGGCTTCAGGGCAACTCTGTGAATGTCCTTGAGTGGCCCAGCCAGAGCCCAGACTTGAATCTGATTGAACATCTCTGGAGAGATCTTAAAATGGCTGTGCACCGACGCTTCCCATTCAACCTGATGAAGCTTGAGAGGTTCTGCAAAGATGAATGGGTGAAACTGGCCAAGGATAAGAGTGCCAAGCTTGTGGCATCATATTCAAAAAGACTTGAGGCTATAATTGCTGCCAAAGGTGCATCAACAAAGTATTGAGCAAAGGCTGTGAATACTTATGTACAGGTGCCGGTCATAAAATTAGAATATCATGACAAAGTTGATTTATTTCAGTAATTCCATTCAAAAAGTGAAACTTGTATATTAGATTCATTCATTACACACAGACTGATGTATTTCAAATATTTCTTTCTTTTAATTTTGATGATTATAACTGACAACTAATGAAAGTCCCAAATTCAGTATCTCGGAAAATTAGAATATCAATTAAGACCAAAGCAAAACAAGGATTTTTAGAAATGTTGGTCAACTGAAAGGTATGAACATGAAAAGTATGAGCATGTACAGCACTCAATATTTAGTTGGGACTCCTTTGGCCTGGAGTACTGCAGCAATGCGGCGTGGCATGGAGTCGATCAGTCTGTGGCACTGCTCAGGTGTTATGAGAGCCCATGTTGCTCTGATAGTGGCCTTCAGCTCTTCTGAATTGTTGGGTCTGGCGTATTGCATCTTCCTCTTCACAATAACCCATAGATTTTCTGTGGGGTTAAGGTCAGGCGAGTTTGCTGGCCAATCAAGAACAGGGATACCATGGTCTTTAAACCAGGTACTCGTAGTTTTGGCACTTTGTGCAGGTGCCAGGTCCTGTTGGAAAATAAAATCTGCATCTCCATAAAGTTCGTCAGCACCAGGAAGCATGAAGTGCTCTAAAACTTCCTGGTAGACGGCTGCATTGACCTTGGACCTCAGAAAACACAATGGACCAACACCAGCAGATGACATGGCACCCCAAACCATCACTGACTGTGGAAACTTTACAACTTACTTAACTTCCCCATGATTGTGTAGCCTACAGAACTAGACTGAGGGACCATTTAAAGGTTTTTGTAGGTGTTTTGAGTTAATTAGCTGATTAGACTGTGGCACCAGGTGAACCTTTTCACAATATTCTAATTTTCCGAGATACTGAATTTGGCACTTTCATTAGTTGTCAGTTATAATTATCAAAATTAAAAGAAATGAACATTTGAAATACATCACTCTGTGTGTAATGAATGAATCTAATATACAAGTTTCACTTTTTGAATGGAATTACTGAAGTAAATCAACTTTGTCATGATATTCTAATTTTTTGACCGGCACCTGTACATGTGATTTTCTCAGTTTTTTTATTTTTATTTTTAATAAATTTGCAAAAACCTCAAGTAAACTTTTTTCACGTTGTCTTTATGGGATGTTGTGTGTAGAATTCTGAGGAATAAAATGAATTTAATCCATTTTGGAATAAGGCTGTAACATAACAAAATGTGGAAAAAGTGATGCGCTGTGAATACTTTCCGGATGCACGGTATATAAGAATATTCCTTTAGCACAAGGAGGCTACTTACCACACTACCGTACAAAGAAAATGACAATTACACTCAACAACCCTGTATTAATCCAATCAAATACACAAACACCCCTCCCCCTTTTCCAGAACATAATGATTATTTGGAAATCATCTGTCAATAAAAAAATTGTGCTACTATCAAGTTTGTCAGTCATTGCTTGTCAAGCCAGAAGCAGCCAAGCTAACACATCCTAACAATGCCAAAGAAGCCATCTAACAAACAGTTAGAACAAACACTAACACAATGAACAAAAACAGAATTATCAACAAAAGGAAGAAAATCTACTATTTTCATGAGTAAAAAGAAGGCAAGTTTTTTTCATGAATGTGAATGACAAGTGGGTGTGCCTCATTTGCAGCGCCAACATTTAGATCAGAAAAAAATGCTGTGGTGCTGCTTCACTAAAGTCCATGGAAATATGCACAAGACTTTTTGACCAGTAGCAGGCGATGAACAGAAGAGGTGAAAGATCTAAAAACAATAATAAAAAGAGAAAAAACTCTCTTCACCAAAGAAGTAGAACTCGGCACTGGAGGCATTGTTTAAAGTAGCCCACATCCTAACAAAGCACAAAAAGTTATTCACTGATGGCAGGATAGTAAAGGAGGCAATTACTGCAGAAGCTGATACTTTATTTAAGGGTCATAAAAATAAGACGATGTTCACTTTGGTACTAAGATAGACATAAAGGGAATGTCTGCTGTTTCTGCAAATGCAATGGAGCAAATAGAATTGGACATGGTTAGATTCAAATGAATTTCAATCCAATGTAATGAGTTGGTGGACTCCACCGATACTGCCCAGTTCGCTGAGTTCATTTGGAGAGTGTCTGAAGACTTTTCCACTGCTTCCGATGAAAACTGCAACCAAAGAAGTTTTGAGCCAAGTGACGATCACCTAACTTGATCCCATTTGTACCTATGTCTATCATAAAATATCTTTTTCAGTAAAATAAAAAGTGAAGGTCTGAGAAGTATTGATTTGCTTGTGTCCACAAAATATGTTCATGGTTCTCACAGACAAAAAGAAAATCAATAGTTTTGGAATTCACTGGTGTGGCAAAATGAGAACACTAAGATGCCCTATAATTAAATGTGTTTTAGTGACAGGAAGAATTGGCTTCTAATTATGAAATTGGCTGGGGTGAAAATGGAGTTAGTGGGTTACCTGTTGGCACATTTAGCACCTCTTTAAAGGCAATGAAACTTAAAAAGCAAGTATGCGGTTACTAATTAGTGGATGGATTAAAACCTGCAGCCAGTGAGGTCCGCATGTATCTGACATAACATACATTTAGCTAAAACAGGTAGAAGGTAATTAATAATGGAATTAACAAAAATAAAACAAAGTTATAATAGCTAGGAAAAAGAAAGAAAATATATAAGAACAATAAACAAAATTCAGTGAGACCTAAACCCTGACAGTTACTGCTGCTGAACTGAACCAATGACACAGAAATGGAAGAACATGCTCACAATTGCCATGCAGTTCTCATGCAAGTTGTCAGCATGTCAAAGGTCATGTCATGTATTACCCAGCAACTTCCAAGAGAAATGCACTTAGTTGCCATGCATGTGATGTAACATCTTTAGTGTTTTAATTTCAATTGCCAATGTACATGAGAAACTGGGATAATCAGATGTATGCTTAATAATCAAAGGCGTGCCTTTCTCATTTAGCCATTCTGTTTCAACCTCATAGAACATTTCAGCACATACGAGCACTATAAATGGAACTGTTATACCATCGCATTTAACACACATGCACTGATGGCCGCCAACTACAACAGTGCCACACACTGGTCAGTTTTAGAATTTACTGACTGTACCTTATAGGCACTGAAAATGTTTACTGTCAAACTACTCATTTACGTTTTTTACTTTTAAATCATTTCTGAGCAGTAGTGACTTTTCTAATAAGAAAATTTCACTCTTTACTTTTGAAGTACCCACAAAATGATGGTAGTTAAGGGGAGCAGACCGAAACAGAATTGTTGTACCAGGAAAATGTCACTATATGGGAAGGCAAATAATCTCAATAAACTTATGCTAATGCATGAATTACAGAAACAAACAAAATGGTATAAAAGTACAGTATGTTACCTATAACTGCTAATCATTTATTCCATTTCACAGTATATTGATTATGATTGGAATTTCACTCACCAATCCTGCACAAAGTTAGTAGGCCACAAACATAAATGGCGATGTAGAAATTGGTTGAAAGTTAAGGCAACCCGTCAGAGGGTGAGGGTAGTGGGTTAATTCATCAGCCTTTATACTTCTGTTCAGGTAAGAAACCAGCCCACTCTGAAATAAAACAAAGTGTCAAGTCAATAGTTCTGAAAAAACAGCAGTTGATGAAATATCATTTTAAGTAAAAAATATATAATATTATATATATTATATGCAGTAAAAAAAATGTTACATGCTTCTGAAATTTAAATAGGTTTGGTATTGTTCAAGTCAAAGTTTCTAAATAATAATGTTACATATTAAATTCCACATGAAATAGTTTTTTAAAGTGAAGCATATATTATAAATGTTTAAAAATAACTAAGCCGGTCTTGTGTTTTATTATGAAACTTATGGGCACCAGTGTCCCATTGTGAAAAACACCTTAAAACTTACCAAATATTTAAAACTTTCAAGCCAAAACTGTTATTAAGTATTAATTTGCATCTTGAGATTACACATATATTGGAAAACTGTCCATTCATGTTGTTTTAAGGAGGGTAAAAAAAAAACAAACTAAAAGCAAACCATTGCTATGAGATTCAGCCATTTTAAAAGACTGGCTGTGTGCTTCTCTTCTCCACGTATCTTTCGCTGTGCCACCTTTTAGAGCCAAGGATGCAGATTTACCTCAGAAAGGTATCACCAAACATCATTATTGACATTGAATGCAGTGGCGTAGCATGGGTGTCAGCCGCCCAGGGCGGAGGAAAATTTTGCCGCCCCCTTATTTAGGTATTTCAATTCAAAAGACTAAAATATACAGTAATTCTTTGCCGCACGGGGCGGGCCGCCCCTGCCCCCCACTACGCTACGCCACTGATTGAATGCGGTGTTTGATCTGTGGATAACTAGACAATAATAACTTAAAAAACTTGCACTTATGATCACTTATATTCTTTTACCATATGAAAGCTTATTTCGTTATTTTACAAAGATATTGCTTGCTGCTGCTGCACTCATAATGTGCATTTCAGTGAAAAAGAATATTGAGTATGCGTGCAATCAAGTAACAAGAACTGAACAGATGTTACAGGCATCCATCCATTTTTCTAACCAGCTTATCCATATCATTGTTGCAGGGAAGCTGGAGCCTCTCTCAACAAGCATCAGGCGCAAGGCCGGAAGAATTACTGGATAGGGTACCAGTCCATCACAAGGTAAATACACATGTAAGGATACACACTCTTGATACACTTTAGCAACACCAGTTCACCTAAGTTTCATCAGGCTGAAGTTCACTTTAATACAGATATCTTGGCGCTGGAAGGGTGGTAGTGCATAGCTGACATTCTTGCCTGTGTATTTATAGATTGGTAGTGCTTCAATGTGCCTTTTTCATTTTCTGATTTTCTTTTTTGAAATCATCATTCATGCACACATCATACTCAGGAAAGTGCAATGTGCAAGTGGTTAGTTCATTCAAAAATTTAAGGCTTTTATTAAAAACTAGCAAAATTCCCCGCTTCGCAGCAGCGAAGTACTGCCTTAAAATTTTTATTAAGAAGAAAATTAAACCTTTTTAAACTGAGGGAAAATATACCAATAATTATTTGTTAAGGATCTCTTTGTATACCACATTGTGAGTTCGGCCCTCCGATTGTAATATGACCAAGCTGTGCGCTGAGCTTACTCTTGAGCATGCAACGTACAGTTGGCCATGTGAACAGTAATCTTGTTTCAAATCTCACAGCTTGGATTGCTGCTGTCATAATCGGTTTGAGTTTCATGGTTTGTTTTAATTAGAACAGTATTTGTAGGACTTGTGTTGAAGAGACATTCGGCATCTGTCAAGCGTTGTAAGTATACACATCCTGCTTTTGAGAGTTTAAACATTCATAAACATCAAAGTGTCCACTACTGAAATCGTCACCTGTCAATCTAAGATGTTTAAGAGGCATTGGTGGTTTTCGAAAGGTGCAAAATATTTGGCCATTTTGGTACACTTGAAAGCGACAACCGAACAATTCACCGGCAGCCATCAACTCACATGCAGATGCATAGGTGAAGGGCTTAAGCATTTCACTCTTCTAGTGCTCCTGTGTATAATAATTATCTCCTGTACCGTCATCAGTCAACAGCTTGAACCTGTCCCAGTCATTCAATACATAAGACACAATGTTCCTCCGGATATCAAGAGTGAGCCTGATATGGCCATGCAATATGTGACAAAGACAAATGGAAAAGGTAGGTGCCATCTTCGGGCATGGAAACCACTCGTTAAGTGACAGTTCTTTGATCGATGGCAATCACCTCGATAGACATGTTAATGGGGGTACGGTTGGAATGATAAAGGAAATGGGTACCTGAACAATGTAAAGTAAGTCTAAAATACCTACACAATAACTATAATCGTAATAAACGAACAATAAAACAGCGGAGAAGGCGTGGATTAAATAAAAGTTAAAAAATAAAAAATTAAAAAATTAAAATAAAAGTTAGCGTTGGGAACCCGCATACCAAATTTCTTGAAGATGGGCCCATAAGTAACAAAGACCTTTGAAAAGTTCAATATGGCGGCCGACAGTGGCATCATACCACCGAAATAAGTACCAAATTTCAGCCTTCTACCTACACAGGAAAGTTCAATATGGCGGCTGACAGTGGCGTCATACCACCGAAATAAATACGTACATCGGTTTTGGTTAGCGCAGGGAAGCCGCCTACCAAATTTCCTGAAGATGGGGCCATGAATAAGAAAGTTCAACATGGCAGACGTTGTTGACCGCTGTGACTGTTACGCGTAGAATTTCGAAATGAAACCTGCTTAACTTTTGTAAGTAAGCTGTAAGGAATGAGCCTGCCAAATTTCAGCCTTCTACCTACACGGGAAGTTGGAGAATTAGTGATGAGTCAGTGAGTCAGTGCGTCAGTCAGTGAGTGAGGGCTTTGCCTTTTATTAGTATAGGTATAGACCGGTTTAAGTTCAGATTTGTTGTTATTTGTACGAAGAACAATTAAACTGTTACGTGTACTGTTCATCATTATGCAGTCAGTCAGTGTGACTCTTGCTCCACAGGTTATGTAAAATAACTCAGAATGCAATAAGTGAAAAGTAGGCGTAGTTCATTTAAAAAAAAAAAAAAAAAGAGATAAGCACACATCTGTCTTTTATTACAAGTCATGCTAGAACATAATGGCTGAAAAAACAGTACTGCCAAAGGAAAAGTAGGATAATAAGTAGAATATACCATAGCTTGGCAAAAGGGGGGGCTGTCATAACTCCACCAATGACGGCTGTTGTGAGCGAACAAGAAATGTATCATTACCTCGAGAAAAAAAGTACCAAGAGCCTGGGATAAATGTATTACTTCCAGTTAACTTTTTTTGTCACAACATTTTAAGGTGGACATATCTGGTACTTTTAAAACATGTTTTACAATGGAAACATGGTACACATAAGTTTCAAAACAAAACGCAATAGCATGCTAGTTGCTGTATTTTTTTAAAATGCATAAAATATGCTACCCATTAGAACACAATTACATGAGGCAAACGTTGATCATAATTTCAAAGAAATAACTAACTTGAAAAATACTAGACTTATCCTTAAATTATAATCAGAGCTGGTATGCTGGCATGCTGATGCCTCATGGATAAAGTATTCTACAGTAGTTTTAAATACCAGACCTAGCCACTACCTTGTCTTGGGCAAGGTCATGGGGTCCAGCGGCTGTGGGGAATCTGTTGGTGAAGAAAGATTCACGGATCTTAACTTTGCTGACGATGCTGTGAGCTTTGCGTAGTCAATGGTGGCTCCGATTGGGGTGCTTGAGAGACTGAGTGAGGAGTCTAAGTGTCTGGGCTTGTCAGTGTCCTGGATAAAAACCAAGATCCAGGCCTTTAATGACCTCTTGGGCACAGCCATCAGTAGTGTGTCCGTATGCGGAGAGTGTGTTGACCTTGTTGAGAGGTTTACTTACCTTGGCAGTGACATTCATGTCTCTGGTGACTCTTCCTGTGAAGTCAGTAGAACTATTGGGAGAGCATGGAGGGGTTATGAGGTCGCTGGAAAGGGGTGTGTGATGCTCCTGATAACTATGCAAAAGGACGAAGGTCCAAGTCTTTAGAGTCCTGGTGCTTCCTGTCTTACTATATGGTTGTGAGACATGGACGGTATCCAGTGACCAGAGACGAAGACTGGACTCCTTTGGTACTGTGTCTCTCCGGAAAATCCTTGGGTACCGTTGGTTTGACTTTGTGTCGAATGAGTGGTTGCTCATGGAGTCCCGAATGAGGCACTTTACCTGCATTGTGAGGGAGTGTCAGTTATACTACGTCCATGTGGCGCGTTTCCCAGCACCAGGCTGCAGCAGATATTGGGTAATTTCCAGAGGGTAGGACTGGACCGTGTGTCTGCCTGGGGGGTTGCCAACCGGTATCCCGAGCTGTTTCGACATTTAGTGGGTGCGGCAATGCACTGTACCAGTGCATGCTCCCCAACTTGACTTGAACTAGCCACTACCTGTTTAGAGTTTGCATAGTCACCTCATGTTTGTGTGGGCTTTTATCCAGGAACTCAAGTTTTCCTCCCACATCAAGCATGTCTTGTTAAGTCTAAATTGGCCTATATTTGTGTGGAGCTGTACGTGAAAGGGCCTTTGATGGACAGGGATTTTGTCACGAGGTTGGTTCCTGCCTTGTAACCAATGCTCATGCAACAGGAATAAGCCCTTCATGACCATCAGAGTTTTTTTTTTTTTTTTTTGGCATTTGCTCTTCAGTAACACCCCATTTACAATAAATTATTTCTAATTAAGAAATGGGTTGGAATGGCTTGGAGAAAAACTGTAGAATTCAATATACTAGGTGTTGAGGTTTGATATTCAGGATTCTGAATGTGAACTAATCAAACAGAAATACAGGGCAAGAGAAACAAATCTAATGTGCTTGTTCAGCAACCTGCTGAAAAGTAGTGAACTCAGAAGGTATTCAGGCCCCTTTTCATTTTACACATTTTGTGATGTTGCAGCCTTAAGGTAAAATCATTGAAATATTTTTTTTCCCATCATCAAGCAACACTCAACACCTGAATGACAAAAAATGTTTGCAAAGTTATAAAAAAAAACACCACACAAACAAAAAATCTGGAGTGTTCTCCACTCGACCATCTCATATACACAGAGATTATATAATTCTATGAAAATGTCAACTTGTGAAATAAAACATGTACCTATTCAGATTTCAAGTTTAATTGATAGCTCTTTTACCTGATTAGATAAATTTACAATTACTGTGTTATTTTGTTTCTGTACCATGTAATGTCTTTGCATTGTTGATAAGATAAATGAGTTAAAAATAATATGTGCAACGTAGTTAGTAAACTGTTACTAAATAAGATGAATAATTAGAAACTCACAAAATTATTTATTATTCTAGCCCTGTCTAACTCTTTCATTCTGTTTATATGAAAAAATCAGAGCATAAAGTGTATGCAATTGATAAATAGTCTTCTGCATTTGCAATGGTGTCTGCTTTTTAACTACAGTATTATTTTCAAATAAAAAATTAAATGTAGGTAATAAAGTTCAGGCAATGCAAAAAAATACAGAAAACAAGAAGAAATGTCAATTAATTCACAAACAGTAAAAAGTGAAAGTAAAAATATATGAAATACAATTCGTGGAATTAAACATAAGGACGAAGAAGAAAATATGTAGCACAAATCAGAAAGGTACTCTATGTAAATTTAAAAAAAATTAATTTTAAAGAATATCAATAGTTTAGTTAAAAAAGATCTCTTACTGGAAAAATTCTAAAACAATAATTTCATTGAGCATAATATAATTTATTAGTTCAAACAACCACCGTAATTACCAATAAAGCAAATTGAATGAATTAATAACCTTTTGTGGAAACTGAGAACAAGCACAATGAAGAAAATTTCACAAACATTATTAAATCATTAAAAGTACTGTATTTGAAGCACAAAACCAAAAAAGCAAAAATTGAATGTGAAAAATCACAGCTTAAAACAATTGTGGAACACAATTTGCCTTAAGAAAGACGAAATGTGATAATTTGCTTAAAACATAAACCTGCTTGTATTGTCAAGAAAGCATATGGAAATGTCAGTCAATCCAAGTGGTGGAATAAATTTCTAGAATATTCCAAGGTGCGGGTAAAAAAAGTTAGACACAAATTTGATACCCAAATAAATGTCAATCCTATGAGGCAATAAATTTTTATTATACCAGATGGGTCACAATGATCTATACCAAATATCGGAAGTATACTTCTGTATTCTAACTGTAGTTAGTTATTTTGTTAAGAGCATTGATGAGTGCCAATTTGCCAGTCCTTGGTAAAGCACAACACATAAAGCATAAAAAATCTGGACTGTCCTCCAATCAACTTTCCTTATACCTGTTTAAGTAAAGTAGATTCCACTTCCAGTTGTTCGATTATAATGAAATCTGATTATTTTTTGTGGTCAGTAATATACCACTTCCAGTCACCTGATCAAAGTCAAATTTTTCATCTAACAATAAGTGATGATCATACAAAGTTTCAATAATTTATCTCTATTTATATAATGGTAGTAATGCATATGTAATAGTGCTGATACCTGTTAAGATATCATTTTCATATATAATTCTATATCTATTCATTTCTTAACCTAACTAATGACAATATAAAATTTCAATTATTTTTCTCTTCTCATAATGCAACTTAAAATGAAAAACAACTATACAAAATTTCAACTACAGTAATTATTTAAACTACCAGTTTATTTGAAACATTTTAAAATGTGTTCAGGTAAAGTACCACTTCTGATTGACACATGTTGCCCAAAAGGTGACAGAAAACTAACATTCTGATATAACACCCATATGCCAAACTTCATTTATCTAGCTCAAAGCATTATCAAGTTATCGTGTTTCTGTACATACATACAGTCACACACACACACAATTGCAAAATTGGTCAAAACATGTTCAGAAGCGCATGAAACTATAAAAGATTTTTTGTGATTACTATACTTTCTCTATACTTCGTATACAAGAAAGTAAAAAATGAAATATCACATTGACACAAATATTCAGACTAGGGCTGTCAAAGTTAACATGTTATAACTTGCAATTAATATTCAAAGGTATAACACGTTCAATTAACTTAATCATGATAAATTGACAATTCTTGCTATCTATGCCAATGATTTTTAAATTGAAAGCTATGACCCCAGTAAATAGATCATTAAAAAATCAATTACAATTTTAAAGATTGTCTTTAAAAATTGCCTAGTTTTTAAATAAACATATATGCAGCTGTTACATAAAAGTAGTCACAAATCAATGAAGTTACAATATACACCAGCATTGGTCCTCCGACTATACAGTACACAAACAGGTCTTATTGGATAAGTGTGGGAACAAAGAAAAAACAGGGTACTTAAAAGGACTGTTGATTACACAGAGGCTGAACTCAAGTCTTCACACTCGGCTGTGTTTCAATTCCTCTGTGCCATCTCACTGTGTTCCTTGCTGTGACACCTCACTCCTGTCTTTCCAGTCACTCAATGTTTACATTGGCTCCAAAAGAACAACCCCACTCGATTCAATTCCACACCACAAACCAAGACTGATGGTATTTTTGTTACAGAGAGTATCTAGGGTGAGTGTGGTCTTTCTCACTTAATCAAAACACATAAGTGGGCTTCACAGCATAACTGTCTGCTTGTCTGTCTCTCTATCAGACTCCACCAGACTCTTCACCCTGGGAGGCAGGTCCTTCAGTGCTATAGCCCATCAACTCTGGAAATCTCTTCCTCAGTCTCTCTGAGATTGCTCCTCTTTCTGAACTTTAAAATCTCAACTGACAACTTTCCTCTTCTACGAACTTTTGTCATCTGTGTACTTTTTTTTTTTCTTTTTTTTTACTCTAGATGTAAAGCGACCTTGGGTTTGTGAAAGGCGCTCAATAATAATAATAATAAGTTACATTTATTATTATTATCATTATCATCATTAGGTCCAGTCCACCAACATTACAAGATTTTTAGTTTTGGTGAACTTGTTTATTTGCACCATCATTTTGATAACAGGTTTACAAACTGGCAGACTAAAGCAGAATGATATACAGTGAAGATGATTTTTTAACAATTATTAATAATAAAATACAAGTGTTTAATTCTGCATTTTAGTTTTATTAATACTGATTCACAGCAGAAAGCTATTGCTTCAGATGTACTGTTTAATAAACTTCATACTTGCTTTGAAAATAAATACTGGAATAAAAAGTTAGAAACAGTAATTGTGCACAGAGTTAACAAAAATGCATTCCAACATTGACAAGAATAACCTTATAAAGCATAAAGACACTCAGCCTTCACAATTTACTTTATTTTCCTCTTTTTTGATCTCAAGTTGTATGTAACTTCAGTTATTTTCCTACTTCTTTTGATCTGGATTCAAATGTAATTGTATAATGTTTGTAAATTAAAATTATGGAAAATTTTGGCTAATTATTATTCCTTATGAAACCATTATAAATAGATAGATAAATCTGTGGGGTACAGCCCAGACACAGACAGGTAGACATGATGTTTTAACCTAACACACTTTTATTTTATATTACTAGCAAAATACCCGCACTTCGCAGCGGAGAAGTAATGTGTTAAAGAAGTTATGAAAAAGAAAAGGAAACATTTTAAAAATAACGTAACATGATTGTCAATGTAATAGTTTTGTCACTGCTATGAGTGTTGCTGTCATGAAGGATTTGATTATCATTATTTCTTTCAATCAGGTTCGTATTTGGAGGATGTGTTGTGTTCAAGTTATATTCCATGTTTGTCAACCGTTGTAAAGATAACAGGTTTCATTCATCGAAGTGATCACTACCCAAATCGGTACTCGTGAATCTAAGATGTTTAGCAGGCATTCCTGGTATTAAGTTGTGGATTTGCCTGCGAATATTTAGCGGTAGCATGTCTGTGAACTTAATTTAACCTTTCCCAGTCCTGCAAAGTCAGTTCACGTGAGCCGCTTGGAGTACATGCATCGAAGCTTCTCAGCTGTGCTTGTGCTATCTTGTGCGATCTCGCGATGTTCACAGCTTTATTTAATGTTAGCATAGACCTGGCATACCAGCAATTTTAACTCTGTTACAGAAATTTTAACTCTGTTACAAAGTGATCAAAAGTCTTGTTTAAACCCTGCGTCTTCTTGTTAAACTTGTATCTTGCGAATATCGTATTCGTCGTAGGCATGACAAACGCCAACGGCAGCCTGTCTATGAACTTAATTTAAACTTTAGGTTTATACCGTGCTTTGTTTCCGAAGTAGCTGCACTTATGAATATGCTTGTATGCGTCACCCGCTTTATATTATTTTGCTGCCTTCTCAATTGTGTAATGTGTGTTTTGAACAGGTTTCATTCATCGAAGTGATCACTACCCAAATGGGTACATGTGAATCTAAGATGTTTAACAAGCATTCCCGGTATTAAGTTGTGGATTTGCCTTTGAATAATTAGTGGCAGCGTGGCTATGAACGTAATTTAAACTTAAGCTTTACACCTTGCTTTCCTATTGATATGTGTACAAAGGCTTGTTCAACGTCAGAGGGTTTCCGCAGTAGCTGCACTTATGAATATGCTAAGCACAGTCATTCACCCGCGAATATTTACCTTATATGGGCAGGCACTCAATTACATGGGAGGCATGATGATGCGGGATGCAACTCCGCCTCACACGGTGACCGAGCTGCAGGCTATAACTGTATATATGGACGAAAGTAGGTTCCAGTTATGACCGTTACACATAGAATTTTGAAATGAAACCTGCTTAACTTTTGTAAGTAAGCTGTAAGGAATGAGCCTGCCAAATTTCACCTACACGGGAAGTTGGAGAATTAGTGATGAGTCAGTGAGTGAGTGAGTGAGTGAGTCAGTGAGGGCTTTGCCTTTTATTAGTATAGATTTACAATAGAGTGCACAAACCCAGTGCCGCAGCACCATTCACCCCTCAAGTCCAGGCCTTCTTGCAATGCCTCCACTCCTCTCCTCCGAGCTCTGTACTCTTCCACCCAACTCCAGCCATCGAATGGAGGTAGGTGGCCTCTTATATACATGCCCGGATGGGTTCCAGATGCTTCCCAAAACTCCTCCGCTGACACTCCCCTGTGCTTCTGGAAGTGCCGGCTGCGCACCCGGAAGCACTCTGGGTGTCCCCGGTACTTTTCTCCCCAGCACTTCTGGGTGTGGCGGAAGTGCTGAGGTCCAAGGCTCCAAAGGCACCGGGGCGCCCCCTGGTGGTGACCATGGGCCCCTACAGGGTTGAGCTTCAAAGCAACTAGGGCGGTCGCCCCCACATGTTCTATGGAAGGCGCAAGCCCTCCTCCGGTGCTCCTGGGTGTCCAGGCCAGGTCGCCATCCCAGCCATGATAGATAGATAGATAGATAGATAGATAGATAGATAGATAGATAGATAGATAGATAGATAGATAGATAGATAGATAGATAGATAGATAGGAAAGGCACTATGTACTGTAATAGATAGATAGATAGATAGATATATAGATAGAAGAGACAGTATATGATAGATAGATAGATAGATAGATAATTAATCTGAAGAGGAAATTCACATACTCCAGCAGCAGCATACTGATAAAAACAATATTAAAGAGTGATAAAAATGCACGTAAAGCAGACAATAACTTTGTATAATGTTAACGTTTACCCCCTCCCAGGTGGAACTGAAGAGTCGCATAGTGTGGGGGAGGAACGATCCCAGTCTGTCAGTGGAGCAGGACAGTGACAGCAGTCTGTCGCTGAAGCTGCTCCTCTGTCTGGAGATGATACTGTTTAGTGGATGCAGTGGATTCTCCATGATTGACTGGAGCCTGCTCAGCGCCCGTCGCTCTGCCACGGATGTCAAACTGTGCAGCTAATTTAATTGTTATTACATTAAAAAATGAAGTATTTGATGTGAATAAGAAAAACTTACACATTAAAAACCACACAAAATCTTACTGTATTAACTTGAATCTTACTGTATGTACTGTTTTAAAATCCTAAGAAGCAAAATTAGGGATGGGGTGGGAATTGTGTCTAGTAACAGTTCAGTACTTAACAATTAATAAATAAACTTGAGATACTTCAATATATTCCAATTCCTGGAGATGGTATGCCAAGTAAAAAGGCTGAAAACTCCTATTCTACAAATGTCATGTGAAATTTAACCATATTCTGTATGTTTCAATAGTCTACTGTATTTAAGCCTTTACTTTGATTAACAGGTTGACTATCAGACAAAATCATGCAGTGCGATTACTGCTAGCAGTAACTGATATCCAAGATCAGCCCTGCTTCATCACGTTGGATGTATATTAGTGAATGCCCCGACCAGATGGTACAACATTTTGAGACGTCTTGCCTTAAAGTTTGGGAACCCCTGATTTAAGCAATTGCATTAATGATGGCTGTGAAAGACAAAACGTATGTATTAGCTTTTAGTTTAAAACTATCCCAGATGGGTCAAAGGACAAAACTGTTGGGAGTTGTAAACTTAGTGCTGGCAAACTGAAATATCACAGAAGCACAGTGTCCTTGGCTTATCATTTATAAGCAAAACATGAATGATGCCACAGTTAAAAAGTCTAAAGTTAGGCAGCAATATCTGTGGCAGACTACAATCCAATAATTGTAGTCCAGGAATAAAACAAAATTTAAAGTATTAACTGCTAGTATTTTTTGCAAAATTCATCATATCAAAATGCTGAACTCTAAATTTAGTTTAAGATACAGGACTGAGACAAGTCATTCTTTGGGGTCTGACAATTCTTACACTTTCCTTCACATGTCACTGTTGTGTAATGTATCAAGGATTTATATGAAAGGTACAAGTCTTTGCAGTTTAAGCAGCTAAAAAGTTGTACAGCAATCACATTCACAGGAGAAAACTGGACATTGCTAAACTACCTTAGTTAAACATGTGATGAATCAAGTTTTATCAAGTAAGCTCTTGTGATTTATTGTGACTGAAAGTTTTAATCGTTTGACAGTCTTAATTTAAACCCTTTGCTCAGCAATTTGTTGAAGAATCCTTGTCAGTGATTATAGCCCATAGTCTTCTTGGGCATAACATGACAAGTTTCATACACCTGGATTTGGGGATTTTCTTCTATTATTCTTAGCAGATGTGCTCAAGCTTTGTCAGGTTGGATGGAGTCCATCACTGGACAGCTATTTTAGGGTCTCCCAGAGATTTTCAAATGGGTTGAAGTCTGGGCTCTGGCTGGGCCACTCAGGAACATTCACAGAGTTGATCCTAAGCTACTCCTGTGCTGTTATTTTCCCGTTGGAAGGTGAATCTTCAGCCCAGTCCTGTGAAGCATATCTTGTTTCTCATAGTTTGAGATTTCTTTAAGTGCCTTTTTGCAAACTTCAAGTGGGCTTTTGTGTCATATGGCCACTGTGCCACATAGCCCAGATTAGTGAATTGTTACAGTGTTAGTTGTTCATTTGGAAGATTCTCTCATCATCAAACAGGTTTTCTGGAGTTCAGCCAGTCTGACTATCTGGTACTTGGTCTCCTCTCTTACCAAGACCCATCTTTCACAACTGCTCAGGCTAGTGGTTGTTCCAAAGATATTCCATTTATGAATTATGGAGGCTACAGTGCTCTTGGAAACCATCAATGCTGCAGGATTTTTTTTGTAGCCTTCCCCAGATCTGTGCTTCACTTCAACAAAATCTTGTCTCCAAGTTCTGGGTGAAATTCTTTGCACCTGATAGGTTGGTTTTTGTTCTGATAGACAATGTCAACTGTAGGACCTGGTGGCAGCCTTCCCTAATTATGTACAATCAAATGAACTCACCAAGGTGGACACCAAACAAGATATAGAAACATTTCAATAATGATCAGCAGATAGAGATGCCTCTCTGTCATATTTCAAGTATTGTAACAAAGTGACTGAATATTTGTGTCAATGTGATATTTCAGTTTTTTTTATTTTTATAACTTTGCAAAATTTTCTAAAATCCTGTTTTCAATTTGTCATTCTGGGAAATTGAATGTTGCTTGATGAGAGAAAAAATAATTTAAGCAAGTTTATTACAAGGCTGCAATATAACAAAATGTGTAAAAAAGGGTGTAAATAATTTTTAGATGCACTGTATGGATCTCCTGTCCTAATATCAATGGAATACATCATTGATGAGCTGTTCCCACTTCCAGGACGGGAAAACAGATTTTTTATTCTCAGCAATTTTACCCCGGTAATTTTCCTTGCGGAGTTTGCTTATTCGTTTGGGTAAATGACTCAAGTTTTTCTTACAGATCACAAGTACATGTAAGTTTGGTTGACTAAAGACTATACATTGGCCCTTTGAGTTATGTTTGGCCTGCTAGGTTTCTGCCAGGATTTATACTATGAGTTAAATATATTAACCTTTTTTGTTTTTGAATTATTATTTGTCATGTAGCTTTTGGTATTTTTTAATTTTTATTAGTATTGCCATATTTATTAATGATTTAGTATTTATGTATAGTGTATTTAAGTTGTCTGAATATGTCCTTTGTGTTTTATGAGTGAAACGCCAAGAAGCAGAGCCACCATGATGTCCTTTCTGTGGGACCACCCTTTGCTTTAATATTGAGTTTATGGAGATGGGCCCAGCAGCGTGCAAATCTATGATTAGAGTATTGTATTGTATTGTATTCATTTTGGTTTCTGGACTTTTGCTTCTGTTTTTGGATTTCAGGTTCAAGGATTACACTAGTTTGCTATGGGTTGCCTTTTAGGCACCCCCTTTTTCTTATTTTTGCCTTTTCTTTGTTTCTAATAATTTTTAATACGGTCTTTATTTATAAAGATTCTTCATGGCCTTGCCATTTAAGTCAGATTATTTATGGTTTTCTCTTCCTTGGAAGGTATTTTTGTATGTCTGAGACATCTAAACTGTTACAAGCCTGTGCCCCATTTGTTATCAGACCTTGAAGCCTGTCTGTTGAGTTTGTAGTCAGGCTGTCTAGGGAAAGGACTGTTTTTAGGCAGACTGGTCAAGGTCCTGATCTGCTTTTGCTCTTTTTTTAAAACCCTTGCATTCTTTTTGCTAGTTTGTGTCGAGGCATTACAGCAGTTCCCTGTACTGGGCTGGTGCCCTTTACAACAAACAGTCATGTGAAAACGTAAGTACAGCCCATGCAATGTATGGTTTATTTAGCATATGTGGACATATCAAGATTTGATCTTCATTTAAATATCTTTAAATAAAGATGACAAAATATAGAAACATCATGAATATGTGCATTTTGTAGTCCATAATATAATGTAAATAAACATGTATGCAAATTTCACATATTGAAATAGTAAGTGCCCCCTACATTTATTACTACTGCAGATACCTAAAATTAAAATCAGGTTCCTCAGGTCAGGTGCAAATGATTAGACCATCATCTGAACCTGCCTATTTGAACCTCAGACATATAGTTTGGTTTGCTCTTTGTTTTGAAGAGTGTGTTATCACCATGCCTAGATTAAACGAGTTCTCCAAAGCCTTCAGAAAAAAGTTCATAGATGCCTATGTGTGTTTGCAAGGGACTTAAAAACATCGCCAGACTATTAGAAAAATTGACCATTCCACTGTTCAGAAGTCCATCTACAATCAGAGACCCTTTCAAAGAACTGTCAATTTGTTCAGGGCAGAACACCCTAGCAAGTTCAGTCTCAGAGCAGATATTGAAAGACATCGCTAAAAAACAGAATTACATGATGGGAGCTACAGGTAGCTCTTGTCACTGTTGACGTTAAACTGTATGGCTCCATTATCAGAAATAGGATCTATGTGGGAGGTAAGTCAGGAAAAAAACATTGCTGTCCAGAAAGAAAGAAGACATGTTTGTCAAAAACCAAAGAAAACATTTGCCCAGAAGACCCTGATAGCAACTGTAAAGAATGGTGATGGAAATAAGTTGTAAGTCTGCTTTGCAGCATCAGGGCCTGGGCACCTCACCATTACAGAATCCAATATAAATTCTTCATTGTACCAGAGGGTCATCGAGCATAATGAGAGACCATCTGTTAGGAAATTAAAACTTAACTTTGTAAAGTGGGCCTTGCAACATGACAGTGACCCTAAACATACTAACACATCCACCAAGGAATAACTGGAAAAAAATTTAAATGGATGGATCCGGAATAATAGTAGAATCATAAAAGTAATCTTTCATCATTACACCAGCATCACAACCCATCCAGCACACAAGGACCTATGAAATAACACTAGGTCAAAGCCGCTAAATACAGCTACACTCACATAAAAAAGTTGAATAGGCAGTATGGATGCATGTAAGTTTGTATGTTGCTCCAGTATCACTCCAAAAAGACTTTATATATGTTCTAGAAAATTACAGGATAACTCAGGGATAGTCTAGCTAAGAATACTGACTACATGGTAGCAGTTATGGGAGAGGGAAAGGCTAAAGGACTAAAAGGAAGTCTATGTTCTATTCCCATTTATAGCAGCAGCCAGTGGAAAGTGATACTTAAGAGAACAGACAGAAAGCAGACCTGTGGACACCCATTGGTTTACACAGTTTTACAGTCACCCTTGTACATGCACACCAAGAGTGTACACACTCAAACAAATACTCAGTAGCAAATTAAGACAAAAAAAATTATAAAATACCTGAATCTTGCTTTATCTTTCTTTCTCTCAATTTGAGTTTGTTTGAATTTAGGAATAAATTAGCACAGATTCTTTATATATTTAATGGATATGAACTACAATATAGGAACATATGTTCTGATATTTAGAACATTTTCACTGTTGTGGACAAGTCTTACAAAAGGTCTAAACAGAGGAGTTTTCAGGAAACAGACCAAAGCTCATAAAAATATAACCAATTGTTGACCTGAATTTGGACAACACCCCAAAATGCAAACAAATGATTGTTACACTAAACTAATATCCTTTCCCCCACCATCATTTACTCATCTATATTTGATTAGAAGATATCCAATGCTAGGATGCCAGTCATTGAGTACCACCATCTTTCATTATGGCAATGAGAGGCTATCACTTTTAACAATGCCATGGACTAAGTGACCAGCAAAGAAAGACACAGCTGCCAGCAGCATGGCTACAACCACAACTCCAAATTACTCCTAAGCACTCTTTCTAATATGTATGCCATTTTCTACACTTTTATGTAGTATTATGATCGGAGTTATGACTCCTGAGGAACAAATTTTGTACCATCATACCATTGTATGATATGGTGATCGAAGCAGTTCACATGAAATTGAATTCACAGCAAAACTTAATGTTTTGCTTCACAAAAAAATGTGCAAAACAAATGGTGTTTTGTTACAAGTGAAATTCATTGCAATAGTGCCTATAGTTTAATCTCATCTGCAACCTTTTCCTCTATGTGGAAGAGCATAGCTAAGTATGTTTGGGTACAAAGAGGGTACCCAAAGATGGGACCATATTTGTATCTGCTCTCATGCATGGGTGCCTGGGGATCACCTTCCTGCTTCAGTTGAGGTAGGCTGTACCACCCTAGGACAAGAGGGGGTACTGTCACTAATACGGTCTTTTTTTTTATCCGCAGCTCCAAAAGGCAGCCCAGAGAAGATGCATAGCCTTTTCAAGCAGCCTCTGCTCCTTCAAGTCAGAATTCTTGAACCAACTGGCAACACAGACAGAGCTCCCACTGACAGACTTTGCTCTCTGTTGTTTAGTATTTGTGCCTAAGTACACCTAAACATGGTCTTTAGTGCACAGTACTGCCCTTTCTTGTTTCTGTTTCTTTGGCTCGACACCTTGCAATTAAAGGGGATAGTACAGCAGATACCCCAACTAATCTCCTGGCTGCTTGAGGACTGTCAACTGGTCACATTGCAAGGGTCTTTGGAGGCTCACTGGTAAAATCCTTTGCCTGAGTATGAAGCTGCCAGCAAGTACCCAGAAGAATCCTGGCTTGGATCGGCTTAGAGTTGTAAAAATGAATGCAAATAATGTTACATCTGACCCCATATGAGCAGTACTTGGCATAACCAATAATAATCATTTTCCTATTTTTCTTATTATTTCATTTAATCATTTATTTTGTTTTTCTTACTATTGCATTTTGTCACCCACAGTGTCAATGCAATGGGCATTAGAGATAAAGATGGACCATAATGTTATAAACATGACACCCACAAACAAAATGTTAACAAATTAGCAATAAAAAACTATCACCAAAAATCGAAAATGACAGATGTGAATATAACCATAATTATGCCCAGAGCCTAGCAGATCAAGAGAGCAACACCCCTCTAAACTACAAAAGTAAGCTATAAACAACCAGTGCTTGGGAGTCAAATGAAAACAACGATACTGAAAGAGACCTTTCTTCAAGACAGTCAGACTAAAGAATAGGATTACTAAAAGCAACAACAAATATGTAAATAATAAGAGAAGCAATACATGCAAAAACACTCTTTCATCACTCTCCCCTAGTAAAAATGTGATAGTATTCAACCTGGAATAAACTGCTTTAAAGACAGATAAACCCACATTCATCCAACCATTCCAATGTGAAGCAATACATATATACAGTGTCCTCCATAATTTTTGGGACAAAACACATTTTTCCTTGATTTACGCCTCTGCTCCACAGTTTAAAATCACAAATTAAACAATTCAACAGTGACTAAACTGCACATTGCAGACTTTATTTTAATGGTATTTGCATACATTTCAGTCACACCATGTAGAAATTACAACACATTTTATACACGGTTGCCCCATTTCAGGGCACCATAATAATAATAATAATAATAGTTGGGATAATTGGCGACACATGTGTTTGTGATTACTCAGGTGTGTTTCATCGCAGTGATAAGATGCCTAGGCTTGCTTCTACTTACAGACTACTTTTGGAGTTTATGTTGCCATTATTCAACATTAAAATAAGAGCTATGCCAATGAAAGTCAAATAAGCAATTATGAAGCTGAAAAGCAAGAATGAAAACATTAGATACATTGGTAAAACCTTCGGATTACCTAAATCAACTGTCTGGAATATCATTAAGAAGAAATAATGCACTGGTGAGCTCAGTCATTGTAAAGGGACTGTTAGGCCAAGGAAGATCTCCACTGCTGATGACAGAAGAATCCTTACTATGGTAAAGAAAAAAGCACCAAGCGCCTGTCCAACAAATCAGAAAGTCTTCAGAAGGACAATGTATGTGTCAGAGACTACTATCTGCAGAATACTTCATGAACAGAAATACAGAGGCCACAATCTTAGCCACAAAAGCAGGATGGCCAGATTACAGTTTGTTAAAAAGTACTTGCAGACTGCAGAATTCTGGACAAGGGTCTTGTGAACAGAAGAGACAAAGATGAACCTGTGTAAAAGTGATGGCAAGAGCAAAGAAATTAAACTACCCAAGATCCAAAGCAGACCTCTTCATCTGTTAAACATGGTGGTTGGGGGAGTTATGGCTTGGGCATATATGGCTGCCACAAGTACTGACACACGTATCGTCATTGATGATGGAACTACTGATGGCAGCTGCATAATGAATTCTGAGGTGTATAGAAACAGCTTACCTGCTCAAGTTTCAGTAAATGCCTCCAATCTCATTGGACGGTGCTTCATCCTTGAATGGCCAAGCCAGGCACCCAATTTAAATTTAATTGAGCATGCCTTGCTGAAGAGAAGGGGACAAGTCACCAAGAGAAGTAGGAGCTGAAGATGGCTACATTACAGGTATGGCAGAACATCAACAGAGAAGATACTCAGGACTTGGGGCCTCATGTATAAATGGTGCATAGACACAAAAATGTTGCATACACTCATTTACACGCTCACATCAAGATGTATAAAAACTAAACTTGGCATAAAACCACACACATTTTCACGGCAGCCTCGGGCTATGTGTATGCACATTTCTGCTTGGTTTTGTAAACAGGTGGTACCCAGTCAAAGCAGTGCTCCTGTTTCTACGTGGTTTTCCTTTTTTATATTTGTATCAGTATGTATATCACATTTTACAAACAAATTGTTATATTAATTTAAATAATGTGTACTATTAATAAACATGTAGGGGCATGGTGGCGTGGCAGAAGCGTTGCTGCCTCGCAGTAATGGTGTCAAATCCCAGGTGTTCTCTGCCTGGAGTTTGTATGTTTTCCTGGTGGCTTTCCTCCACATGCTTTTATTTCCTTCCAAAGGTGGGCAGGTTAGGGAATTGTGGGATGCTAGATTGACGCTACTAGTGTATTTGTGTGCTCATATTCACCCTACAATCAGCTGGTGCCCATCCAGGGATTGCTCCTGCATCATGCTCAATGCTTGCTGGGATTGGCACCAGCCTGGATGGATGGAATAATCAAACATGTATAACGAAGATTTTTCAATGTTCCTTAGAACTTTTTCAAAATTGGCTTACAGCTGGTTTTACATTCATTACAGACAGTTATTGTGTGCCGATTGGTTATGAGAGAGAAAACAGTAGGACAAGAATTGGGGGATGGAAGTAGTACTGCTATAATAAATAAAGACCATCCAGAAGAATATCCATTAAATTCCCAGGACACCTTGCCACAATATCTCTAAAAAATGATTGTAAAAGCAGCTGTATGTTCAATGCAGAGAATATTGATGGTAGTTGTGACGAGGCTCCAAGAGGCTAGATATACGAATGAGTATCCTACTGGTTTCTTTGAAATACTGTGTAAATGTTTGGTTAATGAGCTGGTGGTCAGGGACACTAACACAGAATTCAATTAATGTTCTTCTGAGCGGGATTTCTTTACTGCAGACATGCTGTCTTTATCAAACATACCAAACCCAAGTTCCTGTCCTTTCATTTTCTTAACCTACATAACCAATAACCACATAATAAATATCTTTGTGATAGTAAAACTAGCTATAGACCTTAGAACACTGAGTGTTTAGAAATTTTAAGGAACATTGAAAAATCTTCATTATACACATTTAATTATGACATCCAGGGTCGTTTCTGTCCCAGCAAGAATCATGCGTAAGGAAGAACAACCTCTGGACAAGGCGCCAGCTCATCACAAGATGAATATGAGCACAAACATACACTAGCAGTGTCAGACCCCTAGGAAAACCTATAAGCTCCAGGCAGGAAACATCCAGTACATGATCCCCTTACTGCAAAGGAGCACCACTACTGCTGTGCCACCATGCTACCACATGTTTAATACATGCTTTAATGTATTTCATCATGAAAATGATTTCAAGTATACATCTTAGTGTTATAAAATGTTCTGAGAGCTGCTGTATCATGAACATAATGTATTCTGTGTGGTAATCACTGCCTGCGCGTGCCTGTCGGCATAAGAGAAAGCCTGTTTAAGAAGCATGTAGCGATTAAAGACTGGGATGGGGAACACATAAAATATGAAGCATTTAATGTACTACATTAGTTAAGATGGGTTTGAGAAACTGTAGAAAATTAAAGATCAATTTTAAGATGAAGTTTACAATGTTCTACTGTACTTTAATGACAAAATAAACTATGAGATTAAATTGGAATTTTTGAGATTAAAGTCAGCATTTCAACCTTAATCTGGACAGATATTTTTTGTCTTTAGTGTCTCTATTTTAATTTTCTCCTCTGTTGTCCTAATAAGCTTCTGTATGACTCTCTGATGGTGGACTGTGACTCGCCTATTCACATTGACTTCGATATCTGACCATTTCTTTTTTTAATTCGGCATCATGCAACTTTCTGAACTTGCCTCGTCCAACTTGTGCCACTGCATCATTTTCCTTTTGGTACTTATACCACTGCTTAAGCCACCAAATAGTACATTTTTCGTTGCCTCCACATCATTGAGCAAGACCTCCAGCTAGCAATTGCTGAAGTTCTTTTTTTGCATGTGCTTTTGCCATTGTCTTTTAACAAAACACTGAATGAAAAGGGTTATTTATATTGATTTAGTAAATTCAAATAGGCAAAAATACTGGGAGAAGTTAGGGTGAGGCTGTAGGTGCGTGCATGAGCATTACAACTCACATTGATTGGGATTTATAAAGGTTAAAGCACATAGAACTTTGCTCACACAGTTTTACGCACCTGAATGTTTTTGTGTGCACACACATTTCTATTTTTGTCTGTCTGCCATGTTTTACTGTGAATTCTACGCAAGGTGTTATACATGAGGCCCCTGATAATGTGTATGAATCGAAGATTTCAAGTAGTCATGGCATGCAAGGGATAAGCAACAAAGTCCTAAATATGACTGCTTTAATATATGTACCATTGTTATGTCTCAAATATTATGGTGCCCTAAAATAGGGGACCATGTACAAAAAGTGTTGCAATTTCTACATGGTGCAACTGAAATGTATGCAAATAACCTTAAATTTAAGTCATCACTGTGCACTTTAATCACGTCTGAGTTTTTGATTTGTAATTATAAACTATGGAGCAGAGGGATAAAATCAAGGAAAAATGTGTCTTTGTCCCAAAAGTTATGGAGGGCACTCTAATTTGCATACACTTTCATAGTTTGATTTTTATACAAAAGAAGCAGACAAGGAGGAAAAAAAAGGGAAACATACAGTGCATCAACCTGATAATGTTTTTACTGTATGACACTTCCTCCAGTGCTTATCCTGACAGTACTGTTCTGTCACTGTTTTTAATGCTTTACAGTAGAAGAATGCAATATAATTCTGTGCGTCAGTGTGTTTCATTGCTAGAGAAACAGTTGAAAGTCTGAACTTAAAACAAAAGGGGAGTTAGAATTATGGGAGCAAATTATATTGTGTATCAAGGCATGCTACATAATAATACTAAATTATGAGAGTGTTATGTTTGGAGTAGCTTGTAATGTGAAATTAATGTGCTATCAGCACTCAGCTGATTTTTTTTTTTTTGCATTTGAAGTAGTTCTTGTCCAGTATAATAAATACTAGAATCTATACTTTCTGCAAGAAGAATTATTGTAATGGAATCACGTCTGTTTTCTTCAGATTAGTGTACATTTTGATAGCAGATACATTGTTATAAAATATCAAAATTATTACGATTATGTAAAATATTTAAAATTGTACTGCACCAATTAAAGAATACAACCAAGGAGGCTCCCCTACTGCCTGAAGCTAGCTTCAGTGAAGACCTTCTGTTCTAAAGCTGCTACACTACTTATTTGCAGTTGTTCAACAAACAAAGTATACTTCTGTCAAGTGAAGGCTATTCTCTGACTGCCAGTGGGTCAACAGACAGGGTAGTATGCAACATAGTCTTATATCATAGTTTCAAAAATTCCGCAAAAATTAAATTCACAGAGACCAAAATGTTAACCAGTTAAGTCTGCTAGGAGTTCACCAGTTACATCTGAAAGGAAATATAATAAGTATTTTTGCGAACCAATGAGTGAGTCCAATGACTTCTTGGGTTTTCTTTTCCTGGTCATGTGACCTTTTGTTGTCACCCTTCTTGCAGAGTTGTGAAATTCTTGTGTAGCTGTCAATTACCACCTGCAATGACAAATTGAGAGAACAGTTAATTTCACTTGACCAAATTATAATGCAAAATGTTAAAATAAAGTAAACTTAAACCTAGAAACTAAAAGTTTAATTCACTAGATATAAACATAATAAGCACTAAAGTTCTTATTTGTATGATAAGCAGATCTGTTGTATAGGGTATTATGCTGTTAAAGGAAGTGTGCTTTCCTGAACTATTTACACTTGCCATCAGCTGGGTAATATATTTGTATTAAGACATCAAACAACTGTTCCAGCAGCTACTGTTGAGGTCTTTTAAGCCCAAAGTATCTTTTTACTTTATTATACCTACACATTTAGTTTCCGGGCGCACTATTCTTTGGGGACATACAGGGAAGTAACAGCAGCATATGGGACTTCAATGCATGAAAAGGCATCTGCACGTCAGCTCAGTTTAGCACTCCTAAGTGTAAAACTTAAGAAAATCACTGTAACTTTGTGAAAATGTGCAAATTCCACATACCATAATATAGGCTAGGCTTAGAAATGAACCAAGGTCCTTGGAAGCGTGAGGAAGTACTGCTAAGAACTTGCCTTAATAGTGAATTATTATTGTCACCACTGTAAAAGTGGGCACCAAATATAAATAAGGAGTTCAAATGTATCGAAAAGTATGACTATACTTAAAATACCATAGAGAAATGAGTGATAAACAAAGAAGAAGGTAAAAAGTAAAAATAAACCTAAAAAGTTGCCACCATTAAGGGCTTCAATGCCTGAGTCTTGAACCCTCAGCCTAATGTGCAGGTGGCTTGCCTACATGCTCACCTACCAAGTATCATCAGACATGCTCTTTCTTACCTTCCATCTCTTTATCTTCTTCTCTATAATGATTCTGTTCTCATGTGTGAAAGTTTCCCTCTTCTAATAATTTTAGACCCAAGCTGTAATCTGACTAAGTCCTCTCCAACAGGTCACTTCATCCCAAAGACTCTCAAAGTTCAACAACAGTTTACATTTTCTACTGGAAATCCAGCCTAAAACTCCCATAGTGGATTTGCACAGAAACACAAGAGATTGTAGAGACAGGAACTTTATTCAAACACTTTAAACGAACATATGTCTCTTTCAAAAGTAAAATGAACACCATGTTAAAACAGAGGTGACAGTTCTGTCTCTCAATTAAAAGAATGCAAAAACATCTTCATCATGGGGTGCGTGTCAGGAGTGGGACCCCCAACAGGAGCAGAGGATATCTGGAGGAGGAGAGAGAGAGAGAGACAAAGCAAAGAGCCAAAACGGACAGGTGCTGTTCAGGCTTTTAAACATGCAAAGCACTGCACGAGAAGTATATCACGCGACAGAGCAGCAGCACCAGTCCAGCAAGTAATGGAGCAAAGAGGAGGTAAACTGTATTTATTACCATTGCACCAGCGTTTAAGAGGGGGTTTTAGAGGAGCGTCCATGTCTTCTATGGGTGCGTTCAGCCACCCCTGTTCATAGTATCATTTCACCTTAAACTCTACAAGGCAGCTTCTTCATTGCTTGATTTATATGGGCTACGCAGTACCACTCCAATCAGATTAGGGATCATGTGCTTGCCACTTTAATTGGCTGGAGGGATACTTCTGCCAGTACTCTTCAACCACACTTTGAAAAGGAAAGCATGCTCCTACTTCTTATACGAGACCATACACAGTACCCTAATGGTCAGATACTACATTTTAACTTTCTGACAGCACTGTGTTCTGAGAAGGAAACTTCATGTTTCCATTTATGCAATAAAGATTATGGGTTCCTTCCTCTTAGCATCCCATATCTTTTTACCTGGGCATTCAAAGACAATCTTATCTTTGCAGTGTAGATTTTGGCCTCTTTTAGGAACCTACTGTGGGACTTCCTCCCACCCTGTGACACTTTTAAAATGCCAATCAGACACCACTTTCATACTATCCATCCATCTATTTTAAGAAAATGTAAAACTAATCTGTGGAAATGGCAAACTGGCAGTTAAAAGCATGTTTATTTGAAGAACATGTTACATGCATTTTTAGAATATTTATCTTACATCAACCTTATTTATGCTTTTATGGAAATCATTCATTAAAAACAAAAAATTAGTGCAGAATGATGTTTTAATACAAAAGCAATACAACACTCTTTACAGTGAATTGGCTTATGCACTAAATAGACAACCAAATGAAAACAACTGGCATATAAATGTAGCTTTAACTAAATAAAAATAATGAGCAATCCAGACAGTCAAGCTCGTTTATACAAAAATGCATTTCATTCTTCAGAGCAGTTAAAAATCAGAGATATAGACTTAGAAGATTTGGAAACATTGAGGGGCTTGTTGTCAATAGCTGCATTTCTCTGTTATGAGAATTTAGTCTTTTCACATGCAGCAATCTACAAAAATGCACTTATATTTCCACTAACCTTTCCTTCCTTTTGCATATTAAATCTGACATTGCTTGACAGGATTGTATGGCATATTCAGCCTAGGCAGCTGTTATGGAGTTCCCAAATTAGGTGTCTCTACTAGCAGCATAACTCTGCATAACTTTAATTTTCTGTTGTCCTTTTAGTGAAGCTTTTATAGCTCTTACTTTAATAACCTATTACTCTTCAATTTTAACATTCGCTCATGTAACATATTCATTTGCATCACAAGTTGGATGCTTGTCCTATACTGTAAATGTTTTAGCTCAACAGAGTGTGTGTGGTACTGTATACAATAAATATTGTTTCTAATGTACACACATCTAATATACTGTAACTTATCTCAAATATTTGTTTGTTACATCATCAATCATCTGTGTCATTGTGAAAATGTGAACATTGCTGCAATACACCACATGATGAATTCAAATGAGGTTCTTTTGTGGAAAGTAGTGTGTTATCCTCATATTTTCTTTCCCAAATTGGTTTTTTTTTTTTTTTGGCTAAACATTTTACAAAGGAAGCAAATTAACTGAAGTTGTGCAAAAGAAAACAAAAGTAAGATAATCCTGGCTGAATCTGAGAGTTGTGGATGAGTGTATTACAAAAGGACACATGATTAACTGAAGACAAGTAATATCAAAAAATGAAGTGTAGACATTTACACAATATAGAATTCAAATACGAGTCTGCTTCAAATGAGAAATTTCTTACTAATCCCTGAGACAGAGGAAGATCAATTATAATGATCACTGAAATCACCACCCAGAATCTACTAGGAGGTATCATGAAGTGGAGCAAACACATAGGACTTCAGAAGATTCTTCTAAAGTGGCAACATTTGGAAGACAATTTTGGGTATGAATTTTTTCTGGCTTCAAGGCCTGTTCATTATTATCAAACTATGAAATATTTGAGAAAAAAGAACCCATCTACCCTGCGCCTTGTATTCAGCTTTCAGTTTCCTAATACACATAGATTCTTATCTATACTAATAAAAGGCAAAGCCCTCACTGACTGACTCATCACTAATTTTCCAACTTCCCGTGTAGGTGGAAGGCTGCAATTTGGCAGGCTCATTCCTTACAGCTTACTTACAAAAGTTAAGCAGGTTTCACTTCAATAGTCTACGTGTAACGGTCATAACTGGAACCTACTTTCGTCCATATATACAGTTAAGTCCATAAATATTTGGACAGAGACAGCTTTTTTCTAATTTTTGAAGGGATTGTGTTAAAAAATACTTTAGTTCCCTCAGATTTTTATGCAATCGTTTTATTCAACCCACAGAATTAAAGCTGGAAGTGTGCACTTCGACTACATCTGAGTTGTTTCATTTAAAATTCATTGTGGTAATGTACAGAATCAAAATTAGAAAGAAGTTGTCTCTGTCCAAATATTTATGGACCTAACTGTACAGCTATAGCCTGTATCTTGTATAAACAAGACTGATCACTCTGTAACAGAGTTAAAATTGCTGGTGAAATACTGTGCTTATGCAAATGAATAGGAAGGCAGGGTGTAAAGCTTAACTTTAAATTAGGTTCATAGACACGTTGCCGCTAAATATTCGCAGGCAAATCCCCAACTTAATACCGGCAATGCCTGTTAAACATCTTAGATTCACGAGTACCGATTTGGGTAGTGATGAATGAAACATGTTCAAAAAACGCATTACACAATTGAGAGGGCAGCAAAAGAATATGAGGCGAGTGACGCATACAAGCATATTCATGAGTGCAGCTACTTCGGAAACAAAGCACGGTCTTAACCTAAAGTTTAAATTAAGTTCATAGACAGGCTTCCGCTGGCATTTGTCATGCCCACGACAAATACAATATTCGCAAGAGCTCTTTAAAACAGTTTTCCTTCTCACTTTTCCGCTCCTTCGCTGTCTTCTCCCTTTTCGTTCAAAATATGCGCCTCCTTGCCTTTAGCGATTTGGGTAGTGAACACTTCGATGAATGAAACCTGTTATCTTTACAATGGTTGACAAACAGGGAATGTAACTTGAACACAACACATCCTCCAAATACGAACCTGATTGAAAGAAATAATGATAATCAAATCCTTCATGACAGAAACACTCATAACAGTGACAAAACTATTACATTGACAATCATGTTACGTTATTTTTAAAATGTTTCCTTTTCTTTTTCATAACTTCTTTAACACACTACTTCTCCGCTGCGAAGCGCGGGTATTTTGCTAGTGGTTTTTAAAAGAATTACTTCTGTGCCAAGGATTGACAAATCTATTTCTAATTCAAAAGTTAAAAAATTACCGGGATGACTAAAGCAGAAGTGATTATTTTTTTTATTCTCTGCAAAGCCTCTTGTACTTCTAATGTCCGTCTGAATTTCTAAAAGAGTTATATATATGTAAGGAGCAATTATAGAGCTGAAACCTTTACAAATCTCTTACATATTTGCTTAGTATTTGCAAAGCTTACATATTCTCTGGACATTTTTCATTGACAAAAGGTGTGTCCAAGACCAAAGCCGATGTTAGCTTAGTTCAGTTAATGTGAGTGTAATATCTCAATACACAGAATAATAATATTAAACTTGTGATTGTGATGACAAAGTACTTCATATACATGGTAGATATGTGCAGTATTACCAGATTAGGAGGAAAAAATAGCATGCTGTCTATGTAAAACAATACAATTATACTGTATCCAGGACATCAGAAAAAATAGTTTTAAAAAGGACTGAAATACTGCTGGTACAAAAGTGTAAGTCATGGACAGTATTTGCAGTGCCCACTTGAGGTATTAATGGTTGGTTCACGAGTGGTTTTAATATAAAGGATTAGACTTTGTGGTTAGTGGTTTGCATCCTTTTTCAATTTTTGCTGACATTGTTTGTATCTTGTTATTGTTTGGTGCACTCATATAGCTGATACAATGTTACGTAGTTCTATATAATTGCTGTATGTGAGAGCAGTGTAAACACGGGTAAAATAAGTGGGTGTGTATTTTATAACTGGCTGTATGGATAGATTTAAAAAAAATCAAAAAAATGATTACATACAACTTTTTTTCATGCACACACAGTGAGCAGCAGGAAGAACCATGTGAAGTTCTGCCTTATGGTGTTATCCACTTGTACACCATCAACTCTGAGACAATGGCAAGGGTACTACTCCAATTGAACTCCTACCTGTTACTGTTAAAGTAAGTGAACTTTGGGAGGATGTTTGTTCCAGAGTACATTATTTTTATCTTATTGCATTGTTATCTTTTCACTGAAGCAACTATGTTTGTCGATTGCTTTCTAGCAAGCACTGCCATTTCATGGTTCCATTGCTATGATGTGATGCTGCATTGCTTATGATGCAGTTCCCAGAAGTCATGTCATAACATCACTAGCACTTTTAAAACACTTTAACTTATAGGAAAAATGGGCTAGAATTAGATTGTCATGAAACATGCTTAAAAATTAAGGGAACACTTAATTATCACAGTCTAACACCAAGCCAATTATGCTTATGCTTCAGAGATATCTATCTGTTCAGTTAGGAAGCATAAGCGATTAACTCCTTATCATTTCTGAAGGATTTTTCTGTAGTTTTGCATTTTACTAGTGTTCTTGTCACTACTGGTAGCATTAGGCAGTATCTGCAGCTGATTCAGGTTGCACAGGTAAATGCTGTCACAAGAAGGTTTGCTGCGTCTCCCAGTACACTCTCAACAGCATGGTGGAGATCCTAGGAGAAGGGCTGTAGAAGGGCAACAACCCAGCAGCAGGACCAGTATCTGCTCCTTTATGCAAAGAGGTACAGGAGGAGCGCTACCAGAGCGCCAAAAAAATTCCTCCGGCTGGCTACTGCTATGCATTTTTCTGGCCAAACTGTCAGAAAAAGACTCCAACTTCCTCTAATGGGACCTTTGCTCACAGCCCAACACTGTGTAGCTCGATTGGCATTCCCCAGAGAATACCACAGCCAGCAGCTCCGGTATTGGCACCCCGTTCTCTTCACAAATGATAACAGGTTCACACTGAGCACATGGGAAAGACCTGAAATAGCCTGAAGACACCATTGTGAATATTATACAGTCTGCAACATCATCCAGCATGACCGGTTTGGCGATGGGTCAGTAATGGTCTGAAAAGGCATACCTTGGAGGGTTGCACAGACCTGCAAGTGCCAGGTTATGGTACCCTGACTGCTGTTAGGTACCAGGATCAAATCTTCAGAGTCATTGTCAGACCTTACGCTGGTGCAGTGGGCCATGGATTCGTCTAGGTGCAGGGCAATATCTAGCCTCATGTGGCCAGTGTTGAAGTAGTTCCTGGATGATGACATTTATGCTGTTGACTGGCCCACAAATTCCCTATACCTGAATCTAATTGAAAACCTCTGAGAAGTTATGTTTCGGTGCATCCAACTCTGTCAAGTAGTATCACAGAATGTCCAGGAGTTCACTGATGCCCTGATCCAGGCCTGGGAAGAATCTCCCAGGACACCATCCACCATCAACCAGGGATTTCAATTTTTGACTAGAAAAAATCTAATTCTCTTCACAAGTATCTGTGCAAAACATCTTCATAAATTGGCAAGACCTCTTTAACAAAATTCTAAAGTAAACGTGATAGGTCAATGCTTACCTTGTTTTTCTAGTCTCTGTTTTATCATTTATAATGAACTATTTTAGACTGGGCTCTCTAGTTGCATCTCTCTCTTTATCAGGTGACGGCTGAAAGTAGTTTTTTTAATTGTTTTCAAAGCATATTATTGTACTTACTATGTTGCATTTGTTTGACTGAATGGAAAAATAATTAAAATACACAGGTCATGTACATTTGCAAGTAAAATCTTTTTTGTAGCCATTTTGGCCTGTTTGGCGTTAATCTGGATTGAGAGAACACTACAAGAGCACCCCCAAGTGTTCACACATGATTCACAAAACTAAACATTGATAAAACAATAGACTATTTCTTTAAGAACTGAAAGTGACAGTTTCTGCATGCAATGCAGGCTGCTATACAGGAAAGGTGGATAGACCAAGCAAAAATGGTGGTAAACTTGGATTTTTTTCAGTAGAAAGATTAAAAAAAAGAAAAGAAATCCATGAATGATCTCTTTTGAAATACAGCCAACAAGAAAAAAAAATGAGGGTTTTAACCACTTGTGATGCAAAAGAAAAAAAAACAAAAACAAAAACACCCTGACTTCTCACATGTCCTGGAAATTCCAAATTTGCATAAATTAAAACTCATCCATCAACCATATTGTGCAAAACTAACAAACTAAATCTGCCGGCTGCTACCTACAATCAAAAGATAGTAATGCATAATTCAAAATGAAGACAAAAGGAAGCAGTAACTGACAGTAAACAGCTGGTTAATGAATTGGCACAAACTAAGGATATTCCTCTACTGAAAGCTTTCTTTGTTTGGTCATATAAGAGATTTAATGAACACCAAGATTAACACTTTAGAATAAGGACTCACCTACAGTAGGTCTATCTACATCTCTGTAGCAATCTCATAAATGCTTCAGTTGCATTATACACAGTAGCAAAGAGTGAATAATAGATGCATTATGTCAAGCCCTTAAAGCCTGACTTCTAAAGTGTAATCCATCTTTTGCATGTGAAAAATAGAAGATTACTCAGAGGAAATGTAGACAAGCATGGGAAGAACAAGTTAACACCATTCAGATAGGACCTGAACCTGGGTCATTGGAGTTTGAGGCAGTGACACTAAACACAGTTGTTTATTACCTAAATAAAGACACTTAGTATCAACACAGGACAAGTTAAACTTTCACCACCATAGACCACAATAGGCCTATAAACAAAAATGTATGTATATGCTACAGTAATGATAGAGAATTTTGAAATTGTTTTGTAAAAGACAAGTTAGGAAACCTAGTTAAGATGTTAGCTTAACTAAAATAATAAAATTCATAAACTCAAAAAAATAATATATAGCTGTCAAGAAAAACTAATATTTTTTACAGCTGTAAACCTGGCAGTTAACTTTAGTGACTGCTTTCCACATTATCTTCTTTCACAAAATATGTAATTAGGGTTAAAAATGCAACAGTGTTTTACAAAACACAAAGCAATCTACTTACTTGTTTTTGGATCTGCATCTCACACTAGGTAATGTACATAACATGTACCAGAAGAACTTTTGTAGCTATTTAATCATTTCTATTTTGTCAGCAATGGAACCTTAAATGTCTTCATGAACACAGAAAAATGTACCCATCGAGATATCTTTTATTTGAATAATTACAACTATCATTTCTTTTCTATTGCCTTCAAGCTGCTCTGCAATTTTGCAAAGAATACCAGCAATAAGAAGCAGAACATCTGTATCAAGACTCAATGGAGTGATGCCTTTTAGGAACAATAACCACTGAGGTATACCCTAATGAGATAAACAGCTAATAAACTATTTTGTAAATGTACATACAGAGTAAGACATGCTATTATTGCTGTTGTGATTTAAAGCTACTATACTTCATTAGCATTTATCCTATCCCTAAAATACAGAGCTAACCACACCATAGCAGTTATCAGTCCACTAAAATTGGTATTGCTGCATTAACTTTTTTTCTAAATCATTGAAATATATGGACAGTTGGAATAATTTTGAATAAAGTCCAGGTCTGAAAAATAAAATCATAAAATTATTTTGTAACTAAAACACTCAGCTGTAAACAACAGACATTTTGACATTTCCTCATTTGGACATGTGTCTATTGTATACTGAAAAGTAATTGTAAACATTTCATAAATTTCACACATCAATTGTCTCAGGACTCTTGGAAATAAGTGGCTTCTTTGCTGCCCTTCTTTAAATAAAGCTGTTGTCCAAAAGTCTTTGTCTCACTGTGCGTGCAGATGCACTCACACCCAACTTGCTGCCAATAATGAGGAAGCTCTGCATTGGTTGCAACAGGATTCTGTAGCGGATTCCCCAGGAGGAGATGGTCCTGGTGCTTACTGGACACTTTCAACTGATCATTTTGTGCCAGGGTCAGAATAAGTGAAAATAGGTTTTTATGATAAAGTTACCTTTTTATGCTAATAAAGCTCTTTGCAATTAATTAATATGCAACAGATCACTCTGCACAATAATAAAAAAATGCTAATTACCACCATAAAACCTGAAGCTGAAAACTCTACAAAACACAACATTTGTGTCACTGACAAAACCTTTGGCCACTAATATATATACACACAGTTCGCTGCATACTGTTTGGGACAATGCACATTTTTCATTGGTTTATCTCCTCTGCTTCACAGTTTAAAATTATAAATTATACAAATCAATTGTGATTAAAGTGCACACTGCAGAATTTAAGGGTATTTAAACACTTTTTGGTCTCACCATGCAAATATTATAGCACTTTTTCTACATGATCCCCCCATTTCAGGGAACCATAATGTTTGGTACATAGCAATGGCAGATCTATTAATAAAGTAGTCATATGTGGTACTTTGTCACATGCCTTGAATGCAATGACTGCTTAAAGTCAGCGATTCATAGACATTACCAGGTGCAGAGCATCTTCTCTGGTGATGCTCTGCCAAGCCTCTAATGCAGCCATCTTTTGCTCCTGATTGTTTCAGGGGCTTGTCCCCTTACGTTTTCTCTTCAGCACATTGAAGGAATGCTCAATGGGATTTAAATCAGCTGTCTGGCTTGGCCATTCAAGAATTTTCCATTTCTTAGATTTGAAAAGCTCTTGTGTCACCTAAGCAGTATGTTTGGGAGCATTAACCTGTAGGATGAAGCACAGTCCAATGAGTTTGGCAGCATTTCTTGGAACTTGAGCAAATAAGTAATTTCTATACACCTCAGAATTCATTATGTAACTGCCATCAGCAGTTCCATTATTAATGAAAATAATTGTGACAGTACCTCTGGTAGCCATACATGCCCAAGTCAGAGGACCCCTACCACCATGTTTAGCAGATGAGGTGGTCTGTGGATCTTGAGCTGGTTCTTTGCTTCTTTTCTTTAATACAGGTTCATCTTTGTCTTGTCTGTCCACAACAACTTTATCCAGAATTCTGCAGGTTCTTTTAAGTACGTTTTGTAAACTGTAATCTGGCCATTCTGATTACATGGCTGCCTAGTGGTTTGCATCTTGCAGTGTGGCCTCTATATGTCTGTTCATGAAGTCTTCTGCGGATGGTAATCTCTGACACATACAAATTTATAGGACAGGTGACTGGGGCTTTCTCTTTAGCATAGTGAGGATTCTTCTGTCATCAGCAGTGGAGGTGTTCATTGACCTACCAGACTGAGTTCATCAGTGCATTCTTTCTTCTTAACGATATTCCAGCCAGTTGATTTTGGTAATTGCAATGATTTGCCAATGTGTTGAAGGGTTTTATTCTTGTTTTTCAGCCTCATAATGGCATCTTTGACTTTCATTGGCACAGCTCTTGTCCTCACATTGAACAATGTTAACTGCAGACTCCAAAGGGTAGACGTAAGCCCAGCTTTCTTATGCCTGCACTAATGAAACAATGGAACACACCTGACTAATCACAAACACCTGTGATGCCTGTTGTCCCAAACATTATGGACCCCTGAAATGGAGGGACCATGTAGAAAAAATGTTGTAATTTCTACATTGTGTGACTAAAATATATGCAAATATACTTAAATGAAGTCTGCAATGTGCACTTTAATCACATCTAAATTGTTGTTGATTTGTTATTTTAAACTGTGGAGCAGAGGGGTAAACCAACGAAAAATGTGTCTCCTAAACAGGTCTTGCTCTCATACCAGCCAAACTGCCATGCACCCATCCCCACCCTGCCTCAGGGCTCTTTGCCTCTAACTATCACCTTGGTCTTTCCTGCATTTACCTTGAGGCATCGGTTTCCAAAATAGCTTTCCATTTCCGTATCTTCTGCCTAAATTCCTCTTCACGCTTTGGCAACAATCTGGGATCACTGGCATACAAGTGCGTTTATGGAACTAGTTAATGCACTTCTCTAGTCACCACCTCCTTCACTATCAAAAAGCAGCATACTTAGAACAGATCCCTGGTACAGTTCCACATTCATCTCAAAATTCTCACTATTTCCACCTGTTGCCCTGGCCTCTGTTCATGTTTCTTCATGTACTGACTGTCATAATCAGGGCTGAATTTTAGGGGCTTTTTCAGAAATTAGATACCATTATGCATAACTGTCATTAGGTTCGCATCCCACATTTCTATGGGCATGGTCTTGATGTTCGTGAACTAGAGTTCATTGGCACATTGGCAGAATAATAGGTCAGCGTTTGTACCAAGCTTTATTGGTTCTGCGGATAAATCCTTTAAACACAAAAAGAATTACTCTCTTTACTATTTTATTTTTGTCTTGCCTGGTTTTGACTTCTTGCCCTGATTTTTGACTTTGATTCTTGCCTTTCATCTGGGTTTTGGTCGCTTGTTTTACATTTTGTTTTGCTTTGCATGCATCTCCTGGTTTGTCTCAAAAAACAGATTTCTGTTTCCTCCTAAGCTGGGACAATGACATTTTTATAGACACGGCTGAATTAAAATACACTTATACAAACAGTGAAACATCAAATTGTTATAGTTCACCAATTCCTTTCAGTTTTTGTAAAATTTTACATGAATGATACTATATATCATATTTCGTACACAAATGTTTGAGAATGCTCATTCAAATTTTTAGTGTATAAACAATCTACTTCTAATCTGCACATTTTAAATACAATATGCTGCATCTTTCATAAATACATCAATGTGCCTTGTTCATCCCTATATACTCCTGATGACTTTACACATGAATTTCCTATCTTAAAAAACATCGCTCTCTAGAATCTACAGACTTCATTTATCTGTAAAGGAACATTTAAATCAGTGGAGACTGTGTATTCACACAAGCCACACTTCATACTGTGTTATAATCTTGTAAGTACTGAAAAGTAACTTGATGGTATGCACAGCTAATTGCACTATATAAAGTACACACTGACTGATTGAAGTTAGAAGCTGGTGAAAACACCATCACAGAGAAGGCTTATTTGTGCATCAGGCTAGCAGAGGAAATGTTTAACTGCTGTGGGTAAGGCTTCAAAGTGAATGTTTAAATCATTAGTAGTTAAGGTTAATTAAAATTAATCAGTTAAAACTATTAAAAGATATACAATACCAATAATCTTATAAGTAACAGTATGATACAAACCATTATTTACTAGTGATATCTTCTTGGTCGTTGACTTTCTAGTACCAGAGACCAGCTTCAGGTAGGTTCAAGCGTTCCCACCCTAAAAAAATAAAAAATAATAAAAAACTAAGTATGTTTAGGTTAAAACATTGAAAATGTACTTTCCTTTGTAGGTAAACTACATTTTATAAATTACTGGAAATCATATATATAAAATTAAATACAGTTTAGCCTGTTAATGTTAAAGCAGAGTGAATTGACTATTGTTTTCAGAAACTTTCCATTCCAAGAGTATATATTACAATGCAGCATTCCTGTCAAAGCATTAGCCCATGTCCAGATCCTGTGTGAGAGGCCATCTGTGTGAAATTTCCACCTGGACCATGTCCTGGATTAAAGACATGCCTTCTCCAAAGGAAAAAAACATACTTGTGAATGGAAAAGAAAGTCATTTATACTTGGATTATGATAAAAAAAATAAATAATATTTCTACTATAAAATACGATTAGATTAACTCTTTGATTCTTCTGGGTAATTAATCTGTTACTTCATTGTATCTGTGTGTTTCTGTTTTTTTCATTCTAAACAGAAAAAAGTTAAGTTACTTTTTTCAAAACAAAAAAAATCCTTAAGGGCTTAATTTATTAAAGAAGGCTATACTGGTCACATTTTAACTTTAAAAGGAATAAACATCAAAAAATGTTGTTCTTAGCTGCTTATGTAACAGTTAGCACAATATAATATTCCTGTTCTTACTGGCTTGGCCACCAAATCAAAAGGCGCACATTAGATTTTTACCAAACACAACATAATAGATCTAAATCAACAATGTTCATTTAAATGAAAGAACAAAAAAAAATGAAAATATGAACCTGCATACTATTTTTGCTGAATAAATTTGTTAATATTTAAGAATACAAAAAAAAGCTTAAACCCACTATACCATAATTTTATTTCTTTACTAAGAAAATACAAATAAATGCTATCTGCTGAAAAACTATAAGCAATTCAATTATTGCATCTTAATAAACTTGAAAAAAAACACAATGTATTTTTGTAAGTCATAAAATTTAACTTAAAAAATAATAAAACACTACTGATTAAATTTGATTATGCTGCCCTCTATTGGAGATACTGTATATAGTACAACACGTGAAATAGTGCAGCTTACATTACTAAAAACATATTGTTTTGTATTGTTATGTATAGATTTATTTTTGATTAAAAATCACAATATACTCCCATGTTCTAAGCAGATAATTATTTTATTTTGAACTAAAAGTGCTTAGAAATTATTAATACTGATGCAGCACAAACAGAACACAATAATGTTTCTATTAAATATGATGGAATATTAGGAGACTAACCAAAGAAAGTAATATTAATGGCAGCACATTCATATCTGCATTTAATAAACTTTTATGTGCATAACACATTTCTCATGAAACCAGACAATAGTGGCACAGATTTAGAAATTTAATTTTGATAAGATCTAAATTGTATCTATTATAATTATACAAAATTATTTAAAAAGTGTTATATCCTTATAAAAACATGTAGGAATTAATATAAGAAATTTAAATGGAAAAGTGTATATATGGAATATTCATGTTTTCCTCCATCTTATCTGGTATTATCCCACAGGACAAACAGTGCTGGATTAAGAGACAATGCAAATTTGCTAGATGTGGGAGCCAACAACAAAGCTACAGGGTTAAGAGTCAGCTCAGCACAACATAAAAAAGAACAAAATAATGTTGCATGGATTCAAACCATCGTTTGAATTCAAATCACTGAACCATAACTGGCGCAATGCAAATTAGATATTGCAAGAATTATAGTTAACTGTCTGAGGGGCACTAAAAATCTGCAAAAGGAACAGATTGTACTCTTTGGTTATTTTGCATACTGTAAAAATAAATTTTCCCCAATTTGTTAATCCATAATGTAAATATTGTTTTATTTATTATACTTATGTATTTATTTATTTTTTTAATTATCCTTGTTTTACCGCAGTCTTTATTACGTAAGTGGCTTAAACAATGACCTTAAAATTGAACGAGTTTAAGCTAGTAGCAGGTTTACAAAGGCAAAGGATTTGTTATTCTTACTTACATCATTCATATTTTTGGAATTTTAGAGGCTCCATGTTATTTGATCATAGACTGTTTGGAATTCCAAAGCACCTTTGCCAAATCCATATTAGTATTTTAAATGCACTGGCTCGATTGACCCAAAGGCACTTCCTCTCTGTTGCTGGAAACACTGTTTACAGCATTTTCACTGTGAAAGTAAACCATACACACACCTGTTAACTGCTTTAAAAGTGGTCATATATCACAAGCAACATATTACAGCAAAAAATTCATTTGTAACCATTGTAGAGGGATGGGATCACATAACAGCAACTGACTTGCACTACAAAGCTGTATATTTCGTGAATTATAAAGCAGAATTCTACATCCATCCAGTCGTGTTTCAACCCCTCTCTTCTTAAACAGCATTTTGTCAAAATAAATGGACCATTCTGGTAATTGGGCTTTCTCTATGCTGCATGCAGGCAAATTTGAATTTGGCTTACTTTCATTAAATTTGTGTTTTTGTTGCATAACATAACATTCTCAAACCCACTTCAACCAAGCCATAGTCATGGAGTTAATGATGTGGAATTTTTTGGCACATGGCATGAAACAGCCCCGGAGAGAACACCAGTTCTTGGTCTATTCAAGCGCACAAACACACGTACACACATGCACACTCATAAAGGACCACTTTAGGGTGAATAATTAACATACATGTTGCAAAGAATCACAAGGACGTGAGAAGAATGTGCAAATGCTACGTAGACAATTGGACAATGCATTTAAACAAACAACGCTGGATACTTAAAACAGCAGCTCTAATCACTGTGTTGCCTCTATTTATAAAATAATTTCCCATAAAGCCTTTCCCAACTGGTCTTCATGTTCAGAGTTCACTCACACAATAATCCTTGGCTAAACTGAAAAAGGTCTGTAACCTTAGCAGCTAACATCACTGCTCCTACAGGAATGAATAAGTTACTGCACAGAAGATTAAGTTTCATTGTGATCAATGGATTACTTATGAGTAATAGAGAAAAAGGCCATAAGACCCTAAAATTCAGCCCTGATCATGACAGTGGGATGCTTGTGGCACAGAATCATGAAAGAGTAAGTGCAGGAGTGTGAAAGAGTGAATGTGTTTACATGCAGAGAAACCATATTTCTAAAGTGGCATGTAAACCCTTACTCTCATTACACCAGAATGTGTTAGACCAGGTTAACACACATAGTTTTCTCCACAAGTAACTTATTTGGCCATATAAACCCTTAACCAGGTTACAGTTTAGGATTTGTAGAGAAGTAGGTGCAAAAAGTGCTTGGTGCTTTTAGCTGTCCAAAAACAAAGAACAAATGCTGATTCTCCTTAAATAAATACTCCAGTAAAACAGTGTTCACATGTGTTAGTTTAAATTATCATTAAATAAAGTCAATGAATAATCCAAAATACCAAGGGATAAAATCAAAAGTCAGAATCATCTTTAAAATGATTTATTTCACTTTCTCACTTGTCTCCCTCTGCTCATTCTTCTTTCAGGTCTGCTCATCGGGGGCCAAGACCCAGCCCAAAGCAGTCCACCAAGTCCCATCCCAGCCATCATCCCTCCATATCCACTCAGGACACGCTGAGCCATATTCTATCTTTCCAATGCTTTGGAGTCTACTTGAGCCCTAAGAGCCTCTCCTTGACTCCCAACCCAGTCACTATCTCTCCGCGTCCTCCAGGACGCACTGAGCTAATTTCAGTCTTCCTTATGCCTATCTCAGGGTCTGCAGGATCCCTATGAGCCCCACAGTCAATCCACATTTCCCTACTATAAAGCTTCAGCATTGCAGTCAACCCCTAGAGCAGCTTAGAAAAACCATAGCATCTATCAGACTAGCCCCACCAACTAGAAAAAGGCTAGCAGCCCCAAGGACAAAGATATTTCAGATTTTTCTGGAAAAAAATAGTGTTAAGCATATGTTAGAATATATTAAATTAAGACAATTGTATTTTGCTATAAATATAGTTTTTTAAACAAAGCATTTTGAACAACAGTGCAATGCCCCACCAGCCTCTTATGCACATACAACAATTTTAAAGCCATTGGATATTCAAAACAACTGACCTTTTATATGTGAATATAAATGAAGAAAAAAATGCTAGTTTTCTATCAGCTCTATAATGCATTATTTATTTACTCTTTTTAAACACAAACTCAATACAGGATTAGAAAAAATAAACAATACACAAAATAAATGTACTATCTGAACAACACCTCATCTCTTCAGATTTTCCAGATTAGTATACACAGTACACAGAATTACTAGGAGAAGATATTCATGGATATGAAAAGCATAAAAAAAGATGCAAAAGCATAAAATAAGGAGGAAAAGAAATAAAAGCAGGATTTTTTTTTCTTTTTTGTTAATTTTACAAGGGTTTTAGTACAAGTCTCTGACAATTGCAGAAATGATTGAAGTCAATATCACATCATACCATTTAGGACTATAAATTTTCACTTTCAGCTTGGACTCTGGATTGTTCCCAGTTATTGATGTAGTTCTGCACCTATTAAGATGAGGCCCTAGTAGAAATTTCTCGCTTCAGTTACTCAGATTTACTAGTGAACTGCCATCCCTAAAAAAGTATTATTCTTTGTTTGTCTGGATGGTACATAGTGACAGTTGCTCTGTATCTTAAATAGCAGTGCTATGTTCAGAGGTCCTACTGGATTGTCAGGGTTCTCACACTATTATAGGAGTTAGTGAGCCACACAACTCTGCCAAGTGATGCAATTTTGATTGCTTGTACTTTTAATCTCTTTCAGCCAGCTCCCAAATTTTTCCCAGAAAGTGAAGATGGGGATGTACATGAGAAGGAAACTAAAATCCCATGGATTTGGCTCAGGCAACACAACCACTGTCATCTTTAACTTGAACTTGAGAAAAAGTAAACTTTAATGTAACTAAAATTTGATGGACCTTCATGTAAAGAATAATATATATGTTGGACAACTCTCATGTAAAACTAAGTTAAAATCCAATTAAAAATGATGCATCAATGAGATGAATCAAGCATGTAAGTTACCAAAAGGTCATTATTTATCTGTCTACACTGTATATACAGTGGAACATCGGTTCACAACCATAATTCATTCCAAAACTCTGGTCGTAAACCGAGTTGGTCGTGAACTGAAGCAATTTCCCCCATAGGATTGTATGTAAATACAATTAATCCGTTCCAGACCGTACGAACTGTATGTAAATAGATTTTTTTTAAGATTTTTAAGCACAAATATAGTTATTATACGATAGAATGCACATCTAATAGTAAACTAAATGTAAAAACATTGAATAACACAGAGAAAACCTTGAACAACAGAGGAAACTAACATTGCAAGAGTTTGCGCAATAGCCTTATGATCCGATCGCTGTAAACACTTTTTTTAAATTAGTTTTAAGCACAAGGGGGTAAAAAAATTAACATTTGAACAAATCCGAAATTTATTTAAAAACCAACCACAAGCAACCAAAAAAGTAACATTGCAGGAGTTCACGCTAATAGCCTTACAACCCGATCGCTGTACAGTAAACACTTTTTTTAAAATGAGTTTTAAGCACAGGGAAAAAAGGAACATTTGAAATATCTGTAATTTAATAAACCACCAAGAAAAGTAACATTGCAACAAATCACACTACGAACCACTCCATGTAAACACTTTTTTTTTAATCAGTTTTAAGCACAGGGAAAAAAACAACCATTTGAAAAAAGAGAAAAGTAACATTGTAACAATTCACGCTATGAACTGAAAAATTAACTTTTGAAAAATCCGTAATACAAAAACCATAAACCACCAAGAAAGCTAACCTTGCACGAGTCGAGTTCTGGCATGAAGTGAGGAGGAACTGGGTGGAAAGGAGGTTACAGTTTTGAGGGAGAGTCTGGCTCTGCGATGGAGGGATGTTTTCCTTCAGGTGTTTTCTCTCTTGTGATTTCTTGGGTTTCTGGTGTTTTTAGCTGTTTAGCTGGTGGATCAGACTTAGTGAAATGGCGGTCTTATGTGACTTGCTTTTTCCTACGCATTAACATTTTTCGGAAATGTAAGACGACATTGTCGTTCATCATGTTTATCACTCTGTTCGTAACCGCTTTGTCAGGATGGATAGTTTTGCAGTAGATCGCCAGGAATCTTCCTGGCTTTCTCGTATAACATTGCCTCACTTACGCTATCCCCTGCAAGTTGCTTCTCGTTCAGCCACACTAGCAACAGTTTTTCCACCTCTTCCAGCACTTCAGGCCTCTGCCTGGTTAACACTAGAATTACCAGAGCCTACGAAAAAACTCGTAATTCCGTCCCACCTTAAACTGCTTCTTAAATCCCTTCACACCTCTCCGCCAGCACCCTTTGTCTTCTAAATGCGCTGATAAAGAGAAGCTAGGACCAGCCAGCTATTCCATCCCCCCACCAATTTAGAACGTGCACGAACTTCTCTCAGCTCATGCCTTGATTGAGTATCTGGGAGTGAAGTGGAGTTTTAGAGTGGAAATAATAAATCGTTGTTTGGAACACATGCATTTCATGTCTGTTTCGTTTCTACAGTAATCTGTGTCAACACATTGTTAAAACAGAAACGTTTTTTATATTCTAGTAGTAGATGACAAAATGTAGGCATAAACTATATAGTGTATGAAGCCTGAAGTTCAAATAGCAAAGAAACATTTTCACAAGAATAACACAATTGTGTTACTCTATCAGTCTGGCAAAGGTTATAAAGCCATTTCTAAAGCTTTGGGACTCCAGCGAACCACAGTGAGAACCATTATCCACAAATGGCAAAAACATGGAACAGTGGTGAACCTTCCCAGGAGTGGCCGGCCGACCAAAATTACCCCAAGAACGCAGAGACGACTCATCCGAGAGGTCACAAAACACCCCAGGACAACGTCTAAAGAACTGCAGGCCTCACTTGCCTCAATTAAGGTCAATGTTCACGACTCCACCATAAGAAAGAGACTGGGCAAAAACGGCCTGCATGGCAGATTTCCAAGACGCAAACCACTGTTAAGCAAAAAGAACATTAGGGCTCGTCTCAATTTTGCTAAGAAACATCTCAATGATTGTCAAGACTTTTGGGAAAATACCTTGTGGACTGATGAGACAAAAGTTGAACTTTTTGGAAGGCAAATGTCCCGTTACATCTGGTGTAAAAGGAACACAGCATTTCAGAAAAAGAACATCATACCAACAGTAAAATATGGTGGTGGTAGTGTGATGGTCTGGGGTTGTTTTGCTGCTTCAAGACCTGGAAGGCTTGCTGTGATAGATGGAACCATGAATTCTACTGTCTACCAAAAAATCCTGAAGGAGAATGTCCGGCCATCTGTTCGTCAACTCAAGCTGAAGCGATCTTGGGTGCTGCAACAGGACAATGACCCAAAACACACCAGCAAATCCACCTCTGAATGGCTGAAGAAAAACAAAATGAAGACTTTGGAGTGGCCTAGTCAAAGTCCTGACCTGAATCCAATTGAGATGCTATGGCATGACCTTAAAAAGGCGGTTCATGCTAGAAAACCCTCAAATAAAGCTGAATTACAACAATTCTGCAAAGATGAGTGGGCCAAAATTCCTCCAGAGCGCTGTAAAAGACTCATTGCAAGTTATCGCAAACGCTTGATTGCAGTTATTGCTGCTAAGGGTGGCCCAAGGTTATTAGGTTCAGGGGGCAATTACTTTTTCACACAGGGCCATGTAGGTTTGGATTTTTTTTTCTCCCTAAATAATAAAACCATCATTTAAAAACTGCATTTTGTGTTTACTTGTGTTATATTTGACTAATGGTTAAATGTGTTTGATGATCAGAAATATTTTGTGTGACAAACATGCAAAAGAATAAGAAATCAGGAAGGGGGCAAATAGTTTTTCACACCACTGTATTGTATTTGCATATAATCTACATTTAAACAAGGTATTAAAATCCATCCATACATATACACATACATACATACATACATACATAGTGTACATATATACACACACACACACATATATATACTATGGGGTGCCAAACAGGCAAATACATTGATTTTCTGAATATATAAACTCATTCCCGAATATATAAAGTCAAAACTTGAATACATAAAGTCAGCGTCGGTATATATAAAAGTCAAAACTTGAATATGTAAAGTCAGCGCTGGAATATATAAAGTCAGTGTCAGAATATATAAAGTCAGTGTCAGAATATATAAAGTCAGCGCTACAATATATAAAGTCAGTGTCGGTATATATAAAGTCAAACTTGTTTCTGAATATATAAAGTCAAAGTCAAAATATATTGATTGAAACGACTCTGAACTGAAGTTAGTTAACAAAAACATATTCAGAAAAATAAATTAAAAAAACACTGTTCAGTTAATGTTTTGAAAATGATGCATGTGCCCTGCCCAGGATTGGTTCCTGCCTTGCGCCCACTGTTGGCTCCAGCAGACCCTCGTGACCCTGTGGTCGGATTCAACGGGTTGGGAAATGGATGGATATTTCAGTGCTGACTTTGTATATTCCGACGCTGAATTTATATATTGAAGTTTTGACTTTATATATTCCAGCGCTTACTTTATATATTCCGACGCTGACTTTATATATTGTAGCGCTTACTTTATATATTCCGAAATATTCCAACGCCGTCTTTATATACTCAGGTTTTGACTTTATATATTTGGGAATGACTCTATATATTCAAGTTTTGACTTTATATATTCAGAAACAAGTTTTGATTTTATATATACCGACGCTGACTTTATATAATCAAGTTTTGACTTTATATATTCGGGAATGACTTTATATATACAAGTTTTGACGTTATATAGTTAGATTTAGTCATCATTGCATAACTTTTTCTTTACCATAGAAATTTAAAGACTAAATTCAACTTCCATTCCTACCAAAGATATTTCTGGGGACTAAATAGAATCTACTTATATCCAAATTCGAGCTATTGAGCTGTCGCCTGCCTGCCTGCCTGAATAAGTCACCCTCGCTTCGTTTTTCTGTGTTAACCTCATATTTTTTCATACTTCTTCTCAAACCAAGGGGGTGCGAGGGTAAAATGAATCAGGAAGCGCTGATCAATGTAATCAGTGTACCAGGAAATCATGCATTAACAGAAGTTCCCCTTTGCTTGTAATTGAAAGTGTCATTAAATGCATTATTTTTTAACGCGTTATTAAGCACATGCATCGAAGCTTCACAGCTGTGCTTGTGCTAAGAAAAGGAAACATTTTAAAAATAACGTAACACGATTGTCAATGTAACCTTTTGTAAATAGTGCCTGGAGGATTCAATGTGGAGAAACTCTACAGACAGCATGCGTATTAACTTGTGGATTTTTCTGTGAGTATTTGGTAGCAGCGTCACAAAGTCACTTCTGTAAGACTGCGTTAGCTGCGGAGCTCAGCTCAGAGCGAAATGAGGTGAATGGGAGGGGAGATGATGACGTGACTCCCCCACCCGCTTAACTGTCAATCCCCCACAAACACAGTCTCTCGGAATTTGCATAAGCACAGCCCTTTACCTGCAATTTTAACTTAGTTACAAAGTGATCAAAACTCTCGTTTATATCCTGCGTCCTCTCATTAAACTTGTATCCCACATTACCCGTGGGTATGACAAACGCCAGCGGCAGCGTGTCTATGAACTTAATTTAAACTTTAGGTTTACACCGTGCTTTGTTTCCGAAGTAGCAGCACTCATGAATATGGTTGTATATGTCACTCGCTTATTATTGTTTCGCCGCCTTCTCAATTATATAATGCATGTTTTCTTCAGCACTTTTTGGAACTCTTCCTGGTTTTCTACGTACTGCGTTAACAGTCAGTTCATGTGATTACGTGGGAGGTGTGATGATGTCGCACGAAACTCCGCCCCCCACGGCTTTCGAGCTCAAATCCATTACAGTATGACACCTGCCCAACTTTTGTAAGGAAACTGTAAGGAATGAGCCTGCCAAATTTCAGCCTTCTACCTATACAGGAAGTTGGAGAATGAGTGAGTGAGTGAGTGAGGGCTTTGCCTTTTATTAGTATAGATGAATTCACCTATTTACTTATTTTTACTAGCTTTAAGTTTTACTCTGCTGGCCATACTCTGTTTCTCAGGGATGGGGGTTGATTTGTTTTCGATCCTACTTTTGTAAAAACAAACTTTCAATCACAACTGTATGTGTGATGACATGACAGAAATCTCCAATTGAACAATAAAGTCAGTACCCCCTCAAGCACTCCAATCAGAGCCTCTAAGAAGGCCACATGCTTTAACACTAGAATTACCAAAGCTTATGAAAAAACTTGTAAATCCGGCCCACCTTAAATCCACTCACACGTCCCCAATCAGCGTCTTTTGTCTTGTAAATATGTCGATAAGCCAAAGCAGCCTGCTAAACCACCCCCCTATATAAATGTTTCTTATATAAAGACCATCACAAAACAGGAGTTTGTACAATACTTTGGCGAGCTCTGTAAGCCATGCTGTTTCTTTAAAAGGACAGGTGTGGGGCAGACTGACTGGTAGGATGACGCCAGACCTCGTCCTGCATCGAAACTGTGCCATCTTTCGCCTTCACGCCTAGTGCAGCTGCATTGTTCTTATATGTGAGTGGACGTTTCTTGTGGGGAGGGCTTCTGTTCTCTTTCTCCGATCTGAGTTCACCTCTGTTATAGCTCGTCTTGATTTGAAAACCACAGTGTCAGATTGGGGCGAGCGTGAAAGCGACAGAGAATAAAACTTAATAAAAAAAATTCTAACCTTTACAACTACCATACATTTATACCAGCTGTTACAGACTCAAATCAAATGTATGTTTTTATTGTATAATAGTAACAATAAGAGCAGCTCACTACTCAAAACGTTTATTTTGGGACACATGAAGACTCGAACCTGCGACCTTTTGAATAGGAGTCAGCAGTTCTTACCGCGGTACTATCAAAGAATTCATGACAACAAGCCACACTAACCAGTTTTTTTTTTTTCTTCGGTTATAGTCTTTAATAAAAGTGCACTTGTTCTGTTATACTTGCACCTTCTGTGAAAGTGCTTATTTGATATTTGGACTACAGTCTTCACACAGTATACACTGCATGTCAAAATGTTGTCATTAGTACTAAAACAGTGTCACGCATGCACGAGTAGGAGGCCGCGGATGGACCTTAAAACACATTGAAAGACGTTCGCCGGCGGGGAATGGTGGGGTACTAACCTTTCTCCTTTGTTTTCCAGAAGCAAAGACGCTCCGCCATAAGGCACTGTACTGCAGTACGTCCACTTCCGCCCTTCCTCCGCCATCTTCCCTGACGTCAGCAGTCCTGTCATCCCTCACGCCTCCTTCCCAGCATTCCTCCACTTCCGGCTCCTCTCATATAAAATGGCCGCTAGGCGTCGCGCAGATGAATGTTTTTGTTTTCTCTGTTTGACCCGTTTTTTTTATTGTCTGTGGATTGTAGACAATATACAGGGCCGGAAAAACCCCAAACCTTTTTCTGTTTCGCTCTGAATTCTTTACAACAGGAAAAAAGTTTGTCTTTTAGGTATGTGTTCAACATTTCTTGCATTTCCTGTCATCCTACACTTGCATAGATCTTTTTTAGACATGGAACACATGTGAAATGCATGTGTTCCAAATAACGATATATTTTTTAGCCTATACAGCTCTAGGTACCTGACTCCTAGATAAATAAGGCTTCAACTGGGAGAGGTTTTGCTATTTCTGCAGCGGTGGGGGGGATGGTATAGCAGGCTGCTTGAGCTTATCGACACATTTACAAAACAAAAGACACTGACGGTGGGCCGGATTTACGAGTTTTTCCGTAAACTTTGGTAATTCTAGCATTAAACAACACTTTTTTTTTTTTTTAATGCTTTGCTTCCTGTAATAGTTTGGTGATTATTATAGACAGTTTCACGCTGAACACAAATAAACTTTCAGGTTGATTGTACAGCATATTAATTTGGAGAATCATTGCATTTGCTCAATTGAGCTAAAAGTGTTTTTCTGCCTCTTTTTGTTTGTACTCACCATCTGTTACTTTTCGTTTCAGTGTTTAACTGTAGTCAGCAGGCATTGATGGATTCCACTAGACATGATTCCACTTTTTCATCATTGCAATGTCTTGGTGAAATCTTTTATCAACTTCATCAGTGACAGCACGAAAGTTAGTAAAGTGGAAGTCCAAGTGTGAATGTAGAAAATGACTCTTTGGTGACATGTTGGACTTCATGGTTTTGTATGTCTGAAGAATGGATGTAGTTTGGAACTCTGTAGTCACCAAGACAACTCTCAATAATATCTTTGAATGCTGTCCATGCCTCACTAGCAGATCTTCAAACTGCTCCTCATTAATGATGTGTCTGTTTTGTGGACCAAAGGAAGTACCTTCCTTAATTTTGCCATTGTTACTTGTGGAAACATCTGTCTCAAAAATCTAAATCCTTCACCTTCCTTATTCATTACTTTGACAAAGATTTTCACCAATCCATGTTGTATATGCTATATCTGGGATGCATTCCTAGTAGCAGTGTCATTACTTTTTGACTAGCACAGATGTTCCAGTTGTAGTAGTTGTATTGTATATGTATACTTTTACTATGAGAGGAACTTAACAAAAACAGGAGCTTGCAATAAAAGAGTACATAATAGTAAAATAGTTTTTTGTGATCAACAGGCAAAAATCCATAAGATACACCCAAAAGTGTTCAGGAAGAAAAATATTCATTGTCCAGTGTAATTTTTAGTTTTCTAAGTCAGCAGTTTTCTTGTCTGCAATTCAAGCTTAAATTGAGATGACCATTTTTGCCCACCAGAACAGCAGCTATTGATGGCTACCCTAAAACCTGCTTAAGTGCATTGTTAAGAAAGATAGACAGACTGACAACACCTGATTAATTTAAGATTGCCCCACACATGTCTGTCTTGTCTACCTCTGACTTCATATCACCTCCAGGTTTATTTAACCTTGTATTGGGTCAGCTTATACAGCAGAACTAAACTGGTAGTCTTAGTTAAGGGCTAAAATAAACCTGGGAAATACTTTATGGGCTCAAGCATAAATGGTCATGCTGACATAATGCAGGGTACTTTGGAGTTTAGCAAATAGAGAAAACCAAAGGAGAACACAAAACGTCTGAATTTTAAATTTAATAACCATGGAAATTGTGCTTTCCAAGTGCAAACTAGATGATTAGCTGATAAGCAGGCAGCAGTCAAAGAACGTTAAATCTGGAAAACCAGATAGGAAAACACAATTAAACAAAGCAGAAATCAAATTTCCAGAACTAACTAGCCAAAGTAAAGAAAACTCCAATGCACAGGAAGGAAACAAATTATCCAGCAGTGGCATGGTGATGAAATGCAATAATAGATAAAAATAAATAAAAATACCTATAACAATACATTCAAATATAAGGTAACATGATTCAGGAAGAGACCACATGTGTTCAAGCAAGCAAGCAAGATGTCCAGTAAAAGAGGATGGGAGGTGGTTCTATGGAAGGTTGGTTGCATTTTGGTGGAAATGTAAAGAAGACTGGCACAATACTACATGACTTTCAGTCAGGGAGCATGTCAGGCTTAACAACTGCAGTTGCTGGATATCATTGTTATAAGTTTCAAGGCTGCTCTTGCGCTTTTCTGTTCTTTTTGTTATAGAACTGAATAGTCTCTTAAGTTTGTCTGTGGGCATTGTATCCTTTGTGCTTCCAACTGAGCACTCATTTGATGTAAAATCTTGCACACACAGCAGCCCACCACTACAACTTTGTCATGACTAGCTCCAGAGCAATATGATCAAGTAGCCAGGAGTGTCACACTACACTACTGGCAGTCACAGCCATATGCCACAATTATCCAAAACCCACTAAAGATTATATAAATAAAGGCTATGACTAAAAATGACTAGGAAATTCTGTAAAGTACCAGGTACTGTTGATATAAGGCAACCCTTGTAATAAGTAAACCCTGGGGTTTTGTTTTGACTATTATTTTGATACATTGTACTTAGTTATGTTTCCCCTCCCTTGTCATCATTACTTTGTTATTATTACTGTGCATCTTACCATCCTTAGAAGCAAACTCTGAACCTTGACTGACACTAAGGAGCCATGTTTATAATGGTTTATTGGCAGCTTATTAGTCAATTATAAAGAAGTGTGGTGGTGCACATTCAGTGTGTTCTGCAATATACTGGCACTCCAGTCACAGATGGTTTCAGCTCTGCGCACAATTCAAAAGCTGTAAAATTTCAAGTAGGTTTAATTGATAGATGAATGTTCTTGGATGAGGCACTTGTAAAGACTGTTTTTCCATTAGGCAACATCTTTCAACATAGAAATCATGGTGCCAACTCAGAGTTAAGACACAAAAAGAACTATACGAAAAAAAAATTGATATTAATTTCGTATGGTGCATACCAACTTTTTACACTAAAACTCAATTTCAGGCAATATAAAGTTTTTTTCCCCCCACAATTTTGAATAGGAAACATTTCATTATGAACCTCTCAATAAAAGAAAATCCTATTCACTTCACTTCAATTCAGCAAAAATCCCAAAGTCCCAGAGGTGAAATTCTATTACAACACTGCATTAATTCACCAAGCCCTGATAGAATGAATCATACTATATAAATTTTTAATGATTTCTAAAAGCTTGAATGTGCTCTTTTCATCTCCCCACTCTCCCTTTCACTATCAGGCATATAACTTGACCCTAGCCAAGGACAGTGATCTTAATAAAGCTGCTTCAGTGATTTAAAATATCGGAAGCATACATTCTCTTTAATGAAGTGTTTTATTTGGAGTCATGTTCAGACATAAATTTTTAGTACATTCTACTCAGCAGACATGAAGAGAAAATCCAATAAATACCAAATATAATGGTGATGGTTTGTTATGGCTTGGTTTTTTATGACATATAGCTGCTTCAGCTCCTGAATGTAAAATGTTTTCTTCCTAAAACCATGAATTCCATTAAGGTTTATACTGATACCCAGATATAATCAGTCTGAACAGCTGACTAATAATACTTTGTGTTGACTCTTCTACACAAATTATTTTCCCAGGGAAAATTATGTCAAAAGTGTTTAAAGTCTTAAGAAGTAGATGTACATTGAGGTTACCAGTCATTAATTATAATAAGCCATTTTTTTAAATTAATATATTATTATTTTAGGTAGCACAATAATATATCCATTTAACGCTCAGCTCCCTTTGACATTACAGCAAATTAATCATTTTGCCTTTTATTAATTTTTTTTAAAGGGATGTTATGATGCAGCAATGCAAAATAGTGAAAAGGCTCCAAGGCCTCAAAAATGGAGCAAAACCAGACCAGGACCTCTATCAATGTGCCTTGAAACAGGGCTTGCCCTTGGTTACCTTTAAACAGAAGGACCTACAAGTCCTGCACACTACAGGGCTTCCAGTGATGCTATTTTTGTAACAGTGTGAAAACGAATGCAGCTATATTTCCTTTTCTCTCCTCTAGAGAGGAAAGAAAGGTAAATAATCTAAGCACACATTCTACCATCTGGATTGTTTTTCAAGTTGTAATTTTTTTTTTTTTCCCCAAAAAGTGTTTTTGTCTGTTTAGGCAATTTAGGATAAATCTCTCAACTGAAATCCTCCACCTGCGTCCTTGACCCAATACCAACCAGGTTTTTCAAAGAAATATCAGGCGTTCTAATTGACAATATTCTGGACATAGTAAATTCGTCATTAGATACGGGGGTCTTTCCAGACTGTCTTAAGACTGCTGTAGTTAAACCCCTTCTTAAGAAACATAATCTTGACCCCTCTGCCTTTGAAAATTTTAGACCCATTTCTAACCTGCCCTTCTTAAGTAAAATTTTAGAGAAGGCAGTCATTATGCAGTTAAATGACCACCTCAATAAACATACTATTCTTGATACTTTTCAGTCAGGCTTCAGAACAAATCACAGTACAGAAACTGCACTTGTTAAAGTAGTAAATGACTTGCGGGTAAATGCAGACAGAGGCCATTTATCTGTTCTCATCCTCTTAGATCTGAGTGCTGCATTTGACACCATTGATCATAATATTCTTAGAAATCGCCTTAGTCAATGGGTGGGCCTCTCTGGCAGTGTCTTAAATTGGTTTGAATCCTACCTGGCAGGGAGAAAATTCTTTGTGAGTTGTGGTAATCAAATCTCAAAGACACATGATATCCGATATGGTGTTCCACAAGGCTCTATCCTGGGTCCGCTGTTATTCTCAATCTACATGCTTCCGTTAGGTCAGATTATCTCAGGTTACAATGTGAGCTACCACAGCTATGCTGATGACACACAGCTGTACTTATCTATAGCACCTGATGACTCCGACTCTTTCGATACACTAACACAATGTCTTACTGGTATTTCTGAATGGATGAATAGTAATTTTCTCAAACTAAATAAAGAGAAAACTGAAATTTTGGTAATTGGCAATAATGGATTCAGCGAGGTTATCAGAAATAAACTTAATGCACTAGGATTAAAAGTTAAGGCGGAAGTAAAAAATTTAGGGGTAACCGTTGACTGTAATCTGAATTTTAAATCGCATATTCATCAGACCACTAGGACAGCATTTTTTCATTTAAGAAACATAGCTAAAGTTAGACCTCTTATATCATTGAAAGATGCTGAGAAATTAATTCACGCTTTTGTTTTCAGTAGACTAGATTACTGTAACGCACTCCTCTCAGGACTACCCAAAAAAGACATAAATCATTTGCAACGAGTGCAGAATGCAGCTGCTAGAATCCTAACTGGGAAAAGAAAATCCGAACACATTTCTCCAGTTTTGATGTCACTACACTGGTTGCCTGTGTCATTCAGGATTGACTTTAAAATACTGCTTATGGTTTATAAAGCCTTAAATAATCGCGGTCCATCTTATATATCGGAATGCCTGACACGTTATATTCCAAATCGTAACCTTAGATCTTCAAATGAGTGTCTCCTTATAATTCCAAAAGCTAAACTTAAAAGAAGTGGTGAGGGCCTTCTGCTGCTATGCACCTAAAATCTGGAATAGCCTGCCGATAGGAATTAGCCAGGCAAATACAGTGGAGCAATTTAAAACACTGCTGAAAACACACTACTTTAACATGGCCTTTTATAACTTCAATTTAACTTAATCCTGATACTCTGTATGTTCAATTCTTCATAATAACTATTCATGGTGGCTCCAAAATCCGTACTGACCCCTACTCTCTCTTCTGTTTCTTTTTCCGGTTTCTTTGTGGTGGCGGCCTGCGCCACCACCACCTACTCAAAGCATCATGATGCTCCAACAATGATGGACTGAAAGCCAGAAGTCTACGTGACCATCATCATCAGGTCCTTCCATGAAAATATGATGATTTATGTTAGGTAGAATGCCCAGAGGGGACTGGGCGGTCTCTTGGTCTGGAACCCCTACAGATTTTATTTTTTTCTCCAGCTTTTGGAGTTTTTTTTTGTTTTTTCTGTCCACCCTGGCCATCGGACCTTACTCTTATTCTATGTTAATTAATGTTGACTTATGTTTATTTTTATTGTGTCTTCTATTTTTCTATTCATTTTGTAAAGCACTTTGAGCTACATTTTTTTGTATGAATATGTGCTATATAAATAAATGTTGATTGATTGATTGATTGAAATGGAAAAATCACTGGTACTCTATCGAAAAGGACATACAAGCTTCATGTTTAATATCTGTACTGATCTGTTCCATGACTTGTTTTTGGAGCTTTCCATCTGTAAGATATCATTTGCGCTTTTTCAGGTTTAGCATGCTGTGCTATACTTCAAGGTTAGGAACAAGATGATCTTAAATTTCCTATTCAGAGATAATAAATTGGTCAAATGATCAAAATTTACTAACAAAAAACTGAAAAAAAAAAAAACAAAAAGCACATATGCATTGTGATTCCTTTTTAGTTACTGTTTACCAATAGTCCAGGAAGCCTGACTCTACACTCAACAGGCCTACACAGGATCAAAAACGGGGCACAGACTTTTAACAGTTCAAAAAAGCACTCTGGGGTGAGAAAACGAAAAACCTCTGGCTTCACCTTTAGAAATGAAGAATTTGTTTTAAAAAAATCAAAATTGAAAAAAAAAGTCACAAAGGGAATGTCTGAACAATTGATCCAATGCACGTCAATCCGAGATTAAAAGATAAAAACCTAAAAAAAACAGAAGAAAAAAAAGGTCCACAACCCAGAATTAATACAATACAATATGCTACTCACAGATCTGCAATCCTCAACAGTCAATGAAGCTCTGTTGGGACCATCTGCACAAACAATACAAAAGATGGATAGTGGCCCCACTTCTTAGGGTTCACAAAAAAAAACCTGAAGTATGACATTCAGACAACTTAAATACTCAATTCTGATGCATTACAGCCAAGGTTTTCCATTTACCCTGACCTGTATTTATTTTCTGTTTTATGGGTGTTTTTGTTATGTTCTAATGGTTATTTTAAACATTTTTACAATATTTGCGGTTTCTGTTTCTTGTTTTTGTTTATAATTTGTTAATGAAGTATTGCTTCTTTAATTATACTGCCATTCCATGTGCATTGTGGGTACATCACCAGGACATGGAGCCACCCACTCATCTCACACCTGGTGGATCCTCTTTCTACCATTTTATCCTCTGTCAGAAGCAAGCAGCAGAAGTGATAAACCGGGTTTGGATTAAGAGTCTGTGCCTTTCCTGTAATTGGATTTCTGATTTTGAATTGCATATTGGGACTTGTTGGCTTGGATTGCCATTTTCAGACACATCATTTTGCCTTTTTTCATTACTTATTGGGGTTTACCCCTATTTTTGCCTGTTTAGACCCAAACATCCCCAATATTCGGGCCATTTTGGACAACAAACCAACCCCAGGGGATTCACCCAATAATGAGATGCAAGGGATCAAAGTTACTTCTTTTTACAAGCCTTCAAAAATAGGGATGAGGTAATATAGGTATCTGGAGGGTTTTATGCTGTTTCAAAATTCTTGATCATGAATATGATAATTTTGAAATGTAATTCTTTACCTAGCCCTATAAAAGCTACTCTCTATTTCAAGGTCAGTGATAATGAATATGATATTTTTGGGGGTAACTAGGTTGGTGCAAAGGTAGCAATCTTGGGGCTTGCCCTTTTAGGGCAAGTCTCCTCTGGGCAGGGCATTGAAGCTCCTGGACTGCTTTATGGTCTTTTTGGAAACCTTATACACTTTCATCATGATTTTGACTCCTCTTAACAACAAATAAATAAACATGAAATCATAAATAAAGGTAAGTGAAATTACATAAGAACTACATTAAAATTATAATCAATAAACAACAGATCAGATGGAAAATACAATTAAAGGCCAGGGAATAAACCTTGACTGAAACATAACAAGGGCAAATGCATAAATATACAGGTACACCTGAATATGAATTAGATCACATAGTTTGTCTTTACAGCTCCATCCATCCATCCATCCTCTTCCGCTTATCCGAGGTCGGGTCGCGGGGGTAGCAGCTTAAGCAGAGAGGCCCAGACTTCCCTCTCCCCGCCACTTCTTCCAGCTCTTCGGGAGAATCCCAAAGGCGTTCCCAGGCCAGCCGGGAGACATAGTCCCTCCAGCGTGTCCTGGGTCTTCCCCGGGGCCTCCTCCCGGTTGGACGTGCCCGGAACACCTCACCAGGGAGGCGTCCAGGAGGCATCCTAATCAGATGCCCGAGCCACCTCATCTGACTCCTCTCGATGCGGAGGAGCAGCGGCTCTACTCTGAGCCCCTCCCGGATGACTGAGCTTCTCACCCTATCTTTAAGGGAAAGCCCAGACACCCTGCGGAGGAAACTCATTTCAGCCGCTTGTATTCGCGATCTCGTTCTTTCGGTCACTACCCATAGCTCATGACCATAGGTGAGGGTAGGAGCGTAGATCGACTGGTAAATTGAGAGCTTTGCCTTACGGCTCAGCTCCTTTTTCACCACGACAGACCGATGCAGAGCCGCATCACTGCGGATGCCGCACCGATCCGCCTGGCGATCTCACGCTCCATTCTTCCCTCACTCGTGAACAAGACCCCGAGATACTTGAACTCCTCCACTTGGGGCAGGATCTCTCCCCAAACTCTGAGAGGGCACTCCACCCTTTTCCGGCTGAGGACCATGCTCTCGGATTTGGGAGGTGCTGATTCTCATCCCAGCCGCTTCACACTCAGCTGCGAACCGATCCAGAGAGCTGAAGATCACGGCCTGATGAAGCAAACAGGACAACATCATCTGCAAAAGCAGTGACCCAATCCTGAGTCCACCAAACCGGACCCCTTCAACACCCTGGCTGCGCCTAGAAATTCTGTCCATAAAAGTTATGAACAGAATGGTGACAAAGGGCAGCCCTGGCGGAGTCCAACTCTCACTGGAAGCGGGCTCGACTTACTGCGGCAATGCGGACCAAGCTCTGACACGGTTGAACAGCTCTTATCAGGGGTCGGTACCCCATACTCCCGAGCACCCCCACAGGATTCCCGAGGGACACGGTGAATGCCTTTTCCAAGTCCACAAAACACATGTAGACCGGTGGGCAAACTCCCATGCACCCTCCAGGACTCTGCTAAGGGTGAAGAGCTGGTCCACTGTTCAGCGACCAGGACGAAAACCACACTGTTCCTCCTGAATCCGAGGTTCAATATCCGACGGACCCTCCTCTCCAGAACCCCGAATAGACTTTTCCAGGGAGGCTGAGGAGTGTGATCCTCTATAGTTGGAACACACCCTCCGGTCCCCTTTTAAAGAGGGGACCACCACCCGGTCTGCCAATCCAGAGGCACTGTCCCGATGTCCATGCGATGTTGCAGAGGCGTGTCAACCAAGACAGTCCTACAACATCCAGAGCCTTAAGGAACTCGGCGTATCTCATCCACCCCGGGGCCCTGCCACCAAGGAGTTTTTGACCACCTCGGTGACTTCAGTCCCAGAGATGGGAGAGCCCACCTCAGAGTCCCCAGGCTCTGCTTCCTCATTGGAAGGCATGTTAGTGGGATTGAGGAGGTCTTGAAGTACTCCCCCATAACGCCCCGAAGTCGAGGTCAGCAGCGCACCATCCCCACCATATACGGTGTTGACACTGCACTGCTTCCCCTCCTGAGACGCGGACGGTGGACCAGAATCTCCTCGAAGCCGTCGAAAGTCGTTCTCCATGGCCTCTCCAAACTCCTCCCATGCCCGAGTTTTGCCTCAGCAACAACGAAGCAGCGTTCGCTTGGCCTGCGGTACCTATCAGCTGCCTCCAGAGACCCACAGGACAAAAAGTCCTATAGGACTCCTTCTTCAGCTTGACGGCATCCCTCACGCCGGTGTCCACCAACGGGTTCGGGATTGCCGCCACGACAGGCACCGACCACCTTGCGGCCACAGCTCCGGTCAGCCCCTCAACAATAGAGGCACGGAACATGGCCCATTGGACTCAATGTCCCCACCTCCCTCGGGGCGTGGTTGAAGTTCTGCCGGAGGTGGGAGTTGAAGCTACTTCTGACAGGGGACTCTGCCAGCCGTTCCCAGCAGACCCTCACAACACGTTTGGGCCTACCAGGTCTGACCGGCATCTTCCCCCACCATCGAAGCCAACTCACCACCAGGTGGTGATCAGTTGACAGCTCGCCCCTCTCTTCACCCGAGTGTCCAAGACATATGGCGCAAGTCCGGCGACACGACCACAAAGTCGATCATCGACCTGAGGCCTAGGGTGTCCTGGTGCCAAGTGCACATATGAACACCCTTATGCTTGAACATGGTGTTGTTATGGACAATCCGTGGCGAGCACAGAAGTCCAATAACAAAACACCGCTCGGGTTCAGATCGGGGGGGCCATTCCTCCCAATCACGCCCTTCCAGGTCTCACTGTCATTGCCCGTGAGCATTGAAGTCTCCCAGCAAAACGAGGGAATCCCCAGAAGGTATGCCCTCTAGCAACCCTCCAGAGACTCCAAAAGGGTGGATACTCCAAACTGCTGTTCGGTGCATACGCACAAACAACAGTCAGGACCCTTCCCCCCACCCGAAGGCGGAGGGAGGCCACCCTCTCGTCCACCGGGGTAAACCCCAATGCACAGGCTCCGAGTCGGGGCAACAAGTATGCCCACACCTGCTCGGCGCCTCTCACCGGGGGCAACTCCAGAATGGTAGAGAGTCCAGTCCCTCTCAAGGAGATTGGTTCCAGAGTCCAAGCTGGGCGTCCGACTATATCTAACCTCTCGACCTCGCGCACTAGCTCAGGCTCCTTCCCCTTCAGAGAGGTGACATTCCACGTCCCAAGAGCCAGTTTCTGTAGCCGAGGATCAGACCGCCAAGGTCCCCGCCTTCGGCCACCACCCAACTCACACTGCACCCAACCTCCTTGGCCCCTCCCATAGGTGGTGAGCCCATGGGGAGGAGGACCCACGTTAACTCTTCGGGCTGTGCCCAGCCGAGCCCCATGGGTGCAGGCCCGGCCACCAGGCGCTCGCCATCGAGCCCCACCTCCAGGCCTGGCTCCAGAGGGGGGCCCCGGTGACCCGCGTCCGGGCAAGGGAAAACGTCGTCCAAGGTTTTTATTCTTCATCAGAGGTTTGTTGAACCGCTCTTTGTCTCATCCCTCACCTAGGACCAGTTTGCCTTGGATGGCCCTACCAGGGGCATAAAGCCCCGGACAACATAGCTCCTAGGATAATTGGGACACGCAAACCCCTCCACCACGATAAGGTGACGGTTCAAGGAGGGGTCTTTACAGCTATGACAGTGAAATAGAAAAATATAAAATAATAGCAGAAAAGGCAAAAATAAATAACAAAGCTTGCCCCCCTCCCCCCATTGCAGCATGCTTCCTCAAACAAGGCTTAAACAAAAACCTAATAGATGTGCTCTTCTGGCATACAACATATCTTCTGTAAGAAATCCTTTACACTAATAAACAACTGAATCTATTATAAAAGGCATAATTCTTTGCATTTATATAGCGCTTTTCTCACTACTCAAAGCGCTCAGCAATTGTTAAGGACCTTGCTCAAGGGCCCAACAGAGCAGAGTCACTTTTGGCATTTATGGGATTCGAACCAGCAACCTTCCGATTGCCAGTGCAGGTCCCTAGCCTCAGAGCCACCACTCCACCTGAATGTCAAAGAATTGCACGTCCTTTAAATCTGGGTTTTTAAGAATAATTTTAACAAATAATAATCAATTAAACATATCTAATACAATAACAACAAAAATGATAAAACCAAAATGAAAAATGACAAAATAAATGAATAAAAAACAAACATAAAAAAAAGTATATTATATAAAATTATAACACTAGTAATACTTTATTTTTAAAAATATGCGAAGATGTTTTAAGATATCAATACAGCTCACACAGCATTCTTCATTACATACATATTTTACTGTGTATTGCAGTGTAAGAGCACAGGGCCCATCAATTTAGGATTATAGGTCAACATGTGTAGTTACAACAATATATAATAGACGGACAAGTAAACAGTAAAAATATTGGAATAAACAGCAAAAATTTAATATGAGACTTCAAACTGAAATAAAGTAAATGTTTTTGTCTGAAATCTAAACACGAAATTCCAAAATGCTGTCATAACTGAAGTTTGAATATAGCACTTCTGCAGTAACATGTCTTTTGAGAAAAACCTTGACAAGGTACAAGAATGCATGTTCATCTCATGTTCCCAAAAATCTACAGCTGCTTCATAATAGTATTAAAAGAATCATATCAGCGAGCCAAGTCCACATTAAGATTTAGAAATAGATGAATATTTATATGAGCATATGGTGTTGTCTCTATCATCTGCAAAAAAAAAAAATCACATTACATGCAGTCTTTGGTTTACTTTTAAACAGAAGGACCTACAAGTCCTGCACACTACGGGGCTTCCAATGAAGCTATTTTTGTAACAATGTGAAAACTACTGCAGCTATATTATTTCCTCTTCTCTCCTCCAGAGAGGAAAGAAAGGGAAATAATCTAAGCATACATTCTGCCATCTGGATTGTTTTTCAAGTTGTAATTTTTTTTCCCCAAAAAAGTTTTTTTTATCTGGTTAGGCAATCTGAGTTAAATGGAAAAATCACTGGTACTCTATCGAAAAAACATACAAGCTTTATGTTTAATATCTGTACTGATCTTTTCCATGACTTGTTTTTGGAGCTTCCCACCTGTAAGATACCATTTGCGCATTTTCAGGTTTAGCATGCTGTGCTATACTTCAAGGTTATCAAGATGATCTTAAATTTCCTATTCAGAGATAATAAATGGGTCAAATGATCAAAATATACTAACAAAAAACTGTAAAAAGCATATATGCATTGTGATTCCTTTATAGTTACTGATTATCAATAGTCCAGGAAGCCTGACTCTACACTCAACAGGCCTACTCAGGATCAAAAACGGGGCACAGACTTTTAACAGTTCAAAAATGCACTTCTGGGTGAGAAAACTAAAACTTCTGGCTTAACCTTTAGAAATAAAGAATTTGTTTTAAAAAATCAAAAATGGAAAAAAAAAAGTCAAAAAGGGAATGCCTGAAAAGGTGATTCAATGCAAACAAATCCAATCCGAGATTAAAAAATAAAAACCTAAAAAGAGAAGAAACAATCCACAACCCAGAATTAATACAATACGATACTCACAGATCTGCACTCCTCAACGGTCAATGAAGCTATGCTGGGACCATCTGCACAAACAATACAAAAGATGGATAGTGGCCCTGCTGTAGGCATCATGGTGACCTGGCTTCTTAGGGTTCACAAAAAAAAAAAAAAAAAAGTCTGAAGTGTGACATTCAGGCAACTTAAATACACAATTCTGATGTATTACAGCCAAGGTTTTCATTTACCCTTTCTTGTATTTATTTTTTGTTTTATGGGTGTTTTTGTGATGTTCTAATGGTTATTTTAAACATTTTTATAATATTTACGGTTTCTGTTTCTTGCTTTTGTTTAGAATTTGTTATATATATATATATATATATATATATATATATATATATATATATATATATATATATATATATATATATATATATATATCTATAGGTAGATAGGGGTGTACTCACTTTTGTTGCCAGCGGTTTAGACATTAATGGTTGTGTATTGAGTTATTTTGAGGTGACAGCAAATTTACACTATTATACAAGCTGTACACTGACTACTTTACGTTGTATCAAAGTGTCATATCTTCAGTGTTGTCCCATGAAAAGATATAATAAAATATTTACAAAAATGTGAGTAGTGTATTCACTTTTTCATATAAAATACACTACGGTGGCCGTTTGTCTGACCAGGATTTTATCATCACCTGTAGCTCGGAAACCGTTTGACCTGAAATTTGGTACACATATACTATGTGACGTCTACTATCTACTACCCCACTTTTAGTGATAACTGACCTCCAAGGTTATTCCTCTTTTTATTTTTATTTTATTGTAGAATCAACTCTCTGCAGCGGCCAGCAGGGCGGCCGTGCAGCACATTCGTGCGTATGTGTGTCATTCTATTCCCTACCACCTTCAACGTCACTTCCCCTACCTCTTGATATCTTAAATCATTCTTTAGGCATATTGAAGACTTAAGTGCCAGCTTAAGTGAAAAAATAAAGAAAATGTACTAAGTAATTGCAACACAAACACTGATTTAATCAGTTTTAACGTGAAAAGATGCTGACAAAAGAAGAGAAGAAGTGGGCCGCTAGGGTGAAAAAAAGAAGAGCTGCTCAGGAAGCAGCAAGCACATCAACCTCTGAGCAAAACAAATGCTAAACGTATAGAGAAAGAGTGTGAAAACTATGAATGCTCAAGTGTATTTCACTGCACGTTATCGTGCAGTGCGCCATTACTGGATTAAGAGTCTTTCCCTTTCCTGTATTTCCTGTACTTGGAATTCTGATTTTGCATTACGTATTGGGACTTGTTTACTTTGGATTGCCATTTTCAGACACATTGTTTTGACCTTTTTGGATTACTTATGAATGCTTTGAAATCACTGCAAGTGTCTGTGTGTGAATCCCAACCCAGGAATCTGGGTATGTTGGGGAAGAAAAAGTTCAGCCATACTCATTTCCCCTGGTCCTTCCATTGCATTTTCCTTCCAGCCAGGTAAGGATCCATGTTCAGTCTCTGTCAGCACAGCGCTGTCAGATCTAAACACTAGCATGGCGAATTGCTCACATACTTAAGTGACTTTTGCTACAGGTGGAAGTCCCATTTTACTTATATTTGTATGTGTTGTGGTGCAGAGCAGTTTATTAGCTGGCAAAAGAGCTGTGAAGAAGCTGTACGGTCCTGCCTTTGACCAGTCTGATAGAGGTCATGGGACATCGTATCTTTGATTGCCACTACAACAGTCAGTTCTGAACAGGAACCAGCCACAGCACTGCTCTTGTGACAAGAACTGAGTTGATGGCATTTATCTCCAAGAGGAAGAGGCAAGTTTGTTGTACCATATGAACAGCAATGAGACAATAAAACTGAATAATAAAGAAACAAGCACTAACTTTTGCAAATTGCCAAAATTTACACCAGGTGTTACAGACTCAAATCAAATGTATGTTTTTATTATACGGTATTGTAAAAATAATAATACTAATAACAGCTCCCTACTCAAAACACAGAGCGCCCAGTCTCGATCCCGGGACCTTTGGGTTATAAAGCAGCAGTTCTTACTTCTACACCAGGCACGTCCAAAGTCCGGCCTGTGGGCCAATCACGACCCAAGATTGGATTTTATATGGCCCAAGCCAATTGTCTCAAAATGTTTTATTTTTGGCCCACAGCCACAAACAGAATAAATAAATCATGCTGATTCAACATGCAGTTTCTCTTTTGCACTCATGATAGCAGCACTTTAACAGTCTGCCAACTGCCATAAAACCTCAAACAGAAAAAGACTGATGGACCAATCATAGCTCTCGCTGGACTCACGATGCTGTGGGGCTTGGGTGGGTTTACCACTGAGGATTCTGCAGGTGTACACTGTATGGCTGTGTAAAAGTTGCTCTGACCCTACAACTGTCATGGCTACAGCAAGTAAAAAAAGGAAAGTTGATAATGAAGGATGATGTGTCCAGGCAAGGTGAAAGTTACAATATTTTTTCACAGAAAACTGAAACAACTGTGTCTGCCTAATTTGCCACAAGACTGTTGCTTTGTATAAGGAATATAATGTGAAGAGACACTACAAGACAAAACATGCTAATACATATGACAAGCTATCAGAGATTGACCCTTCTGAAAAAGTGAAGAAACTCGAGGAGAGCTTAGCTGCCCAGCAGCAGTTCTTTACACAGACCCATGAGTCAAATGAAAACATCACCAAAGATAGCTATGAAGTAGCTATGTTAATTGCTAAACATGGAAAACCTTTTACAGAAGGCGAGTTTGTTAAAGACTGTGTCATGAAAATAGCAGAACACATTTGCCACAAAAAGAAGAAAGAATTTTCCAGCATTTGTCTTGCTCGTAACAGTGTGGCAAGGAGAATTGAAGAGCTGTCATCAGATGCTAGAAGACAACTCGAAGAGAAGTCAACAAATTTAGATTTTTTTTCTTTGGCCTGCGATGAAAGTACAGATGCATCTGACACTGCTTAGTTACTGATTTTTTTGAGAGGTGTTGATGGTGACCTAAACATAACAGAAGAGATGCTGGACCTCAAAAGCCTCAAAGGCCCAACAAGAGGAACTGATTTATTCCATAATGTTTGTTCAGCTGTTGATGACATGAAACTACCATGCAGCAAGCTTAGTGGGATTATTACAGACAGTGTGCCTGCCATGGCTGGTGAACGAAGTGGATTGTCCACGCTTATTTGTAACAATGTCAGCGACTAAGGAGGCGAAGCTGTTAAACTTCATTGCATCATTCATCAGCAGGTTCTTCACACCAAACATCTAAGATTTGATCATGTCATGAATCCAGTGGTAAAGGCAATTAATTTCATCCATTCTAAAGCTCTATACCACCGCCAGTTCCAGAAGTTCCTGCTTGACTTCCAGGCTGAATATGGAGATGTACTATATCACAACAACATGAGGTGGCTCAGCAGGGGATCAGCATTGCAGCGATTTTTCCCTCTTAAAGGGGAAATTGGACAGTACTGTATTTGGCTGAAAAGAAACAGGCAATGTAAGAACTGTGTGGATAGCAGACTTGGCTTTTTTGGTTGACATAAAGCATCTGAATGCGCTGAATGTTAGCCTTCAAGGACAAAAAGTAGTAGTAAGCCAACTATATTCACACATAAAGGCCTTTAAAACAAAGCTGCCACAAACAGAGCCCTGCTCCACACATTTCCCAGCTTTGCGGGATGTCATGGTTGGTAATTTGCGAGTGCAAACAAATAGGTATGCAGTAAGCATCGCATCTCATGTCAGCGAGTTGAACGACCGCTTTCGAAATTTTGCCGCAATTGATTAGGACTTGTTGCTTTCTCTTCTCCCTTCAGCATGGACCCTGAGGAGGCTCCAGCTCACCTACAGCTAGAGCTGATTGAGCTTCAGTGTGACGAGTGCGGTAACCGACAGCAGCAGCTTTCTTGTGCCTTTTTACCAGCAGCTGATAAAGGCAAGTTTCCAGAAATGCGAACATTTGCAAAGAAAATGTTGAGCTTGTTTGGCTCTACATATTTGTGTGAGCAGAACAGACTTTCTCTGTTCGGAACTTAAACAAGAATCGCTTGAGATCAAGACTTAGCGACTCCCACCTACGTGACATTTTATGCATGTCTACTACTGCTCTCAAACCAGACCTGGCCTGTGTACTGAAATCCAGATCTCAGTTTCACCCTTCACATTAGTGTCAATAGCTTACCTGTTGCTCTGTTATCAGAATTAGACACAGTTGTATATTACACAGTTTCTGAATGTTTTCAACTTCTGGTAGAAATTCAGATAACTTGTATGCCCTGATCTGTATATCTAAATGCTTAAATTTGCATATTTTTTCTTTTGCTGTGTGAAAATTACATTAAATAACAGAATATTCATATGCATATTTTATTGTTTAAAATAATGTCATCAGGGGCCGTTGGCCCTGGGGCACTTTCACATTATCATATCTGGACTTCCTTGAAAAAAGTTTGGACACCCCTGCTCTACACCATTCAAGAATACATGTAAAATCCCTGTCGATTGACATTTGAGCTTGAGTTTACAGCCACATATAAACTGAATTCTTTTTTTTTCCTTTTGGATATATTCTTGAATAAAAGAGAATGTGTTTACTGTATTTGATATTTGGACTAAAGTCTTCACACATTATACACTTCTTTTCATTATTGGTATAACATGGAAAAAGTTTCTGCTTTAGGTATGTGTTCAGCATTTCTTGCATCCTACACTTACCCAGATATTTGCAGACAGGGAAGACACATGAAATGCATGTACAGTACACCCCCAAAATTCACGGGCGAATTGTGAAAAACCACAAATTTTGTATGTGGTTAAAAAAATGCATATTTTCATAGTTTAAACACTAAATATGCCCCTAAAACACTTTAATTTCAAACTCAGCTTAATACATTACCTAAAAATAAAGAATATAAAACGTAAACCTGTATATTGTACCGCAGTGCTAGAATGTAAAATACCAATGTTACCGCTATATGTACTGTAATTCATGCAAGCACGTTTTCATTACCAGAAGCCTTAGACCAGGGGTGCCCAAGGTGTCGATCACGACTGACCAGTATAATCGGAAAGGGAGTGCAGGTAGATCGCGTTGCATTAAAAAAAAAAAAAAATTTTAAACGTTATTCTATATATCCTTCCTATGGCATTTGCCACTTGATTGACATATAGGGCGGCCAGTCTGAGATCTCTTTTCTTTTAACACACTGGTCATCCCACACGCACGATCAAACGCGCAAGCTACTGCAAAACTTCGGCTGTGATCTAGTTAGCCTTCCAATTTATATCGACTAAAGAAGGGATTTAAAAAAATAAAAAAAATGTTGGGTGAGGGTATGGGCTGGATGTGGAATTGGAAGAGAATTTTTTTTTCCTCACAATGTCACAATCGAAGTGCATTTGTCTGATCTGTCAATCTGTCATTGCTATTCCAAAGAAGGAAAATGTGGAAAGGCACTTTTGAATTGTTCATAAAAACTACAAAACTGACTTCCTTCTGAAAAGCGATCTGAGAAAGAGAAAGGAGAGGGAACTAAAATCGCAGTTAAATCGGACAACCGTCATTTTTCACTCGGCTGAATTCAAAAGCAAAGGCAGACACACCGAAGCATCTTTCCGGGTTTGTCACTCAATCATTAAGCATAAGAAGTCCTTCCAAGATGGAGAGATGATAAAAGAGGCCTTCGTTGAAACAGATGGCTAGGGAGAAATTCCTGCTGAGATTTCAAGACCCCTGGCCAGAGAAAAAGGAGTTTCTCCTTGTCATTAAACATGCAGAATTCAAGCAACTTAATAACGATCAATGGCCACTAGACGCCATTTTTTTTCCGATCTGACCAACATGTTGAATGAGCTTAATTTACAGCTGCAAGGAGGAAAAGAGAACTCCATGGTCAATATGATTAACTCAATTAATGCTTTCAAATAAAAAATGCAACATCTGTCCTCAAAGCTGCAGCGCCTTGATTTGGGGAACATCCAAAACCTCGCGTCAGAGCTGGAGAAGCAATGGAAGGCATGTGCACAACTTGACAGCATCCGCTACACAGAGCAGATTGAAAATTGCCTGTCAGACTTTGACAGACGGTTTCAAGACTCAGCTTTACTTGAGCCAATCGCTACATTTAAGTGCTATTCATTTAGGGAAGATGCTGAGGGTGATTCACCCGCATCAAAAACTGCACCACTGTTTCACCTAAAACTCCTCTACAGTGGAGGATGAGATTTTGACACTACAGGATGACATTCAGCAGACGTCTGGGGCTCTTGGACAGTTTTTGGAACTTACTCACAGAGGAAAATTACCCAAACATGAGGAAATGTGCTACCTCCTTGGACTGCATTATTCAGCTCTACTTATTTATGCGAGTCAGCCTTTTTCCACATGAAGATTATTAAATCCAAATGCTGTAGTGACGATAAATGTATTGAATTGTTATTGTGCCATAAAGGTTATTCAGTTATGCAAGGTATGACAACCTATATTTTATGTATAAAGTATACTTAGTATATAGCATTTTTAATATAGGTAGATCATTTCGACCTGGTCATTTTAAAAGTAGTTTGCAAGCCAAAAAGTGTGGGCACCCCTGCCTTAGACGGTGCAGCTTGTTTTGGCTTTAACCCTTAAACTGCCACATACTTGGGGTTAATGCATCCCTGGATGGCAAATACTTTTATGCTGCACTTTAAGTAAACGTCACAATTAAAGAAAAAATGAAATTTTAATGGAACACTTTTTTCCATGCAAAGAGCATCACAATTACTGCAACACTAATCATTTTACACACTGCTAATGAACTGTAAAAACTATTTTAAAAACTACTGGAACAATATGTACAAAGTGCAACGTTTGGGGCACAGAATTGCACAGAAACACAGGAGATTGTAGAGACAGGAACTTTATTCAAACACTTCAAAGATGTCTCTTTCAGAAGTAAAAGGAGCTCAGTATGCAGTTAGTTATTGATTAAACAATAGACAAACATCATAGATGAACACAACCCCCAACAGGAGCAGAGAATGTCTGGGGGAGGACAGAGAAACAAAGCAATCAGCCAAAAAGGACAGGCACCGTTCAGGCTTTTACGTAAGAGTAGCGTCACGCGAGAAGCCGCAAATCGAGATGATGGTGATTTATTTATTTTTATGGTGGAGATTCCAGAGAAGCATTCAGCCTTAACCTGACCCGCACGCAATCAGAAGCAGACAAAAGACAGAAACAAAGCAAACCGGTAATCAAACAGCAAATAAAGAATGTCATGAAAACAAATGAAATAAGAAAACAACGATACCACCCCTGCTCCCCTTACGGCGATTACACATTAAGTACAACAAAGTACAAACAAAAGACACACAGTAAATCATGAAAAAGTTAATGAAAAACGGCAAGGGATGAAATGTAATGATGAAAATACATGGTTCAGAGATCCGCACGTTGAATGGGAATGTACAAATAGTCCTACCAGTAGTTCCTGAAATGGTGAAGACGGGTGGACAGGTTCAGGACCGTTCTTTTCTTTGCAGGATGGCCATGAATCCACTTACAGTCCTCATGTACACAGGCAGATGGCAGACAATCCAGATGCATGAAATTATCCAGGACAAAATGAATAAGTACAGGTAACCCAACAGAAGGCAGACACACAGGAACTTGAAACACAAATTACAAAAACTTTCTTGTTTTGCTTTTGGTCACCGGCCCCCTTTTTAAAAGCTGCGCAGACATCCTTTGACTTCAACAGACCCAGCATCCTCAGCAGAAGACCAATCAAAGCCATGCAGGGACTGCTGTGAGTTGCAGTTTCAAATTCTATTGGCTACTTTCACCATTCCCAGTCACGGTTTTCTCTATAGCCGCTTCCTGTTCTCTCTACAGTACAGTATTGCCACGAAAAAAGCCATAAAAATTGCGGAGGATATTTTCGGTTTCCACTAACATTTGTTAGTTAGGTTCTAAGGAAAACTCTGCGAATGATTAAGGCCGCAAACTCTGAACTGCAACTTCGCGGGGTCTACTGTATTCCAAATAATGATATACTGTATTATTTACCCTCCACTCCAGGCACCCCACATGCAGATAGGGAGCCTTGGCTTGGGCTGGGAGACCTTTTTTGCCCGCGAGCTGGGCGGGGGATGGGACAGTAGGCTGCTTGCACTGATTGACGCATTTACAAAAGAAAAGACGCTGATGGTAGAGGTGTGAAAGGATTTATTGTGGGCTGGAATTATGAGTTTTTTAGTAGGTTTCTGGAATTCTAGTGTTAAATGTTTTAAAGAACTGGCATTCTTAGCTTACAGATGGCTTGACATTTATTACTAAACTTATTGTATGGCACTTGGTTACTTGGAGAAAGAAATGGAAGGACAGGAACTGGGTGTTAGTACGTCTGAAAGAGACAGTACTGCTGCAATAAATTATTTCATTGAGGGCTGTGCACGTCCAAGCAAGTACAGGTGCCGGTCATAAAATTAGAATATCATGACAAAGTTGATTTATTTCAATAATTCCATTCAAAAAGTGAAACTTGTATATTAGATTCATTCATTACACATAGAATGATTATTTCTTTTAATTTTGATGATTATAACGGACAACTAATGAAAGTCCCAAATTAAGTATCTCTGAAAATTAGAATATTGTGAAAAGGTTCAATATTGAAGACACCTGGTGCTACATTCTAATCAGCTAATTAACTCAAAAAACACGCGAAAACCTTTAACTGGTCTCTCAGTCTAGTTCTGTAGGCTACACAATCATGGGGAAGACTGCTGACTTGACAGCTGTCCAAAAGACGACCATTGACACCTTGCACAAGGAGGGCAAGACACAAAAGGTCATTGCTAAAGAGGCTGGCTGTTCACAGAGCACTGTGTCCAAACACATTAATAGAGAGGCGAAGGTAAGGACAAGATGTGGTAGAAAAAAATTGTACAAGCAATAGGGATAACCGCACCCTGGAAAGGATTGTGAAACAAAACCCATTCAAAACTGTGGGGGAAATTCACAAAGAGTGGACTGCAGCTGGAGTCAGTGCTTCAAGAACCACCACGCACAGAAGTATGCAAGACATGGGTTTCAGCTGTCGCATTCCTTGTGTCAAGCCACTCTTGAACAAGAGACAGCGTCAGAAGCGTCTCAACTGGACTGCTGCTGTGTGGTCCAAAGTTATGTTCTCTGATGGAAGTAAATTTTGCATTTCCTTTGGAAATCAAGGTCCCAGAGTCTGGAGGAAGAGAGGAGAGGCACAGAATCCACGTTGCTTGAGGTCCAGTGTTAATTTTCCCACAGTCAGTGATGGTTTGGGGTGCCATGTCATCTGTTGGTGTTGGTCCATTGTGTTTTCTGAGGTCCAAGGTCAACGCAGCGGTCAACCAGGAAGTTTTAGAGCACTTCCTGCTGCTGACGAACTTTATGGAGATGCAGATTTCATTTTCCAACAGGACCTGGCACCTGCACAAAGTGCCAAAACTACCAGTGCCTGGTTTAAGGTCCATGGTATCCCTGTTCTTGATTGGCCAGCAAACTCGCCTGACCTTAACCCCATAGAAAATCTATGGGGTATTGTGAAGAGGAAGATGCAATACGCCAGACCCAACAATTCAGAAGAGCTGAAGGCCACTATCAGAGGAACATGGGCTCTCATAACACCTGAGCAGTGCCACAGACTGATCGACTCCATGCCACGCCACATTGCTTCAGTAATCCAGAGCAAAGGAGCCCCAACTAAATATTGAGTGCTATACTGTACATGCTCATACTTTTCATGTTCATACCTTTCAGTTGGCCAACTTTTCTAAAAATCCTTTTTTTGCATTGGTCTTAATTGATATTCTAATTTTCCGAGATACTGAATTTGGAACTTTCATTAGTTGTCAGTTATAATCATCAAAATTAAAAGAAATAAATATTTGAAATACATCAGTCTGTGTGTAATGAATGAATCTAATATACAAGTTTCACTTTTTGAATGGAATTACTGAAATAAATCAACTTTGTCATGATATTCTAATTTTATGACCGGCACCTGTATCTTGCAGGAGCCAGGAACAATCTCTGGACGGGGATCCGGCTCATCAATACCACTACTACCACTTGATTAATACATAGTTTATTTCATTTCACATGAACTTGATATCAAGCATACATTTTAGTATTGTTATATCATGAATGTAATGTATTCTGTGTCCTGTCGGTGTAGACCACATAGAAAAACACGTACAACATGAAGCATTTAACATGCTACTTTAGCTACAACAGGATCTGAGAAACTTAAAAATTAAGTTTGCGACATTCTACTTTAATCACAAAATAAAGTATGAGATTGAAGTAGAAGTGTCTATTTTTTTTTTGCTTTTCTCTGTACCCTAATGCGCTTCCATATATGACACTCAGACAGTGGGGCAACAACTCACCTTTTCACGGCAAATTTGATATCTGACTTCTTTTTTTATTTTGGGCACTGTGCGACTTTGTGAACTTGAGCATCGAGTTTCTCCGACACACTATGTCACTCGATCAACTTCCTTTTGTTGTTTATACCACTGATTAAGCCAACAAATAGTACATTTTTCCTTGCCTCAGCTTCGCATTCACTTAAATTCTTTTTTTCCGAAGGAGTCGGGGTGGGGCAGCAGGCATGTGCACGAGAGTTGCTTTTCACACTGACCAGGATTTATGTAGCGGAAGTGCGTGGAAGTTGGCTTATGCACAGTTTTATGCATCCGAATTTTTTTTGTGCGTATACACATTTCCACTTTTGTCTGCATGCCATGTTTTAGTGTGAATTCTAAGCACGGCATTATGCATGTGGCCTCAGAAGAGCATCTGAGCAGATTACCACAGTTTCCTTAACTACTCAGGAAAATGTAATTCTGCCATATGAGGAACCCTATAGGAAAAAAGGTTAGCTCTATAATCAGAATGCAATCCTTCAAGTAAAGTGACAAAGAGCACCTTATGTTTAAGTCCTGTCAACTTCATTAAAAAAACAAATACTTAAACAAGAATCCTATTATGTAAATTTGGATTTGGTCTCATATATGCATGTGGACTAAACAGATTAGAGACCTCAGCCCATCCAAATAATATAAAATAACCAGTAACAGTGCACTGCACAATAACGTGCAGTGAATACACCTGACTTGAGCATTCTTAGTTTTCATACTCTCTGTATGTTTAGCATTCGTTTGCTCAGAGGTTGATGCGCTTGCTGCATCCTAGTGGCTCGCTTCTTCTATTCTTTCATCGGCATCTTTTCGCGTTAAAACTGATTATGTCAGTTTTTTTGTTGCAATTACTGAGTACATTTTCTTTAATTTTTCACTTAAGCTGGCACTTAAGTCTTCAATATGCCTAAAGAATGATTTAAGATATAAAGAGGTAGGGGAAGTGATGGTGAAGGTTGTAGGGATTAGAACGGTGCCCGCTGCCGAAAGTTGATTGTACAATAAAATAAAAATAAAAAGAGAAATAACCTTGGAGGTCAGTCATCACCCCGAAAGCTGATAGTAGACGTCACATAGTATATGTGTACCAAATTTCAGGCCAATACAGTGGTGTGAAAAACTATTTGCCCCCTTCCTGATTTCTTATTCTTTTGCATGTTTGTCACACAAAATGTTTCTGTTCATCAAACACATTTAACCATTAGTCAAATATAACACAAGTAAACACAAAATGCAGTTTTTAAATGATGGTTTTATTATTTAGGGAGAAAAAATCCAAACCTACATGGCCCTGTGTGAAAAAGTAATTGCCCCCTTGTTAAAAAAATAACCTAACTGTGGTGTATCACACCTGAGTTCAATTTCCCCCACCCCCAGGCCTGATTACTGCCACACCTGTTTCAATTAAGAAATCACTGCCTGACACAGAGAAGTAGACCAAAAGCACCTCAAAAGCTAAACATCATGCCAAGATCCAAATAAATTCAAGAACAAATGAGAACAGAAGTAATTGAGATCTATCAGTCTGGTAAAGGTTATAAAGCCATTTCTAAAGCTTTGGGACACCAGCGAACCACAGTGAGAGCCATTATCCACAAATGGCAAAAACATGGAACAGTGGTGAACCTTCCCAGGAGTGGCCGGCCGACCAAAATTACCCCAAGAGCGCAGAGACGACTCATCTGAGAGGTCACAAAAGACCCTAGGACAACGTCTAAAGAACTGCAGGCCTCACTTGCCTCAATTAAGGTCAGTGTTCACGACTCCACCATAAAAAGAGACTGGCAAAACGGCCTGCATGGCAGATTTCCAAGACGCAAACCACTGTTAAGCAAAAAGAACATTAGGGCTCGTCTCAATTTTGCTAAGAAACATCTCAATGATTGTCAAGACTTTTGGGAAAATACCTTGTGGACTTATGAGACAAAAGTTGAACTTTTTGGAAGGCAAAATGTCCCGTTACATCTGGCGTAAAAGGAACACAGCATTTCAGAAAAAGAACATCATACCAACAGTAAAATATGGTGGTGGTAGTGTGATGGTCTGGGGTTGTTTTGCTGCTTCAGGACCTGGAAGGCTTGCTGTGATAGATGGAACCATGAATTCTATTGTCTACCAAAAAATCCTGAAGGAGAATGTCCGGCCATCTGTTTCAACTCAAGCTGAAGCGATCTTGGGTGCTGCAACAGGACAATGACCCAAAACACACCAGCAAATCCACCTCTGAATGGCTGAAGAAAAACAAAATGAAGACTTTGGAGTGGCCTAGTCCTGACCTGAATCCAATTGAGATGCTATGGCATGACCTTAAAAAGGCGGTTCATGCTAGAAAACCCTCAAATAAAGCAGAATTACAACAATTCTGCAAAGATGAGTGGGCCAAAATTCCTCCAGAGCGCTGTAAAAGACTCATTGCAAGTTATCGCAAACACTTGATTGCAGTTATTGCTGCTAAGGGTGGCCCAACCAGTTATTAGGTTCAGGGAGCAATTACTTTTTCACACAGGGCCATGTAGGTTTGGATTTTTCTCCTAAATAATAAAACCGTCATTTAAAAACTGCATTTTGTGTTTATTTGTGTTATATTTGACTAATGGTTAAATGTGTTTGATGATCAGAAACATTTTGTGTGACAAACATGCAAAAGAATAAGAAATCAGGAAGGGGGCAAATAGTTTTTCACACCACTGTAGGTCAAACGGTTTGCAAGTTACAGGTGATTGAAAATTCTGGACAGACAAATGAACAGCCACAGTAGCATATTATAAAAAAAGATAGATTATTTCAAATTAGAAAGTGGAACCAGGCAAGGGAGTCTTATAGTAATTGCTGATAAATCACAGCTATCTATCTACGAATTGAGATAAAAGGAATCATAATGGAAATGGTTGAACATAAAAAAAAAAATTAAAAAATCTCTTCAGTTTTGGTGATTGGGTGCTTTATGTCTTTCCCATTAGTATTAAATATCCAAATTCAAACATTTTTATTCAAAAATTTACTTTAATAAGAGCACGATTTTTTCCAGTGAATTCTCTCAAATGTTAAAACAACATTGATTATTTCTCACCAATTATATAAGAATAGTTTAAATACAAGGGAATTATTGTTACAAGAAAAACAAAACATCGCTATAACCTAATTTATTTCAGGAATATGATGATTAACGATTTGTTTTTTTTTTTTAACCAAAACTCCTATTTTTGGAACAAGTCCTTATTTAAGATCCTTGACTCAATAGTAACAATTCATCCGAAATTCAAAGCAACTAAGCTTTAAAAGGGTGACTCTAAAGCTGAACATAACACAGCACCAAATAATTTTCTGTTCTATTGCTGGGCTCAAGTATTTGTTAAATAAAACATTGTAAAGTGATAAAAGGTCATCAAACCACACCTGTTCTCTGAGCCTTCCTCAAAATCCATCCTGCATGCTTTGCTTGTGATTAAGTCAACATTAATTTCTGTCAATTTACCATCAGTCCAGAGGTTTGCTATTTACTAAAGCTATGGAACCAACATAAGACACATTGTAAGGAATAAAAGCTCGTTGCTCCTTAACCCTGAAAGTCACCAATTATCTTAACATGTAGAGATCCCTATATTGATAATGTATTTGCATCTTTTAAGGTCTAAATATAATCTCCCAGCAGCACACTTTTTCTTCTATATACAAATTAGAAACTTTGTTAAATGTGACCTACCCAACTACTTACACTTTAATCTATCCCTGAGATGATACTGGCAAGTCCAGATGAAAGACACAGACAGCAACTCAAGAGTATAAAAATAAATTTCAGGGAGTTTAACATTTGCGATTCTTAGGAAACAACACAAAAGGAACCTTCCATTTAAAATAATCAGGAAATTAATGGAATTCATGCATGTTCCTTGGGCGACGGAGAGAATGACAAACTGAGTGCCATTATGTCTAATGCTGAAATTCCTCCCTGACACGTTACATTTAAGTACTTTCATGCATGCGCATCAGTGAATCACCCGCCTGGCTCAGGCAAACTTTCTCCGCTGTACAAAGAAAATGACCAGTGAAGCCAATTGACTCCACCCCTTGCAGTTTCCCGCTTATAAATCCCCCCAGCTGCTGGGAAAAGGTGTTCTGTGTTGAACAGACTGCACCATAAGACAGAGCTCCTTACAACCAGTAAAAGAAAGAATCTTTAATCTATATAGCCTCACAGCTTTCCTGTTTTGTTTTGTTATTTGTACTGGTAAGCGTAGGAGCACTTTTCATTGATGTTGTTGAATTAAACAGGGACAACAGTCATTTATAGGACTTGCATCACTTCATTCTACCACAGTACTTTATCCAACAAATTACTCAAATAAGGTGTGTCAAGAACGCTACTCTTGGGGAGGGCTCGACGTTGCTATTGTTGTTTGCTATAATATTTCTTGAGCTAAGATAGATGGATAGAAATTTTAAAATGTATTTGTCCCCAGGGGAAGTCCGACTTTTTAACTGAAGCTCATTAAATAAATAAATAAATATACTTACACACCAGAAAGATAAAGAAAGAAATCTAAAAAGAAAAAATACTTCTGACTTGACAGTCACAGCAAGGCATTATGCAGGCATATTGCTGTTGGTATAAAGGAGCCCCAGTAGCGTTTCTTCATACTTCTGCTGAATGATATATTGGATGATGGTCCCCAATGATAGTGGGTCAGAGAGAGGATGTGCAGTTTTGTTTTCATTCTCTCCTTCACTACTACCTCCAGCTAAATTTTCCACTTGGAAAAATAAAGTACAATCTATTCTTTCTATCTATCTATCTATCTATCGGTCTATCCATCATAAATAACCTAGAATTGAAACAACTGTCTATACTTGTGTAGCATAACAGCTACCAGCTGAAGAGGTTCAGAAATGCACAGACCTTGATTGGAGATCTTTCAAATAAGAAAGGAAAAATGTTTTAAAGTTTATGTAGTTTTACACACTAATCATGGTGTCACAGAGTGCCATCATGTTGCATGTTGATTACCACATCCAAGAAGCAATTTCACTGCACTCTGTAGATGTGACAATAATGATCCTATACAAAACACATTCTAGTTGAATATACGCCAAGCATTCTATAATTCAATTTAAAATCATCCATCATCCACAATACAGCTTGTATCAAATTATCCAAAATGAACCAAGGGCAAAATCCAACCTGTAAGGAATGTCATCAAGCAGCTGACTCACTAGGTCACATGTTTTGGAAATGTTCTATATGCAAACTATTTTTCCAAAAAAAAAAAAAAAACCTACTACGAAATGTATATTTCTTGAATAGTATGCCTCTAAAATTAGTTCTAACACTTTAACAGCAATATTTGAAGGAAAACCACATAGGACTTGCTTGTGTTACTGAAAAGCTGTTGAAATATCCAGTATTATACTACTTGCACAGATGCATTTTTGGTCAGCTGGAAGAATCCCTATCTGCCTTCTATAACTAAGTGGGAAAGTTATGTTCTATTTTACCTCAAATTGGAAAAGATGAAATTCTATTTAACAGAACCTGTTCAGGTTTAGTGTAGTATTACAATGATGGTCTTTTACTTGCTTTTGACAGGATTTTGTTTTGTTATTTTCTTCTGTTAAATTGAAAATAAAAAAGCACGAGTTCAAAAGGATAGAACATTCTGTAAAAGAGACACAAAGAACAATTGTTGAAAACAGTACCATGAATACCCTGAAGTTATGTATAAGTAAGAAAACTGACCTCTGTTCAAACTTCTTAACTGTAGTCATGACACAATCACAAATCTTAGTTGATCATTAGCTTGGATTCCTAACTATGTGCAAGATGTGACTTGTTCAACCCATTATTCATTTAGCTGAAAAGGAAGAACAGTCTTTTGACTGTATATTTGTCTCATTTTCTTTACATTAACCACAGCAATATTTAATTAAAATGGAAGTTTTATTAAAAAAAAAAATAATATTTCTCTAGCACCTTCAACACCATCCAACCTCTGCTCCTTAGGAACAAGCTGACTGAGATGGGAGTAGATTTATACCTAGTGGCATGGATCGTGGACTATCTTACAGAAAGACCTCAGTATGCGAGTCTCGGGAACTGTAGGTCTGACATTGCGGTCAGCAACACAGGAGCACAGCAGGGGACTGTACTTTCTCCGGTCCTGTTCAGCCTATATACATCGGACTTCCAATACTCGGAGTCCTGCCACGTGCAAAAGTTCACTGATGACACTGCTATCATGGGCTGCATCAGGAGTGGGCAGGAGGAGGAGTATAGGAATCTAATCAAGGACTTTGTTAAATGGTGCGACTCAAACCACTTACACCTGAACACCAGCAAAACCAAGTAGCTGGTGGTGGATTTTAGGAGACCCAGGCCTGTTACTGTCTGTTTTTACCTGCATTTTAATCACTCTATTTTTTTTTTTTTTTTATCAGTATGCTACTGCTAGAGTATGTGAATTTCTCCTAGGGATTAATTAAGTATCTATCTATAAAAAACATTCCTGATTTGAAGTGTGAAATTTTAACAGCTTAACTAATGCAGTAGAGGCAACATTACAAACAACAAAATGTATGCATGGTGAACAACTTAGGTGCATTCAGAGACTGTTAGCTGATGTGAAAGTTGGAGCATTACATTTTCTAATCACTTCATTGAATAATTTGTCGTCACAATTTTGTTTATTACATGTTTTTGTAAGAGTGACACGCATTAAAATGACATTGATAACAGAATGTAATTACATGCATTAGTTAGTGCACAAAATACCATTATACAACATCATGTAGCTAAAGCTGCTTTCATAGACTGCAGATTTGAAAAGACATATAGCCAATGGAGATTTCAAAATCTGCAATGAAGTCTCCGTCTAAAATTGCTGGCTTCACCCAAACTTGTTACATAGCTGTTAATTGGGGAGCTTTACTAATAAATTAAAGAGTCAGATAAATATGTAACCTTTCTAAATGTAGAGGATGTGTATGATGTGAGAAGGATTGATTGATTGGATTAATTGATTGACATTAATCAGTTAATTCATTATTACTCTGGCTTTAGGCATTTTCTCATGGGATTATTAAAGTTTATCTAATCTAATCTAATGTAATGAATTAGTGAATTAATTGATTAATTGGGTCAGGCTTGTACTTTATTTTCCTTACCCTTCTTTATAGGAAGGGTTTCTGGTTGTTAGACTTGTATCAATATATTGAGGAACACAAGGATTACAGAAATATGATAACCACATGTCTACATTTGACCCTGCCACTCCCATATTTTGTAGCAAGGTATATCTGCATCAGTGGGCATGACTTCTGTTGTTTCACTGTTTTGCTGTGAAGAGCAGCTGTTGAATGATTAAAAGGAAAAACAAGTAGCCACTCTCAAGGTAAAACCACACAGAGTATGTTTCTCTGTTCTGCAAATTTTCAATACTTTTCAATGGGGGATTATGAAATTTCAAAAATGTACAGCATGCACTGTATTCTAAATATATCAACAAAAATTAAACCATCCTGTCAAATTTCAACAAAATCGGTCCACTGGTAGTCAAGTTGTTTCAAACATACAGACTGACAAAAATGGCTATCACAGTAGGTGCTTTGTGCATTATATGCGAATGCACCTAAAATATATGGGTTTGGGTATCAATCTATCAGTGGTGTTTTTGGCATGAAAATTCTGGTGGGGCCATATAACCCGAGATGAAGGGAGAAGCTATCAGAAGGGACAAAGTCATTCTAAGAAGCCCTGTAGAGGGTGTGGGTGTGTGTGTGTGAGTGAGTAGGAGACAGCGTGAGAACATGAAAGAGACAGAGCAGAACTTATGAGACCTGTTCCTCTGCTTGAATCCACTGGCCAAGGTACATGGTCACCTGCAAACTTGGGAAATATCCTAGCTTGAAATTGGCCAATGAAGTTGGAGAAAGTGAGTGCAGATGATGTTGCATTTGACCACAAGTGAGAAGTGTGAGACGAAGCTGGAAGAGTGAATGTGCAGGCATGGGATGCTGCAGAATAAAGTTCAATGGATCCGTGAAAAGTCAGTGATAGTAGTGGTTTTGAAGGGCTGCTAAGGAAAGAGATTGCCTTCAGTAAGCCTTTCATGAGGCAAAGACTGTTTTTAACAAAGCATTAGGCTACCAGCACCATTGGTTATAAAATGAGAGCGGAATATTATGTGTGGATGGGGGTGTTTAGGAGCGGGAAATCATACAAAATGAAAATCTATCAATATATTGTCATACAGTATAACGACCAAGTATTAAAAGATACATTTCAACATTGAAAGTATAACATAAATGAATATTCATGAATGTTTGATTTTTGTTCAATGTAGAAAGTGCTAAATCATATTGTAGTTAAACAACCGATAATGATGAGGATTACACCAAATTAGGAAGATTCACAAGTTCACCCAACATTTAAATTGTATCACAAAATGCAATCAACCAATAGATTTAAAAGGGCTCTAGGCTTCAAGCCCAATGACTAAACATGTGCATACTTGAGCGCCTAAAACAATGCAGACCCCAAAGTCCTGCTGAAATAGGGGTAGCAAGCAAAAGAAAAACTTCACATACTCCAAATGAATATGAAAACCAAGTTTAGTTTGCTATAAAATACGTTAAATTAGTGAGGTGAGTTTAATACTTATTTAATTTCTGCACAATGTCAACATCTACCCTTAATGCTAAGATGGCACTAAAATCGAGGTACTGATTTTTTTACAAAAGGAATACTACTGAGGAGACAATACCAGCATCAGTGTGGAAAGTGTTGTTGTTTTTTTTTTTTTAGGAATAATAGAGTTTAAACACCTTTGATGGCTATGAATCACGAACTTTACAGTGACCTGAATTATCTCCAAGTTCTTGGTCTGCAGAACAATTGTATTAAATAAACTGCTAAATATTTTAAACTAATACCCTGACTAGATTTTAATCTTGTCCCAGGTGTTCAAAGATGTTGCTTAGTGTGTCTCTTGCTACTCAATGTGCATACTTGATTTGATCTAAAAGAACCTCAGGGAGAAGAAGCTTAAAGTAACATTTATAAACCTGGTTAATCTGAACCATAGTCGTGGAAGGATGGAGCCCACCGCAGCAGCACACTGTAGTATCATTTCACTACAGTCAATATCTAGACCATGAGCTTTGTCTTGTTTCACAATTAAACTGTGAGGTTTAAAAGCCTGCTTTTTCTAGGTAACTCATAAACACACTACTTAATATTAGATCACATTCAATTGACTTTCTTAGACCAGTTGAGGTATTTGGAAGTTACAGCTACAAAGAAACTTAGATTTATTTAAAATCAATTTTTGATGCTTGATGCATTTACCAATGTTAATAGGTGATCAGCTCTTCAGTGCACTCTAATGGTTAGACTTAATGTCCTTTATAAAATTCCTTTTTTCTTTTTCAGGGTATTCCAGGAGATGGTAAAAGCAAAGATCCAGAACGAGGATTACAGAAAGGTGCAAAGAATTCAGACCTGGCCTGACTTCAAACAACAAGAAATGTTCTATTGCTTTAATATAAGTTGTGTGAACTGTTATATCTCAAAGAGTTAACGGCAGGTTCAAGTACAGTGATTTTTTGTGTGCTGTGGAGAATTGGCTTACTGATTTCAGATGCTGTTTTAATGCTGGACGGGTTTTATCAGACTGAGTGGAAAAAGCAGGAGGGGGACTGGAGATTTTTGTGAATGTGCAAAGGTGAAAAAAGAAGCATAGTACAACTCACACTAAAATGTGGGATGAAGACTTTGAAATGTGGGCTGAATTTGTCCAAGTAACTGCCCATGAAAGTAAGTTACACTATCCTGTCTGACTCAGCAACAGAAATGATCCACTTTTTACCAATACCCAAATGATGAATCATTCTTCAAACAAGGAGTCAGGTGTCTATTGATTAGATCTGAAAGAACATCAGGGAGAAGATGCTTAATGTAACATTTATTGCATTTGTGGACACTACAAGTTGGATATGCTCCATTCAAATATTATTTACCTTAAATATAAATGTGGCACAATCTTAACAGGTTGGACCCCATCTTACTGCCACCTACAATTATTGACAGAAGCATAGTCAAGCCATGACACTTTTTGTGTATATGTGGGGAGGTTGCTTGTTTTGTTATATTTAAAATGTTATTTACTTACTTAATTTGAAGTTTCTGTAAAAAATTTTCATTCCCCTTGGTAATAGGTATATCTATCCTATATTTATTAACAATTAAAAAAAAAAGTTCCATTGTATTTTAAATTAACTTATATGGAAATGGAAAAAGGCCAGCAACCTAATGAAAGGAGGACATTGCAAAGAGCAAAAGCACAAAGTGGCTTGGAGCCACTTACAGATGACTTCCAGATTTACTACTGAATTGCAATTGTTCAAATTTGAGACAATTGAAGGAAGCAGAAAGTACAGTAGTAAGAATGCACATGCCTGATTGACTCTGGAATGAAAATCTTGTAGAAGTGTCTGCTTATCCACTTATGCTTGTTCTGTGCTGTAGTCATCAATAATTATTGTCTGTTTACTAGATTGTTTCATGCACTCAGAACATGGAACCAATATTGAGAACACTTAAGGTTAGACTGATCTAACTGCATTACAGGATAAAATTTTGTACCCTGGCCCTCCCTTAATTATACAGCATTTAATTTATGAAGTTATTGGGCATCTCGACCTTCAAAGATGCTTATACTAAAATGAGTTTGCACCTTTTGATCAAGTAGGTTGTAAACAAGAAATTAACACAGAAACTGCCCAATTTCTCTAACTCTCCATCAATATCCACACATCCACAAATACTTTAGCTAGCAGTAATGAGAAGAATGGTAGTATATTCAGACTTTATCAATTACTGTCCAGATGACTACTGCTAAATGATCTTGGGCAACACTGGGAATGAGACATTTCTATTAATACCTCAAGTAAATAGTAGTACTTGATTATTCATAATATTTAATATTCATGGCTGCCACGCGTTCTCAGCGCTCATTTCACGCATCCTCTGAGCAGGTCCTCAGAAATTAACATGACGCGTGCGCAAGGTGCAGTACCAGCAAAAAGTGTGTGTGGTCAGTGCAGGGATGCGCAGTGTGCTAAAAGTTGGAATGTGACGTCAGAGTCTCTGGTTACTATCTACATGTGACAGAAACCCGCTTTGCGGATCCTACGAGATCGATGTGCACGCTTCGATGTTTGATGTATGGTTCGATGTGGTGAAGCAAAATGCCAATAGATCACCATACTGAACACATAAAAGGTATGATATACCAACTCTCTGCACATTTAGAATCCTTAGATTTATACTTGATATCACTTTCATGATGAAATGCATTAAAGTATGTATGTTACATTTTACAGATAAATCTGTAATTTCATTTAAATAATGAATACTGTTATTAATTACACACATGGGGGTGACACAGTGGCGGAGCGGTAGCACTGCTGTCTTACAGAGAGTCACGTCACTGATATTCCCTGCCTGGAGTTTACATGTCTTCCTGCTGGGTTTCCTCAGTGTGCTCTGGTTTCCTTCCAAAGATATACAGATTATGTGAGTGCTTGTAGTCACCTTGCGATGGGCTGATGCCTCGTCCAGGGACCGTTTCTGCCTCGTGCCCAATGCTAGCTGAAATGCACACATCCCTGGATTGATGGATTTAATCACTAAACATCCTTTCAGAGATATTGCGGTAAGGTGTCATCAGAATTTAATGGCTTTTCCAGGCAATTAACAACACAGTGAAGCCGAACCTGTTCTCACTGTGATAATATCTCGTACTGCCACCTAGTGGATTCCTCTAGATTTATGTAAAGTACGCGCGCAAGTATGAACAGTACAATGCTTGCGTGGCAAGAGCGTTTGCTGCAGCATGCGTCTCGTGAAGCATAAATCCGGCCTAATTGTGAATGATGCCATGTAGGTCACATCTCACTGTGTCATATGTTTTTGGACTATCCTAAAGTAAGACCTTTTTGGGGTAATTTATAATGGGATTAGAATATGTAGTGACGCTATACTGTTAGCAGTCAACTAATCTTGCTCTACTGAAAGCATTTTCGTGCCCCCTATACGAGTCAATGGGAAAATATATTATATTTCCTAAAGCTGGAAAAAATTAAATTTTCTTTGTGTGGAACTCTGAAGAATTTCTTTAGAATCTGCATAGAATTCATTCATGTGGTTCTAAAATAAGTCTGGGCTTCTGCCAGTGTCTTAATTTAACTTACTTTGCTTTACTCAATGTGAGAAAGTATAATATAAAAGGCTTTTCACTATGAATTAGTATCCTTCATTCTGTAAGGGGTCGTTTAAAATGAAATTAATATTAACGTTTTCATGATATACTGAACAGGATGGATTTTTTCCCTTTTGTTTATAGCAAATGTAAGTTTGTTGGAATATTTCTCTTCTAATGCAATATATACATTTGGAAATATATAAATATTTTATGTAAACATCAGCAGTTATTTAAGTATCTGAAACAACTACAACTTCCTTTATCTTTTTGATTGCTTTTAGTTGTTCAAAAATAATAAAAAAAAGATATTACACCTGCAACAAAACTTATTCAAATATTGTGCAAAAAGTTTATATTCAACAGTCATATAGTGCCTCTTTGGTTTAGATTAATTAATTAACTGCAAGCCACCTCAGGTTTGTGTTGTAACATTAAATAAAACACAACTAAAACAATTAAATGAGACCAATAAAAAGGTAGTAAGATGGAAAGCTTCAGACTAATAGAAAAATTACACTCAAACATCAACAGTGTAAGCCTTCAGGACTGATAATGAATACACTTTACCCAGGAAGGTCACAAGCTAATAAATACGACTTTAAGCAGATATGGGGGCAACCTAGCAAACAAGCCAGCCTCTACAGTCAAAAAACTATCTGGATGTATGAACACCCCAGGGCTAAGGCAACTGAACCTCTTTAGTTACTCAGCAGTCAGTAAGGTTAGCTAATGAAGGTGGTCTTAAGAATTATCAATGACATTGAAAAAGCTGAACTAACAAAATTATTCCACCTACAAATGTGAAAAAAGTACTCAAGGACATCCGTGGAAATTAAGTAGAACGGAATTAATTAAATGGAAGAAACCGGCAGACACTTTTTAAGACAAAGGTAATCTGAAGCAAACTAATGAGAAATGCACTTGATTTCACATGTACCTTACAATATCACTGAAATAACAGAGCAGATTAGAAAAAATATTTTATTAACTTATAATGGTATGTTTCCATTAACTAAAGGAGATTTAATATATCATGTGGCCTGCATTCATGGGTTTGCAGCAGTTATAGCCCTAGGCATGACATTATCCCACTTCAAGTAGGATGATGTTCATAATGTTGTGAGGTTTAAGACTTGAGTCCGATAACTCAAGAAATTATGCTTTACCTTAAAAACCACATACCAAGCTCTAGAGGCAGATGCCTGGGCATAACTAAACCTGGTTCAGGGTAAACCAAGACGATTGGTCGTGTTACCAACCTGCTGCCCACTTGGTTATTGGGGCAGGGTGTTTCCCCGTCTCTCTTTGGTGTCTCTGCCCCGTTGTTGTGGGCACGATGTTTGACCTGCATCGGACCTTTTGTCAGTCGTGCGTAAGGAAAATGGGTCGGCCGATCTTGGTCTCGGTCCTAAAAAACGGGGTGATCGCTTTTGTAAGCTGAGACAGAGCTTCGGGGCCCTGTAAGGTGTCAAAAAAGGTAAGTCAGCAATGGGGCGGAGCAGGCATCCTGTTCCTATCTGCGTACAGAGCTGTTGTGTGTACAGAGAGCATGAGTGACAGACCCAGAGAGAGGATGTACAAGAAAACTTGAGAGACTATTACACACCCAGTGAACCTGACAGTACAGCCCAAAACACACCATGGGCATCCCGTTACCTCACCCACCTTGTAAAACCAAGCCCTTTTATAAAGTAAAATCAATAGTGTAGTAGATACCAAAGTGTTTTAAAACAGTAGCTTTCAGAGTGGATATACAAGAAAGTTTTAGGGAGAATCTATGACACAGGCAAGGAAAGCTGGCAGTAAAGCCCAAACACACCCTGGGCATCCCGTTACCTCGCCCACCTTGCAAAACCAAGCCCTTTATAAAGTAAATCATAATGTAATAGATACCAAATGTGTATTAAAACAAAAAGTTTTATTTAATGAATCAAAAAGGTACCAAAAAGTGTCTTAAAACAAGTTTTATTGAAGCAAAAATTCCAAACATAGCAAAATAAGACGTGGTTTTCATTTTCAGGGTTACACACTGTGTGTTATACATTGTTTAAAAGTATGAATAAAAAGGAGGAGAAACAGCAGTAAAATCTTCACACAAGCTTGTTTGTATACAGATTAGCAATTTATTTGAAAGGAAACAAAAACACAAGAAATGTATACATGTATGAGAACACAAATCAATTTGCAAACCAGGTCCAAACCCATCAGTGAGCCGGTGATACACCTAAAATAAAATGTTTAAGGCTCCGATGCCGCGATGGACCAGCGAGAACACTTGACTGGCTCAGCGACACACGGACGCTGGGTAAGCTGCCATTCAGCAAGCTCCGATGCTGCGATGGACCAGCGAGAACGCTCGACTGGCCCAGCCACTCATGGACACCGGGTAAGCTGCAGGGTGGCAAGCACAGATGCGGCACTTCGGCTCTGATTTTTCAGCCTGTCTCCGCGATGGACCAGCGAGAACACCCGACTGGCCCAGCCACACAGGGACACGGGTAAGCGTAGCTGGTTAAAACCTTCCAAAAGTGGTAGGCTCTGCAAACCTACTTCAGCTCAGTCAAAAGAATGGTTAGCTGTAAAACAAGTGTCGGTGTCTCCTTCTGACCTTAATAGCGGCGGACAATGCCAGCCTGCTAGGTCTCAGCCATAGGATGATGACCACCAGCGCTTACCACAACATACCCAGTTCTTGTTATGGAGGAGGCCTGAGGCTTTGGGTCCAATTACCCGTCTTTAAATATGCTTTTGGGCGAAGCTTTTTACAACGTTAGGGCCAATCAAAACGTTTAAAGATAAGATTTTTTTTTAGATAACCCGCCAACATATTTTAACCAATCAACAAACACAGGCCTCATGTTGTGCTATCCCATGGAATTACACCATTCCGATTTGGGCATGCGCTGAGTGCATCGAGCACGTCACATGTTCATAACAGCCAATCAGGATACAGACAGGTCGGCGGGCTGTGAGGAGTCTATGCGTGAAAAAAAACAACATGGTGCTACTGTCAAAATGTATGAACTTCTATGTTAATGAAAAAAATGTATCAGCATATAAATTAAACAGTAACAGACAAAATATCATAACACATACAATAGTGGCACGGGTATTCGGGCGGTAGTTTTTCTAAGCCAGTAGATCCAGGTTCGCGTCTGACCAGAAGATCAAAGTTAAGACCTGTACTTTTAAAAATGTGCATATTATTATGATTATGCATTACAGTGTTTTTTTACGTCATAGACTTATAAATGAAAAAAGGTAAAATGGTATTCTCTTGTTGTTATTCTTAATACGCGTTATTTAATGTATGATACGCCTAGAAGTTGGACACTGCAGGGCAGATGGTCTTGTAAAATAAATAAATAAAATCCGGTAACACGTTAATACCCGTGTATATATAGTTCACAATGGTGTGTATGTTTAATTAATCTTTTTAGCCCTGGTATGATTAAGTTGTGCCTTAAAATAATAAAAAAGTATTATTTTTTTGGTGCATAACAACCATTTAGTAATTAACTAGGATATGTTAAGAAATAAAATGTGTATATTATCATGATTGTGCATTACAATGTCATTCAATTATAACCCCAATAAAATGAAAAAAGGTAAATGGAATTCTACGTTTCTTTACAAATTTTATATCAGTTGCCACTCGTTGCGATAAGACGTGTGTACTAACTCCGGGGCCTAGTTGGAACATTCTAGATGTACCCTATTACATAAAATGAAATAATAAAATTCATTGGAATATACATTTCACCGTCTGTCTGTAAGTGATAACATTGGAACATTCTAGATGTACCCTATTACATAAAAATAAATAAATAAAATTCATTGGAATATACGTTTCACCGTGTGCTTATAAACGATAATGTTTAATTATGTCATGTTAGATGGTCTATTATATATATATAACCGACTTGGACGGAATTACACATTAAAATATTTTAAAGCATTCTGCATTCCTGGAGCGTTATGGCTCGCTTCTTGGATTCGGATGAATTTGATGCACACTTTTCAGATCGACATAGAATTACTACCGAAACACCCAGTAAGATATATAGATTACTAGCAGAATACCCGCGCTTCGCAGCAGAGAAGTAGTGTGTTAAAGAAGTTATGAAAAAGAAAAGCAAACATTTTAAAAATAACGTAAGATGATTATATATATATATATATATATATATACACACACACAGACACATATATAAACATATATATATACATATAATGTATATATACACACACATATATATACATACTGTATATACAACATATACATATCTACATATATACTGTATATACACATATATATACAAATCTACATATATATATATATTAGGGGTGGGACTCGATTAAAAAAATTAATCCAATTAATTAGAGGCTGTGTAAGAATTAATCTTGATTAATCGTATGTAATCGCACACGTAAATTTGCCCCAAATCGCAAATGTTTTTTTTTTTTTATTTAAAACGGTTTTAGTGGGTGACAGAATCAAATAATAGACATGGACATGAATATTGTAAACTGAAGCTGTTTTAATTTCTGAAAAAAAAGCCTTTAAACTGCATTTGAATTCAAAACAGAAACAAAAATATCATCCCTGGTTAAAATTGGGCAGACTTAAAAATAAAGTGGTAGTTTAAGTACTTTAAGTACATTTTCAGAATAGTATTGTCTTTAAATAATAATAACCAAAATTTCACCATAAAGTGCAGTTTTTCTTCTTAAAAAAATAAGTCAGAAACATAAAAGGTAATTTGACCAGCTTACTCTTTAAACTCTGAGTAACATTAGCCAAAATTATTTTGTACATTAGGCTAAAACAGTGTGATCATTGAACATTTTGTAATTAGATGTATTTAGAATTACTAACGGTCACTGAAGTCCAATGATCCCCAGTAAGAGCCACAAAGTCCGCTTTCTGTAATGCATCTAATTTTGCTTGCTTTTCAGTGTGCACAAAACCATGCTTTTATCAAGGCTTCGCTCTGGAAGTCGAAATGATCAGTCGTAGGAACGCGCTTTATTCCGACTCTAACATTTTTGTAGCTGTGATGTGTGCATCAGTGTAATGGATGTACCAGGAAATCATGCATTGACAAAAGTTCCTGTTTGCTTGAATTGAAAGTGTGATTAAATGCGTTATTTTTAACGTTATGGAGTACATGCATCGAAGCTTCTCAGCTGTGCTTGTGCTAAGAAAGGGAAAATTTTAAAAATAACGTAACATGATTCTGCGTTAACCTAATATTTTTCATACCTCCCAAACCAAGGAGATGCGAAGGTAAAATGAATCGGGTAGCGTACATAGTCAGTACATCCCTCTCGGGAATCGAACCTCGAATGTCAGCGTTAGAGGCTAAGACTCTACAATTGCCACAGCATGTGGCTTGTCTATGCTAAAGTATGTATTGTAGATCGGGTATATATATACATTTATATATATACCCGTATCAGTGGAGAAGTAGAAGTTATGAAAAGAAAAGGGAACATTTTAAAAATAACGTAACATGATTGTCAATATACAGTAATTGTTTTGTGAGTGTTATTGAATGTTGCTGTCATCAAGGATTTGATTATCATTATTTCTTTCAATCAGGCTCGTATTTGTAGGATGTGTTCAAGTTACATTCCGTGTTTGTCAATCGTTGTAAAGATAAGAGGTTTCATTCATCGATTAGTTCCTTACTGCATCAATAAACAGCTCGTCTTCCTTTTATCTGTGATGTGACAAACTGCATGCACGGGTTTTTTTTACACTGTCTTCCTTTAGCAGGACATTCACTTTTTCCACCGTGTGCTTTGTTTCCGCAGTAGCTGCACTTATGAATATGATTCTATGTATAAGACGCTTCATATTTTTTTGCTGCCTTCTCAATTGTGTAATTCGGTTTTTGTTCAGCACTCTTTGGAACTGTTGCTTTTTGTCTGTGCACTGCGTCAGTTCACGTGAGCCGCTTGGTGTTCTTGCATCGAAGGTTCCCAGCTGTACTGGTGCCATCTCGTAATGTCAGCTAAGACCCGCACTTAAAACTTTCTCTCGCAGTTTCAATGAGTTTGTGCCAAACACCACCCTGACCATCTCATCTTCCTCTGCATAAGCACAGTCCTTCACACGTGAATATTTAGCGGCAGTGTTTGTATTGGATTGCCGCTGATGGACGGCCTTATATGGGCAGGCACTAAATTACAAACGCTAGTGGCAGCCTGTCTATGAACTTAATTTAATATAAACTTACGGTTCACGCCGTGCTTTGTTTCCGCAGTAGCTGTACTTATGAATGGTTTTCTGCCTTCTCAATTGTGAAATGGCGTTTTGTGCTCATCGCTGTTTGGAGTTCTTCCTTGTTCTCTACGTACTTACGTAGGAGGCATGATGATGTCACACGAAACTCCGCCCCCCACGGCCATCTCCAACTCAAGACTCCATTACATTATATGGGGAAAAATAGCTTCCAGTTATGACCCTTATGCGTAGAATTTCGAAATGAAACCTGCCCAACTTTTGTAAGTAAGCTGTAAGGAATAAGCCTGCCAAATTTCAGCCTTCTACCTACACGGGAAGTTGGAGAATTAGTGATGAGTCAGTGAGTGAGTGAGTGAGGGCTTTGCCTTTTATTAGTATAGAGATATATATATATATATATATATATATATATATATATATATATATATATATATATATATATATATATATATATATATATATATATATATATATATATATATATATATATATATATATATATATATATATATATATATATATATATATATATATATATATATATATATATATATATATATATATAGCATACATAAAGTATAAAACTAAGGACAGACATATTAATCAACACGTCTACCACACATAGAGGTAAATTTAGGATAATTGTGTTTTGCTGGTCTTTCTGGAATCATTTCATACTAGGGGGTCACTTGTTCTGCACTTAGATTTGTTTCATCCCCTTCAGAGAATTATATCTCAATGAATGTATATACTTTTTTTCCCCAGATGGTGTATATCTACAGACTTTATTATTTTTAATGATAAAACAAGTACAAAATGCATTTTGGTCATGCTAATGTAAGGAATTTATTCTAGGTAATAAAGTGAGTTACTAGTGAAGATTGAACAAGCAACCCATCCAATGCCTTAGAACTAGAATCCCTGAAGCCTAAAAAAAAAGTCGTAATCTCGGACTACCTTAAATTCTTTTGCACCTTTCCATCAGCATCTAGTTCTGCAAATGTGTCAATCAGCACAACCAGCCTGCTATCCCACCCATTCAGTTTTATTCTCTCAGTCACGTTCACATGGTACAACAAACTTGCCTCTCCATCTCTGAGTTAATGGTGTTCATCTCCATTCTTTTCACTAGAGCAGTGATGACCACAGTTGGTGATGTGGTTGATGCCTGGACAGGACTATTTGTTGCACCAGCAATCAAAGATACAATGCCCCGTGACCGCTATCAAACTATTATGCAGCATTTGCGATGTGTAGAACGTGTGAAAAACGACAGATTTGCAAGTGCATGTCCAATGCTACTCCTTATTTAGTAAAATATCCCATTCATTCCACAGGAGAAAGACTTTCTGAGACTGTGGCCATAAAACTGTTTCTGTACAAAGGCAGAACCGTAACAGACAACTTCTTCATGCTGCCTTCGCTGGCTAATAAAGTGCTACACTGCAACACAACTCTGCTTGGCACCATAAAGTGGGACAGGAACTTCCACCTGCAGCTAAACTTACTTAAATAGGTGTGCAATGCTCCACACTAGTGTTTAGATCTAGCAGTGCCATACTTCTGGTGCCTGTCCCCAAAAAGAAGTTTGTCTGCATTCCCAGTACCATGCACCATAACGGAGGTTGGGCAATACAGAGAACAAAAAAAAAAAAAAAAAAATGTTCAAAGTACATAGCGTTTTCAAATTATTGTGTTTTCATGCATGGATGTGTGTGTGTGCATGCATGAGGGCATCAGAGACAGATTTGATATCATTTAAGTGGTTATTGGAATATAAAAAACAATTTCACAAAGGCATAATGAAACAAGTGTGCTTTTATTCAAGAATAAAACTGAATTAAAAAAAAAATCAAGTAACAAAATCCCGAGAAGACATGAAGACACCAGTGCTTGTGTGTCTACTTATATCCCATCAGCAATATCTTTTACAAGTAGCGAAACTTTACACCAGCTGTTACAGACTCGAAGCAAATGGATGTTATTATATAATAGTAATAATAACAGAAGCTCACTACTCAAACGGTAAATGCAGTAAAGACCCAGGGTCAAACCTGCAACCTCTTAATTCAGAAGCTACCATTCTTACCTCTACACTAGCCATGCAATTGGTATTTGAGCTTCGGTTTTTATACTGTATATTGGCAGCAACATGTAAATTGAATAATTTCTTTTTCTTTGGTTATATTTTTTTAATAAAAGTGCACTTGTTTTGCTATACCTTTTGTGAAAGTGTTTATGTGATATTTGGACTTCAGTCTTCACACATTATACATTTTATGTCAACATTTTATTCATTTTTCGTATAACAAGGAAAAAAAAAAATCTGTTTTAGTTAGGTGTTAAACATTTCTTGCCTCACATTTCCGGTCATCCCACAGTATGTTGGTTCCTTTCTGCAGTGAGGGTTTATTGTAGACCACTGTTTATGTCAGCATTTAGAATTAGAATTAGAATTAGAACAATCTAGACGAGAACAGGCCATTCAGCCCAACAAAGCTCGCCAGTCCTATCCACTTGCTTCCTCCAAGAAAACATCAAGTCGAGTTTTGAAAGTCCCTAACGTCTTACTGTCTACCACACTACTTGGTAGCTTATTCCAAGTGTCTATCGTTCTTTGTGTAAAGAAAAACTTCCTAATGTTTGTGCGAAATTTACCCTTAACAAGTTTCCAACTGTGTCCCCGTGTTCTTGATGAGCTCATTTTAAAATACAAGTCTCGATCCACTGTACTAATTCCCTTCATAATTTTAAACACTTCAATCATGTCACCTCTTAATCTTCTTTTGCTTAAACTGTAAAGGCTCAGCTCTTTTAATCTTTCCTCATAATTCAACCCCTGTAGACCTGGAATCAGCCTAGTCGCTCTTCTCTGGACCTTTTCTAGTGCTGCTATGTCCTTTTTGTAGCCTGGAGACCAAAACTGCACACAGTACTCAAGATGAGGCCTCACCAGTGCATTATAAAGGTTGAGCATAACCTCCTTGGACTTGTACTCCACAGATCGTGCTATATAACCTAACATTCTGTTAGCCTTCTTAATGGCTTCTGAACACTGTTTGGAAGTTGATAGCTTGGAGTCCACTATGACTCCTAAATCCTTCTCATAAGGTGTACTCTCGATTTTCGACCGCCCATTGTGTATTCAAACCTAATATTTTTACTTCCTATGTGTAATACTTTACATTTACTGACATTAAATTTCATCTGCCACAAATCTGCCCAAGCCTGTATGCTATCCAAGTCCTTCTGTAATGATATAACGGATTCCAAATTATCTGCTAATCCACCTATCTTGGTATCATCTGCAAACTTAACCAGCTTGTTACTTATATTCCTATCTAAATCATTTATATATATTAAAAATAGCAGCGGCCCTAGCACTGACCCCTGTGGAACACCACTCTTAACATCGCCAGTTCTGATGAGGTTCCTCGCACCATCACCCTCTGCTTCCTGTGTCTGAGCCAATTCTGCACCCATCTAAAAACATCACCCTGAATTCCCACTTCTTTTAACTTGATGCCCAACCTCTCATGTGGCACCTTATCAAATGCTTTCTGAAAGTCCAGATAAATAATATCATAAGCTCCACTTTGATCGTATCCTTTTGTTGCCTCCTCATAGAATTCCAACATGTTAGTAAAACACGACCTCCCTCTTCTGAACCCATGCTGACTGTTCAGAATAACTCCTGTCCTTGTCATGTGTTGCTCAATCTTATCCTTAATAATTCCTTCCATTAATTTTCCTGTGATGCTTGTTAAGCTTACTGGCCTATAGTTGCTTGGATCTGCCCTGTCACCCTTTTTATATAATGGGATGATATTTGCCATTTTCCAGTCCTTTGGAATCTCTCCAGTGCACAGTGACTTCCTAAAAATATGTGTCAAGGGTTTATATATGTACTCACTAGCCTCCTTAAGAACACGAGGATAAATATTATCTGGGCCTGGTGATTTGTTTGATTTCATCTTATTTAATCTGAGCAGCACTTCTCCCTCTACAATTTCCAAATCCCTCAGTACCTCCTTAGTAGTTGTGTTTACCTCTGGCAGGTTATCCACTTGCTCACTTGTAAACACCTCAGAAAAATGTAAGTTTAGGGCATCTGCTATTTCATTGTCTGTATCTTTTAATTCCCTTTACTATTCCTGATGAACTTGACCTCCTCCTTAACTGTTCTTTTACTACTAAAATACTGAAAGAATCTCTTGGGGTCTTCTTTCGCCTTATCTGCTATATTCCTCTCCAACTGTCTTTTAGCCTCTCTGATATCCTTCTTAATGGTTGCCCTCATTTTCTCATACGCTACGGTTCTCTTTGCAGTCATTAGTCTTATATGCCTTATACAGCAGTTTTTCCTTTGCAACTTCTTTTTAAATCTTTATTAATCCATCGTGAGTTTTGGAGTTTCCTATTACTTCCAAATTTAGGTATGTATCTGTCCTGCATTACATGTAAAACATTTTTAAACCTGTTCCACTGCTCCTCGACTGTCTCCACATTTAAAAGCTTATCCCAGTCTATCCTACTTAGACTTTGTCGCATCTGCTCAAAATTAGCCCTACTAAAGTTCAACTTAACAATTTTAGTCTTTGCATCTGTACTCTTACAAAATACTGAGAATTGTATTACATTATGGTCACTTGACCCTAGTGGTTCAATCACCTCTACACCCTCAATTCTATCCTGATTATTACAGAATACTAAATCCAGATAGGCTTCACCCCTTGTTGGTGCTTTAACATGCTGTGTTAAAAACAGTCACTGATTACTTCTAAAACTCCTGCTCTTGTGCTCCTCCATCTGTAAGGTTATCCCAGTCAATATTTGGATAATTAAAGCCCCCCATGACTATAATATCCCCCTGTAAACTTGCCTTTTGATATTACTAAAAAGATGTGTGTTGAAATTACTGTCTGAATTGGGTGGTCTATAACACACTCCTAAAATGAGACCTTTTTCCCTAATATTTTCCAGGCGAAGCCACATGTCCTCACTAAGATGGGGCTCATCATCCAACTGAAGATGACTTACATTTAATCCCTGTTTGGCATAAACAGCAACCCCACCTCCTTTTCTGTTCTGTCTATCCTTCCTAAAAAATGTGTATCCCTCTATGTTACACTCATCCCCATCTTTGTTATTTAGCCAGGTTTCCGTTATTGCTATAATATCATAATTATGCTCTGCTACATACAACTCCAACTCACTTACCTTATTTTTGATACTTCTAGCATTAAGGCAAGCTATTTTTAATGTGTTAATCCTTCTATCTTTACGTGTTTGCTTAAAATTTACAATACTATGCATTTTTATTTCTACACCATTGTTTGTTCTTCCATGTATAGATCTAAATCTGGCCTGTCCTAAACTCCCTACCCCCCCATTCCCTAGTTTAAACAATCCTCGACTAGCCTACACATACGCCTCCCCAATACATTGGTGCCCCTCCGGTTCAGATGTAACCCGTCACGGTGGAACAGGTCCCATCTGTTCCAAAAGGAGTCCCAATGCCCCATAAACCTATACCCTTCTACCCTGCACCAAGATTTGAGCCACGCATTAAGCCTTCTAGACCAAGGATACATCTTTTATAACAATATCTTAATTTTCTTTTTTTTTTATCTTCCGCAGTTTGGTTAGACAGGATACAAAACACTTATACTGTAAGTCAGGGAAACCATGTGGCTGAAGTGCTACATCACAGAAATAAACCAGGCAAATCAGTAATACCACGTAGGCTCCTAGTACACAATTTCCATTGCGGCTTTCATGGTTGCCATCTATGATTCTCCAGAGCTGCTCTATATTGGACATAGAATGCTTACCAATTTACCTTGATTTACTTATTTATCTTCCTACAGCGTACAAAAAAAGAGAGAGAAATGCATCCCCAGAGGTTTCTGCAGGATTACTCTGGGAAATTCTGAAGGCATTTTTAAAAGGGCAGATTATCTCATATCACCCCCACAAAAATAAATCAGAAACCAAGAAGGCATTAGAATTAATCAGTAAAATTACCAGAATAGATCAAGAACATGACTGGTCTCCAAATTAGCCACTTTTTAGGAAAAGACAGGCTTTGCAATCAGAACTCCACCTCTTGAAAACAAAAGAAACAGAATTTGTTAAAATTTAAACTTATTTTTAAATCACAACATCATTACTATAAACAGGGAGAGAAGATTAATAAAATCTTAGCTCAACAAATCCACAACCAGGAAGATAGCAATTGAATTTCAGTAATCACCAACACAAATGGAGATAAAATTATTGACCATAAAAATATAATGCACACATTTAGAGACTACTATAAGTCCTTATATTCTACAGTTTAAGGAATACAACACACAATCTAATGCATTTTTTGATACATTACGGATACCACAGCTAGATATTGTCAGTGCAGAGGAATCGGATAAACCTCTGGCACAATCAGAATTACTCAGCGCTATAAACTCATTTCAGAGTAGGAAAGCACCAGGTCCTTATCACTACCCTGCTGATTTTTACAAAAAAACAAAAAACACAAAAAAAAACAAAAAACAATTAAGTTAGCTCCCCTTTTATTAGCAACATTTATAGAAGTCAGAAACAATAAAATTCTACCTCAAACTTTTCGGCAAGCATTAATTACCGTTTTTCCTAAGAAAAATAAAGGACTTATTACAATGGAGCGGCTGCTGCTTCACTACCTGAGGCCACAGGTCTGTCACGCCCTCGACCCTCTGCAGTTCGCATACCAGGAGAAGGTGGGAGCGGAAGATGCCATCATCTATATGCTACACCGATCCCTCTCCCACCTGGGCAGAGGCAGTGGTGCTGTAAGAATTATGTTTTTGGACTTCTCTAAGCGCCTTCAACACCATCCAACCTCTGCTCCTTAGAGACAAGCTGACTGAGATGGGAGTAGACTCACACCTGGTGGCATGGATCGTGGACTATCTTACAGACAGACCTCAATATGTGTGTCTTGGGAACTGCAGGTCTGACATTGTGTTCAGCAATACAGGGGCACCATGAGGACTGTACTTTTCGGTCCTGTTCAATCTATATACATCAGACTTCCAATATGACTCGGAGTCCTGCCGCGTGCAAAAGTTCGCTGATGACACTGCTATTGTGGGCTGCATCAGGTGTGGGCAGGAGGAGGAGTACAGAAAGTTAATCAAAGACTTTGTTAAATGGTGCGACTCAAACCACTTACACATTAACACCAACAAGACCAAGGAGCTGGTGGTGGATTTTAGGAGGCCTAGGCCCCTCATGGACCCTGTGATCATCAGAAGTGACTGTGTGCAGAGGGTGCAGACCTTTAAATATCAGGGAGTGCAGCTGGATGACAGATTGGACTGGACTGCCAATACTAATGCTCTATGTAAGAAAGGTCAGAGCAGACTATACTTTCTGAGAAGGTTGGCATCCTTCAACATCTGCAGTAAGATGCTGCAGATGTTCTACCAGACGGTTGTGGCGAGTGCCATCTTCTCTGGTGGTGTGCTGGGGTGGCAGCATAAAGATGAAAAGACGCCTCACGCCTGGACAAACTTGTTAAGAAGGCAGGCTCTATTGTAGGATTAAAGTTGGACAGTTTAACATCTGTGGCAGAGAGACGGGCACTAAGCAAACTCCTGTCAATCATGAATAATCCACTGCATCCACTTAACAGTGTCATCTCCAGACAGAGGAGTAGCTTCAGTGACAGACTTTTGTCACTGTCCTGTTCCACTGACAGACTAAAGAGATCGTTCCTCCCCCACACTATGCGACTCTTCAATTCCACCCGGGGGAGTAAATGCTAATATTAATTTTATTTGAATTTTTTTCATTTTTTTTTTCATTTTTATTACTATTTAATATTGTTTCTTTGTATCAGTATACTGCTGCTGGATTATGTGAATTTCCCCTTGGGATTAATAAAGTATCTATGTGCATTTTAAAGACCAATCTCACTTTTGAATAATGATTGAGAAAGTGCTCCCTTTGGTAATGTCACAAGACCAAACTGGATTCATTAAAGGTAGACACTTAGCTTCCAATCTTCAAGGACTACCTATTCACCAATTTGCATAAATTTGGTTTTGTCCGAACATGGGTATAGATCAAACTACTATATACCAGTCCAGAAGCTTCAGTTTGTAGTAACAACATTATTTCAGACTACTTCAAACTAAAACACGGTACTAGACAAGGATGTCCCTTATCAGCACCGCTATTTGCAATCACCATTGAGCCATTGGCTAATTACTTTCAAAATGCATCAGAGATAAAGAGGATTTTCAGAGAAGGACTTGACCAGAAAATATCACTATATGCAGATGATATGGTACTATATAAAGCAGGCCCACACAATTCTGTGCCTGCAGCCCTAACTTCACTAGCCAGAATATCAAAAGATATCTGGACTTAAAATTAATTTGAACAAAAGTGTGCTCTTTCCAATGAATTCTCCAACAAACATTAGATTGGACACCTTCCCTTTATGTATTGCAGATCAGTTTAAACACCTAGGGGTAAACATCACAAGTAAATATAAATCTCTTTTCAACAACATTTGGCTGTCTGCTTGGAAAATCTTAAAGATGTGCATAGATGGTCTACCCTCCATCTTACTTCAGCAGTGGGAATTAATATTATCAAGATGAATATCCTCCCTAAGCTTCAGTTTCTATTTCAAAACATCCCCATATATGTTAACAAATCATTTTTTAAGAAATTAGATTCAACCATAACTTTATTTATTTGTAATTCGAAAAATCCAGGCATCCAAAGGGTAACCCTACAACAACCTAAATCAGAAGGTGGAATGACTCTAACTAACTTTCAGTTTTATTACTGGGTGGCAAATACACAAGCTATGAAAACCTGGACATTGACACAAATAGAAGAACACACACTAGCTTGGTCCACAATAGAAATAAAATCCTGCAGTACTTCTTTATATTCCCTGTTTTTACACCAGTAAATACAAGTTATCATCAATATACTAACAACCCAATTGTCCTTCTTTCACTCAGAATATGGAACCAATTTAGGAAGCACTTCAAGTTAGATGATATTTTATCTGTGGTACCTCTACATGATAACCACTTTTTTCCACCCTCTCAATCTTGCAATTTTAAAATGTTTGGAAAATATTTGGGATTACATCATTTTGAGATTTGCATATAAATAATGTCTTTGCATCCTACAAACAATTCCTCTCCAAATTCAACTTACCATCAACACAATTTTAATCTCCAAATTAGAAGCTCCGCTAAATGAAATTTGCAAAGTTTTCTTCACCTTCCACCTATTTCTACTCTGGAAGAAATACTGATCAGTCTTGAAGATTCAGACAGCATTTCTACAATATATAAAACCATTTTAAAGTCTCTTCATTTTAAAAGTTCCCAGAGTACAGAATAAATGATTTCTCACACATTTCAGAAAAAGAGTGGAAGGCAGACATACACATGATTCACTCCAGCTCCATATGCACAAAGCATTCAATTATTCAACTTAAAATCTTTTATCAAGCACATCTCTCTAATTTAAAATGTTTCCAGGGCAAGATCAATCTTGTGAATGTTGCAACAAAGATCCAGCCTCACCAGACCACATATGTTGGGCATGTACCAAATTAACATAATTCTAGACAAAAATGTTTAAATGCCTATTAGACAGCCCTGGTGTCACAATCACTCCTAATCATAATAATAGCCATGTTTGGTGTACAGTAATCCCTCCTCGAGTTTAACTTCATTGTATGGAAGGTTACATGCTTTTAATAAATTCAATAAAAAAAAAAAAATATTATTTTATATATATATATATATATACATATATATATATATATATATATATATATATATATATATATATATATATATATATATATATATATATATATTGTGAAGGATTGCGGCTTTCCATGCGGTCCGCACCAGGCCGCCAGGAGGAGCTCTCCGACAGCAGGATCATGCCCGAGGTCCAGCAGGGCATTATGGACCTTGTAGTATTTTACACAACCCTGCTGGATACCTTGGGGCCATCAGGAGTCGCTGTGGGGGCTTATGGGCTCTTTCATGCCCTATGACCGGAGTATACGTCATGGTCACGTGACAGGAACTAACAACGTGCTCCCGGGTTAAAGTAAAAGACTGATTGCCCTGACCCGGAAGGAGTAAGGAACTATGGACTGTCGGGACAGGAATACCTCCGGGTCAGGGGCTATAAAAGGACGGTGCCTCTGTCCAGACACTGAGCTGAGCTGGGAGGTAGAGGAGCAAGTGTCTGGGCGAGGAGGAGAGTTTATTGTGTGTTACTTAGAGTATTGGTTTATGAGTAGTGTGGAGGGTGCTTGGTGCACATTGTTATTAAACAATAAAGGGTCGTGGACTTTTACCTGGTGTCTGGAGTCATCCCTGAGGGTTCAAGGGTGCACTACTGCCCCCTACTGCCACAATATATATATATATATATATATATATACACACACACACAGCGGAGTACTGCCTTAACATTTTTAAGAAGAAAATTAAACCTTTTTAAACTGAGGGAAAATATACCAATAATTATTTGTTAAGGATCTCTTTGTATACCACATTGTCATTTCGGCCCTCCAGTTGTAATATGACCAAGCTGTGCGCTGAGCTTACTCTTGAGATGCAATGCACAGTTGGCCATGTGAAAAGTAATCTTGTTTCAGATCTTACAGCTTGGATTGCTGCTGTTATAATCGGTTTAAGTTTCATGGTTTGTTTCAATTACGACAGTATTTGTAGGACTTGTGTTGAAGAGACATTCGGCATCTGTCAAGCATTGTAAGCATACAACCGGTTTGATCGATAACTTCACATCCAGCTTTTGAGAGTTTAAACATTCATAAACATAAAAGTGTCCACTACTGAAATCGTCAACTGTGAATCTAAGATGTTTAAGAGGCATTGGCGGTTATTCAAAGGTGTAAAATATTTGGCCATTTCAGTACACTTGAAAGCGACAACCAAACAATTCAGCAGCAGCCATCAACTCACATGCAGAACCATAGGTGAAGGGCTTAAGCATTTCACTGTTATAGTGCTCCTGTGTAGTATAATGATCTCCTGTACCGTCATCAGTTCACACCTTCAACCTGTCCCAGTCATTCAATACATAAGACACAATGTTCCTCCGGATATCAAGAGTAAGCCTGATATGGCCGTGCAATATTTAACAAAGAGAATGGAAAAGGTAGTTGCCATCTCCGGGCATGGAAACCAGTCAGTAAGTGACAGTTCTTTGATCGATGGTGATCACCTCGATAGACATGTTAATAGGGGTATGGTTGGAACGATAAAGGAAATGGGTACCTGAACAATGTAAAGTAAGTCTAAAATACCTGCACCATAACCATAATCGTAACAAACGAACAATAAAACAGCGGAGAAGCCGTGGATTAAATAAAAAGGCTGTAGTTATCAGCAGGGAGACATGAATCCCATGGTGAAACAAGGAAGGGAATGTAGAGACCGGAGCAACAGACGGCCTTATATAGGCAGGCAGCCAACAACGTGAGAGGCGTTGGTATTGGGGACCCAATGCCGCCTCACACTGTGACCAAGCTGCAGGCTATGGATGTATATATGTATGCAAGTAGGATTCAATTAGTGCTGGGAACCCGCGTACCAAATTTCTTGAAGATGGGCCCATAAGTAACAAAGACTGTTGGAAAGTTCAATAAGGCGGCCGACAGTGGCATCATACCACTGACATAAGTACGTTACATTGGTTTTAGTTAGCACAGGGAAGCCGTCTACCAAATTTCGTGAAGATAGGGTCATAAATAAGAAAGTTCAACATGGCGGACGTTGTCGACTGTTACGCGTAGAATTTCGAAATGAAACATGCTTAACTTTTGTAAGTAAGCTGTAAGAAATGAGCCTGCCAAATTTCAGCCTTCTACCTACACGGGAAGTTGGAGAATTAGTGATGAGTGAGTGAGGGCTTTGCCTTTTATTAGTTATCTAATCAACCAATCACATGGCAGTTGCTTCAATGCATTTAGTGGTGTGGTCCTGGTCAAGACAATCTCCTGAACTCCAAACTGAATTTCAGAATGGGAAAGAAAGGTGATTTAAGCAATTTTGAGCGTGGCATGGTTGTTGGTGCCAGACGGGCCGGTCTGAGTATTTCACAATCTGCTCAGTTACTGGGATTTTCACGCACAACCATTTCTAGGGTTTACAAAGAATGGTGTGAAAAGGGAAAAACATTCAGTATGCGGCAGTCCTGTGGGTGAAAATGCCTTGTTGATGCTAGAGGTCAGAGGAGAATGGGCCGACTGATTCAAGCTGATAGAAGAGCAACTTTGACTGAAATAGCCACTCGTTACAACCGAGGTATGCAGCAAAGCATGTGTGAAGCCACAACACGCACAACCTTGAGGCGGATGGGCTACAACAGCAGAAGACCCCCACCGGGTACCACTCATCTCCACTACAAATAGGAAAAAGAGGCTACAATTTGCACAAGCTCACCAAAATTGGACAGTTGAAGACTGGAAAAATGTTGCCTGGTCTGATGAGTCTTGATTTCTGTTGAGACATTCAAATGGTAGAGTAAGAATTTGGCGTAAACAGAATGAGAACATGGATCCATCATGTGTTGTTACCACTGTGCAGGCTGGCGATGGTGGTGTAATGGTGTGGGGGATGTTTTCTTGGCACACATTAGGCCCCTTAGTGCCAATTGGGCATCGTTTAAATGCCACGGGCTACCTGAGCATTGTTTCTGACCATGTCCATCCCTTCATGACCACCATTTACCCATCCTCTGATGGCTACTTCCAGCAGGATAATGCCCCATGTCACAAAGCTCGAATCATTTCAAATTGGTTTCTTGAACATGAAAATGAGTTCACTGTACTAAAATGGCCTCCACAGTCCCCAGATCTCAGCCCAAAAGAGCATCTTTGGGATGTGGTGGAACGGGAGCTTCATGCCCTGGATGTGCATCCCACAAATCTCCATCATCTGCAAGATGCTATCCTATCAATATGGGCCAACATTTCTAAAGAATGCTTTCAGCACCTTGTTGAATCAATGCCACGTAGGCAGTTCTGAAAGCAAAAGGGGGTCAAACACAGAGTATAGCATAAAGTCAATGAAACTTATGGGATATTAATCTGGTCAGTTAAGTAGCAGAGGGGGTTGTTAATCAGTTTCAGCTACTGTGGTGTTAATGAAATTAACAACAGATGCACTAGAGGGGCAACAATGAGATGACCCCCAAAACATTAATGGTTTAACAGGTGGAGGCCACTGACATTTTTTCCTCCTCATCTTTTCTGACTGTTTCTTCACTAGTTTTGCATTTGGCTACAGTCAGTGTCACTACTGGTAGCATGAGGCGATACCTGGACCCTACAGAGGTTGCACAGGTAGTCCAACTTCTCCAGGATGGCACATCAATACGTGTCATTGCCAGAAGGTTTGCTGTGTCTCCCTGCACAGTCTCAAGGGCATGGAGGAGATTCTAGGAGACAAGCAGTTACTCTAGGAGAGCTGGAGAGGGCCATAGAAGGTCCATAACCCATCAGCAGGACCAGTATCTGCTCCTTTGGGCAAAGAGGAACAGGATGAGCACTGCCAGAGCCCTACAAAATGACCTCCAGCAAGCCACTGGTGTGAATGTCTCTGACCAAACAACCAGAAAGACTTCATGAGGGTGACCCAAGGGCCCCATGTCCTCTAATGGGCCCTGAGCTCACTGCCCAGCAGCATGCAGCTCGATTGGCATTTGCCATAGAATACCAGAATTGGCAGATGCACCACTGGTGCCCTGTGCTTTTTACAGATGAGAGCAGGTTCACCATGAGCACGTGACAGAAGCGAAAGGGTCTGGAGAAGGCATGGAGAACATTATGCTGCCTGTAACATCATTCAGCATGAGCAGTTTGGTGGTGGGTTAATGATTGTCTGGGAGGCATATCCATGGAGGTCATACAGACCGCTACAGGCTTGACAAAGGCACCTTGGCTGCCATTAGGTATCAGGAGGAAATCCTTGGACCCATTGTCAGACCCTATGCTGGTACAGTGGCTCCTGGTGCACGACAATTCCTGGCCTCATGTGGTGAGAACATGCAGGCAGTTCCTGGAGGATGAAGGAATTGATACCATTGACTGGCCACCACACTTCCCTGACCTAAATCCAATAGAACACCTCTGGGAAATTATGTTTTGATCCATCCAATGCCACCAGGTTGCACCTCAGAATGACCAGGAGCTCAGTGATGCCCTGGTCCAGATCTGGGAGGAGATCCCCCACAACACCATCTGTCATTTCATTAGAAGCATGCACCGATGTTGTCAGGCATGTATACAAGAACACAGGGGCCATACAAAGTGCTGCATACAATTTTGAGTTGCTGCAATTAAATTTTGGCAAAATGGACTAGCCTGCCACATAATTTTTTCACTCTGATTTTTGGGGCGTCTTTGAATTCAGGGCTCTGTAGGTTGATCATTTTCATTTCCATCAAACGATGTGGCATCCTTTCGTTCCTAACACATTACCCAGTCTATATCAGTATAGATATCCAGGAGGATTTCTTTTTCCCATTGAGATCCGATGTGTTTTCAGAGTGTTCCTTTAATTTTTTTTGAGCCGTTATATATATATATATATATATATATATATATATATATATATATATATATATATATATATATATATATACACACACACTATATATATATATATATATATATATATATATATAATATACACATACACATTACACATACATACATACATATACAGTATATACACACACACGTCCAATCAACTGAATTTAACACAGGTGGACTCCAATTAAGCTGCAGAAACATCAAGGATGATCAGGGGAAACAGGATGCACCTGAGCTCAATTTTGAGGTTCATGGCAAAGGCTGTGAATACTTATGTACATGTGATTTCTCCATTTTTTTTATTTTAAATAAATTTGCAAAAACCTCAAGTATACTTTTTTCACGTTGTCATTATGGGGTGTTGTGTGCAGAATTCTGAGGAAAAAAAATTAATTTAATCCGTTTTGGAATAAGGCTGTAACACAACAAAATGTGGAAAAAGTGATGCGCTGTGAATACTTTCCGGATGCACTGTATAAAATTGGATTTCCTAGTTTGGTAGACACAGTAGGTCTTCTTTGCTTTTGACTGCATTTGAGCAGATCCTTTTTGCATTCTATTTTGCCTTTTTTTCGATTTTCTGTTCTTTTTCAATAAATTCCTCATTTATAAAGATTTGGGTTGGGTTTGGGTTGGCTTAAGCCAGAAGTTTATGTTTAACCTCTACTTTGTAGGATATTTTTGTATATTTTGGGAGTTTTACTGAATTTTTGTTAAAGCAATCTCCTTATTTTTTTCAATCTCTGTGGGCTACATCCTACAGCTGGTAGTTGAGAGCTGACTGTTAATAGGCCTCATATACCTCTTGTTACATTAGTAACTCCATCTCACAAATACACTCTTGTTTACCATGGCATTAAAAGAAAGGCACCGTGTTGAACATTGGTAGGCATGCAAGTAAGAACTGTACTGTACTTAGTAGCACTATTGTCATGTGTACAAATACTACTACTAAATATGATTTAAAACAAAATAGGGATAAAAAGTTTAGACATTTCATTAATAATATCTTTATTATTTTCAATACGAATGACATTACACATTTTGGAATACCAGTTTTGAAGACCAATACTCAAAAGTGCTAGGAGGTTAGATTCTGTTAAAAAGTACATTAAATACTGATCATCTTTAAATTTATTTTAAGAAGAAATTTCTAAACTTATTAACTGTGATAATAAGCAATAGTACAAGTTAAAAAACTGAAATGTTTATAGTTGTCTTCAAAAGTCCTTTAAAAATCACAGTTGCTAGCAAAAGCAAGACTCAATGCTTAGTCTCATTCAAAGTACTGGAGCAGCACATACCAATTGGTCTAGTCACAAGCGAGGAATATGTCAAAGAGGATTAATCAGAAATAGCTACCACATTATTGTTCAAACGCTAGATAACACACAGGCATACAGCTCTATAGTCAGCAAACTGAAGACTGAAAGTAAGGCATTTAATTTTAATCTGACATACAGAGTTATAAAAAATAAACTTTCAAAAGCATCCCATTTCTCAGGGTGTTAATTCTAAGGATGTGGTACAATGTCTTCTAATCTTTGATTGTACATTTATTTTTGTAAGCTTTAAAATTCAGGCAAAGTTTTCAAGTTTTAAATTGCTAAAATATCTGACTTCTGAAAAATCTACGAATGGGGTTGTTGACAAGCAAGATAGCTGACACAACAGCATGATGGAAACAATGCAGCATAATAAAATATTAAAGTTGTTAAAACAATATATTGTGAAATATACAATCTTCTTTAAGTAATAGTGAAATTAAAACACACACAGTCAATTGTTTTATTTGCTAAATCATTAAAGCATTTCTTTTTTAAATTTATAGTATGCATAATATACCAGGGTTTTTCTTTAAGTAATAGTGAAAATACTTCTAATGAAAACAAGGGTGAGTGGAAAAGTGGCATATTAGGTAACCTTACTGAAGCAAACCTTTAATGACCCAAGTTTAATTACTGCCTTGGTGTATGTAGTGCTTGCCAAGTTTTTTCCACACGTCCATTGAGATTTCTCATTCAGTTTTTTAAATTTTTTTTAAAAATGGGATTTTTAAGATAATTTGTACTTTCAAGTCTGTGTTAATGATTATAAACTGTGATGGACTGATTTTCATTCAGAGATTGGTTAATGCTAGAATAGACTTTCATGTCACTGACTATAAAATGGATGGAGAGATGGAGTACAAATAAAAATACAGTTCTCAAATATTCCTTTTCCTTATTTGTTACATACTATTACATTCTCATAAAAGAAAAACACATTTTAGCTATATACTGACATTTAAAAACTATGACATAGCTTGAAATTTTGATCTTTTCTCTACTGGTACAGCAGTTTGTAAGCAACTGAAGATTTTAATTACCAAATGCATAAACAGCCATCACTGCCATTTTGAACGAGGCGTTGAGTCCCCTTTTCAGCAACAACTGTAATGCTTGTAGTAAACATTCTTACTTAGATACAAACATTGTCTCAATTAAATTTATTACTTCTCAGATTGATTTTTTAATAGAAAACAATGTAAATCTAGATACAGTGCATCCGGAAAGTATTCACAGCGCATCACTTTTTCCACATTTTGTTCTGTTACAGCCGTATTCCAAAATGGATTACATTTATTTTTTTCCTCAGAACTGAACACACAACACCCCATAATGACAACATGAAAAAAGTATACTTGAGCTTTTTGCAAATTTATTAAAAATAAAAAAATTGAGAAAGCACATGTACATAAGTATTCACAGCCTTTGCCATGAAGCTCAAAATTGAGCTCAGGTGCATCCTGTTTCCCCTGATCATCATTGAGATGTTTCTGCAGCTTAATTGGAGTCCACCTGTGGTAAATTTAGTTGATTGGACATGATTTGGAAAGGCACACACCTGTCTATATAAGGTCCCACAGTTGACAGTTCATGTCAGAGCACAAACCAAGCATGAAGTCAAAAGAATTGTCTGTAGACCTCCGAGACAGGATTGTCTCGAGGCACAAATTTGGGATAGGTTACAGAATAATTTCTGCTGCTTTGAAGGTCCCAATAAGCACAGTGGCCTCCATCATCTGTAAGTGGAAGAAGTTTGAAACCACCAGGACTCTTCCTAGAGCTGGCCGGCCATCTAAACTGAACGATCGGGGGAGAAGGGCCTTAGTCAGGGAGGTGACCAAGAACCCGATGGTCATTCTGTCAGGGCTCCAGAGGTCCTCTGTGGACAGAGGAGAACCTTCCAGAAGGACAACCATCTCTGCAGCAATCCACCAATCAGGACTGTATGGTAGAGTGGCCAGACGGAAGCCACTCCTTAGTAAAAGGCACATGGCAGCCCGCCTGGAGTTTCCCAAAAGGCACCTGAAGGACTCTCAGACCATGAGAAACAAAATTCTCTGGTCTGATGAGACAAAGATTAAACTCTTTGGTGTGAATGCCAGGCGTCACGTTTGGAGGAAACCAGGCACCGCTCATCACCAGGCCAATGCCATCCTTACAGTGAAGCATAGTTGTGGCAGCATCATGCTGTGGGGACGTTTTTTAGCGGCAGGAAATGGGAGACTAGTCAGGATAAAGGGAAAGATGACTGCAGCAATGTACAGAGATATCCTGGATGAAAACCTGCTCCAGAGTTCTCTTGACCTTAGATTGGGGGGACAGTTCATCATTCAGCAGGACAACGACCCTAAGCACACAGCCAAGATATCAAAGGAGTGGCTTCAGGACAACTCTGTGAATGTCCTTGAGTGGCCCAACCAAAGCCCAGACTTGAATCCGATTGAACATCTCTGGGAGAGTTCTTAAAATGGCTGTGCACCGACACTTCCCATCCAACCTGATGGAGCTTGAGAGGTGCTGCAAAGAGGAATGGACGAAACTGGCCAAGGATAGGTGTGCCAAGTTTGTGGCATCATATTCAAAAAGATTCGAGGCTGTAATTGCTGCCAAAGGTGCATCGACAAAGTATTGAGCAAAGGCTGTGAATACTTATGTACATGTGATTTCTCAGTTTTTTTATTTTTAATAAATTTGCAAAAACCTCACGTACACTTTTTTCACATTGTCATTATGGGGTGTTGTGTGTAGAATTCTGAGGAAAAAAATGAATTTAATCCATTTTGGAATAAGGCTGTAACATGACAAAATGTTGAAAAAGTGATGCACTGTGAATACTTTCCGGATGCACTGTATATCACTGGGAACACTTTGGGAGGTGTTGAAAGCATATTTCAGAAGGTGTTATTTCACACAAGTCTCATAAAAATAAACTGAAAGCTAAACGGATATCAGATTAATTTCTGAGGTTTCCAATGTTGAAAAAGAATATGCACACTAACATAATGGCACACAATTTAAAAAGGTTGTCACTTTAAACCGAATGTAATCTTTTAACTACAGAATAAATGGAGTAATTAACCTTTAAGTCATTGTACTCTTATTATGAACACTGATAAAAAGCTAACAAGCTCCACAAATACATGAAAAGGAAATGTGAAACAGAATACCAGAGATCAAAACATAAAACTTAGTTAGCATAAAATAATAACTAATATATTTAATGAATGTAGACTCTATTGGGGTTATTGCTGTTTCATGAATCATCAAATTAATGTCACTGACAGTCACCTGTTGTGATAATTTTCCATTATCAAGAGACAGTTTCAAGTCAACACCAGTCAGGAGCACAGAAAAGAAAAACCAAGCATAAAGAAGTAGCTCATGCTGCATTTGCAGGTGTGTTTAGAAATCCACATTTGTCTAACTTCCAGTAAGCTAGATAATGTTACATCAATTTTCAATTACAGTAAAGCTAGCAGTTTAATGGATTAACAATGGTGCAGCATTATGTGTAACAATATCTGTTAAACATTCAATATCAGAAATATCTGATGTTACAGTACATATGTGACACATGGTTGAGGATGATTTATTACTGCCATGTAAACTTCAGGACCTACAAAAGGTTGTTAAAGGCAGCTAACGTTCGTTAACGTATGAAGTGCTCTGAGTGGTGTTGCATTGAAGGCATGATTGTAAATTTCACCAACACATAACCTCAAGCAACTTTGGCATACAAAAAAGGGAAATTAGTTCAGATTAACTTCAATTGTTTGTTAATTTATTGGTAGCAAATATTATTGATTTAGTTAATGCCTTATTGATATGTGCTGTCATTGAAAGAACAAAATGATGTTTAGATAAATTCACAGGTGTAGGGGATATATTCACATGTTCATTTTATAAATATCTAAAAACATTCATCTTAATTTTGACCCTGTATTTATTGCATTAAGCAGTAATGTGCATATTATAGACCAATCTTTTTGCTGAATTAGGATGTTAAGGTCCTCGCCAAAGTTATAGCAAAAAGAATTGAGAGAAGTGGTAGCTACATGCATGCACATACCCATAATTCACTCATATGGGGGTCAAATCAGAGACTAAAATCAACCTAATCAAGAATATTTTGGGACACAGGAGGAAACTCCATGCACACGAAGAAGTAAATGTACAAATTTTACTTGGACAGTTTTAGCACCAGGATTCTGGGCCTGTGAGGAGGCAGTACTATTCTCTTTAATTACATTATCCTTTAAGATTTATGAGCTTTGAAGAAAGGAAAAAAAAAAGTTATTCAAATTCCACACATTTCAAATTGTTTTCCAATGTACCCTAAAAACAGGAATATACATATATGCTTCTGAACCCACTTACTTTCAGGATTATGAAGGGCAGAGTCTACAAATAAGGATAACATAAATGTCCCAGATAATGGCCAATCTGTTAGGCAGACTGCAGTTTGTGAGACTCAAGGGATGTTTCTGATATGATGTGAGCAACACTGGAGCACTCTGTACACTTCTGACTACAAATACCAAGTCATGTCATTTGCAGAAATTCACAGATGATTCTGCACTAATGGGGTGTATTGATAAAGAGGATGAGACAGAGTATAGGAGTCAGGTGAAGAAGTCTGTGTCTGGGTGCATAAAGAATTGTCTGCATGTTAACATCAGCAAAACCAAGGAACTGGTTATTGACTTCCAACACACCACAAGAGACTCTGTGCCCTGTCACTATTCAAAGACTGAATGTAGAGGTGGTCCACTCCTACAAGTAATTTGGGGTGCACATTAATGACAGATTAGACAGGTCTCAGAAAACTGAGGAACTACATAAGAAAAAGGCAGAGCAGACTCTTTTTTCTTAGGAGACTGTGTTCATTTAATGAGGGAAGTGACATCCTTCACATCTTCTATAACTCTGTGATGACCAGGGTGATTTCCTGTGCTGTGGTGTCCTGGGCTGGTAACATCACTTCAAGAGAGGCCCACAAAATCAACCAGCTAATTAAATGGGCAAGGGGACACACTCTGGAGCCCCTGGAGGTAGTACCAAAGGAGAGAATTAATAAAAAACTGAGTGCCATTATGAACAATGGTGCACATTTTTTCTCTCTCTCACACAGTAACTAATGGTCAAGAGGCTACTCGGTGAAACGCAAGAGACATAATGCCATCATGGATGGACATCTCTTTGGAGATGGAAGGCGAGGAATCATGGAGCATCAGTCCACTCCATGAGGTGTTCCCGGACCCACTCTAGACATTAAATTTTCAATTTAGACAAATAACAGCATCATTTAAAAGATAACAATGGAATGACGATTCCCTCAAGTTTGCCATGAATGCAGTTGTTCTGTTTCTTATTGAAAAACAACATACAAATTATTCCTTACAACCTGGGCCGGACTTTGTCATTAATAATTATGTCATATCTCTTTTATTTTTAATTTGACTAGATTAATGTAACACACTCCTAACAGGACTACCCAAGAAAGACATCAATCGGTTGCAACTACTGCAGAATGTACCTGCCAGAATCTTAACTAGAAAAAGAAAATCTGAGAACCTCTCTCAGGTTTTCATGCTATTACATTGGTTAACTGTTATTTAGAATTGACTAAAATAATGCTTATGGTTTACAAAGCCTTAAATAATCTCTCTCCATCGCATATTTCGAAATGCCTGTCGGCCTAGGCCAGGTTTAAACTTCACGCAACGCGATACATGCTCCTGCTACGCAAGTGTTTTACTATTTATATTTGTGCGTGTACTTTATGTAAATCTGGAAGAATCCACCAGGTGGCAGTGCAAGATATTATCACGGTAAGAACAGGTTCGGCTTCACTGTGTTCTGAATTGCCTGGAACACTCATTAAATTCCTTGGACACCTTACCGCAATCTCTCTGAAAAGGATGTTTAACGCTTAAATCCATCAATCCAGGGATGTGCCCATTCCAGCAAGCATTGGGCACGAGGCAGAAACAATCCCTAGACAGGGCATCAGCTCATCGCAAGGTGAATCCAAGCACTCACCTATACTAGCGTCATTTTAGTATCACCACATCTGCATATCTTTGGAAGGAAACCAAAGCACAATGTGGAAACCCAGCAGAAAAACATGTAAACTCCAGGCAGGGAATATCAGCGACGTGATTCCCTGCGAGACAGCAGTGCTACTGCTCCGTCACCATGTCACCCCCATGTGTGTAATTATTAACAGTATTCAATATTTAAACAAAATTAACTATTTATCTGTAAAATATAACATACATACTTTAATGCATTTCATCATGAAAGTGACAAAGTATAAATCTAAGGATTCTAAATGTGCAGAGATTTGGAATATCATAAATTTAATACGTTCTGTGTGATGATCAATTTCTGTTTGCTGCTGCAGAGAGTCTGACGTCACATTGCAACGTTTATCACATTGCGCCCCCAACTTTTTGCTGGTACTGTAACTCATGCACGTATCTCGTTAATTTCGGAGGACCTGCTCAGAGGACGCGTCAAATTAAAGCTGGGAATACGCGGCAGTGATGTGTATGCGTTCTGACCATGAAGTATGAACGAGGCCTTACACTCCATATCTTAACCTTAGATCTTCAAGAGTGGCTGCTTACAATTCCAAGAGCTAAACTTAAAGAAGTGGTGTCGCAGCTTTCTGCATTTATGCACCTAAAAGCTGGATTAGCTTAGCGATAGAAATTTGGCAGGCTAATACAGTGAAACACTTTAAAAAACTGCTGAAAAACCTATTATTTTAACATGGCTTTCTCAGCTACATTTTAGTGTACCCTAACCCTTAATATATTGTATATACATTGAATTATGATTATCATGGCTCCGTAATCCATACTAAACACTACTTTCTCTGCGGTTTTTTTTCCGTTTTTTCTGTGATGGTGATCCTTGGCACCCCCACCTGATCAAGGCACCTTGCAGTCGCTACATTGATGGATTGAAGGCCAGATGTCCACATGACCTTCAGTATCAAAATTCTTGCACATAAAATCAGTCCTTATGGTTTTCAGGCTTCTCATCATTTATGTTAAGTAGAATGCCCAGTTGGGGCTGGGTGGTCTCATGGCCCTGAGAATCGAGAAAGTCCAAAACCAGTGAAATTTCGCAGCTGAACTATTTTCTAAAATAATTGGAGAGGACTTTAAAACAGATTCTGAGATAGCAGAGGCTTATGGCGTACACGGATTCAAATACCGTTAGACCTAGATCTTTTATTATTCGCTTTGAGAGATTATTATTTAAGCTAGAGATGATGGCACTCCTCAGACACAAGCAAGAGATTATATATAAAAATAAACACATTCGTATCTTCCCTGATTTCTCTCCCGCAACAGATACTAAACGTACAGCCTTCTACAACATTAAACTGCAGTTATGGCAAGCCGATTTCAAATACAGCCTCTTGTATCCTGCCAAACTGAAAGTGGAATTGCAAGGTCAATTCTAGGTCTTCGCCAGCAAGGAAGCAGAAGAAAAGGAATTAAGAAAGCTGATCCCGACACTATTCCTAAACACAATAGTGAGTCGTAGCCGGTCATGATATGGCGAGGATATATAACCTACTGTCTGATCTATTTGTAAAGATATGGGTATTATAATTATACATCCTCTTTATTACTCAGACGCAATCAGTTTATGTTTTAAATTACAGTTGTAGACGTTTATGTTTATATTTTTTTAATTTATTTTTTTCTCTACTTTAAAGGAGACTAACATCATACCCTTGGTTTATTGTTATTGTTATTACTACATTAAGATTTACTATGCTTATTCTGGACCACTATTCTAATACCATTCCCCGGGCTTATTATCTTAATACTTTAAGATTGCTGAAGAGTATATTTTAAGTTCATAGTTTGTTAATGATTATATTTTAGGCATATAGAATTTAGACTATATTGACAATAGATATCTCTATTTTTTTAATCCTAAAACGCTTGTTTTGCGGGCTTATTTTGCTTTGGACATGCTCTGTCTCTGGGTATGTCAGAGGACCGGGACTGCGTGAAGTGGGGTCCAGCCTCACGTGGGGAGGCAAAATGGGTGGGTGGGGGGTAAGGGGGGAGAGAGAAAGAGAGCAGGCTTTATCTATATAATCTATCCTTTTAATCTTTATAATTATAACTACCAACGTAACAATAGGCTGCATGGCAATAACTCTTGGGGAAATAGGAAATTAAGGTTAAAGCTGTCTCACTTCCAGTTAAGACTATAAAATGACATCAAAAATTCAGAATCAATGTCTCCATGATGGGACAGTTAACTTTGTGAGCTGGAATGTTAAAGGCCTGAATCACGAATTAAAAGAAAGAAAATCTGTTAACAGAGAAATGCTAAAATAGTATTTTTACAGGAGACCCACTTACTAAGCAAGGATCAGTTCCGCTGCAAAAGGACTGGACTGGCCAAATGTTCCATTCTAGCTTTACAAAGAAAACTAGAGGTGTGGGAATTCTCATACATAGAACAGTCTCATTTGTAGCATCAGATGTAGTATTGGATCCTGAAGGGAGATATGTGATGGTCATGGGCAACTTATCTAACTGTAAAATGATTTTGATAAATGCTTATGCACCTAATGTTGATGATAAGGAATTTATACAAAATTTATTTGCATCCATTCCCAATCTGAACACTCATAAAATTATAATGGCTGGGGACTTTAATTGTGTTTTAAATCCACTCTTAGATAGGACTTCTATCACAGGGGGGACGACATCTAACACTGCAAAGATAATTACAAAGTTTATAACTGATCACAACTTATCAGACCCCTGGAGGTTTTAAACCCAAACTCAAGAACATATTCTTTCAACTCACCAGTACATCATTGCTACTCAAGAATTGATTATTTCTTTATAGATAATTTCTTGCCTACAATTAAATCTTGCAAATGATGCTATTGTTATTTCTGACCATGCACCTCTGATCTTGGAGCTAAAGTCACTATGCCCCACACACTCACCTTGCAGATGGCGTCTCAACCCGCTTCTATTAGCAGATGAGAATTGTACAGAATTTATATCCAAACAAATCAGTTTCTTCCTAGAGACAAATACATCCTCAGAGATTTCTGCAGGAATACTCTGGGAAACTCTTAAGGCCTTCTTAAGAGGACAGATTATTTCATATCTTTCCCATAGAAATAAATTTGAAACCAAGGAAGTATCAGAGCTAAAAAGCAAAATTACTAGAAGAACATGCCAGGCTTCCAAGCGAGGCTCTACATAAGAAAAGTCAGGCTCTGCATTCAGAACTAAACCTCTTGACAACTAAAGAAACTGAACAACTAATTTATAAATCCAGACATCATTACTATGAACATGGAGAGAAAGCTAATAAGCTTTTAGCTCAACAAATTCACAAGCAAGAAGTCTGCAACACAATCCCAGTAATCACCAACACGAACGGAGACAAAATCATCGACCACAAAAATATAATGCACACATTTAGAGACTACTATAAATCCTTATATTCTACTGAGTTTAAAGAAGACAATACACAATCTAATGCATTTCTGGATACATTACAGATACCACAAATAGATACTGTTAGTGCAGAGGAACTGGATAAACCTCTGGCGTTATCAGAATTACTAGATGCTATAAAGTCACTTCAAGTAGGGAAAACAGCAGGCCCGGATGGCTACCCTGCAGAATTTTATAAGAAATTCTCCGCTCAGCTAGCTCCCCTCCTATTAGCAACATTTACAGAAGCCAGAGACAATCAAACTCTTCCTCAAACTTTTCACAAGCATTAATCACCTTTTCCTAAACAAAATAAGGACTTATTACAATGTGCATCATACAGACCAATTTCACTTTTGAATAATGATGTTAAAATACTCTCAAAAATCATAGCTAGAAGGATGGAGAAAGTGCTCCTTGGTAATATCACAAGATCAAACTGGATTTATCAAGGGTCGACACTTATCTTCAAATCTTCGACGCCTGTTTAATGTAATATACTCACCAACTAAGTCAAACACCCCAGAAATATTATTATCATTGGATGCAGAAAAGCATTTGACATGATTGAATGGAAATACCTTTTACTACATTGGAAATTTGGGTTTGGCCCAACATTTGTGCATGGATCAAACTACTGTATACCAATCCAGAAGCTTCAGTTTGTATCAACAACATTGTTCAGACTACTTTAAACTAGAATGTGGTACCAGACAAGGATGCCCTTGTCACCGCTGCTATTTGCAATCACCATTGAACCACTGGCAATACACTGTCGTAATACAGATCAGATAAAGGAGATTATCAGAGAAGGAACAGAAAATTTCTCTATATGCAGATGATATGGCCCTGTATATATATCAGACCCAAAATTCTGTGCCTGCAGTCTTAACAACACTCACAGAATTTCGAAAGATCTCTGGTCTCAGAATTAATCTGAATAAAAGTGTACTCTTTCCAGTGAATTCTGAAGCATATAATATTAGATTAGACACACTTTTATCATTGCAGAACAGTTTAAATACCTAGGGGTAAACATCACAAGTAAACATAAAGCTCTTTATCAACAAAATTTCACTGTCTGCATGGAAAAAATTAAGCAAGACTTGCATAGATGGTCAACCCTTCATCTCACTTTAGCTGGAAGAATTAACACTGTTAAGATGAATATTCTTCCTAAGCTTCTTTTTATTTCAAAACATTCCAATATAAATCAATAAATAATTTTTTAAGCAATTAGATTCAACAATAACCTCATTTATTTGGAACTCAAAACATCCACGATCCAAAGAGCGACCCTACAAAGACAAAGGCAGAAGGTGGCATGGCTCCACCTAACTTTCAGTTTTATTACTGGGCAGCAAACATACAAGCTATAAAAACCTGGACACAAATAGATGAACATACACATGCCTGGTCCACAATAGAAATAAAATCCTACACTACTTCTTTATATTCCCTGCTCTGTGCCCCAATAAAGTTATCGGCAATATACTAATAACCCAATTGTGCTTCACTCACTCGGAATATGGAACTAATGTAGAAAGCATTTAAGATGAAGAAAGCTTTTATCTGTGGCACTTCTGCAAGAGAACCACCTCTTTCAACCTTTGCAAACAAATGCAGTTTTAATATCTGGAAAAAATTTGGGATTAACTTGCTTAGAGATCTTTATACAGACAACATCTTTGCATCCTATGAACAATTACATTCCAAATTTAACATTTAAGCTACACATTTCTGTCACTATCTTCAAATTAGGAACAGAATCTGCCTGATTTTCCTCATCTTGCACCCTCATCCATGCTGGAAAATATATTGCTAATTTCAAGGACATCATCTCTGCAATATCTAAAATTATTTTGCAGTCCCTCCCTTTCAAAGATCCAGGAGGACACTGAGAAAAAGATCTCTTAATATATCAGAAAAGGAGTGGAAAGTAGCAATGCAGAGAATTCACTCAAGCTCCATATGCGCAAAGCATACAATTATTCAACTCAAAATTATATATATCGAGCACATCTGTCTCGCCTAAAACACTCCAAAATGTTTCCAGGGCAGGATCCAACCTGCGAACGCTGCAATCAAGTCCCAGCCTCACTGGGTCACATGTTTTGGTCCTGCACCAAATTAACATCATTCTGGACCAAAATTTTTAATTATCTTTCAGGCAGCCTTGGTGTCACAATCCCTCCTAACCAATTAACAGCTGTGTTTGGGTTCTTTCATATGGGTTTAAAGTGGAGAAGGACAAACAAACTGATTGCATTCACTACACTTTTGGCATGCAGACTCAGAGGATCTGTACAGATTTTTTTCAAAACATGGAAGGATCTAATCAGTAATATTTTAGAATAAGCTCTTAAAGTACAGAGGAAGCAGTTATTTCGGCATTTATTTTTCTTCTCCATTCATTTCTATTGGCATATCAAACTTATCAATTTAGGTATGTTTACAAGCCTTAAGTTTTACTCCGTTGGCCATGCTCTCTCTCTCTCAGGGGTAGGGGTCGACTTGTTCTCAATTCTACTTTTTGTAAAAATTGATTGATTTGTATGGAATGATTACAATAAAATGAAAAAAAAAGTATTGCCTAATCTTATTTTTATATTTTGATTTTTAAGAAATGTTTCTTCTTCTTATAAAAGCACATTGTACTACATCATTTGTATGAAAATGTGCTATATAAATAAATGTTGTTGTTGTAGCTGTGCATGAGGGAGAAGTGAGGTTATTGTAGTTAGTTCCACAACCTTACCGGCAGCTTTAATTTGGAGATCCATCGCATTTGCACTTCCTGCCTGAAGTGTCAACTGACACAGTTTCTTCAGAAGGACTGTCCAATAAATCCTCTCCCCACTCATTGATATAACCTTTGAGTGAGTAGGGGTATGATATTGTACAGTAGGACATTTTGAACTCTCTACTCATGGTCACAAATATATTCTTGTTATTGTAGACTGAGCAACACAAAATTCCAAGGCAATTCCCTTGAGAATGGCAAATTCTAAAAATAAATTGAACAGGAACTTGCATTGGTCTTCACATGAGTCGGTAACCCTAAAGATGTCCTAATAGACCAAGGGACACCACTTACCTCGGGAATGTTCAAGGAAGTGGCCAAGTTACTCAGAATTAAGCAACTAAAAACTTCAGTATCCTATCCTCCAACTGACGATTTGGTAGAGCGATTTAATCAAATGCTCAAACAAATGCTGCGCAAGGTGTGCAGCAATGATTAGAGGAACTGGGATCAGTTACTCTCCCTCGTATTGTTTACCTCTCGGGAGGTCCCACAGGCCTCCACAGGCTTTTCCCCATTTGAGTTATTGTATGGACGATAACCCCAGGGATTATTGGTTATACTAAAAGGCTGGGAGGAAGAGGTCCTACTTTTCCCCAATATCCTCAGACATATCTTTCATTTACACGTTAGCTTTGCTAACATCAGACGTAATTCTAAAACATAACTTACAGCATGCACAATCACCCCAGGCCTGCTATTATGATTGTGGTACAACTCCCCAGAAATTCCAGCCCGTAGATCGAGTCATGATTCTTGTTCCCCCTTCCAACTCTAATTTATTGGCCCCTTGGAAAGACCCCTACAAAATTAAGTAGAGGAAGGGTCTCCTGGACTATTTAGTTAAACAGCTGAATTGTCACAGGTTTACCCCTTTAACTTGTTATACCATGATAACTTACTGAAACCATGGAAGGAAAATGAATCTGATTCAAACTCCAAAACACCTGGCTCCTTTTTCACTCAGACAAAAACCTTTAATTTCTGTACAAATGTGTTGCCCAAATAATGGCAAGATCTCAATGCAGCCATCTTGTATGTCCCGGAAGTGGTGAATGAGTGGCCTGGAAGAAATTCCCTCATTGCCCATGACTTCATTATAAAACCCAGTGTCAAAACCGGAAAACACTTATACCACCTCCCAGAAGCCAAACATGCAGAAACAGAATTAAATCAGAGGAATGTTGAATCTTGGTGTGAAGAAGGAAAGTTTTAGTCACTGGTACAGCACCATTGAACTGATCCTAAAACCTCATGGTGGTTGGCCCTTCTGCAATGACTACCGTCACCTGAATCAAGTTTCACAATTTGAAGTTTATCCAGTGCAGCAAGTGATGAGCTCTTCTAGCTACTTCGTAAAGCCCAATATTTGACCACACCTCACATGACAAAACTACTGGCAAGTTCCTTTAACAGGTTCAGCACAAGTAGTGACCACTGGCAGTACTGGGTCTTCCCATTCGGTATGCACAGGGCACCAGCAACCTTCCAGCATCTAATGGACAGAGTGCTTCATTCACCCGGCCAAACCCCTAAGCAGGCAGCACACTAGACAAATCTAGCAAAGACACAGGCCCCTAACATAGTGGTATGGGATGGTAAATTAGAAGCCACATTCCTTGACCTAAAACAGGCACTCATGTCAGCACCTACGTTAGTTATTTCTCATTGCCTTTTAAATTACATACAAACACTTCAAACACACATTTTCGAGCCATGCTGAGCCAAAGCATGGATGGCGATGTATCTGAGCAGGAAACTGCTGGATCAGGAGACCAGGTATGCAATAGTGGAGACACACCATCACTTTTAAATCGGCTATTAATTAGCTGAGATACTACTTCTTGGGGCATGAATTTACTCTTATGAAAGACCATGCACCCACGGTAAATTGCTCTGCACAAGGAGTTGAATCCCTGTGTCACCAGGGGCCTCATGTATAAACAGTGCGTACACACAGAAATGTTGTGTAAGAAAGTTTCCACATTCAAATCGCGATGTATAAAACCTAAACTTGGGGTAAAGCCACGCACATTTCCACAGTACCTCATACCCTGTCGTACGCAAGTTCTCCGCTCAGTTTTGCAGACTGGCGGCACCCAGCGTCAAAGCAGTGCTACTGTTCCCATGTGGTTTATCTTTTTCAGATCCACATTACTGATGCGGCTTTATAAATACACTGAAATTAACCGCATATTGTTTATTAGTTTAATGCATCTGATTGTAATTAACCTGTAACAATATAATGGTCCACATAGTGGTCAAACTATTCCAAATACCATAACTGCTTTAGCGTTGTTACTCTCACTGCACCTTCTTTTTGTTCTTACAGCTGCTCCCGTTAGGGGTTGTCACAGCGAAAGTGAAATGGAACAAACAAAATATGCTGTCACCTTTTAATCTTTTGAAGACTTTAAAATGTATCCATTTCCATTAAACTGCAGCACAGTGATTGTGCTGTGGAGCGACAACTTCACGAGACTGGAGTGGAATCAAAGACCTAGCATTGTCTAGGTAGAATTGAAACCTTTTCCATTTATCTGTGCATTTCTTCCAGGGTAATTTGGATCTCCTTCCATATGCCAAAAATGTGTAGGTTAGATTGAACCTAGTACTCATGAGCGGAGAAGAAGCAGAGCTTACTGATAAGACACAGTGCTACCCAACATAGTATGCATACTGTGTTAAACTCCAAATAAGTATAAATTTCATATGTCTTAGTAAAACAGAGGCAAAGCATGTTCAGAAAAATGTCAGATTAGGTAGCAAAAGAAGAAAAAGTGTCCTCAGTTTCATTTATGGGAAGAAATTAGGCCAAGCACTGTTAAAATAATCTCCATCTGCTGCATGCAATCTTCTTAGTCTTGCAACCATCAGCATCACCTTTGTGCTTTTACAGCCAACACACACTGATTAACAGTACATAAAATTATAATAATCACCAGTGTCAAAATATATTTCTGCTTATGCCTAGCTATTTTTCTGTAATGTATTTTTCCTTGCCTAACAAGACTTTTTTTAGTCCTTTTAAAATACATGAACATTGTCGGCCTTGTTTGAAAAATGTGGACAGTAACATGCTTCATTCTATTGTAATGTCACTTTTAAATTAAACATACTAAAGTTAGGCATATGACTAATGTGGACTCAGACCCGGACACACACAGACGGACATCCTAAGTTCCACCACACACCGTTTATTTACAATATTTACAAGTCAATATACGTGCACACAAACCCCAGTGCCTCTTGCACCGTTCCCCCAATGTCCAGGCCTCACAGTCTTTGTGCCTTCCTGGCCGTCTCCAGTCCTCTCTCTCCAGCTCCGTCTCTCTTCTACCCGACTTCCGCCACTGAAGGAGGCGTCCTTAAATAGGAACCCGGATGGGCTCCAGCTGCTTCCCTGCACTCCTCCGTAGACACACCCCAGTGTGTCCCCTGTCGCCTACCCCTCAGCACTTCCTGGTGTGGCAGGAAGTGCTGGGCTCCAGGGATATTCAGGCACCCTCTGGTCTGCTTTGCTCTCGCATCCACCGTCCCCGCCAGCTGGGGCACCATCGGCTTCCCGGTGGGGAGTCCTCCCGCGGAGCGGCCCGTTCCAGAAGGGCAGGTTCCAAACGGTGTCGGTCCCATCGCTTGTCGGGGCTTCAGTCCTGTGGAAAGACAAAAGGGAAGGCCAGAAGCACTGCCGGGACACTCGCACCGAGCGTCGCACCGGTTTCTCCCCCCCTACCGACAGCCCACGACTTGCCTGTTTGGCTCCTACGCCCGCAGGTTCCATGCCCGTCCTCTCGGTGTTCGCGGAACCGCTCTCGCAGGCGGCTCATCCAGCCACCCAGGGGTTTCCCTCTGCCTCCGCAGAGGACGGCCCTTCACCAGACGCGCACACCTAGCGCCGCGTCCCCTCCTATCGGAGGAACCGGCGTTAACCCCTCGGTTCCTCCCTCTTCTCTTGGACGCCCGGACGGTCTGGGTCGGAGCATGGTGACAGCTCAAATCCAGCCCCGTCTGCGTCCCTGCAGAGCGACGGGAGACTGCCGCGGGCTTGGAGCGCAGGGCGCTAGAACCCAGGGCACTCAACAGCCCCAGTCCTGCCAGCCCCTGTGTACTCGTTCTCCTCGGTCCGCCAGCCGTCTGCACCGCCGCATCCGCTGTTGGGGAATCCCCTACTTGATGCCGGTCCTCCTTAGAAAAGTGACGGCCGTTTTCGGCGAATCCCCCCCTCATGCTCTACGGGGACGGCAAAACCTACCTTCCCCACGGTACTCTGTCGGCCAAAGGCTCCAGCGTCGCGCCGATCCTCTGTATCACACGCCGTCTCCCCCGACGCAACCGCCTTCCCCTTTAGCTGCTCCAGCTGGACGACGAGAGCACTCAGCATCTGCAACAGAGGCGACTCTGCGGGCCGAAGGGACTCCTCCGGCTCGCGCAGAGCCCGCCGGCGAAAACAGGGAGACAGACGTCGGTGGGCTTACCTGTCGTTCAGCCACACTTGTCGTCTGCCTCCTGTGGGTCACTCCCTCTGGCCCAATCAGGTCTCTTCTCGGCACGAGACTGGCATTCCTTGGTTCTGCCTCCGTACCGTCAATGGTGGGCAAACAAGACACACCGGCCAATCCCGTCCCGGTCAGCGGGCGGGACATCCGGCCCGCGGCCTTCTTCTCTCCCCCTCTCTGGATGCAGTGGTGTGCCTCCTGGCAGCCTAGCAGCTGCTGCGCGTTTTAGAGCGTGGACCGGCGTGCTCCTGCCACCGACGCGGCAACAGGGTCGTCCCTCCCTGTAAAAAGCAAGATATGTCTGCCCCCGAAGGGCCGATTACTGCAGGGCAGGGCACTCACTTCCCGGTTCCCATCACTCCGAGGCCCCTGCCTCGGTGTGGCCTTCTTTGTTGCCACGCCGGCCTGGCCGTCCGTCCGTCCAGACAGCGCGACCCTCAGAGCCCGCTGCACTCTGGCGACGCCCGTTCTTCTTTCCCCGCACCCGGGGATGGCCACTCTGCAGTCCGGCGGCAGTCTTTGGGGCTAACCACTCCCGCGGGGTTGTGCACGGGCCGCCCACGACGAGTGTGTGGGGTCCGCTGCTGCGCCGGGCCGTCCACAGAAATATTTCTTTGTAATGCAGGTCGACCCAGGTGGAGCATCCTGTCGACTACGCCACTGTGGACTCAGACCCGGACACACACAGACGGACATTCTAAGTTCCACCACACACTGTTTATTTACAATATTTACAAGTCAATTTATGTGCACACAAACCCCATGGCCTCTTGCACCGTTCCCCCAATGTCCAGGCCTCACAGTCTTTGTGCCTTCCTGGCCGCCTCCAGTCCTCTCTCCAGCTCCGCCTCTTCCACCCGACTTCCGCTTTCGACTGAAGGAGGCGGCCCCTTAAATAGGAACCCGTATGGGCTTCAGCTGCTTCCCGGCACTCCTCTGTAGACATGCCCCATTGTGGCGGAAGTGCCGGTTGCGCACCCGGAAGCCGTCCGGGTGGCCCCTGTCATCTTCCCCCCAGCACTTCCTGGTGTGGCGGAAGTGCTGCGCTCCAGGGATATTCAGGCACCAGGGTGCCGCCTGGCGGTGGCCACGGGTCCCTACAGGGCTGGGCTTTCAAGCCCTTTACCAGAGGCCCCCAATATAACCAGGGTGGACACCCCCTCGCGGTCCGGAGGAGGCACAAGCCCGGATGCCACACTAAATATACAAAATATGTAAATGTTAAAAATAAAACTTCAGATTTTCCTGCACTAAATACACAGAATATTACTTTAATAAGCCTACTAAATTTAAGATTAACCTTGCGGCTATTTGGAGAACGGTATGTATATTATAGTGATATAATAATTAATGTATAGAAGTCTGTTTTTCATCTTCCTAATGTACACTCACTTAATCTAATTCAGCATCACCTTGTCAGAGCCTATCTTGACAGCATCGGTGACAAAGCAGGATAAAAGCCCTGCACAGGGTCTCTCTCTGTTGAAGTGCCCAGTCATATACACACATCTTCAGGATGTAGCTGGGGAAAACCCTTGCAGACATGAGCAGAATGTGAACATGCAATGCAGAAAGCAACAGATGTGCCACCATGTCACTCTTTTTGTATTCAGCGATTAGGAAATATATTTTGGAGTAGCACTATTGCTCTTTTGAAGTACTGTATTATGAAAGATTCATTGAAGCTTTAAGAAACCTTTTTGCAAGAAGATTTTCTTATCAGTCCAATTTAAATTTCAGAAATTTGCAAAGTACACCGTAGGTTTGGGAGAAACCACTGTTTTATTGCAAAAAAGAAGATTTTCGAACAGTGGCCTACATTATATTCAAGCTGTACTGGATCACAGTTTTCTGGAAAGGGGCCCATGTTTCTACATTAGATACAGCAGATTATTTAAAGAGACCTGCGTTAGGTGCATAGACAGTTCTATTTTGGAGCACCTTTTCAAACACTCTGATCCGAGTGGCGGTTTTGGATGCTAGTTTTCAGAAATAGCACTAGAACTTCAGAATTTATGTTTCTCGTACTACACTGTAAGACATGTAATACATATGTATTTATTACATATGATAATAAGTAATGCATATGTATTTATTTATAGAGAATATATGATACTGAATATATACACACATTAGGTAAGTGAATGTGTCCAAATAGAAAAAACAATATATGGCAAGACAACACAAAACAAAAAATTGTTGATATTTTTACAAAAACTAGATGTGGTTTAAGATAATTGTAACTGGGCAGTGTGTTCAACATTCTGGGTTTTATAAGGATTTCACCTGTGGCCAGGGTAGACTCTGGTGTCTTGACTTTGCACCGAAGAATGCGTAGAAAATGTTTAATATGAAAATGCTGTTCAGCACTGCTTAAAAGCAGGGAAGGGAGTTCAAACAGCACCACTGCTCCCTTGTGCCATAATGCTGGTAAGTGGCCAAAGTTCTGTTGGAATTATTGTTATTAACTTAATGACATTGGTCAATTAAATATCCTACTGTTTTTGGTGATCCCATTCATACAAAAGACTAATTGCAATACTTTTTAGTTGATAAATAAATAGATATATCTATAAATCTATCTCATCAGTCAATTAGCAGCCATATTTTAAAGTGCACACTAATACCACACAGATTTATAAACTCACACAGTAAAGATGTCACGCAAACATTGAAGCAGTGATCTACAGTGCCAACTTTATATGTCTTCAGTTTTCATCCAGATGGAGCTGAAAAGCACAAGTCTGTGCTGAATTGGCTGGGTAAACTTTGGGAAGCAAGGAGAATGATAGCAGCAGGCTATTTGTTCTCAAAAGATGAAAAGTTTTTCTTGTTGCTGACAAAGATAGGAAGAGATAAAAATGTGATATAAATTTGTCTTGTTGTATTACCTTTTTAATGCGGTATTTGCAAATGTGTAAATGATATATTCAATTGGAATAAATGCTGAAATACATTAGCATAAACAGCATAATGGTTTTATACAATTATTTCAGTAATGGATTCCTCTATATTCTACAATAGCAAAGGGAAAAAACACCCTTCACTAGTTCTAGTCACCTATGTAAATAGCAAATTTAATATCAAAAACTATATTTATGAAGATTAAATTATTAGTCTGTGGTGGGCTGGCACCCTGCCCGGGATTTGTTCCTGCCTTGCACCCTGTGCTGACTGGGATTGGCTACAGCGGGTTGGACGATGACTGACTGACTCACTTTATTAGTAAAGGTAACTGCGTGGTCTCAGAACTGAACTGTACAGTTGTATACTCTACACTAGACAGTTCTTTGAGGAGTATGCAAATGGAAAACGAGTTATTCTTTAATATACAGTCATAGAAAAATTAAGTACTCCCTATAGAAATTGATTACTTTTTCCAACATATTTGTGGTATATCCTACATACATCACACTACTAACACATAGAGGTATCTTGCTCAACTGGATAAACCCTCATCCACCCGCTATAACGTTTTGTATGATCTCTAATCAGAAATAATCAAATTCACTCTTAGAGGATATGTCCCAAAATTTTGAAACAAGGCAAAAATTCACTAATATTTTAGAAAAAGCATGCTGGGTCTTTTTTTTGATGGTTTTATTGGTTCTCAAAAAATAGCTCAGTTTTCCTTTTTACATGTTTCTTTTTCTTTTCTTTTGGGTATGGGTTGAATCTTGTTTTGCTTTGGTTTTTTTTTTTTTTTGCCCACCTTTGTTTTTACTCTATTAATTTCAAAGTAAATGGCTACATCTGGCCTCTTATTATACTAGACAAAGTACCTGTAAGATTAATTAAAAAAAATTTGCTGTCTTTTGCCATAAGTAACTTACAGCGCCTTTCCTTTCTATGCACATGTCTGAACCTCTCTTCATCGATGTTTCCTTTCTGAAGCATTTTCCAGTACAGCCTACTTCTCAGACTATATCATTAGGCATTTTTCTCACCTCTTGCCTGGGTTTATACTCTATCTTTGAAGGGGTTCTCCTTTACTCCTCCTCATGCATCTCTCATCTGCCTATTTGGTCAGTTTGGCTTTGGTGGTGTGACAAATCAGATTGCTCTGAGGTGAGATTAAACAGTAGATGTTTGATTAGTAGTATGTTACTGTTATGTCCTGGTTTTTGAAAATCTCAGAAAAAAGAAAAGCAAATAACTTCCGGTGATGTACATATTTTTTTCACACGAGTCTATATGATAACATTTATTTTTTCCTGTATGAGCAATCTGAACATAATGTTTTGAACTAAAAATCTAAAATACACAAAAGCAAATATATCACTAAAAGAAGTTGGAGCTCAAGGTGCAGGGGTAAACAGTGCAAAAAATTGACTAAAAAACAGAAAAATAGGTGACATTAAAAGAAGATGGAATGCCAGATATTTATGAGCAAGTAGAATCATTACAGACCAAATATGTGGCACATTAAATGTTAATAACTGGAAAGTGTTACACATAGAAAGCAATAATAAAATCGGTACATAAACATGACAAGACAATGAGCCGCTTCTCCCACCAGCCTGATCCAACCTACAGACATATTAAATAGGAGTTAATTACTCAATCAGAAGCTGATGTTTGTTTGGATTTAAAAGTGATGTCTTAAATACACTTTAATAACTTCCTTATACTAGCTGAGTAAGTCAGTCACTGGCCAACATAAATAGGCAATGCTTACTATAACTGGCCAGTGTGGCACTGGATTTTGCAGGTGCACAACATACAGTGCTGCAGCTGTCTACACTTACAGGCTATCCGTCAAACAGCCAGTGCTACAACCATTCATATGGTGTACCAGAGCAATTCTGTAGGGATACAAACAGTAACATTATGACAATCAGCATTACAATATTTCTTTTTCAAAAACACAAATAGTCTTAATGGCAACATACATGATGATGAGTTGCTTGTTAACAATACTTAAAAATGTGTTGTACTATTACTGATACGGGGGCGGCACTGTGGCGCAATGGTAGCGCTGCTGCCTCGCAGTTAGGAGACCTAGGTTTGCGTCCTGGGTCCTCCCTCCGTGGAGTTTGCATGTTCTCCACATGTCTGCGTGGTTTTCTTCCGGGTGCTCCAGTTTCCTCCCACAGTCCAAAGACATGCAGTTTAGGTGCATTGGCGCTCCAAACTTGTCCCTAGTGTGTGCTTGGTGTGTGGTGTGTGTGCCCTGCGGTGGGCTGGCACCCTGCCCGGGGTTTGTTTCCTGCCTTGCACCCTGTGTTGGCTGGGACTGACTACAGCAGACACCTAGTGACCCTATAGTTAGGATATAGCGGGTTGGATAATGGATGGATGGATTACGGCTACTAAATGAAAATATTATTGAAGTAATCATGTCCCATGTGTGCGGGTGTGCAAGTGCACTTCACTCCAGTGTTGATCAAGGAGCTTGGCTGATTCCGCATACATGTGCAAATGTGAGCAGATCAGTCAGGTACCTCATTCACACCTCAGAGTGGACAAAGCACCACTCCTGCACCCAGTCATGGGGGATACAAAAGAAGCATGCACAGCAGAGACAAGAACACATAAAGGAAAGAAACAGAAAAGGGACACAGAGTTCAATGGAAGAGAGAGAGCCAGTGCGAGACAGAGGGGAATCAGGCGGATGGGAAAGTGAGCCCAGAAGAGAAGCATGTGGCCAATGCACAAAGGGGCTGAGGGTTGCTCCTGCTGAACAGCTTGGGAGCAGGAGTGACCAAACTACTCCAGGAGGACTCCCCCACAAGGTAAGGAAATGGCAGCCAAAGTCGCAGTAGAGTCAAAGGGAGTAAAACTTGGTGCGGAACCCTGTACATGCCAATGGACAGGTAACAGGGGCCCAAGCAGCATCAAAGGGTTCTCTGCACCTGCTGGTTGAGATCTCCTCATGCTACGGAATCAGACAAGGGTAAGCTGGGGAGATGTTGGATTTTGCAAAGAAGTACCAAGGCTTGTGGTTTTTATTAAAAAAAAGTTTTAACTTTGCTTTAAGGCAATATTTATTTGGGGATTTTAAACTCCAAGTTTTGTGCAGATTTTCTGGATTATTTATTGTTACAATTTGATGCGCTGCACATTTACACTTTTTTGTTTGGTTATAATGAAACCATTGACACTTATTAAAGAGGTTGAAGAGGCTCCCAAAAGTGATAAAGGCGTGTGGAGCCAAGCCGGACTGTCACAAAGGCATGTTAAAATTTGCAATGAATTATAATCACATCTTTACCTTCATTTTCTAACATATCATATTTCTCAGAATACAAAATCAGAGTAGTGTCCAGGGCAAAACAATAAGATTGTATACAACTGGGCTTTTGATATGCTACATTTAAGGAATATTGTTTAAAAGTGACAAAGACAACTAGTTAGGACTGTTTTTTTTGGTACAGAAGAAAGCATCATAGCGAAAAAATCTCTGATCTGCAAAAACATCCAACATATAAAATGTAATTAATTGGAATTAATAAAAACTACAAGTACATCAGAGATAGAAGAAGAGGCTGAGTTGGTTCCACTTTGAGTAATTTACACAAAAAATGGCAAGAAAAGAAAAAAAATCCCTTACAACAACATGAACATGATCCCGAGACAATGATGTTGCTTTCAGCAGTGGAGGAAGCAAGGCCACCAAGGTTATCATTCTGCAGAATCATCACTTGTAGTGGATAAATATCAGATCAGTGAGTGTAATGGGAGAATACAAAGAAAAGTTGAAAGAAAAAAAAAAAAAAAAAAGAGGGAAGTAATGTAAAGCCAAGAGATGCAGAGCTTGAAAGAAATAGGGACTGTCTAGCATACATTGTAAGAATGAAATCAAGAATAAAAAACACAAAATGTTTGGAATACTCCACAAAAGACAGCAGAAAGAAGCAGAAACGCACATGCTACATACAGTGCATCTGGAAAGTATTCACAGCGCATCACTTTTTCCACATTTTGTTATGTTACAGTCTTATTCCAAAATGGATTAAATTCATTTTTTTCTTCAGAATTCTACACACAACACCCCATAATGACAACGTGAAAAAAGTTTACTTGAGGTTTTTGGAAATTTATTAAAAATAAAAAAATTGAGAAAGCACAAACCGTCGGATGCACTGTAAATATTATTATTTCCACATATCAAATAAATCCAGGATGTGCCCTCTTTCATACAGGGGAACATTACACATTTCTTCCCAGGTCCTACCTTTTACTGACTTGGGCTGGGACCCCTGCCTACCAAATACTGTAGATGTTCAGTGCTTCCTGCTGAGACACAACACATATAACTCCTAGCAGAAACTCTGGTATTACCCAGACAAGGCAACATACACAGCCCTTGCTGGTAAATGACTCTTTTGAACTGAGAAGACCTTGAATGGCCATGACCATGTTCTGTACTGTCATCATTTAGAAATGATAAATGTAGTAAGATGCAATATTCTCCCCCTAGGGGCTAATATTGTGAATTCACTAGAAATCATTACCCTTGAACATACCATACCAATTTCTAAGTCAGCTTAATCCTGAGCAGGGTTGCAGTGGAGCTGAAACCAGAAAGCTTAGGGTGCAAAGCAGGAACAAACCCTGGACCTACCACCAGATCATCACATGGTTAACACACTCACATACCACGGATAGTTTCACATCACTAATCTAATTAACCTGCATGTCTTTGAAATGGAATAGTATTACTTACTTTGTACCCAGATACATCCAATTAACCCTTGGCAATGTAACTGGGCCCATTGTCTTAGGAAATTTCACAGACAACACAAATTCCAGCAACTTATTGTAAGAAGCTTGTGGAAGGCTGACCAAAACATTTGGCTCAAGTTAAAAAATGCAAAGGTAACGCTACCAAATATTAAAGTGTATGTAAACTTGTGACCCACTGGAACTGTAATATACTCAATAAAAAGTGAAAAACCCTGTGAATACTGTTGGAAAAATTACATTTGCCCAGCAAAACTCTTAAACGGTGTGCCAAATTTAGTTAGTTTATAACCCCTCCCCTGATTGTATACGGAGTCTTAAAGAATTCAGCATAATTCATTTGCATTCAGCTATATGTAAATGAAACAGTACCTGCCAAATACAAAGAGTACACAATACATGTTTTGACCTAATTGGAATTCATTAGGTGTATGCACCTTTGCTTTCCCTTGCAGGGATCGAACCTCAGATGTCAGTGCCAGAGGTCAAGCCACTGACATTGTGACACGGCGAGTGCTTCGGTTACTTGACAAGGTGAAGATCAGAGTATTACATTCATAGGTCTAAATCACAATCTGATTATTTAGATGTTTACCTACCAGGTAATTCATCTATGTTTATGAATAAAGCATGAGAGAGTTGTGCAGAAGAAAAACAAAAAATATTTTGATAAATATAAAGGCTACTTTAAACAGTTACCCTAGCAGATTTTGGAGGAAAAAAAAACAAAAAACAACAACACTGTATAAGTTGGGTGGTTTTCATCTGCAGCCAACCCTTTTTTCTAAAACCACCCAATCCAAGTTTAGGGTTGTGGGGTATCAAATCCTATACCTTGAGCATATGGCACTAGGCAGGAACCAGACTATTTCTAAGCATAATCAAGGATGCAGCAAGCAATTTTAGACTGCCCATTGAACGTATGTGTCTTTAGAATGTAGCTCCTCACAGACAATAATGGGCTCAGAATTTAAACCAAGCCTCCTGGAACAGGGAAGCTGTAGAACTAAGCAATGTGCCACTGTGTTGGTTAAGAAGACCATTTCAAAATATATAAGACAAATATGACAATCAGGCAAATTTTCAGATGTGTTTCAAAGATTTACTAAAATATTTACCACTTCAAGGTTTAAATACAATGAACTCAAAACAAGGCCACACTGTGCATTAATTACTTTCGGACAATTTAACTAGTTCTATTCAAGTTTAAACACACTCAGTTTAACAGATTATAGTACAGGTGTAAATGACATGGTAATGACATAATGACATTGTTTTACATGGTTTTCGATTTCCAAAAACAATAAATAAAAAAGAAATGTATATTGTCCCAGTAAGAATGAGCATGGGTGGGCCCTGTAATGGACTGCTTGACAATGTCTACTTTTTGTCTAATATAGGTACCAGTACCCTACAGCCAGAAAATGTTTTCTTGCATAAAACATTTTTAAACTAGCATAAATATATTTTCCTTGAAAATTTTCCCAGCCCTCATTTATTATCTCCCAATTTATCACTTGGCTGAAACAATATTTGTGCAAGACTATAAATAAATTCTTCTCAATGCAGCTGGAGTGGAATGCACCTAAAATATTGTTTGATTTATTTTACAATTACAAACCGGATTCCAAAAAAGTTGGGACACTATACATCGTGAATAAAACCTGAATGCAATGATGTGGAGGTGCCAACTTCTAATATTTTATTCAGAATAGAACATAAATCACGGAACAAAAGTTTAAACTGAGAAAATGTATCATTTTAAGGGAAAAATATGTTGATTCAGAATTTCATGGTGTCAACAAATCCCAAAAAAGTTGGGACAAGGCCATTTTCACCACTGTGTGGCATCTCCCCTTCTTCTTACAACACTCAACAGACGTCTGGGGACCGAGAAGACCAGTTTCTCAAGTTTAGAAATAGGAATGCTCTCCCATTCTTGTCTAATACAGGCCTCTAACTGTTCAATCGTCTTGGGCCTTCTTTGTCGCACCTTCCTCTTTATGATGCGCCAAATGTTCTCTATAGGTGAAAGATCTGGACAACAGACTGGCCATTTCAGTACCCGGATCCTTCTCCTACGCAGCCATGATGTTGTGATTGATGCAGAATGTGGTCTGGCATTATCTTGTTGAAAAATGCAGGGTCTTCCCTGAAAGAGATGATGTCTGGATGGGAGCATATGTTGTTCTAGAACCTGAATATTATTTTTCTGCATTGATGGTGCCTTTCCAGACATGCAAGCTGCCCATACCACACGCACTCATGCAACCCCATACCATCAGAGATGCAGGCTTCTGAACTGAGCGTTGATAACAACTTGGGTTGTCCTTGTCCTCTTTGGTCCGGATGACATGGCGCCCCAGATTTCCAAAAAGAACTTCGAATCGTGACTCGTCTGACCACAGAACAGTCTTCCATTTTGCCACACTCCATTTTAAATGATCCCTGGCCCAGTAACAACGCCTGTGCTTAGGATCTTGCTTAGAAATGGCTTCTTCTTTGCACTGTAGAATTTCAGCTGGCAACGGCGGATGGCACGGTGGATTGTGTTCACGGACAATGGTTTCTGGAAGTATTCCTGAGCCCATTCTGTGATTTCCTTTACAGTAGCATTCCTGTTTGTGGTGCAGTGTCGTTTAAGGGCCCGGAGATCACGGGCATCCAGTATGGTTTTACGGCCTTGACCCTTACGCACAGAGATTGTTCCAGATTCTCTGAATCTTCGGATGATGTTATGCACAGTTGATGATGATAGATGCAAAGTCTTTGCAATTTTTCGCTGAGTAACACCTTTCTGATATTGCTCCACTATCTTTATGTGCAACATTGTGGGAATTGGTGATCCTCTACCCATCTTGGCTTCTGAGAGACACTGCCACTCTGAGAAGCTCTTTTTATACCCAATCATGTTGCCAATTGACCTAATTAGTGTTAATTGGTCTTCCAGCTCTTCGTTATGCTCAAATTTACTTTTTCCAGCCTCTTATTGCTACTTGTCCCAACTTTTTTGGGATTTGTTGACACCGTGAAATTTTGAATCAACATATTTTTCCTTTAAAATGATACATTTACTCGGATTAAACGTTTGATCTGTCATCTACGTTCTATTACAAATAAAATATTGACATTTGCCATGTCCACATCATTGCATTCAGTTTTTATTCACAATTTCTTTAGTGTCTCAACTTTTTTGGAATCCGGTTTGTAGAAAATGTATTTTATAGTTAGAAAATTTTACTTTCAGTTTTGGAAAATACAGTATAAGGAATAATGATCCTAAGGCTGCAACTATTAAAGACAAAGTTCCATTGCTTCAATTTATTTAGATCACAGTCCTATCCAATTTCATACATGTATGCAATGCTGTAACAGTCACCTGTAACTGCCCCAAGAAATATCACATAATACTTCCAAATGACAATTTTTTCCAGACAGTCACAGTATACCTGACAACAAAGACACTCAAAATAAAATAATTCAACTTACATTTTTTCCTGTTTCCTTAACTTTACAGATACTCAGCTGAAGTCCACAGATAACCTAAGCAAGGAGTATTGGCAATCGAAAACCAGTTAAATAAAATATTTAACATCCTCTTCAATTTTAGTGGCCACATACACGATTGGTCATTATTCAGAAAGAATTGACATTTTATTGAATAAAACACTTATTTTATATGATCTAAAACAGAAGCAAAATTTAAGCAGCAAAGACTTTTCCAGCATTATAATATAATATGTTCAATGATATTTGCAGCAAAGCATGAAATAAATATCATAAACAAATTTTTTTCTCCATAAGTTGTCACAGAACGCATTTTTAGCTTTTCATAGATATGTTGTATTCTAATTGCCAGCTAAGCTATGTATAGACTCTTCTATAGACTAGTAAAATTGACAAGAAAATTATGTTCAAGGTTAACCCGCACAGATGATAAATTAAGTAGGGTGTGAGCAGTAATTAAACTGTAAATGTTATGCCTGGTATGAAAGAATTTTGATAAGAGTCAGGAGGCAAAATAAATAAATCAAACCAAAACATAGGCCAAAAGGTAAAAACTAGGAGAAAAAGAAATTGAGATGTCTAATCAATATATTAGAATATTAGTCAAGGAATGACAAGTAAAAAAATTCAATATCTAGTAGAGACAAAGCTACTCCATGAGACAGATTCAAAACATACTATGTATAAATTAATATATTTTATATGCAAACTTGAATGAAGGGACTACTGCACTTCTGACTTATGAAGTGTCACATGTGTGACATCACATCAAGATCGAGAAATGCGTCCTTGACAACAGAACTACAAAGTAGTGACAAACACAAAAACAAAATGGAGCCGGTATATACACAGTCGATAAATCATGACATTACCAAATATTGACAGATCTTAAAATTAATAAGAAGCACACAGTAGGAATTTCTGAATCTATAGGTTTCATAACTCATGAAAGTACCTCAAAGCAAGGAAAAAAAAAAAAAACACTTTGATAACAGAAAATTTTGTGTTGCAACTGGTCTATGCTTTTTTCTTGTACGTTGCTGCAGTTAATAAAATATCAGTGTAGCTGCTGTTAGGTAAAGCAGGATCAAACACGGGTCGAACGCGTGCCAAAAGAAATCCCTCAGTCAAAAAGTTAGTTTTAAAAGGTTTTGTGAAAATTCAAAGCAAACAGTCTACACAAGAATAAAGAAAAAGACTGTTACATACGTGGAATAAAAAAAAAAAAGTAAACAAAAAAAAATGGGAAAAATATGTCTCTTCTCTGAACTTAGCCTTTTTTTGTAAAACATTAGTGATTTTCTATACTAAAAGACATTTTACTTCACCTTCAGTACATTGTAGACATACGGCGCGCTGCACATTCAATAGAGCATGTTGCGTTACATACTATTGAGCACGTTAAGGCACTATTTTGAAACCATGTGCCCTCCATGCCTTACTTACTGCAAGGCAGATCACTAACCGAGACTAATCTGTACTCAGAGGGACAAGAAACTAAATAGACAAGTAACAGGATATACAAATTCAATTCTGCTTGTGGGGGTTATAAGCACCTCTTTTAGATTATGCACTTTTTTTATAGGCAAACATTTAACATAACTAAGCAAACACTTCTACCCACTTGACATTACCTAAATAACTAGCAAATATCTCTTAAAT